>NC_069504.1:15136238-15744897 GCF_027579735.1 Bombina bombina | reverse complement strand
TTCCTTCATCGCTAGGGAACTCTTTGTTCCCCCCTGATGATTGATGTACGCAACAGTCGTTATGTTGTCCGACTGAAATCTTATGAACCTGGCTTCCGCTAGCTGAGGCCAAGCCAGGAGCGCATTGAATATAGCTCTTAGTTCCAAAATGTTTATTGGGAGAAGCGACTCTTCCTGCGACCATAGGCCCTGAGCTTTCAGAGAGTCCCAGACCGCACCCCACCCCAAGAGGCTGGCGTCGGTCGTGACGATGACCCACTCCGGTCTGCGGAAACTCATTCCCTGAGACAGGTGATCCTGGGTCAACCACCAGAGAAGTGAGTCCCTGGTTACCTGGTCTACTTGAATTTGGGGAGACAAGTCTGTATAGTCCCCATTCCACTGATTGAGCATGCACAGCTGTAATGGTCTTAGATGAATTTGAGCCAAAGGAACCACATCCATTGCTGCGACCATTAGTCCTATTACTTCCATGCATTGAGCTATGGAGGGTTGAGGAATAGAGTGAAGGACTCGACAAGCTTTTAGAAGCTTTGTCTTTCTGACGTCTGTGAGAAAGATCTTCATTTCCACAGAATCTATTATTGTTCCCAGAAAAGGAACCCTTGTGGACGGTGACAGTGAACTTTTTTCTATGTTCACTTTCCACCCGTGAGATCTGAGAAAAGCCAACACAATGTCTGTATGAGCCCTCGCTTTGTGATGAGATTTGTGGATTGGGATATGCAGATACGCATCCTTCAGATCCACGGTAGTCAAAAATTGACCCTGCTGGATTGTTGGTAAGATTGTCCGAATGGTTTCCATCTTGAAGGATGGAACTCTGAGGAACTTGTTTAATATCTTTAAATCCAGAATTGGCCTTAAAGTTCCCTCTTTTTTGGGAACCACAAACAGGTTTGAGTAAAACCCTAGACCTTGTTCCCCGGAGGGGACTGGGTTTATCACTCCCATCTTTGATAGGTCTCTTACACAATGTAAGAATGCCTGTTTCTTTATCTGGTCTGAAGATAAGCGAGACAGGTGGAACCTTCCCTTTGGAGGAAGTCCCTTGAATTCTAACAGGTATCCCTTGGAAACTCTCTCTAGTGCCCAGGGATCCAGAACATCTCTTGCCCAAGCCTGAGCGAAGAGAGATAGTCTGCCCCCTACCAGATCCGGTCCCGGATCGGGGGCTACCCCTTCATGCTGTCTTGGTAGCAGCAGCAGGTTTCTTGGTTTGTTTACCCTTGTTCCAGCCTTGCATGGGCTTCCAAGCGGGTTTGAGCTGGGCCGCGTTACCTTCTTGTCTAGCGGCAGTGGAGTTATTAGCCGGTCCGTTCCTGAAATTGCGAAAGGAACGAAAATTAGACTTGTTCTTAGCCTTAAAAGGCCTATCCTGTGGGAGGGCATGGCCCTTACCCCCAGTGATGTCTGAAATAATTTCCTTCAATTCCGGCCCAAAAAGGGTCTTACCCTTGAAAGGAATATTCAGTAACTTAGTCTTGGACGACACGTCTGCCGACCAGGATTTTAGCCAAAGCGCCCTCCGCGCTACTATAGCAAAACCTGAGTTTTTCGCCGCCGATTTCGTTATTTTAAAGGCGGCATCCAATATAAAGGAATTAGCTAACTTTAATGCGTGAATTCTGTCCATGACTTCTTCATAGGAAGTCTCTTTCTGGAGCGACCTTTCTAGTTCTTCGAACCAAAAGGACACCGCTGAAGTGACAGTAATAACACACGTAGCTGGTTGAAGGATGAACCCTTGCTGAACAAAAATCTTTTTAAGCAATCCTTCCAATTTTTTATCCATAGGATCTTTGAAAGCGCAGCTGTCCTCTATAGGAATAGTTGTGCGCTTCGCTAGTGTTGAAACAGCTCCCTCAACCTTCGGGACCGTTTGCCATGCGTCCCTTCTAGGGTCTACTATGGGAAACATTTTCTTAAATATAGGAGGTGGGGCAAAGGGTACACCTGGCTTTTCCCACTCCGTTTCCACTATGTTGGCTACCCTCTTAGGTATTGGAAAAGCGTCGTCGTGCACTGGGACCTCTAAAAATTTGTCCAATTTGCACAACTTCTCTGGTACTACCATGGAATCACAGTCATCCAGAGTAGCTAATACCTCCTTAAGCAAAGCGCAGAGATGTTCTAGCTTAAACTTAAATGCCACTAGATCAGGTTCTGCCTGTTGAGAAATTTTTCCTGAGTCTGAAATTTCACCCTCAGACAGCACTTCCCTCACAGCCAATTCCGATTGATGTGAGGGTAAAATAGATAAGGCATCGTCAGCGTCTGATTGTTAATCCTTTTTATCTGTATTTAAAACTGAACAATCACGCTTTCTCTGAAAAACTGGCAGTTTGGATAAAAGATTTGCTATAGAATTATCCACTACTGCTGATAATTGTTGCATAGAAATAAGCACTGGCGCGCTAGGTGTCGCCTGCGCGGGCAAAGCTGGTGTAGACACAGAAGGAGAGGATGTAGAGCTATCCCCACTACCCTCATTAGATAAATCATCTTGGGCAACATTATGAAAAATAACAGCTGTCCTGATTTTGTTTGGACGCTATGGCGCAATTATCACAAACACTCGAAGGGGGAACCACATTTGTCTCTATACACACAGAACATAGGTTATCTGATGGAACAGACATGTTAAACAGATTTAGGCAGGCAAACAATGCAATAAAAACGATTTTAAACAAAAACGTTACTGTCTCTTTAAATAATAAAATGACACATTTATTTCTGAATGTTCAAAAAACTATGAAGGCAATATCCGATTTTTATGAAATTTGGACCCCAGTGTCTTAATGCTTAGAAAGTATTGCACAGCAAATATGGAGACTCTAGCTCTTAAAACAAGCAAACCAGAGCTAATTGTTGGATTTAACCGTTTTTACACACCACAATCCCAGCTACAGCCTTGCTGCAGCTTTTTACCTTCCTTAAGGGGTCACCATTCACAGAAAAAAGCCTTTTGGAGTCACTTTCTGAACCACAGGACCCTCTCACATGAATCTGCATGCACTGCCTTGAAATTCAACTGCACAGCTGAAGTGCCAAAATGAGGCTTCCTCCCTCAGCACACTAGAGTGAAGGGGCCTTCCTGACTAGATTTAGGTGTCTAAAACAAGCCAGATCAATAAAAAACGTTCCCAAGTGTATGTGAGCTTATAAAATATTTCAAATGGTATAATATTGTAATAAAAACCAATCGATTTAGCCCCTAACAGTGTCTACCAGCATAAAAAACAAAAAGGGGAAGCCTATCTTTTTTGCGGAGGTGAAAGAAAAATGGCTTACCGTTTCCCCTGAGGGGAAAAATGACTGTCATCTAGCATTAGCCTGTGTTGTTAGAAGGAGACTAGTCATACCTGAAGCAGATGAGTCTGCAAACTGTTACCCCCAACTGAAGTTCTCTTGTTTCAACAGTCATGCGTGGTAACAGTAATGGATTTTAGTTACTTGTGCTAAAATCATAGCCCTCTTAAACAGAAATCTTCATCACTTTTCTGTTAGAGTAAATAGTACAAGCCAGCACTATTTTAAAATAAACTCTTGATAGAAGAATAAAAAACTACAACTAACACCACAAACTCCTCGCCATCCCCGTGGGGTAGATGCTACTTGTTCAGAGCGGCAAGGAGAATGACTGGGGGGCGGAGCCAGAGGGGGAGCTATATGCACAGCTCTTGCTGTGTGCTCTCCTTGCCTTTCCCTGTGGGGGAGAACATTTCCCACAAGTAATGGATGACGCCGTGGACCGGACACACCAATGTTGGAGAAAAATAAGTTATAAACACCCCAAGAGCTACTGTAATATACTGTGTCTGCATAACTCATATACAAAAATATTGCCCCCTAGGGTTCTATGGTGTTATGTCATGTTCTTCCTACGATCGCTAGAGGTTGCATTGTACTGAAGATTCCTTGTGTGGAGGGTTTAACCCTTTAACAACCCGCACCATACTCTGTACTTAGCTGCTGTCCTGGGCCTCTTTCTGCCGCAATATCGCTAACAGTAGCGAGATTGCGCTATTTCTGAATGCCCCACGAGTGGGGTACTGCAGAAATAGCATTGCAGAGAATCCGATGCTCTTTGTCCCTCTCTCTCTGCATTAGTTAGTGGTGGTGCTGATCGCAGGTGGTGTGGGAGTGGTCAGGAAGGAGGCGGGACCACTACAATTTCCACACAGAGCTGGAAAATTATTAGAGGGGAGCCCTAGAAAAGGATTGCTTGGAGGGGGGAGGGGGAGGTAGGCTGCTACACTAGAGAGAAAAAAAAAAAAACATAAAAACTGGGTACTGGCAGACACTAGATAGGAGGAGGGTTAGAGAACTGTTTGAGAGGGATCCTACATTGCAAAAAAAAAAAAAAGCACTAAAACCTTTACATTGGCAGACTGTATGTATCCGTGAGGGGATTTAGGGGTTAACTAGTCAGAAGAATTAAACGTAGAATGTTCTAAACGGTGTAACCAATAAAGCTTGTTGTGCAGCACTGGTTACAGCTAACAAATATTACCTTATTCTGGTCAGACTCATACACAAGATGGCGCGCCTCAGCCTCTGCATGATCGTAGTCAGATGGGAGAATCCAGTCCTTTGTCTCCTCTTTATCCATTTTACCGTCTCGGTTTTTATCTCTAAACTCCACAAACTGCTCTCTCTCGGTTCTCACCCACTCTGGCTCGTCAGCATCCCCGTCGTGACTGTACATATCGCCTGCAGCGTAACATCACAAGTTAATATTCTGAGAAGAAAATAGCTGGTGTATTTCAGGAGAACTGCTCTGATCATACAGCAGACACTAACAGATAAATCACTGGATATGCTACACACAACCATTCCACTACGTGACTGTACATTTTGCCTGCAGTGTAACGTCATAGGTAATAGCTGGTGTATTTCAGGAGAACTGCTCTTATCATGTTTGGACACTAATTTTGGACAGCAATTGACTTATTTTCATCACATTATTTGTGCATTTTTTCACGCATTTTCTACACGTTGTATCACCTGTTTATGTTTATTATATTTATTCATGTGATAACCTCCCATTTTAGAGATGATTGATGGATTTGTGACCACTTACTAGGTCTCAATCGGCACACAAGTATTATCAATTAACTGTGAGACTTGTTTGTATTATGCTGTGATTTTTCATTCTTTTATACAGTATTGAACGCACATTGTAATTTTATGTATGTTTTTATATGTACCCCATGGATCCATGTAGGTTTTAAAATTGATTTGACAGAATCATTGTATTATCTAGATTGTTTTATATCCTTGTATTAAACTGATTTTTATCTATCTCACCCAACTGATTACTTAGCCTTTTAAGCTGTTAGCGCTCACTCATTTATTCTAGTTAGTTTTTATCCCAAGCCCACTAGGGGGCTCCTGTCAGTGAGCTTAAGGCATCCTATTACTAGCTCTCGTATACTACATATATTTCTTTCATACAGCAGACACTTACAGATAAATCACTGGATATGCTACACACAACCATTCCACTACGTGACTGTACATATTGCCTGCAGTGTAACGTCACAGGTAACAGCTGGTGTATTTCAGGAGAACTGCTCTGATCATACAGCAGACACTAACAGATAAATCACTGGATATGCTACACACAACGATTAAACTGCGTGACTGTACATATCGCCTGCAGTGTAACGTCACAGGTAACAACTGGTGTATTTCAGGAGAACTGCTCTGATCATACAGCAGACACTAACAGATAAATCACTGGATATGCTACACACAACCATTCCACTACGTGACTGTACATATTGCCTGCAGTATAACGTCACAGGTAACAGCTGGTGTATTTCAGGAGAACTGCTCTGATCATACAGCAGACACTCGCAGATAAATCACTGGATATGCTACACACAACCATTAAACTGTGTGACTGTACATATCGCCTGCAGTGTAACGTCACAGGTAACAGCTGGTGTATTTCAGGAGAACTGCTCTGATCATACAGCAGACACTCGCAGATAAATCACTGGATATGCTACACACAACAATCCCACTACGTGACTGTACATATTGCCTGCAGTGTAACGTCACAGGTAACAGCTGGTGTATTTCAGGAGAACTGCTCTGATCATACAGCAGACACTTACAGATAAATCACTGGATATGCTATACACAACCATCCCACTGCGTGACTGTACATATTGCCTGCAGTGTAACGTCACAAGTAACAGCTGGTGTATTTCAGGAGAACTGCTCTGATCATACAGCAGACACTTACAGATAAATCACTGGATATGCTACACACAACGATTAAACTGCGTGACTGTACATATTGCCTGCAGTGTAACGTCACAGGTAACAGCTGGTGTATTTCAGGAGAACTGCTCTGATCATACAGCAGACACTCGCAGATAAATCACTGGATATGCTACACACAACGATTAAACTGCGTGACTGAGCTCAGGGCCACTTACATTATCAGTGGCTGGAGATTCGAGTAACATGAGACAGTCAGCATGTTATCCCTCTACACAAACCATTTATATACTTTGGAACTCTGCATATTGCTCACTTCTTGTTAAAGGGTCAGTAAAGATCTTGTAATTACAACATATTTGTGTGTGTGTTGTTTTCTGTCCTCAGGCTTCCCTAACAGGCCAGGATTTAAGGATTACATTGGATGAGAGAAGGTAAAATAACCATGGGTACTAATTGGCTGGTTATTTCACCTGTGCTCTAGTACTGATATCCTCACAATCTGGCGTGTTATGGAGGCCAAAACCAGTGTTGTAGAACAAAAACAGAATTTATGCTTACCTGATAAATTACTTTCTCCAACGGTGTGTCCGGTCCACGGCGTCATCCTTACTTGTGGGATATTCTCTTCCCCAACAGGAAATGGCAAAGAGTCCCAGCAAAGCTGGTCACATGATCCCTCCTAGGCTCCGCCCACCCCAGTCATTCGACCGACGGACAGGAGGAAATATATATAGGAGAAACCATATGATACCGTGGTGACTGTAGTTAGAGAAAATAATTCATCAGACCTGATTAAAAAACCAGGGCGGGCCGTGGACCGGACACACCGTTGGAGAAAGTAATTTATCAGGTAAGCATAAATTCTGTTTTCTCCAACATTGGTGTGTCCGGTCCACGGCGTCATCCTTACTTGTGGGAACCAATACCAAAGCTTTAGGACACGGATGAAGGGAGGGAGCAAATCAGGTCACCTAAATGGAAGGCACCACGGCTTGCAAAACCTCTCTCCCAAAAATAGCCTCCGAAGAAGCAAAAGTATCAAATTTGTAAAATTTGGCAAAAGTGTGCAGTGAAGACCAAGTCGCTGCCTTACATATCTGGTCAACAGAAGCCTCGTTCTTGAAGGCCCATGTGGAAGCCACAGCCCTAGTGGAGTGAGCTGTGATTCTTTCAGGAGGCTGCCGTCTGGCAGTCTCATAAGCCAATCGGATAATGCTTTTAAGCCAAAAGGAAAGAGAGGTAGAAGTCGCTTTTTGACCTCTCCTTTTACCAGAATAAACAACAAACAAGGAAGATGTTTGTCTGAAATCTTTAGTAGCCTCTAAATAGAATTTTAGAGCACGGACTACGTCCAAATTGTGTAACAAACGTTCCTTCTTTGAAACTGGATTCGGACACAAAGAAGGTACAACTATCTCCTGGTTAATATTTTTGTTGGAAACAACTTTCGGAAGAAAACCAGGCTTAGTACGCAAAACCACCTTATCTGCATGGAACACCAGATAGGGCAGAGAACACTGCAGAGCAGATAACTCTGAAACTCTTCTAGCAGAAGAAATTGCAACCAAAAATAAAACTTTCCAAGATAATAACTTAATATCTACGGAATGTAAGGGTTCAAACGGAACCCCTTGAAGAACTGAAAGAACTAGATTTAGACTCCAGGGAGGAGTCAAAGGTCTGTAAACAGGCTTGATCCTAACCAGAGCCGGAACAAATGCTTGAACATCTGGCACAGCTGCCAGTCTTTTGTGAAGTAAAACAGATAAAGCAGAGATCTGTCCCTTCAGAGAACTTGCAGATAATCCTTTCTCCAAACCTTCTTGTAGAAAGGATAGAATCTTAGGAATTTTTATCTTGTTCCATGGGAATCCTTTAGATTCACACCAACAGATATATTTTTTCCATATTTTATGGTAAATTTTTCTAGTTACAGGCTTTCTAGCCTGAATCAGAGTATCTATTACAGAATCTGAAAACACACGATTTGATAAAATAAAGCGTTCAATCTCCAAGCCGTCAGTTGGAGGGAAACCAGATTCGGATGTTCGAATGGACCCTGAACAAGAAGGTCCTGTCTCAAAGGTAGCTTCCATGGTGGAGCCGATGACATATTCACCAGGTCTGCATACCAAGTCCTGCGTGGCCACGCAGGAGCTATCAAGATCACCGAGGCCCTCTCCTGATTGATCCTGGCTACCAGCCTGGGGATGAGAGGAAACGGTGGGACTACATAAGCTAGGTTGAAGGTCCAAGGTGCTACTAGTGCATCTACTAGGGTCGCCTTGGGATCCCTGGATCTGGACCCGTAGCAAGGAACCTTGAAGTTCTGACGAGACGCCATCAGATCCATGTCTGGAATGCCCCATAATTGAGTTATTTGGGCAAAGATTTCCGGATGGAGTTTTCACTCCCCCGGATGGAATGTCTGACGACTCAGAAAATCCGCTTCCCAATTTTCCACTCCTGGGATGTGGATCGCAGACAAGTGGCAGGAGTGATCCTCCGCCCATTGAATTATCTTGGTCACTTCTTTCATCGCCAGGGAAGTCCTTGTTCCCCCCTGATGATTGATATATGCAACGGTCGTCATGTTGTCTGACTGAAACCTTATGAATTTGGCCTTTGCTAGATGAGGCCAAGCTCTGAGAGCATTGAATATCGCTCTCAGTTCCAGAATGTTTATCGGGAGAAGAGACTCTTCCCGAGACCATAGACCCTGAGCTTTCAGGGATTCCCAGACCGCGCCCCAGCCCACTAGACTGGCGTCGGTCGTGACAATGACCCACTCTGGTCTGCGGAAGCTCATTCCCTGTGACAGATTGTCCAGGGTCAGCCACCAAACGGAGTGAATCTCTGGTCTTTTGATCTACTTGAATCATCGGAGACAAGTCTGTATAATCCCCATTCCACTGTCTGAGCATGCACAGTTGTAATGGTCTTAGATGAATTCGTGCAAAAGGAACTATGTCCATTGTTGCAACCATCAATCCTATTACTTCCATGCACTGCGCTATGGAAGGACGAGGAACAGAATGAAGTACTTGACAAGAGCTTAGAAGTTTTGATTTTCTGACCTCTGTCAGAAAAATCCTCATTTCTAAGGAATCTATTATTGTTCCCAAGAAGGGAACTCTTGTTGACGGGGACAGAGAACTTTATTCTTTGTTCACCTTCCATCCGTGAGATCTGAGAAAGGCTAGGACGATGTCCGTATGA
Source organism: Bombina bombina (assembly GCF_027579735.1). Lineage (NCBI taxonomy): Eukaryota > Metazoa > Chordata > Amphibia > Anura > Bombinatoridae > Bombina > Bombina bombina. Next base: position 15,735,438 of record NC_069504.1, on the reverse strand, counting down.
GCCTTTGCTTTTGACAGGGATGAATCAGGATGTCGTCCAAGTAAGGTACTACTGCAATGCCCCTTGGTCTTAGAACCGCTAGAAGGGACCCTAGTACCTTTGTGAAAATCCTTGGAGCAGTGGCTAATCCAAATGGAAGTGCCATAAACTGGTAATGCTTGTCCAGAAAAGCGAACCTTAGGAACTGATGATGTTCCTTGTGGATAGGAATATGTAGGTACGCATCCTTTAAATCCACTGTAGTCATAAATTGATTTTCCTGGATAGTAGGTAGGATCGTTCGAATAGTTTCCATTTTGAACGATGGTACCCTGAGAAATTTGTTTAGGATCTTTAGATCCAAAATTGGTCTGAATGTTCCCTCTTTTTTGGGAACTATGAACAGATTGGAATAAAATCCCATTCCTTGTTCTCTTATTGGAACTGGATGTATCACTCCCATCTTTAACAGGTCTTCTACACAATGTAAGAATGCCTGTCTCTTTATTTGGTTTGAAGATAATTGAGACCTGTGGAACCTTCCCCTTGGGGGTAGTTCCTTGAATTCCAGGAGATAACCTTGAGAAACTATTTCTAGCGCCCAAGGATCCTGAACATCTCTTGCCCAAGCCTGAGCAAAGAGAGAAAGTCTGCCCCCCACTAGATCCGGTCCCGGATCGGGGGCTATCCCTTCATGCTGTTTTGGTAGCAGTGGTAGGCTTCTTGGCCTGCTTACCCTTGTTCCAGCCTTGCATTGGTTTCCAGGCTGGTTTGGGTTGTGAAGTATTACCCTCTTGCTTAGAGGATACAGAATTAGAGACTGGTCCGTTTCTGCGAAAGGGACGAAAATTAGGCTTATTATTAGCCTTAAAAGACCTATCCTGTGGGAGGGCGTGGCCCTTTCCCCCAGTGATGTCTGAAATAATCTCTTTCAAATCAGGTCCAAATAATGTTTTACCTTTGAAAGGAATGTTAAGCAATTTTGTCTTGGAAGACACATCCGCTGACCAAGACTTTAGCCAAAGCACTCTGCGCGCCACGACAGCAAACCCTGAATTTTTCGCCGCTAATCTAGCTAATTGCAAAGCGGCATCTAAAACAAAAGAGTTAGCGAATTTAAGTGCTTGAACTCTGTCCATAACCTCCTCATACGAAGATTCTTTACTGAGCGATTTTTCTAGTTCCTCGAACCAGAAACACGCTGCCGTAGTGACAGGAACAATGCATGAAATTGGTTGTAGAAGGTAACCTTGCTGTACAAAAATCTTTTTAAGCAAACCCTCTAATTTCTTATCCATAGGATCTTTGAAAGCACAACTATCTTCGATAGGAATAGTAGTACGTTTGTTTAGAGTAGAAACCGCCCCCTCGACCTTGTGGACTGTCTGCCATAAGTCCTTTCTGGGGTCGACTATAGGAAATAATTTCTTAAATATAGGGGGGGGAACAAAAGGTATGCCGGGCCTTTCCCACTCTTTATTTACTATGTCAGCCACCCGCTTGGGTATAGGAAAAGCGTCGGGGGGGCACCGGAACCTCTAGGAACTTGTCCATCTTACATAATTTCTCTGGAATGACCAAATTGTCACAATCATCCAGAGTAGATAACACCTCCTTAAGCAGTGCGCGGAGATGTTCTAATTTAAATTTAAATGTCACAACATCAGGTTCAGCTTGATGAGAAATTTTTCCTGAATCTGAAATTTCTCCATCAGACAAAACCTCCCTCATGGCCCCTTGAGATTGGTGTGAGGGTATGTCAGAACAATTATCATCAGCGTCCTCTTGCTCTTCAGTGTTTAAAACAGAGCAATCGCGCTCTCTCTGATAAGTAGGCATTTTGGATAAAAGATTTGCTATGGAGTTATCCATTACAGCCGTTAATTGTTGCATGGTAATAAGTATTGGCGCACTAGATGTACTAGGGGCCTCCTGTGTGGGCATAACTGGTGTAGACACAGTAGGGGATGATGTAGTATCATGTTTACTCCCCTCATTTGAGGAATCATCTTGGGCAATATCATTATCTGTTGCATTACTGTCCATACTTTGTTTGGACACTATGGCACAATTATCACATAAATTTAAATGGGGAGACACATTGGCTTTCATACATATAGAACATAGCTTATCTGATGGTACAGACATGTTAAACAGGCTTAAACTTGTCAACAAAGCACAAAAAAACGTTTTAAAATAAAACCGTTACTGTCACTTTAAATTTCAAACTGAAAACACTTTATTACTGAATATGTGAAAAAGTATGAAGGAATTGCTCAAACGTGCAACGGCAAAGAGAATGACTGGGGTGGGCGGAGCCTAGGAGGGATCATGTGACCAGCTTTGCTGGGACTCTTTGCCATTTCCTGTTGGGGAAGAGAATATCCCACAAGTAAGGATGACGCCGTGGACCGGACACACCAATGTTGGAGAAAAGGAAATTTATGCTTACCTGATAAATTTATTTCTTTTACTATATGACGAGTCCACGGTTTTCATCCTTACTTATGGGATATCGCCTCCTGGTCAGCAGGAGGAGGCAAAGAGCTCCACAGCAGAGCTGCATATATAGCTCCTCCCTTCCCTCCCACTCCAGTCATTCGACCAAAGTTAGGAAGAGAAAGGAAAAGCCAAGGAGCAGAGGTGACTGAAGTTTAACAAAAATAAATACCTGTCCTAACAAAAGACTGGGTGGGCCGTGGACTCGTCATATCGTAAAAGAAACACATTTATCAGGTAAGCATACATTTCCTTTTCTTTTACAAGATGATATGACGAGTCCACGGATTTCATCCTTACTTAAGGGATACAATACCAAAGCTATAGGACACGGATGAAAGGGAGGGACAAGACAGGAACCTAAACGGAAGGGACCACTGCTTGAAGAACCTTTCTCCCAAAAACAAAATTTATGCTTACCTGATAAATTTCTCTCTCTTGTGGTGTATCCAGTCCACGGGTTCATCCATTATTTGTGGGATATTCTCCTTCCCAACAGGAAGTTGCAAGAGGACACCCACAGCAGAGCTGTCTATATAGCTCCTCCCCTAACTGCCACCCCCAGTCATTCGACCGAAGACAAGCCAGAAAAAAGGAGAAACTATAGGGTGCAGTGGTGACTGTAGTTTAAAAATAAAAAACACCTGCCTTAAAATGGCAGGGCGGCCCATGGACTGGATACACCACAAGAGAAAGAAATTTATGAGGTAAGCATAAATTTTGTTTTCTCTTGTAAGGTGTATCCAGTCCACGGGTTCATCCATTACTTGTGGGATACCAATACCAAAGCTTTAGGACACGGATGAAGGGAGGGACAAGGCAGGAACTTAAACGGAAGGCACCACTGCCTGCAAGAACTTTCTCCCAAAAATAGCCTCAGAGGAAGCAAAAGTATCAAATTTGTAGAATTTAGAAAAAGTATGAAGCGAAGACCAAGTCGCCGCTTTACAAATCGGTTCAACAGAGGCCTCATTTTTAAAAGCCCATGTGGAAGCTACCACTCTAGTGGAATGAGCTGTAATTCTTTCAGGAAACTGCTGGCCAGCAGTCTCATAAGCTAAACGGATTATGCTTCTCAGCCAAAAAGAGAGAGAAGATGCCGAAGCCTTTTGGCCTCTCCTCTGTCCAGAGTAGACGACAAACAATGCAGATGTTTGACGAAAATCCTTAGTAGCTTGTAAATAAAACTTTAAAGCATGAACCACGTCAAGATTGTGTAATAGACGTTCCTTCTTTGAAGAAGGATTAGGACACTCTCTCCTGATAGATATTCTTATTAGATACCACCTTAGGAAGAAACCCAGGTTTGGTAAGCAAAACTACCTTATCTGCATGGAAGATCAGATAAGGGGAATCACACTGTAAGGCAGATAACTCTGAAACTCTTCGAGCCGAAGTGCTAGCTACCAAAAACAGAACTTCTTAAGATAAAAGCTTGATATCTATGGAATGCAGAGGTTCAAACGGAACCCCTTGAAGAACTTTAAGAACTAAATTTGCAACAGGTTTAAACACAGGCTTGATTCTAACTAAAGCCTGAACGTCTGGAATATCTGCCAGACGCTTGTGCAGAAGAATAGACAGAGCAGAAATCTGTCCCTTTAAGGAACTAGCTGACAATCCCTTCTCCAATCATTCTTGGATAAAGGATAATATTCTAGGAATCTTGACTTTACTCCATGAGTAACCCTTGGATTCACACCAATGAAGATATTTACCCCATATCTTATGATAGATTTTCCTGGTGACAGGCTTTCGAGCCTGAATTAAGGTATCAATGACCGACTCAGAGAAACCACGTTTTGATAAAATCAAGCGTTCAATCTCCAAGCAGTCAGCTGCAGAGAAATTAGATTTGGATGTTTGAATGGACCTTGGAGTAGAAGGTCCTGCCTCAGAGGCAGAGTCCATGGTGGAAAGGATGACATGTCTCAGTCTGAATAAGAACTGCGCATCTAGAGTGCGAAAATAGGCCCCTCCCACCATGCACTTTATGTCAGAGGGCCTCAAGAAAATACTCCTAGGAGTATCTGACTAGCCATGTGGAAACTAGGCCCCCAAAAAACGATTCATCCCCCTCAGAGAAAAAAAATGTTCTTTCGATATAACATGTAAACGTTTTGACACTAAGAAATATGAGGATTAACATGAATATTACCCTTTTTTGTAAGCATGATCCCAGTCGTTAAATCACTGCATCAGGCTTACCTCAATTATACAAGGCTCTGTCAGCATTTTCTAGATCTTATCTCTCTAGAAATAAATATACTGAACATACCTCAAAGCAGGCAATCTGCAAACCGTTCCCCCAACTGAAGTCTTTCCCATACTCTTCATTCAGTTATGCGTGAGAACAGCAATGGACCTTAGTTACAAACCGCTAAGATCATCAACCTCCAGGCAGATTCTTCTTCTAATTTCTGCCTGGGAGTAAAACAGTACTACGCCGGTACCGTTTAAAAATAAACTCTTGATTGAAGGTAAAAACTACACTAAGTCACCACATATATACTTCCTATCTTGTCGAGAGTTGCAAGAGAATGACTGGGGGTGGCAGTTAGGGGAGGAGCTATATAGACAGCTCTGCTGTGGGTGTCCTCTTGCAACTTCCTGTTGAGAAGGAGAATATCCCACAAGTAATGGATGAACCCATGGTCTGGATACACCCTAGAAGAGAAAACAGCCTTGGACGAGGCAAAAGTATTAAATTTGGAAAATTTGGAGAAAGTATGAAGACGCAACCAAGTTGCAGCCTTGCAAATCTGTTCAACAGAAGCACCAGTTTTGAATGCCCATGAGGAAGCCACAGCCCTAGTAGAGTGAGCCGTAATACGTTCTGGAGGCTGCTGTCCAGCAGCTTTATATGCAACACGGATGATACTCTTCAGCCAAAAAAGAAAGGTCGCCGTAGCTTTCTGACCCCTACGTCTACCAGAAAAAAAAAGAACAAATAATGAAGATGATTGACTAAACTCTTTAGTCGCCTGCAAGTAAAACTTCAGGGCACGGACCACGTCCACGTTATGTAACAGACGCTCCTTCTTAGAAGGATTGGGACACAAGGAAGGAACAACAATTTCCTGATTAATATTCTTATTAGAGACAACCTTAGGAAGAAAACCAGGTTCGGTACGTAACACCACCTTATCTGAATGGAAAAGAAGATAAGAAGAATCGCATTGTAAAGCTGAAAGCTCAGAAACTCTGCGAGCAGAAGAAATAGCAACCAAAAATAAAACTATCCAAGATAATAACTTAATATCTATGGAATGCATGGGTTCAAACGGAACCCCTTGAAGAACATTAAGAACTAAATTCAAACTCCAAGGAGGAGCAATTGGTCTAAATACAGGCTTGATTTTAGTCAGAGCCTGACAAAAAGATTGAACATCTGGAACATCTGCCAGACGTTTGTGTAGGAAGATAGATAAAGCAGAAATCTGTCCCTTTAAGGAACTTGCTGATAACCCTTTCTCCAATCCTTCTTGGAGAAAAGACAAAAATTCTAGGAATCCTAATCTTACTCCATGAGTAGCTCTTGGATTCGCACCAATAAAGATATTAACCCCATATCTTATGGTAAAGCTTTCTAGTAACAGGCTTATATGCCTGGATTAAGGTATCAATGACCGAATCAGAGAACCCTCGCTTAGATAAAATCAAGCGTTCAATCTCCAAGCAGTTAGCTGTAGAGAAATTAGATTTGGATGATGGAAGGGCCCCTGAATGAGAAGGTCCTGCCTCAATGGAAGCTTCCACGGCGGCAGAGACGACATGTCCACCAGATCGGCATACCAAGTCCTGCGAGGCCACGCCAGAGCAATTAGAATCACCGAAGCCCTCTCCTGTTTGATCCGTGCAATCACCCGGGAAATGTGAGCAAATGGTGGAAACACATAAGCTAGGTTGAACTGCCAAGGCATCTATTAGTTCAGCCTGAGGATCCCTGGACCTGGATCCGTATCTCGGGAGCTTGGCATTCTGACGAGACGCCATCAGATCTAATTCCGGTCTGCCCCACCTGAGAATCAGGGTGGAAAAGACCTCCGGATGGAGTTCTCATTCCCCCGGATGAAACTTTCGTTTGCTCAAAAAATCCATCTCCCAGTTGTCCACACCTGGGATGTAGATTGCTGACAGATAACAAGAATGAGCCTCCGCCCACCGAATTATCTTGGATACCTCTGTCATCGCTAAGGAACTCCTTGTTCCCCCCCTGATTGATGTAAGCCACAGTCGTGATGTTGTCCGACTGAAATCGGATAAATTTGGCCAACTCCAACTGAGGACAAGCTTGAAGCGCATTGAATATTGCTCTCAACTCCAGAATATTGATGGGAAGTAGAGACTACGGCCGAGTCCACACACCCTGAGCCTTCAGGGAATTCCAGACTGCAGCCCATCCTAGTAGACTGGCGTCCTTTGTCACTATCACCCATGAAAGTCTGCGGAAGCACGTCCCCTGGGACAGATGATCCAGCGACAACCACCAAAGAAGAGTCTCTTGTCTCCTGATCCAGATCTATCTGAAGAGACAAATCTGCATAATCTCCATTCCACTGTCTGAGCATGCTCAGTTGTAGAGGTCTGAGATGAAACCGAGCAAATGGAATGATGTCCATTGCCGCCACCATTAACCCAATTACCTCCATGCACTGAGCCACTGAAGGCCGAGGATTGGCATGTATTCAGAATCTTTAACTTTCTGACTTCCGTCAAGAAAATTTTCATGGATACGGAATTGATCAGAGTTCCTAGAAAAGGAACCCTTTTCTGTGGAATTAGTGAACTCTTTTTTCCAGATTCACCTTCCACCCATTAGTCCTTAGAAAAGACAGAACCATGTCGGTATGAGTCTTTGTCAGATGGTAAGACGAGGCCTGGATTAGAATATCGTCCAGATAAGGCGCCAATGCAATGCCCCGCGGTCTGAGAACCGCTAGAAAAGACCATAGAACCTTCGTGAAGATCCTGGGTGCCGTGGCTAACCCGAAGGGAAGAGCCACAAACTGAAAATGCTTGTCCATGAAGGCAAACCTTAGAAACTGGTGATCTTCGTGGATAGGAATATGAAGATATGCATCCTTTAAATCCACGGTAGTCATATATTGACCCTCCTGGATCAATGGAAGAATTGTCCGAATAGTCTCCATCTTGAAGGATGGAACTCTGAGAAATTTGTTTAGACTCGAAGTCTAAAATGGGTCAGAACGTTCCCTCTTTTTTGGGAACCACAAACAGATTTGAGTAAAACCCTTGTCCCTGTTCTTGTATCGGAACGGGATGAATTACTCCCACAGTGGAGAGGTCTTTTACACAACTTAAGAACGCCTCTCTCTTTATCTGGTCTACAGACAATCGTGAAAGAAGAAACCTCCCTCTTATGAGAGAATTTTTGAATTCCAAACGATACCCTTGTGACACGATTTCCAGTGTCCAGGGATCCTGAACGTCTATTATCCAAGCCTGGACAAAGAGAGAAAGTCTGCCCCCTACTAGATCCGGTCCCGGATTGGGGGCCACCCCTTCATGCTGTCTTGGGAGCAGCGGCAGGCTTCTTGGGTTGTTTACCCTTGTTCCAAGCCTGGTTGGGTCTCCAGATGGACTTGGCTTGTGCAAAGTTCCCTTCCTGTTTGGCGAAAGAAAAAGAGGGGACTCCCTTGAAATTCCAAAAGAAATGAAAATTATTCAGTTTACCCCTTTGTTTAGCTGCTTTATCCCGAGGTAGGAGATGACCCTTACCTCCCGTAATGTCAGAAAGGATTTCCTTCAAGTCAGGCCCGAATAGGGTCTTTCCTTTGAAAGGAATAGCCAAAAGCTTTGATTTAGAGGGTACATTAGCAGACCAAGATTTTAACCATAAAGCTCTACACGCTAAAATGGCAAATCGTGCATTCTTAGCCTCCAACTTGGTGATCTGAAAGGCGGCATCTGTAATAAAAGAATTAGCCAGCTTAAGGGCCTTAATTCTGTCTAGAATTTCCTCTAAAGGAGTCTCAGTCTTAAGAGACTCTTCTAAGGCGTCAAACCAAAAGCAGCCGTCGGTTGTACTAGAAAACCCTGGTGAATAAATAGTTTCTTAAGAAGACCCTCCAATTTTTTATCCATAGGATCTTTGAAAGCACAACTGTCCTCAATAGGAATAGTCGTACGCTTAGCCAGGGTAGATATAGCTCCCTCCACCTTAGGGACTGTTTGCCAAGAGTCCCGAACAGTGTCATCTATGGGATACATTTTCTTAAAATTAGGAGAAGGTGAGAACGGGATATCCGGTCTTTCCCAATACCGCGTAATAATTTCCGAAATTCTCGTAGGAACCGGAAACATATCAGAATAAGCAGGGACCTCTAAATATTTGTCCATCTTACACAATTTCTCTGGTGGTACCACTATATAGAGTCACAATCATCCAGAGTCGCTAAAACCTCCTGAAGTAACAGGCGGAGATGTTCAAGCTTAAATCTAAATGACATGACGTCCAAGTCAGCCTGAGGCAACACTCCCCGAGTCTGAGAGCTCCCCCTCAGACAGAAGCTTCCTACCCCCCAACTCAGATCCCTGGGAGGGTACATCAGAGATAGCCATCAAGGCGTCAGAAGTTGCAGGCACCATATGGGTCTCAGTCCTGCTACGTTTGCCCTGTAATACTGGCAACTTAAGATAAAACTTCTGTGGATGACATAACTGTAGCCATATAATGCAAAGTGAAAGAAGTAGACGCAGTTGAGGAACATGGCGTCGTTTGCGTGGGCGTTAAAGGCTGTGACGCTTGGGGAGAAAGTAGCGGCATACCCGGAGTCTCATTGGTCTGAGAATTTTCTCCAGGCATAACTTTCTCAGTAAATATTTTCTCTTTACACTGTAAGGCTCTCTCTATACAACTGTCACATAAGGTAACAGGGGGTTCCACAATGGCATCCAAACACATAGGACAGGTAGTTTGTTCAAGGTCATCCATGATGATAACGTAAACAACCAACTTGGTCAAATCACAGAAAGAATCTGTTGCACTGTATCTTTAAAAACAGCAATCAGACACTTTAATAAGATATTGTATAAAGGATTTAACTGCAATGGAAATCGTAATAAAGCTTAAAAAACTAATGCAGGGCGTGTTATAAATTTGCTACTAATTAAGGCAGAGGGCAATATCACATTTGTATAATAGGGCAATTTCAAATTTGCATCAAGTTACAAAATTTTACTGATTTACTTTTGCAAACTCCACAGTCACCCCGCCGCAACTCTGCTGCAGCTCATACCTGCCTCTTGACCGCAGAAAAACACTGCCACGCTGAACACCTAAATCGCTTGTAAATTTTCCCACAAGGGGACTTAGGGTCCTAGTAAACGCTACCGGAACAGAGAGAGAGCTGCGCTACCAGAGTCTCGCCCTTCGTGGGAATAACCGTCAATCACAAAAAAAAAAACCGCCAAGAACCGTAACCTAAAAATACACAGCCTTCCCCAGCATCAGCCCCGTAATAAAATGTATACACAATCGATTCCCAGCTCTTCTAGCCTTATATGCACTAGAGCGTCTAGCAATAGCGTATGCCTCTATAAATAACGTCCAGAATCTCTATCCGGTCTGCGCCCTTAGAATATCACATAAAAAGTTCACTATGCATACACACCCCAGCGCTATTAGGTTATTCAAACTGCCCTAATGTCAAGGGAAAGAATAAAGGGAGATCTATTCCAGTATATCAAAGACGGTGGAGTTAATCTGAGTATAAGTACGCCCTAGAATAAAAACTGCACTTACCTCTGAGCTGCAGGTACAGCACGATAACTTCACAGTATCAAGAGGTCCCATATCTTCCTCCTAAGGTACTGTGAAAGAGCAGGGTCAAGGTTACAAGTTCACCAGACCATGGAAAGAAAACGCAGCACAAATATGAGAGGCACAGAGGATATAGAAATCACCCAGTTCCCATAGTATGTAAGACTATTCAGAAGCTGCTCTGTAGTAAAAAACAGCACACATCGGTACCGTTTGAAAATAAAAAACTCTTGATTGAAGAATCTAAACTAACACCTCACTTTACCTCTTCCTATCACTAACACAGGCAAAGAGAATGACTGGGGTGGGAGGGAAGGGAGGAGATATATATGCAGCTTTGCTGTGGAGCTCTTTCCTGCTGACCAGGAGGCGATATCCCATAAGTAAGGATGAAATACGTGGACTCGTCATATCTTGTAAAAGAAAGCCTAAATGTTAACATCCTATTTAATTCAACTGTTAATAAATAGCAAAACACCACCCACCATTTGCCTTATTTAGAGGAGCCAATCTAGGTTTTAGTCTGCAGACAAGGCTCATGATAGTATAAAGTGCACCATATCGGAGTTAACAGCTAAAACCAATTAGGGAAATATATGATGCAGGGTTAGCCTTGAGAAAGTCAGCAGCTGCATTTTAAAGTTACAAGAATTAGAAAATCCTCAGATTTTCAGAGCTAAATCACATCAAGGGGACAATAACACAATTTATGCTTACCTGATAAATGTATTTCTCTTGTGGTGTATCCAGTCCACGAATCATCCATTACTTGTGGGATATTCTCATTCCCAACAGGAAGTTGCAAGAGGACACCCACAGCAGAGCTGTTATATAGCTCCTCCCCTAACTGCCATATCCGAAAACACGCAGAGACAGGGAAAGGAGAAACCATAGGGTGCAGTGGTGACTGTAGTTTAAATTAAAAAATGACCTGCCTTAAAATGACAGGGCAGGCCATGGACTGGATACACCACAAGAGAAATAAATTTATCAGGTAAGCATAAATTGTGTTTTCTCTTGTAAGGTGTATTCAGTCCATGGATCATCCATTACTTGTGGGATACCAATACCAAAGCTAAAGTACACGGATGAAGGGAGGGACAAGGCAGGTACCACTGCCTGTAAAACCTTTCTCCCAAAAATAGCCTCCGAAGAAGCAAAAAGTATCAAATTTGTAGAATTTGGAAAAAGTATGAAGCGAAGACCAAGTCGCCGCCTTGCAAATCTGTTCAACAGAAGCCTCATTTTTAAAGGCCCAAGTGGAAGCCACAGCTCTAGAAGAATGAGCTGTAATCCTTTCAGGAGGCTGCTGTCCAGCAGTCTCATAGGCTAAGCGGATTATGCTTCTTAGCCAAAAAGAAAGAGGTAGCCAAAGCCTTTTGACCTCTCCTCTGTCCAGAGTAGACAACAAACAAAGCAGATGTTTGACGAAAATCTTTAGTAGCGTGTAAGTAAAACTTTAAAGCACGAACCACGTCCAGATTGTGTAATAGACGTTCCTTCTTTGAAGAAGGATTAGGACACAAGGATGGAACAACAATCTCTTGATTGATATTCTTGTTAGATACCACCTTAGGTAAAAACCCAGGTTTGGTACGCAGGACTACCTTATCCGTATGGAAAATCAGATAAGGAGAATCACATTGTAAGGCAGATAATTCGGAGACTCTACGAGCCAAGGAAATAGCTACCAAAAAAAGAACTTTCCAAGATAAAAGTTTGATATCTATGGAATGAAGAGGTTCAAACGGAACTCCTTGAAGAACCTTAAGAACCAAAATTTAAGCTCCATGGCGGAGCAACAGGTTTAAACACAGGCTTGATTCTAACTAAAGCCTGACATCTGCCAGACGCTTGTGCAAAAGAATAGACAGAGCAGAAATCTGTCCCTTTAAGGAACTAGCTGACAATCCTTTTTCAAAACCTTCTTGAAGGTAGGATAATATCCTAGGAATCCTGACCTTACTCCATGAGTAACCCTTGGATTCACACCAATAAAGATATTTACGCCATATCTTATGGTAAATTTTCCTGGTGACAGGCATTCTTGCCTGTATTAAAGGTATCAATGACTGACTCGGAGAAGCCACGCTTTGATAAAATCAAGCGTTCAATCTCCAGGCAGTCAGTCTCAGAGAAATTAGATTTGGATGGTTGAAAGGACCCTGAAGTAGAAGGTCCTGTCTCAGAGGCAGAGTCCATGGTGGAAAGGATGACATGTCCACTAGATCTGCATACCAGGTCCTGTGTGGCCACGCAGGCGCTATCAAAATCACTGATGCTGTCTCCTGCTTGATCTTGGCAATCAGTCGAGGGAGCAGAGGAAACGGTGGAAACACATAAGCCAGGTTGAAAGACCAGGGAGCTGCTAGAGCATCTATCAGCGTCGCCTTGGGATCCCTGGACCTGGATCCGTAACAAGGAAGCTTGGCGTTCTGGCGAGACGCCATGAGATCCAGTTCTGGTTTGCCCCAACGATGAATCAATTGTGCAAACACCTCCGGATGGAGTTCCCACTCGCCCGGATGAAAAGTCTGATGACTTAGAAAATCCGCCTCCCAGTTCTCTACACCTGGGATATGGATAGCTGATAGGTGGCAAGAGTGAGTCTCTGCCCAGCGAATTATCCTTGAGACTTCTAAAATCGCTAGGGAACTTCTTGTTCCCCCTTGATGGTTGATGTAAGCCACAGTCGTGATGTTGTCCGACTGAAATCTGATGTACCTCAGAGTTGCTAACTGAGGCCAAGCCTGAAGAGCATTGAATATCGCTCTCAGTTCCAGAATATTTATTGGAAGGAGTGTCTCCTCCCGAGTCCACGATCCCTGAGCCTTCAGGGAGTTCCAGACTGCACCCCAACCTAGAACGCTGGCATCTGTTACAATTGTCCAATCTGGCCTGCGAAAGGTCATACCTTTAGACAGATGGACCCGAGATAGCCACCAGAGAAGAGAATTTCTGGTCTCTTGATCCAGATTTAGTAGAGGGGACAAATCTGTGTAATCCCCGTTCCACTGACTGAGCATGCATAGTTGCAGCGGTCTGAGATGTAGGCGAGCAAACGGCACTGTGTCCATTGCCGCTACCATTAAGCCGATTACTTCCATGCACTGAGCCACCGAAGGGCGCGGAATGGAATGAAGAACACGTCAGGAATTTAGAAGCTTTGATAACCTGGACTCCGTCAGGTAAATTTTCATTTCTACAGAATCTATCAGAGTCCCTAGGAAAGAAACTCTTGTGTTTGGTAATAGAGAACTCTTTTCCTTGTTCACTTTCCACCCATGCGATCTCAGAAATGCCAGTACTACGTCCGTATGAGACTTGGCAATTTGGAAGTTTGACGCCTGTATCAGGATGTCGTCTAAATAAGGGGCCACTGCTATGCCCCGCGGCCTTAGGACCGCCAGAAGCGACCCCAGAACCTTCGTAAAGATTATTGGGGCTGTAGCTAATCCAAAGGGAAGAGCTACAAACTGGTAATGCCTGTCTAGAAAGGCAGACCTGAGAAACCGATGATCTTTGTGTATCGGAATGTGAAGATAAGCATCCTTTAAATCCACTGTAGTCATATATTGACCCTCCTGGATCATAGGTAGGATGGTACGAATAGTTTCCATTTTGAATGATGGAACTTTGAGGAATTTGTTTAAGATCTTTAGATCCAAAATTGGTCTGAAGGTTCCCTCTTTTTTGGGAACCACAAACAGATTTGAGTAAAAACCCTGTCCCAGTTCCTCCTTTGGAACTGGATGGATCTCTCTTTATCTGGTTTGCAGATAATTGTGAAAGGTGAAATCTCCCTTTTGGGGGGGAAGCTTTGAAGTCCAGAAGATATCCCTGGGATATAATTTCCAACGCCCAGGGATCCTGGACATCTCTTGCCCATGCCTGGGCGAAGAGTGAAAGTCTGCCCCCTACTAGATCCGTTACCGGATAGGGGGCCGTTCCTTCATGCTGTCTTAGAGGCAGCAGCAGGCTTTTTGGCCTGCTTACCTTTGTTCCAGGTCTGATTTGGTCTCCAGACCGTCTTGGACTGAGCAAAAGTTCCCTCTTGTTTTGCATTAGAGGAAGTTGATGCCGCACCTGCCTTGAAGTTTCGAAAGGCACGAAAATTAGACTGTTTGGCCCTTGATTTGGACCTGTCCTGAGGAAGGGCATGACCTTTTCCTCCAGTGATATCAGCAATAATCTCCTTCAAACCAGGCCCGAATAGGGTCTGCCCCTTGAAGGGAATGTTAAGTAGCTTAGATTTTGAAGTAACGTCAGCTGACCATGATTTAAGCCATAGCGCCCTGCGCGCCTGTATAGCAAAACCAGAATTCTTAGCCGTTAGTTTAGTCAAATGAACAATGGCATCAGAAACAAAAGAATTGGCTAGCTTAAGTGCTCTAAGCTTGCCAAGTATGTCATCCAATGGAGTCTCTACCTGTAAAGCCTCTTCCAGAGACTCAAACCAGAAGCAGCAGTGACAGGAGCAATGCATGCAAGGGGCTGTAGGATAAAACCTTGTTGAATAAACATTTTCTTAAGGTAAACTAATTTTTTATCCATTGGATCTAAAAAAGCACAACTGTCCTCGACAGGGATAGTAGTACGCTTTGCTAGAGTAGAAACTGCTCCCTCCACCTTAGGGACTGTCTGCCATAATCCCGTGTGGTGGCGTCTATTGGAAACATTTTTCTAAAAATAGGAGGGGGAGAAAACGGCACACCTGGTCTGTCCCATTCCTTATTAATAATTTCTGTAAACCTTTTAGGTATCGGAAAAACATCAGTATACACCGGCACTGCATAGTACTTATCCAGTCTACACAATTTCTCTGGCACTGCAATTGTATCACAGACATTTAGAGCAGCTAAAACCTCCCTGAGCAACACGTGGAGGTGTTCAAGCTTAAATTTAAATGTAGAAATATCAGAATCAAGCATCTTTCCTGAGTCAGACACATCACCCACAGACTGAAGCTCTCCTTCCTCAGCTTCTGCATATTGTGAGGAAGTATCAGACATGGTTCTTAAAGCGTCAGTATGCTCTGCATTTCGTCTAACCCCAGAGCTATCTCGCTTACCTCTAAATTCAGGTAGTCTGGCTAATACCGCTGACAGTGTATTATCCATGACTGCCGCCATGTCTTGTAAAGTAGATATACTTGGCGCCATTTGAGCGCGAGTCAAAGGATCTGACACATGGGGAGAGTTAGTCGGCATAACTTCCCCCTCGTCAGATTCCTCTGGTGATAAATTTTTTAAAGACAAAATATGATCTTTATTTCTTAAAGTGAAATTAGTACATTTGGTACACATTCTAAGAGGGGGTTCCACCATGGCTTTTAAACATAATGAACAAGGAGTTTCCTCTATGTCAGGCATGTTTGTACAGACTATCAATGAGACTAGCAAGCTTGGAAAACACTTTAAATCAAGTTAACAAGCAAATATAAAAAACGGTACTGTGCCTTTAAGAGAAACAAATTTTGTCAAAATTTGAAAAACAGTGAAAAAAAGCAGTAAATCAAACGAAATTTTTACAGTGTATGTAATAAGCTAACAGAGCATTGCATCCACTTGCAAATGGATGATTAACCACTTAGTTAAAAAAACGGATCAAAAAAACTATAGACTTTTTTAACAGTCACAACAAACTGCCACAGCTCTGCTGTGGCCCTACCTTCCCCAATAAACGACTTTGGAAAGCCTTTGAGCCCTTTAGAGATGTCCTATAGCATTCAGGGGACTTCTGAGGGAAGCTGGATGTCTCTGTCTAATTTTAACTGCGCAAAAAAGCGCTAAAATAGGCCCCTCCCACTCATACTACAACAGTGGAAAGCCTCAGGAAACTGTTTCTAGGCACAATTTAAGCCAGCCATGTGGAGAAAACTAGGCCCCAATAAATTTTTTATCACCAAAGCACATATAAAAACGATTAAACATACCAGCAAACGTTTTATATTGCAATTTTATAAGGGTATTACCCCTGAGAGTAAGCATGATAACCAGTCGCTATTAAATCACTGTATTCAGGCTTAACTTACATTAATCCGGTATCAGCAGCATTTTATAGCATTTTCCATTTCTAGAAAAAATTGTAACTACACATACCTCATAGCAGAGTAACCTGCACGCCATTCTCCCGCTGAAGTTACCTCTCTCCTCAGACATATGTGAGAACAGCAATGGATCTTAGTTACAACCTGCTAGGATCATAGAAAACTCAGGCAGATTCTTCTTCTATTTACTGCCTGGGATAAAATAGTACAACTCCGGTACCATTTAAAATAAATTTTTGATTGAAGATAAAAAAACTAACTATATTTCACCACTCTCTCTTACTACCTCCATGCGTGTTGAGAGTTGCAAGAGAATGACTGGATATGGCAGTTAGGGGAGGAGCTATATAACGGCTGGGTGTCCTCTTGCAACTTCCTGTTGGGAATGAGAATATCCCACAAGTAATGGATGATTCGTGGACTGGATACACCTTACAAGAGAAATATATTTATCTATATATCTACCTACCTATATATAAACATAGAAACATAGATATTGACGGCAGATAAGAGCCATAGGCCCAGCAAGTCTGCCCGACCTTACCTAACAGTATAAACTTATCTAGTTCATAGGATAGCCTTATGCTTGTCCCATGCATTTTTAAAGTCCCCCACAGTGTTTGTTGCTACTACCTCTTGAGGAAGTTTATTCCATAAATCAATCACTCTCTGTAAAGAAGTGCTTCCTCAAATTACTCCTGAATCTACTACCCTTTAGCTTGAGCTCATGACCCCTTGTTCTTGAATTTTCCATTTTATGTAAAAAACCCACAGCCTCAGTTTTACTAAACCCTTTAATGTACTTGAAAGTTGCTATCATATCACCTCTTTCCCTTCTCTCCTCTAAGCTATACACACACTCAGATATATATATATATATATATATATATATAAAATACACACACACTACATATACATGTGTGTAAATATATGTATATATATATATATATATATATATATATATATATATATATATATATATATATATGTGTGTATATCTCTCTCTCTCTCTATATATATATATAAGGGTTGAGTTAGACTAGTCGACTAATCGATTAGTCGATCGGTCTCTTATTAATCAACTAGTACGGCATTAGTCGATTACGGATATATTACATTTTGCTATATTTTGATAGTCAAAAAGAGCCGTAGCCAGCCTACCAGCCCGTGGCCTTAGCCTAAGCCTACTACCGATTGCGGATTGTCTCACTTGGTGGCAGTTATGACGAAGTGTTATTACTAGGTTTTAAAAATAAATTTTAAAAAAAGCAACAATTTTACAATTACATTAAAAATATTTCGCATTTAATACCTAGTTTCTGGCAAGAGGGGATAATTTCGACTAGTCGAAAGCAACAGCCCTCGACTAGTCGATTGTACAAATATTAGTCACGCAAACCCCTAATATTTATTATATATATATATATATATACACATACATACACACACTACATATATGTGTGTGTAGATATATATCTATATGTGGAATATATATATATATGTGTGTGTGTGTGTGTGTGTGTGTGTGTGTGTGTGTGTGTGTGTGTGTGTGTGTGTGTGTGTGTGTGTGTGTGTGTGTGTGTGTGTGTGTGTAAAATGAAAGAAGGGCACCAGCGCTAAAACTTAATAGTATTTGTATCTCTGTCAGAGGGTGTATCTAAGTATAGTACAATTCAGTATTTAGTGGAGTGAATATGAGTGTGTTTGAACCAGAATTAGCGTGCTGCCTAGATATTGACACAGTGTACCCCTGTCACTGTAAAAGGTATGGAAAAAAGAGCAATCAATAATGAGTGATAGGCGCTCAGCTAAAACAATTTCTTTTTAGAATAAGAGTATATTCCTCTCCAAACAGTTTGTCAATGGTTTTAAAAATAATAATAGTCTTATGCAGATGAAAATGCTTTACTTTCTCCCAATGTTCACTTATTATAGTATTTATTAACATATTTAAAGGCTACAAGTGGGCGTGTTTTTTCGCCTACTCCATTACGGCTGTTAGCGTGATGTCAGTGACGTTACGTTTGCTCTTGATGCTTGAGCAAAGAGCAAACGTAACATCACTGATGTCACACGCTAACAGCCGTAATGGAGTAGGCAAAAAAATGCGCCCACTTGTAGCCTTTAAATATGTTACACGCCGGATACCTGTCTATACACTTTTCCTCTGATGAAGAAACCTTGTAAGACTTTGAAACGCGCAAGGATTTTCACAAGTGGGCGGACAGGTCCTATTTCATTCGGCTATATTGTATTGTTGTTTCTTTTAACTGATATATCAACTTTGTTTGTATATACAACATTTCTTAGCATTTGACAAGTTGACTAATAGTATTTTAGATAAAAGACACTCATTCACAAATATCTTGCTTTACGAATAGTTATATAATCTGATGAACTATTAAGCTAAACAACTGTTACACGGGGGACATTTACTATAACCCGTTTTAAACAAAACAATTGAAGTCCTCTTGCAATCAAAAGTCGTGACCCTGAATACGACAACCACCAACCAGACTTTACAGCACTAAGATCTTCACAACAGGCTGTGGTGCTTTTTTATGCTATTACCTTACCTCATATTGGATTGAGGTTATATATTGTAAGCATAACTTGTATACAGTAATACATTTTTATTTTGGTATATACAGTATTACGCTATGTATATCTCTTCTTTTTTCCTGCACATCCTGAATAATCATCTGAGGGGACAAAGTTTCTCAGCACCATCTGAAAGAAAACAAGAGAGTCCAGGATCTCCATTGAATCCTAGAGCGATATCCCAAGAAAGGGCTCTACAAGTGGACCAGGATTCTCAAAAGTTCCATTTAAAAAGGCACAGAGAGACCACCATCTTTAACCCACTAAAGAGCAAATAACATAATTTATGTAAGAACTTACCTGATAAATTCATTTCTTTCATATTAGCAAGAGTCCATGAGCTAGTGACGTATGGGATATACATTCCTACCAGGAGGGGCAAAGTTTCCCAAACCTCAAAATGCCTATAAATACACCCCTCACCACACCCACAATTCAGTTTATCGAATAGCCAAGAAGTGGGGTGATAAAAAAGTGCGAAAGCATATAAAATAAGGAATTGGAATAATTGTGCTTTATACAAAATCATAACCACCACAAAAAAGGGCGGGCCTCATGGACTCTTGCTAATATGAAAGAAATGAATTTATCAGGTAAGTTCTTACATAAATTATGTTTTCTTTCATGTAATTAGCAAGAGTCCATGAGCTAGTGACGTATGGGATAATGACTACCCAAGATGTGGATCTTTCCACACAAGAGTCACTAGAGAGGGAGGGATAAAATAAAGACAGCCAATTCCTGCTGAAAATAATCCACACCCAAAATAAAGTTTAACGAAAAACATAAGCAGAAGATTCAAACTGAAACCACTGCCTGAAGTACTTTTCTACCAAAAACTGCTTCAGAAGAAGAAAATACATCAAAATGGTAGAATTTAGTAAAAGTATGCAAAGAGGACCAAGTTGCTGCTTTGTAGATCTGGTCAACCGAAGCTTCATTCCTAAACGCCCAGGAAGTAGAAACTGACCTAGTAGAATGAGCTGTAATTCTCTGAGGCGGAGTTTTACCCGACTCAACATAGGCAAGATGAATTAAAGATTTCAACCAAGATGCCAAAGAAATGGCAGAAGCTTTCTGGCCTTTTCTAGAACCGGAAAAGATAACAAATAGACTAGAAGTCTTACGAAAAGATTTCGTAGCTTCAACATAATATTTCAAAGCTCTAACAACATCCAAAGAATGCAACGATTTCTCCTTAGAATTCTTAGGATTAGGACATAATGAAGGAACCACAATTTCTCTACTAATGTTGTTGGAATTCACAACTTTAGGTAAAAATTCAAAAGAAGTTCGCAACACCGCCTTATCCTGATGAAAAATCAGAAAAGGAGACTCACAAGAAAGAGCAGATAATTCAGAAACTCTTCTGGCAGAAGAGATGGCCAAAAGGAACAAAACTTTCCAAGAAAGTAATTTAATGTCCAATGAATGCATAGGTTCAAACGGAGGAGCTTGAAGAGCTCCCAGAACCAAATTCAAACTCCAAGGAGGAGAAATTGACTTAATGACAGGTTTTATACGAACCAAAGCTTGTACAAAACAATGAATATCAGGAAGAATAGCAATCTTTCTGTGAAAAAGAACAGAAAGAGCAGAGATTTGTCCTTTCAAAGAACTTGCGGACAAACCCTTATCTAAACCATCCTGAAGGAACTGTAAAATTCTCGGTATTCTAAAAGAATGCCAGGAAAAATGATGAGAAAGACACCAAGAAATATAAGTCTTCCAGACTCTATAATATATCTCTCGAGATACAGATTTACGAGCCTGTAACATAGTATTAATCACAGAGTCAGAGAAACCTCTTTGACCAAGAATCAAGCGTTCAATCTCCATACCTTTAAATTTAAGGATTTCAGATCCTGATGGAAAAAAGGACCTTGTGACAGAAGGTCTGGTCTTAACGGAAGAGTCCACGGTTGGCAAGAGGCCATCCGGACAAGATCCGCATACCAAAACCTGTGAGGCCATGCCGGAGCTACCAGCAGAACAAACGAGCATTCCTTCAGAATCTTGGAGATTACTCTTGGAAGAAGAACTAGAGGCGGAAAGATATAGGCAGGATGATACTTCCAAGGAAGTGATAATGCATCCACTGCCTCCGCCTGAGGATCCCGGGATCTGGACAGATACCTGGGAAGTTTCTTGTTTAGATGGGACGCCATCAGATCTATTTCTGGAAGTTCCCACATTTGAACAATCTGAAGAAATACCTCTGGGTGAAGAGACCATTCGCCCGGATGCAACGTTTGGCGACTGAGATAATCCGCTTCCCAATTGTCTACACCTGGGATATGAACCGCAGAGATTAGACAGGAGCTGGATTCCGCCCAAACCAAAATTCGAGATACTTCTTTCATAGCCAGAGGACTGTGAGTCCCTCCTTGATGATTGATGTATGCCACAGTTGTGACATTGTCTGTCTGAAAACAAATGAACGATTCTCTCTTCAGAAGAGGCCAAAACTGAAGAGCTCTGAAAATTGCACGGAGTTCCAAAATATTGATCGGTAATCTCACCTCCTGAGATTCCCAAACTCCTTGTGCCGTCAGAGATCCCCACACAGCTCCCCAACCTGTGAGACTTGCATCTGTTGAAATTACAGTCCAGGTCGGAAGCACAAAAGAAGCCCCCTGAATTAAACGATGGTGATCTGTCCACCATGTTAGAGAGTGTCGAACAATCGGTTTTAAAGATATTAATTGAGATATCTTCGTGTAATCCTTGCACCATTGCTTCAGCATACAGAGCTGAAGAGGTCGCATGTGAAAACGAGCAAAGGGGATCGCGTCCGATGCAGCAGTCATAAGACCTAGAATTTCCATGCATAAGGCTACCGAAGGGAATGATTGTGACTGAAGGTTTCGACAAGCTGTAATCAACTTTAGACGTCTCTTGTCTGTTAAAGACAGAGTCATGGACACTGAATCCATCTGGAAACCCAGAAAGGTTACCCTTGTTTGAGGAATCAAAGAACTTTTTGGTAAATTGATCCTCCAACCATGATCTTGAAGAAACAACACAAGTCGATTCGTATGAGATTCTGCTAAATGTAAAGACTGAGCAAGTACCAAGATATCGTCCAAATAAGGAAATACCACAATACCCTGTTCTCTGATTACAGACAGCAGGGCACCGAGAACCTTTGTAAAAATTCTTGGAGCTGTAGCTAGGCCAAACGGCAGAGCCACAAACTGGTAATGCTTGTCCAGAAACGAGAATCTCAGGAACTGATAATGATCTGGATGAATCGGAATATGCAGATATGCATCCTGTAAATCTATTGTGGACATATAATTCCCTTGCTGAACAAAAGGTAAGATAGTCCTTGCAGTTACCATCTTGAACGTTGGTATCCTTACATAATGATTCAATATTTTTAGATCCAGAACTGGTCTGAAAGAATTCTCCTTCTTTGGTACAATGAAGAGATTTGAATAAAACCCCATCCCCTGTTCCGGAACTGGAACTGGCATAATTACTCCAGTCAACTCTAGATCTGAAACACATTTCAGAAATGCTTGAGCTTTTACTGGATTTACTGGGACACAGGAAAGAAAAAATCTCTTTGCAGGAGGTCTCAACTTGAAACCAATTCTGTACCCTTCTGAAACAATGCTCTGAATCCAAAGATTGTGAACAGAATTGATCCAAATTTCCTTGAAAAAACGTAACCTGCCCCCTACCAGCTGAGCTGGAATGAGGGCCGCACCTTCATGTGGACTTAGAAGCAGGCTTTGCCTTTCTAGCTGGCTTGGATTTATTCCAGACTGGAGATGGTCTCCAAACTGAAACTGCTCCTGAGGATGAAGGATCAGGCTTTTGTTCTTTGTTGAAACGAAAGGAACGAAAACGATTATTAGCCCTGTTTTTACCTTTAGATTTTTTATCCTGTGGTAAAAAAGTTCCTTTCCCACCAGTAACAGTTGAAATAATGGAATCCAACTGAGAACCAAATAATTTGTTACCCTGGAAAGAAATGGAAAGTAAAGTTGATTTAGAAGCCATATCAGCATTCCAAGTTTTAAGCCATAAAGCTCTTCTAGCTAAAATAGCTAGAGACATAAACCTGACATCAACTCTGATAATATCAAAAATGGCATCACAGATAAAATTATTAGCATGCTGAAGAAGAATAATAATATCATGAGAATCACGATGTGTTACTTGTTGCGCTAAAGTTTCCAACCAAAAAGTTGAAGCTGCAGCAACATCAGCCAAAGATATAGCAGGTCTAAGAAGATTACCTGAACACAGATAAGCTTTTCTTAGAAAGGACTCAATTTTCCTATCTAGAGGATCCTTAAACGAAGTACCATCTGACGTAGGAATAGTAGTACGTTTAGCAAGGGTAGAAATAGCCCCATCAACTTTAGGGATCTTGTCCCAAAATTCTAATCTGTCAGACGGCACAGGATATAATTGCTTAAAACGTTTAGAAGGAGTAAATGAATTACCCAAATTATCCCATTCTTTGGAAATTACTGCAGAAATAGCATTAGGAACAGGAAAAACTTCTGGAATAACCACAGGAGCTTTAAATACCTTATCTAAACGTTTAGAATTAGTATCAAGAGGACCAGAATCCTCTATTTCTAAAGCAATTAGTACTTCTTTAAGTAAAGAACGAATAAATTCCATTTTAAATAAATATGAAGATTTATCAGCATCAACCTCTGAGACAGAATCCTCTGAACCAGAGGAATCATCAGAATGATGATGTTCAGTTAAAAATTCATCTGTAGGAAGAGAAGTTTTAAAAGATTTTTTACGTTTACTAGAAGGAGAAATAACAGACATAGCCTTCTTTATGGATTCTGAAACAAAATCTCTTATATTATCAGGAACATTCTGCACCTTAGATGTTGAAGGAACTGCAACAGGCAATGGTACTTTACTAAAGGAAATATTATCTGCTTTAACAAGTTTGTCATGACAATCAATACAAACAACAGCTGGAGGAATAGCTACCAAAAGTTTACAGCAGATACACTTAGCTTTGGTAGATTCAGCACTTGACAGCGATTTTCCTGTAGTATCTTCTGACTCAGATGCAACGTGAGACATCTTGCAATATGTAAGAGAAAAAACAACATATATATAAAGCAAAATTGATCAAATTCCTTAAATGACAGTTTCAGGAATGGGAAAAAATGTCAAAGAACAAGCTTCTAGCAACCAGAAGCAATAAAAAATGAGACTTAAATAATGTGGAGACAAAAGTGACGCCCATATTTTTTCGCGCCAAATAAGACGCCCACATTATTTGGCGCCAAAAATGACGCCACATCCGGAACGCCGACATTTTTGGCGCAAAATAACGTCAAAAAAATGACGCAATTTCCGGCGACACGTATGACGCCGGAAACGGAAATAGAATTTTTGCGCCAAAAAAGTCCGCGCCAAGAATGACGCAATAAAATGAAGCATTTTCAG
The DNA here is from genome assembly GCF_027579735.1 of Bombina bombina. Lineage (NCBI taxonomy): Eukaryota > Metazoa > Chordata > Amphibia > Anura > Bombinatoridae > Bombina > Bombina bombina. The sequence goes on along the minus strand of NC_069504.1, from coordinate 15,711,085 downwards.
CCCCCGCGAGCCTAACAGCCCACAGGGAAAAAGTCAAATTTTAAGGTAAGAAAAATGTTAAATTAAAATGCATTATCCCAAATATGAAACTGACTGTCTGAAAATAAGGAAAGTTGAACATTCTGAGTCAAGGCAAATAAATGTTTGAATACATATATTTAGAACTTTATAAACAAAGTGCCCAACCATAGCTAGGAGTGTCACAGAAAATAAGACTTACTTACCCCAGGACACTCATCTACATATAGCAGATAGCCAAACCAGTACTGAAACGAGAATCAGCAGAGGTAATGGTATATATAAGAGTATATCGTCGATCTGAAAAGGGAGGTAAGAGATGAATCTCTACGACCGATAACAGAGAACCTATGAAATAGACCCCTTAGAAGGAGATCACTGCATTCAAATAGGCAATACTCTCCTCACATCCCTCTGACATTCACTGCACGCTGAGAGGAAAACCGGGCTCCAACTTGCTGCGGAGCGCATATCAACGTAGAATCTAGCACAAACTTACTTCACCACCTCCATCGGAGGCAAAGTTTGTAAAACTGAATTGTGGGTGTGGTGAAGGGTGTATTTATAGGCATTTTGAGGTTTGGGAAACTTTGCCCCTCCTGGTAGGAATGTATATCCCATACGTCACTAGCTCATGGACTCTTGCTAATTACATGAAAGAAACTTTACCTCATAAGATTGAGGTAAAAGCAGGAAATTCTTACTTCATGATACAATAATAAGAAATAAAAATTGGGAGAAAGGAGAGCATTTTTATCTGCATAAGACTATTATTTTTAAAACCAATCGACAAACTGTTTGGAGAGGAATATACTCCTATTCTAGAAAGAAATTATTTTAGCTGAGCGCCTATCACTCATGATTGATTTCTCTTTTTTCATATATTTTTATTTTTGTAGGAATGGGCACTCAGGTGGTTTATATCAAATATTTCAAGCTATATTGTAGAAATTAATTAAAAGTCAGAGTCAACGTTTCGGCCACATGTTGGGCCTTTATCAGGACAACATGTCATAGTATATCAAGTCGTTCTCCCAGCATCAGTGGAATAGATTCTATCCATTGATGCTGGGAAAACAGCTTGATGCAGCTACTATGATAAAGCTATGATATACTCTTATGACATGTTGTCTTGATAAAGGACCAACATGTGGCCGAAACGTCAAATCTCGAGTTAATGAATTTCTACAATAAAGCTTAAAATATTTGATATAAACCACCTAAGAGTGCCCATTCCTACAAGACTATTAAATATTGTGAATAACTTTTTGGTTAGCACCCAGGTTACCTATGGAATACCAAAGGTTGATACACACACAGCCACATATATATTTCCATTGATAACCCCTGAGGCAAGCCTGTTTTCAAAGCTAGATTGTGCAAGTAGCGTCAGTTTAGGAGGACGACCACTGTGGCTGTAATTAGTGGTACTATGGCTTGTTCTATAGCTCCTGATTACGTCTGCAACTGCGTTTCGACTAATTTTTAGTTGTTCACCGATCTCTGTTATCCTTTTCCAGCTTTGTGAAGTCTCACAATCAAGATTTTTCAATTCCTCTGGCAATTCTTTTCCATGTGGCATCATGATGCAGATAGGCACAGCCTATATAACTATGTTCATGCAATTAGGCTAATAAGAAATCACAGGTGTACTCAATTTTGTTTCAATTATCTAACTTGTGTGGTCAGTGATCATAGGTGTATTCACTTTTTTTTTTCATTGGGTTTCTACTTTGGGGGCCTGTGTTTTCTATATAGTCTTTGTTTTTAAGTGTTTTTAAGTGTTCATAGGAGGAAATACTTTTCTTTTAGAAATAATGCAGTTATTGAGAGGTCATACAATTTTAAGCATTAGACATTTAAGTGATATTGCACAAGGGTGTATTCCCTTCTGTATACTATATTTCATGTTAAAGTAGTCATAATGTTTTTTAAAAAACAATAATTTACTTGTTTTCTTGCAAAATAAGCACTTTAAAATTCTCAGTGTAGACTCTGCCTACAGCTAGGTAAGGCAACAGACATGCTGAGAACTTGACTTGCTTTGTGCATCTTCCGAGCATGGGCAGAACCTGAGACTCCCTGTCACGGATTAGTAAACCAGCTGATTTTACTCTAGAAGATTTATGAGATCAAGCTAGATATGCCTTCCTGTAGACACCCCTGTCCCTTGTAGGAATGATATAGAAAGTAATGGACAAAGCCCAAATTAAGTAAATTTCTCTTGAAATTATGAATACATATATTGCAATGATTTCTATTAAAGTATAACCCACTGATTTTTGTGTTTTTGTATTACAACAATGAAAACCATTTTCATATCACTTTAAGCCAGCAGTATCACAACAGTTGCTAAAGTGCATGGATTTTAAATCACTGTGCTATGTGTAAAGCACATATAGCTCACCTATATATTCTTCCAAGTCAATAACTCCATCTCCGTTTTTATCAATATCTTCCATTGTTTCCTAGATGAAAACACAAGAAGCAAAGATCACTTAACATCACACAATCCACCAGAAAACAAAAAAATTATGCTTACCTGATAAATTTATTTATTTCTTGACACGATGAGTCCACGGATCATCTAATTACTATCGGGAATATCACTCCTGTCCAGCAGGAGGCGGCAAAGAGCACCACAGCAAAGCTGTAAAATATCACCTCCCTTCCCTCCCACCTTCGACCGAAGTAGAGAAAGGAAGCAACAAGGTGCAGAGGTGTCTGAAGTTTATAACATACCAACAACCTGTCTTAAGAACAGGGCGGGCCGTGGACTCATCGTGTCAATAAATAAATAGATGACACGAGTCCACGGATCATCTAATTACTATTGGGAATCAATACTCCAGCTAGAGTACACAGATAAGGGAGGGACAAGACAAGGAACCTAAAAAAGAAGGCACCACTATTTGAAGAACCTTTCTCCCAAAAGAGGCCTCAGCCAAGGCAAAAAAAAAGTGTCAAAATTTATAGAATTTTGAAAAAGTGTGAAGAGAGGACCAAGTTGCAGCCTTGCAAATCTGTTCCACAGAAGCTTCATTTTTGAATGCCCAGGAAGAGGTAAACAGCCCTCGTAGAATCAGCCATAACTCTTTCAGGAGGCTGCTGTCCAGCAGTTTCATAGGCAAAACGAATGATACTCTTCAGCCACAAAGAAAGAGAAGTAGCCGTAGCTTTCTGTCCCTTATGTTTCCAAGAGAAAACCACAAATAGAGCAGAAGACTGACAGAAATCCTTAGTCGCTTGAAAACAGGATTTTAATGCACATACCACGTCTAGATTGTGCAGAAGCCGTTCCTTCTTAGAAGAAGGATTAAGACACAAGGAAGGATTAATGTTCCGGTCTTTAGGGAGAAACCCTAATTTAGTACATAAAACCACCTTTTCCTAATGAAAACTAAGGTAAGGAGACTCATACTGAAATGCAGAGAGCTCTTAGTCTCTACAAGCAGATGAAATAGCAACAGGAAACAAAACTTTTCAAGATAACTTAATATCTAAGGAATGCATCGGCTCAAACAGAGCCCCTTGAAGAACTTTATTAAGACTCCAGGGATGAATAACTGGTTTGAATACAGGCCTGATCCTGACCAAGGCCTGACAAAACAATTGTATGTCCGGGGACGCCCGCCAGACGTTTATGAAACAAAATGGAAAAAGGAAATGTATGCGTACCTGATAAATTTATTTCTTTTACGATATGACGATCGCCTCCTGGTCAGCAGGAGGAGGCAAAGAGCACCACAGCAGAGCTGAATATATAGCTCCTCGCTCCCCCCACTCCAGTCATTCTACCGAAGTTAGGAAGAGAAAAGAAAAGCAAAGGTGCAGAGGTGACTGAAGTTTAACAAAAATAAAGACCTGTCTTAGAAAATAACAGGGTGGGCCGTGGACTCATCATATCGTAAAAGAAATAAATTTATCAGGTACGCATAAATTTCCTTTTCTTTTACAAGATATGACGAGTCCACGGATTTCATCCTTACTTATGGGATAAAATACCAAAGCTATAGGACACGGATGAAAGGGAGTGACAAGACAGGAACCTAAACGGAAGGCACCACTGCTTGAAGAACCTCTCTCCCAAAAACAGCCTCAGACGAGGCAAAAGTATGAAATTTGGAAAATTTGGAAAAAGTGTGAAGAGACGACCAAGTTGCAGCCTTGCAAATCTGTTCAACAAAAGCATCATTTTTAAATGCCCATGAGGAAGCCACAGCCCTAGTAGAATGAGCCATAATTCTTTCAAGAGGCTGCTGCCCAGCAGTCTCATATGCAAAACAGATGATACTCCTCAGCCAAAAAGAAAGGGAGGTAGCCGTAGCTCTCTGGCCCCTACGTTTTCCAGAAACAAATAATGAAGATGATTGACGAAATTCTTTAGTCGCCTGCAAGTAAAACTTCAGGGCACGGACCACGTCCAAGTTATGTAACAGACGCTCCTTCGAAGAAGGATTGGGACACAATGAAGGAACAATAATTTCCTGATTAATATTTTTGTTGGAAACAACCCTAGGAAGAAAACCAGGTTTGGTACCTAACACTACCTTATCGGAATGAAAAATAAGGTAAGGAGAATCACAAACGGAACCCCTTGAAGAACATTAAGAACTAAATTCAAACTCCAAGGAGGAGCAATAGGTCTAAACAAAGGCCCGATTCTAGTCAGAGCCTGACAAAAGGATTGAACATCCGGAATATCTGCCAGACGTTTGTGTAGCAAAATAGATAAGGCAGAAATCTGTCCCTTTAAGGAACTTGCTGATAACCCCTTCTCCAATCCTTCTTGGAGAAAGGATAAAATACTAGGAATCGTAATCTTACTCCATGAGTAACCCTTGGATTCGCACCAATAAAGTTATTTACGCCATATCTTATGGTAAATCTTTCTAGTAACAGGCTTACATGCCTGAATCAAGGTATCAATGACCAAATCAGAGAACCCTCGCTTAGATAAAATCAAGCGTTCAATCTCCAAGCAGTCAGTTGTAGAGAAATTATATTCGGATGATGGAAGGGTCCCTGAATGAGAAGGTCCTGCCTCAATGGAAGCTTCCACGGTGGCAGAGAGGACATGTCCACCAGATCGGCATACCAAGTCCTGCGAGGCCACGCAGGAGCGATGAGAATCACGGAAGCCCTCTCCTGTTTGATCTGAGCAATCACCCGGGGAAGGAGAGCAAACGGTGGAAACACATAAGCTAGGTTGAACGACCAAGGCACTGCCAAGGCATCTATCAGTTCGGCCTGAGGATCCCTGGACCTGGATCCGTATCTCGGGAGCTTGGCATTCTGACGAGATGCCATAAGATCCAGCTCCGGCCTGCCCCATCTGAGAATCAGGGTGGCAAAGACCTCCGGATGGAGTTCCCATTCCCCCGGATGAAACGTCTGTCTGCTCAAAAAATCCGCTTCCCAGTTGTCCACTCCTGGGATGTAGATTGCTGACAGATAAGAATGAGCCTCCGCCCACCGAATTATCTTGGATACTTCTGTCATCGCTAAGGAACTCCTTGTTCCTCCCTGATGATTGATGTAAGCCACAGTCGTGATATTGTCCGACAAATCAGATTAATTTGGCCGAAGCCAACTGAGGCCAAGCCTGAAGCGTATTGAATATTGCCCTCAACTCCAGAATATTGATGGGTCCACACACCCTGAGCCTTCAGGGAATTCCAGACTGCACCCCATCCTAGTAGACTGGCGTCTGTTGTCACTATCACCCATGAGGGTCTGCGGAAGCACGTCCCTTGGGACAGATGATCCTGCGACAACCACCAAAGAAGAGTCTCTTGTATCCTGATCCAGATCTATCTGAGGAGACAAATTTGCATAAATCTCCATTCCACTGTCTGAGCATGCTCAGTTGTAGAGGTCTGAGATGAAAACGAGCAAACAGAATGATGTCCATTGCCGCCACCATCAATCCAATTACCTCCATGCACTGAGCCACTGATGGCCGAGGATTGGACTGAAGGGATCGGCATGTATTCAGAATCTAACTTTCTGCCTTCCGTCAAGAAGATTTTCATGGATATAGAGTTTATTAGAGTTCCCAGGAAAGGAACCCTTGTCTTTGGAATTGGTGAACTCTTTTCTAGATTCACCTTCCACCCGTGAGTCCTTAGAAAGGATAGAACCATGTCGGTATGAGACTTTGTCAGCTGATAAGACGACGCCTGGATCAGAATATCATCCAGATAAGGCGCCACTGCAATGCCCTCTAATGGACTCTAGCCCCAACTCAGACCGCAAGCCTCCCAAGGTAACAGGACTAGTCCCGACTCAAACTGGGGACTACCACCCGATATCTACCTCTCCATATACATTGGCACCCATTAGAAGGCACAGAGAATTAGATGGAAGCTCCCAACCGGACGAGACAACGGAGACAAAGCATGGTTACATGGCTGACATATCTAAACAACAAGATACTGTACGCAAGGGCTCTGTGTATGCATACGGAGTTGAGATGATTATTCCTTCAGAGACTTCACGGCAGGCGTTAAAGAAGCTAAAAGGACTCCCCGCCCTGCTATTAATCCGGTGGTCTGACATTTTGGTCGGGATCGGATGGCAGAGATATGCATTTGCCACAGGTGGGGACATTAGACTCTTTCAAAGTGACAGCCAGTTCCCAATAATAGGAGAGGGGTAGTCTGCAGATGCCCCTCTTGGACGACACACCCTTGACCAGCCTGGTCCTATAGAAGACTATTGCCTGTTCTCGTTAAATATGTACATAGTTTATTTTGCAAGTGCTACAGACTTATGCTTTACTTTTAAGATCCTGGGGGTATAGGAAGTTGCGCTTAACTTTAATTATCAGTGACTCATGTCGGTATGTGGGGAAGTATATTAGGGAAGACTACATCAGTTCAACTATACGGTAAAGGTCGAGACTATGTTGGGTAGTATCTTAACATGTTTATTATATGATATATGGTGTGTTGTAGGGTTTATATATACATACAAATTTCCCCTCGTAGATCACTTTCTGTTTTTTTCTTACACGCACCGGAACGCAATTACCATTAGAGCTATTTATAAAGGCGGCTGCTTTTACATATATAAGTTAGACCCGACAGATTGCTCAAGGACTGATCTCCCTCCCCTCCGTGAGGCCTGCGGCGGGCGGGACAGCTTAACATTCTAACAGGGCAACAGCCATAAGCACTAATTTTTTCTTCTTTTTATTACTACCCCCATGTCGGGGATATAGCTCAAAACACACCTACTTGCTTTATCTTTACCCCCTACAAAGATCCATGCACCAAAATACAATGTGTTGTTGCACACCTATTACTAACGCCCAATACCAATTTCAACTCTTTTCAATTCCCTAGTAAAACACAAACCATATCCCTAAAAGTTTTAAGTACAGAGTGGTATAGGCTGATGTGAGGCTCTTACAGATATAAACTAAGCTAGCTTATATCAATCACATTGTCACAGCTCCTTTATCTCTTTTCCCTTCTGCCTCTCTTTTCCCTCCCCTCCCCAGCTTCTCTTGTTCTTTTTCTTGTTTTTTGTTTTGAGTTCCCAGTATTACCTTTATTAATTGGATCCATGAGTGGTCTATATAGTTAAGATTGGGAACAAAAAGGAAATACACCGACTTCAAGAATGATTTTTTGCATTACACTAATAATGATTATGTATATATCATGTTCTTTCAGAACCTTACAATGTACTATAATGGTGATGTATTACTTAGCTTCTTTTCTGACGTATATTCTTTTCTGACGTGTATTGTTATATATAACTTAAATAAAGCTCTTTTGAAAATTAAAAATTAAGCGTTCAATCTCCAGTCAGCTTCAGAGAAACTAGATTTGGATGAAGGAAGGGTCTTTGAAGTAGAACGTTGTTCCTCAACGGAAGTCTCCAAGGTGGAAGAAATGACATGTCCACCAGCTCTGCATACCAAGCCCTGCAAGGCCACGCCGGTGCAATGAGGATCACCGACACCCTTCTCCTGCTTGAATCGAGCAATGACTCGAGGTAGAAGAGCAAACGGAGGAAATAGGTTTGCAAGACTGAAATTCCAAGGTACCGCCAGAGCTTCTATCAATACAGCCTGAGGGTACCTTGAACTAGACCCTTAGCATTCTGCCGAGATGCGACGAGATCCAATTCCGACTGACCCCATATGAGAATCAGGCTGGAGAACACTTCAGGATGGAGTTCCCACTACCCTGGGTGAAAGGTCTGCCTGCTCAGGAAGTCCGCCTCCCAGTTGTCCACTCCTGGAATGTGGATCGCCGACAGACAGTAATTGTGGGTCTCCGCCCACTGAATGATCTTGGCTACCTCTGTCATGGCCAAGGAACTCACAGTTCCTCCCTGATGGTTTATGTAAGTAACTGAGGTTATATAGTCCGATTGGAACCTGATGAACCAGGTCGAAGCTAACTGAGGCCAGGCGAGCATTGAAGATTGTTCTCAATTCCAGAATGTTTATGGGTAGAACAGACTCCGACCGAGTCCATGTTCCCTGAGCCTTTAGAAAACCGTAGACTGCTCGACATCCCAGAAGGTTGGCAGCTGTTATAAAAATCACCCAGGAAGGTCAGCAAAAGCAGGTTCCCTGGGAGAGATGATCCTGAGACAAGCACCAAAGTAGAGAATCCCTTGTCTCCTGCTCCAGCTGTAATCACGGAGACAGATCCGCATAATCTCCATTCCACTGCCTGAGTATGCTTAACTGCAGAGCAGTGAGGTGGAAATGGGCGAACGGGATGATGTCCATTGCCGCTACCATCAGCCCGATTACCTCCATGCATTGAGCCACTGATGGCTGAGGAGAGGACTGAAGTGCTTGGCAAAAATAAAAAATCTTTGATTTCCTGATTTCTGTCAGAATTTTTTTTATTGATAAGGAGTCTATTATGGTTCCCAAGAAAAGTACCCTTGTAGTTGGAACCAAGGAGTTCCAAATTCACCTTCCATCCACGAGACCGCAGGAAAGATAACATTTCTGTAAGTGATCTTGCTTGTTGAAATGCCCTACAATCAGAGCACTGCCCGCAGGGATCCCAAAACTTTTGAGAAAAATCTTGAAACTGTGACAAGACCGAATGGAAGAGCTTGTCTAGAAATGCAAACCTTAGAACCTTGTGATGGTCCCTATGGATGGGGACATGCAGGTATGCGTCCTTTAAATCCACCGTGGTCATAAATTGACCCTCTTGGACCAAAGGGAGAATGGAACGGATAGTTTCCATCTTGAAGGACGGCACTCTAAGAAACTTGTTTAGACTCGAGATCTAAAATTGGTCTGAAGGTTACCTCCTTTTTGGGAACTACGAACAGGTTGGAATAAAACCCCAGACCCCGTTCCTGCAATGGAACAAGAACTATCTTCACAGGTCAGAGAATGCCTCTCTTTTTGTCTGGTCTACAGGAAAGGTCTTGAACTCTAGTTTGTATCCCTGGGACACGATGTCCACCGCCCAGGGATCTTGAACATCTCAAACTCAAGCCTGAGCAAAGAAGGAAAAGAAAATTTATGCTTACCTAATAAATTGATTTCTTTTGACACGATGAGTCCACGGATCATCTTAATTGCTAATGGGATATTTAAATCCTGGTCAGCAGGAGGAGGCAAAGAGCACCACAGCAGAGCTGTTAAATAGCTCCTCCCTTCCCTCCCACTCCAGTCATTCGACCGAAGTTAGGAAGAGAAAGGAAAAGCCAAGGTGCAGGTGTCTGAAGTTTACAATAACCCACAACCTATCTAAAATAACAGTGGGGGCCGTGGACTCATCGTGTCAAAAAATAAATAAATTTATCAGGTAAGCATACATTTTCTTTTCTTTAAGACACAAGTCCATGGATCATCTTAATTACTAATGGGATTCAATACCCAAGCTAGAGTACAGAGATGATACAAGAGGGACAAGACAGGGAACCCAAACGGAAGGCACCACTGCTTGAAGAACCTTTCTCCCAAAAGCAGCCTCAGCCGAGGCAAAAAAGTGTCAAATTTGTAGAACTTTGAAAAAGTGTGAAGAGAGGACCAAGTTGCAGCATTGCAAGTCTGTTCCACAGAAGCTTCATTTTTGAACGCCCATGAGGAAGCAACAGCCCTCGTGAAATGAGCTGTAACTCTTCCGGGAGGCTGCTGTACAGCAGTTTCATATGCAAAACGTATGATACTCTTCAGCCAAAAAGAAAGAGAAGAAGCCATAGCTTTCTGTTCCTTGCATTTACCGACGACAGTCCTTAGTCGCCTGCAGGTCAAACTTTAAGCACGGACCATGTCCAAATTGTGCAAAAAAGCATTTCCTTCTGAGCAGAAGGATTAGGACACAAGGAAAGAACAACAATCTCCTGATTATTGTTCCGATCAGAAACAACCTGAGGAAGAAATCCTAATATAGTACGGAAAACTACCTTATCTGAATGGAAAATAAGATGAGGAGACTCATACTGTAATGCTGAGAGCTCTGACACTCTCCGAGCAGAAGAAATAACAAGAAATAAATCTTTCCAAGATAACAACTTAATATCTAAGTAATGCCTAGGCTCAAACGGAGCACCTTGAAGAATTCTGAGAACTAAATTCAGACTCCATTGAGGAGTAACTGGTTCGAACACAAGCCTGATCCTGACCAAGGCCTGACAAGATGATTGTACATCTGGGACATCTCTCAGACGTTTGTGTAACAAAATAGATAAAGACAGAGCTTTGACCCTTTATCCAAACCCTCTTGGAGAAAAAAGAAAAATTTATGCTTACCTGATAAATTGGTTTCTTTTTAGACACAATGAGTCCACGGATTTCATCCTTACTTGTGGGATATTTACCTCCTGGTCAGCAGGAGGAGGCAAAGAGCAGAGCTGCTATATATAGCTTCTCCCTTCCCTCCCACTCCAGTCATTTGACCAAAGTTTAGGAAGAGAAAGGAAAAGCCAAGGTGCAGAGGTGTCTGAAGTTAACAAAAATTTATAACCTGTCTCAAAGAACAGGGCGGGCCGTGGACTCATCGTGTCTAAAAAGAAACAAATTTATCAGGTAAGCATAAATTTTCTTTTCTTTTTAAAGAGACGATGAGTCCACGGATTTCATCCTTACTTGTGGGATACAATACCAAAGCTAGAGTACACGGATGATAAGGGAGGGACATGACAGGGAACCTAAACGGAAGGCACCACTGCTTGAAGAACCTGTCTCCCCAAAACAGCCTCGGCCGAGGCAAAAGAACCAAATTTGTAAGATTATAAAAAAGTGTGAAGGGAGGACCAAGTTGCAGTCTTGCAATCTAGAGTACAGAGATGATACAAGAGGGACAAGACAGGGAACCCAAACGGAAGGCACCACTGCTTGAAGAACCTTTCTCCCAAAAGCAGCCTCAGCCGAGGCAAAAAAGTGTCAAATTTGTAGAACTTTGAAAAAGTGTGAAGAGAGGACCAAGTTGCAGCATTGCAAGTCTGTTCCACAGAAGCTTCATTTTTGAATGCCCATGAGGAAGCAACAGCCCTAGAGGAATGAACCGTAACTCTCTCAGGAGGCTGCTGTCCAGCAGTCTCATAAGCAAAACAGATGATACTCTTCATCCAAAAAGAAAGAGAAGTAGCCGTTGCTTTCTGACCCTTACGTTTCCCAGAGAAAACGACAAAAAAAGGAAGACGACTGACGAAAGTCCTTAGTCGCTTGTAAATAAAATGTTGAAAGCACAGACCACGTCCACATAGTGCAAAAAACGGTCTCTTGGAGAAGAAGGATTAGGACACAAGGAAGGAACCACAATTTCCTGATAAATGTTCCTGTTTGAAACAACCTTAGGAAGAAACCCTAGGTTAGTAAAACTACCTTATCCGAACGAAAAATAAGGCAAGAAGAATTGTATTGTAAGGCCAAAAGTTCAGACATTCTTCGAGCTGAAGAAAAGGCAACCAGAAATAAAACTTTCCAAGATAACTTAATATCTAAGGAATGCAAAAGGCTCAAACGGAACCCCTTGAAGAACCTTGAGAACTCAATTCAGACTCCATGGAGGAGTAATTGGTTTAAACACAGGCCTGATTCTAACCAAAGCCTGACAAAAAGGATTGAATGTCTGGGACATCTGCCAGACGTTTGTGCAACAAAATAGATAAGGCCGAGATCTGACCCTTTGGGGAAATTGCCGATAAACCCTTCTCCAATCCTTATTGGAGAAAGGACAAAATTCTGGGAATCCTAACTACTCCATGAGTAGCCCTTGGATTTACACCAATAAAGATGTTTATGCCATATCTTATGGAAAATCTTTCTAGACTAAGAGAAACTAGATTTGGGTAAAGGAAGGGCCCTTGAATGAGAAGGTCTTTCCTCAACGGAAGTTTCCAAGGTGGCAGAGATGACATCCACCAGGTCTGCATACAAAATCCTGCGAGGCCACACAGGAGCAATGAGGATCACTGATGCCTTCTCCAGGTTGATTCGAGCAATGACTCAAGGAAGAAGCGCAAACGGAGGGAATAGGTATGGAAGATTGAAAGACCAAGGAACCGCCAGAGCATCTGTCAGCTCTGCCTGAGGATCCCAGGACCATGACCCGTATCTCGGAAGCTTGGTATGCTGGCAAGAAGCCATGAGATCCAAGATCTAGATCCGCATACCAAGTCCTGCGTGGCCACGCAGGCACGATCAGAATTACTGAAGCTCTCTCCTGTTTGATCCGACCAATCACGCGGGGAAGGAGAGGAAACGGTGGAAACACATAAGCTAGGCTGAACGACTAAGGCACTGCCAAGGCATCTATCATTTCGGCAACAACTAGTTAAACTAATTGTAATAGAGGATACAATCCAGTTTAGAAAAGGAAACTAGTACTGCAATAGTATAATACTAATTAGCTCTGCTGGAACAATGGTATACAAAAGTTAAAAGTGTTCCATATCATTCATACTATTAAACTTTATTAATTCAACTAGGAACTCACACACATACAGTGACAGGGCAGAGATTAAAAACACTTAAAACTCTGACTGCGCTGTCGCAATTAGGTATTGAGAAAATGATTCAAAGTATCCAACAGTCCTCAGTCCCAAATATAATAAAATAGACTAAGCCCTTACAATCCGAGGGCTAATTAATATTACTATTACACTATTAAGGACCAGAGGCTGTGAAGGATATTGTTAGATTAATAGAGCATATTTTTATCAACAGGAGCAAGCTAGTTAAAAAACGAGCAGGAGAGACTAAGCTATCCCTGTCGGACCCCTGAAGCGCGTTTCACAAACGCTTCCTCAGAGGGGGTCCTCTGAATTTTTGACTTTCTGACCTTCGTCAGAAATATTTTCATGTCTACAGATTCTATCAGAGTTCCCAAGAAGGGAACCCTTGTCCATTGAACTAGTGAACTCTTTTCTAGGTTCACCTTCCATCCGTGAGATCTCAGAAAGGACAACACTGTCTGTATGAGATTTCGTCAGATAATAAGTTGACGCCTGAATCAAAATATCATCCAGATAAGGTGCCACTGCTATGCCCTGCGGCCTGAGAACCGCCAGAAGGGACCCTAGAACCTTTGTGAAGATCCTGGGTGCTGTGGCCAACCTGAAGGAAAGAGCCACAAACTGAAAATGTTTGCTCAGGAAAGCAAACCTTAGGAACTGATGATGATCCTTGAGGATAGGAAAATGAAGGTATGCATCCTTCAAGTCCACGGTAGTCATATATTGACCCTCCTGGATCATTCGTAAAATTGTTCGAATGGTCTCCATCTTGAAGGATGGAACTCTGAGAAACTTGTTTAGACTCTTGAGGTCTAAAATAGGTCTGAACAACCCCTCTTTTTTGGGAACTACGAAAAGATTTGAGTAAAATCCCTGTCCCTGTTCTTATCTTGGAACGGGATGAATTACTCCCATAGTAGAGAGGTCTTTTACACAACGTAAGAACGCCTCTCTTTATCTGGTTTACAGACAACCGTGAAAGAAGAAATCTCCGTCTTGGGAGAAAATTTTTAAATTCCAGTTGATACCCGTTGGACACGATTTCCAGTGCCCAGGGGTCCTGAACATCTCTTACCTGGATAAAGAAAGAAAGTTTGCCCCCTACTAGATCCGGACCCGGATCGGGGCCGTCCCTTCATGCTGTCTTTGTAGCAGCAACGGTCTTCTAGGGTTGCTTACCCTTGTTCCAAGCCTGGTTGGGTCTCCAGACGGACTTGGCCTGAGTAAAATTCCCTTCCTGCTTTGTGGAGGAAGAGGAAGCAGAGGGTACTCCTTTAAAATTTCGAAAGGAACGAAAATTATTTTGTTTACCCCTCATCTTAACAGACTTATCCTGGAGGTAGAGCGTGACCTTTACCTCCAGTAATGTCAGAAATGATTTCCTTCAACTCAGGCCCGAATAGGGTCTTACCCGTGAAAGGAATAGCTAAGAGCTTTGATTTAAAGGGCACATCAGCAGACCACGATTTTAACCACAACGCTCTACGCGCCAAAATGGCAACTCCTGCATTTTTCGCCGCCAATTTAGCAATTTGAAAGGCGGCATCTGTAATAAAAGAATTAGCTAGCTTGAGAGCCCTAATTCTATCTAAAATGTCCTCTAAAGGGGTCTCAACCTTCAGAGACTCTTCCAGAGCATCAAACCAAAAAGCTGCTGCAGTAGTAACTGGAACAATGCAAGCTGTTGGTTGTAAAAGGAAACCCTGATGAATAAACAATTTCTTTAGAAGACCCTCTAACTTCTTATCCATAGGTTCTTTGAAAGCACAACTGTCTTCAATAGGAATAGTTGTACGCTTAGCCAGGGTAGATATAGCTCCCTCCACCTTAGGGACCGACTGCCAAGAGTCCCGTATGGTGTCTGATATGGGATACATTTTCTTGAAATTAGGAGGAGGAGAGAACGGTATACCCGGTCTGTCCCATTCCTTCTTTATAATTTCCAAATTTCTTTTAGGAACTGGAAAAACATCAGTGTAAACAGGTTCTTCTAGATATTTGTCCATTTTACACAATTTCTCTGGTGGTATCACAATAGGGTCACAATCATCCAGAGTCGCTAAAACCTCCCTGAGTAACAGGCGGAGGTGTTCAAGCTTAAATTTAAAGCACATGACATCCGAATCTTTCTGAGGTAACATACTTCCAGGGTCTGAAAGTTCTCCCTCAGACAACAATTCCCTGACCCCCAACTCAGAGCCTTGTGAGGGTACATCGGAAATAGCCAACAAAGCATCAGAGGACTCAGTATTCACATTAATTCCTTTCCTACTACGTTTACCCTGTAACACTGGTAACTTAGATAATACCTCTGTAAGGATAGTTGACATAACTGCAGCCATACCCTGCAGAGTAAAAGAATTAGACGCATTAAAGGAACTTGGCGTCGCTTGTGTGGGCGTTAATGGTTGTGACACTTGGGGAGAATTAGATTGCATATCCTGATTCTCTTCAGACTGAGAATCATCCTTAGGCACATTTTCTTTACTTAAAATATGCTTTTAACATTGTAAGGCCCTTTCAGTACAAGAGGGGGTTCCACAATGGCTTCTAAACACATAGAACAATTAGTTTCCTCAATGTCAGACATGTTGAAAAGACTAGTAATAACCACAATAGTCGTAGATTACCTCATTTATTGATTCAAACAACTTTTAGAAAAAATGTGTACTGCGCCTTTAAGAAATAAAAAGCACGATTTTTTCTCAAACTGCCTAAAACGTTTAAAAAAAGCTACACAATTAAAAATAATTATTCAATTGGCCCAAAAAATATTGCACCCTATAAGTAAAAGGTGAATTTACCCTCTAAGAGACATTTTAACCCAAAAATATATTTTAACAGAAAAAATGACCCCTGCACCTCTGTGGCGCCTACCTGCCCCCAGGGAACTGCAAAATGACTCGATAACTATCCGGTGAACAGAACACAACTGTAGGCCCCACAGGAGCTAATGCATGCTGCCTTCTCAGTCAGAGTAAACTGTGCGTCCGAGCGCGCAAAATAGGCCCCGCCCATCATTTACCTCGTCCTAAAAGTCTGTTTAACCGCATGGGAAGCGGTTTGAAAAATAAGCCATGTGGTCCCCTTAAAATCTCTTGGCAATATGTATAAACACAAGATTTTCAGTAACACCCTCAGTGTACAGGTCTACTGCTTACCCCTTCCCTTGCAGGGAAAAAATGTCAGCCAGTTCTGATATACCAAGTCTCCTCAGAAATAAAAGACTAAACATACCTCAATGCTGCTTGTAGCATGACACCGTTCTCCACACTGAAAATTTCTCCTACCTTCAGAAGCTCTGTGGGAAACATGGATCTTAGTTACATCTGCTAAGATCATCAACCTCAGGGCAGAAATCTTCTTCATTCCATATCTCTCTCAGGAAAATAGTACTCACCGGTACCATTTAAAATAAAAAACTTCTTGATTGAAGAATCTAAAACTAACACCTCACTTTACCTCTTCCTATTACTAACACAGGCAAAGAGAATGACTGGGGGTGGAGGGAAGGGAGGAGCTATATACACAGCTCTGCTGTGGTGCGTTTTGCCACTTCCTGTTAGCAGGAGGTTAATATCCCACAAATAAGGATGAAATCCGTGGACTCGTCGTATCTCGTAGAAGAAAAAATGATTACCAATAGTACCATTTCTAAGTATAGGTGGTATCTGGATTATATATTTATTTTAGAATGTGTGGTGGTTATGCACACACATTAAAATAATTAAAATTTGAATTTGTTAGTCACTGTTTTGTACAACCTTCCAGTAGAGTCTTACAATCTTATAATATATCACAATGTAAATGTGTGTGCATAGCGGTCAATGCTATGCAACACCTTTCAATTTAGGTGGTGATCTTTGTATACCCGCATAGCTAAACATAACTACTATATGATGGTGCAAAGCCATGACTACCATATTAAAAAAAAAAAGGTTAAGTGCGATATATATATATATATACATACATACACACACAAGGCAGGCCAGCAGTCACATTTCATCCTCCCAGGGTGCTTCCATGGTATTGATAGTAGTAAAGAATGGGGATGCACTCGCCAGTATTTCCAAACCCACAGTATATGTGTAAGCACATTTCATAAAAGAGATTGCTATTTTTGTGTGTGTGTTTTTTATTGGCACTAAAACAAGCTATCAGCCACGCACAGTTCTTCAGTGCGCCAGCCAGAAATCACTGTACCCAATGAGGGCTTTTCTAAAGCCATGTGACAGGATGCAGAGAGAAAACATGGCAGCTCTCATTGCATCCTGCTGGTGGTGGTTTGTTTAGAGTTAAAACAGGTTAACATTTTTATACGTATATTTGGAAAGTTCAGTTCTTGTGTGGATCCTTATATCTTTAGTTGTTATAACGTCACAAAAATAAGTTAATTCAAGCACTGTGCCTTTAATATCCGAGGTGTAAATGCTGCAATGAGCAAGACAGAAACAGATTTCTATGGAAACCAAAGTGCAAGCAGTGCCCTAGCGCATATCTAGCAGGACATCTAACACCTGCAAGTGACAACTCACCAGCACCACAATATCCTTCATGTAGTCATACTCCTCAGGGTGCAGGAAAGCTGTAAACTCTTCTTTTGTAGCAATCAGGTCGCCATCCTTGTCAGCCATTTTAAATCGCCGCTCATCTCGAATCATCATCTGCTTGTAGTTAAAGCTGTTGTCAGGATCAGGGTCATCTAAAACAGGGAGAGGACACTAATAATAAGATGAACGGTGTTGCCTTAATATTATCAGATAAGACACCATTTAGGTACTAATTGTCAGAAGGCTTTTAGCGTACATACTAAACTACAAGGATATGAAATGATATCAAGGTCTTGGATTTTAATACTACTGTTGTCTCTGATTTATAAAAGTACCTGCATTTTAGCAACAAAGCAAATAACCAACAACTTTACAAGTTTTGAGCAATATTTTATAGGTGTGGGGACGCGAGTTTAGTCTTCACTGAGACAATTGTGTATACATTTTACATAATCCTAAAAAAAAAGTGTAAAAACATAATTTATGCTTACCTGATAAATTTATTTCTCTTGTGGTGTGTTCAGTCCACGGGTCATCCATTACTTATGGGATATATTCTCCTTCCCAACAGGAAGTTGCAAGAGGATCACCCAAGCAGAGCTGCTATATAGCTCCTCCCCTCACATGCCATATCCAGTCATTCGACCGAAACAAGACGAGAAAGGAGAAACTATAGGGTGCAGTGGTGACTGGAGTTATAATTTAAAAGACAGTTAAAACCTGCCTCAAAAAGACAGGGCGGGCCGTGGACTGAACACACTACAAGAGAAATAAATGCATCAGTTAAGCATAAATTTATCAGTTAAGCATAAATTATGTTTTCTCTTGTTAAGTGTGTTCAGTCCACGGGTCATCCATTACTTATGGGATACCAATACCAAAGCTAAAGTACATGGATGATGGGAGGGACAAGGCAGGAACCACTGCCTGTAGAACCTCTCTCCCAAAAACAGCCTCCGAAGAAGCAAAAGTGTCAAATTTGTGAAATTTGAAAAAAGTATGAAGTGAAGACCAAGTTGCAGCCTTGCAAATCTGTTCAACAGAGGCCTCATTCTTAAAGGCCCAGGTGGAAGCAACAGCTCTAGTGGAATGAGCTGTAATTCTTTCAGGAGGCTGCTGTCCAGCAGTCTCATAGGCTAAGCGTATTATGCTACGAAGCCAAAAAGAGAGAGAGGTAGCCGAAGCCTTTTGACCTCTCCTCTGTCCAGAGTAAACGACAAACAGAGAAGAGGTTTGCCGAAAATCTTTAGTTGCCTGTAAGTAGAACTTCAGGGCACGGACCACGTCTAGATTATGCAAAAGACGTTCCTTGTTTGAAGAAGGATTAGGACATAACGATGGAACAACAATCTCTTGATTGATATTCCTGTTAGAAACAACCTTAGGTAAAAACCCAGGTTTAGTACGCAGGACTACCTTGTCTGAATGAAAGATCAGATAAGGAGAATCACAATGTAAGGCAGATAACTCAGAGACTCTTCGAGTCGAGGAAATAGCCATCAAAAACAGAACTTTCCAAGATAAAAGCTTAATATCAATGGAATGAAGGGGTTCAAACGGAACACCCTGAAGAACTTTAAGAACCAAGTTTAAGCTCCACGGAGGAGCAACAGCTTTAAACACAGGCTTAATCCTAGCCAAAGCCTGACAAAAAGCCTGGACGTCTGGATTCTCTGCCAGACGCTTGTGTAAAAGAATAGACAGAGCAGAAATCTGTCCCTTTAGCGAACTAGCGGATAAACCCTTTTCTAAACCCTCTTGTAGAAAAGACAATATCCTAGGAATCCTAACCTTACTCCATGAGTAACTCTTGGATTCACACCAATATAAATATTTACGCCATATCTTGTGGTAAATTTTTCTGGTAACAGGTTTCCGAGCCTGTATTAATGTATCAATAACCGAATCCGAAAACCCACGCTTTGATAGAATCAAGCGTTCAATTTCCAAGCAGTCAGCCTCAGAGAAATTAGGTTTGGATGGTTGAAAGGACCCTGTATTAGAAGGTCCTGCCTCAGGGGTAGAGACCATGGTGGACAGGACGACATGTCCACTAGGTCTGCATACCAGGTCCTGCGTGGCCACGCAGGCGCTATCAGAATCACTGATGCTCTCTCCTGTTTGATCCTGGCAATCAGTTGAGGTAGCAACGGAAAAGGTGGAAACACATAAGCTATGTTGAAAACCCAAGGGGCTGCTAGTGCGTCTACCAGCACCGCACCCGGGTCCCTGGACCTGGATCCGTAACAAGGAAGCTTGGTGTTCTGGCGAGATGCCATGAGATCCAGATCCGGTTTGCCCCAACGACGAATCAGTTGAGCAAATACCTCCGGGTGAAGTTCCCACTCCCCTGGATGAAAGGTCTGTCGACTTAGAAAATCCGCCTCCCAGTTCTCCACGCCTGGGATTTAGATCGCTGACAGGTGGCAAGAGTGAGACTCTGCCCAGCGAATTATCTTCGAGACTTCCAACATCGCTAGGGAACTCCTGGTTCCCCCTTGATGATTGATGTAAGCCACAGTCGTGATGTTGTCCGACTGAAATCTGATGAACCTCAGTGTTGCTAACTGAGGCCAAGTAAGGAGAGCATTGAATATTGGTCTTAATTCTAGAATGTTTATCGGGAGGAGTCTCTCCTCCTGAGTCCACGATCCCTGAGCCTTCAGGGAGTTCCAGACTGCTCCCCAGCCTAGTAGGCTGGCATCTGTTGTTACAATCGTCCAATCTGGTCTGCGAAAAGTCATTCCTTTGGACAGATGAACCCGTGACAACCACCAGAGAAGAGAATCTCTGGACTCCTGGTCCAGATTTAGCAAAGGGGACAGATCTGAGTAATCCCCGTTCCATTGACTTAGATGCATAGTTGCAGCGGTCTGAGATGTAGGCGCGCAAATGGCACTATGTCCATTGCCGCGACCATTAAGCCGATTACTTCCATGCACTGAGCTACTGATGGGCTTGGAATGGAGTGAAGGACACGGCAAGCATTGAGAATCTTTGATAACCTGGACTCCGTCAGGTAAATCTTCATCTCTACAGAATCTATAAGAGTCCCTAGAAAAGGGACCCTTGTGAGTGGTAACAGAGAACTCTTCTCCACGTTCACTTTCCACCCATGCGACCTCAGAAATGCTAGAACTATCTCTGTATGAGACTTTGCATTTTGAAAACTTGACGCTTGTATCAGAATGTCGTCTAGGTACGGAGCCACCGCTATGCCTCGTGGTCTTAGTACCGCCAGAAGTGAGCCCAGAACCTTTGTAAAAATTCTTGGGGCCGTAGCTAACCCGAAGGGAAGAGCTACAAACTGGTAATGCCTGTCTAGAAAGGCAAACCTTAGGTACCGATAATGATCTTTGTGAATCGGTATGTGAAGGTAGGAATCCTTTAAGTCCACTGTGGTCATATATTGACCCTCTTGGATCATAGGTAGGATGCTACGAATGGTTTCCATCTTGAACGACGGAACCCTTAGGAATTTGTTTAAGATTTTAAAGTCCAAGATTGGTCTGAAAGTTCCCTCTTTCTTGGGAACCACAAACAGATTTGAATAAAACCCTTGCCCCTGTTCCGTTCGCGGAACTGGGTGGATCACTCCCATCACTAAGAGGTCTTGTACACATTGTAGAAATGCCTCTTTCTTTACTAGGTTTGTTGATAACCTTGACAGATGAAACCTCCCTTGTGGAGGAGAAGTTTTGAAATCCAGAAGGTATCCCTGAGATATAATCTCCAACGTCCAGGGATCCTGTACATCTCTTGCCCAAGCCTGGGCGAAGAGAGAAAGTCTGCCCCCACTAGATCCGTCTCCGGAAAGGGGGCCCTGTCTTCATGCTGTCTTAGGGGCGGAAGTAGGCTTTCTGGCCTGCTTGCCCTTGTTCCATGACTGGTTGCCTTTCCAACCCTGTCTAACGAGCAGTAGTTCCTTCCCGTTTTGGAGCGGAGGAAGTTGATGCTGCTCCTGCCTTGAAATTACGAAAGGCACGAAAATTAGGCTGTTTGGCCTTTGATTTGGCCCTGTCCTGAGGAAGGGTGTGGCCCTTACCTCCAGTAATGTCAGCAATAATTTCCTTCAAGCCGGGCCCGAATAAGGTCTGCCCTTTGAAAGGAATGTTTAGTAGTTTAGACTTAGAAGTTACATCTGCTGACCATGATTTAAGCCATAGCGCTCTGCGCGCCTGTATGGCGAATCCGGAATTCTTAGCCGTAAATTTGGTTAAATGTACTACAGCATCCGAAACAAATGCATTAGCCAGCTTAAGGGTTCTAATCTTGCTCAAAGATTCATCCAATGGTGCTGTGCGAATCGCCTCTTCCAGAGACTCAAACCAGAATGCCGCTGCAGCAGTGACAGGCGCAATGCATGCAAGAGGCTGTAATATAAAACCTTGTTGAACAAACATTTTCTTAAGGTAACCCTCAAATTTTTTATCCATTGGATCTGAGAAAGCACAGCTATCCTCCACCGGGATAGTGGTACGCTTGGCTAAAGTAGAAACTGCTCCCTCCACCTTAGGGACCGTCTGCCATAAGTCTCGTGTGGTGGCGTCTATAGGGAACATTTTTCTAAATATCGGAGGAGGGGAAAAAGGCACACCGGGTCTATCCCACTCCTTGCTAATAATCTCTGTAAGCCTCTTTGGTATAGGAAAAACGTCAGTACACACCGGTACCGCATAGTATTTAACCAGCCTACATAATTTCTCTGGGATTGCCACCGTGTCACAATCATTCAGAGCCGCTAACACCTCCCCTAGCAACACGCGGAGGTTCTCAAGCTTAAATTTAAAATTTCTGAATCCGGTCTCCCCGAATCAGAACCGTCACCCACAGAATGAAGCTCTCCGTCCTCATGTTCTGCAAATTGTGACGCAGTATCAGACATGGCTCTCGTGTCATCGGCGCGCTCTGTCCTTAACCCAGAGCTGTCGCGCTTGCCTCTTAACTCGGGCATATTGTATAATACTTCTTTCATAACATTAGCCATATCATGTAAAGTGATTTGTAAGGGCCTTGATGTACTTGGCGCCTCAATCTTACGCACCTCCCGAGCGAGAGACGAAGGTACTGACACGTGAGGAGAGTTAGACGGCATAACTTCCCCCTCGTTGTCTGGTGATAATTTCTTTATCGGTACAGATTGACTTTTATTCAAAGTAATATCAATACAATTGGTACACATATTTCTATTGGGCTCCACATCGGCTTTTAAACATAATGAACAAGCAGATTCCTCTGTATCAGACATGTTTAAACAGACTAGCAATGAAGCTAGCAAGCTTGGAAATTACTTCAATAAGTTTACAAGCAATATAAAAAGCGCTGCAGAGCTTTTTTAAAAAACACAATTGAATAACAAATAACTAGTTCAGTTATAGTCAACAATTCTTTAAATGTATTAATTAGCAGAGGATTGCACCCATTAGCAAAAGGATGATTAACCCCTAAGTACCCAAAAAACGGATATCAAATTAAGATTTAACGTTTTTATCACAGTCTAACACACTGTCACAGGTCTGCTGTGACTGATTACCTCCCTCAAAAACGAATTTTGAAGATCCCTGAGCTCTCTGGAGACGTCCTGGATCAAAGAGGAAGAAGCAGGAAGACTGTGCTAGAATTTTAACTGCGCAACAAGGCACTAAAAAAGGTCCCTCCCACTCATTTACAACAGTGGGAGACCTGATATAATGGTTTCTATGCAGAAATATACGTTAGCCGTGTGGAAAAAAATCATGCCCAAAAAGATTTATCACCAAAGTACCTCACAAAACGATTAACATGCCAGTAAACGTTTTAAAAAAACAACATTTCAGATGCTGTGTAAAGTTATTACTAAGCCTGCTACCAGTCGCTTCTACTGCAGTTAAGGCTCACACATTATATCAGTATTAACAGTATTTTTTCAGTCAAATTCTAGTCCCTAGACAATAACTCTACTGTGCATACATTTATCAGCCCGATACCAGTCACTACTACTGCATTTAAGGCTGTACTTACATCATATGGGTAAAAGCAGTGTTTTCTTAGTCAATTCCATTCCCAGAAAATATTGTACTGCACATACCTCATTTGCGGGTGACCCCGCATGCTATTCCCATTTTCTGAAGTTACCCCACTCCTCAGAATGTCGAGAACAGCCAGTGGATCTTAGTTACGCCTGCTAAGATCATAGAAAACGCAGGCAGTTTCTTCTTCCAAATACTGCCTGAGATAGAAAAAACATAATTTATGCTTACCTGATAAATTCCTTTCTTCTGTTGTGTGATCAGTCCACGGGTCATCATTACTTCTGGGATATAACTCCTCCCCAACAGGAAATGCAAGAGGATTCACCCAGCAGAGCTGCATATAGCTCCTCCCCTCTACGTCACTCCCAGTCATTCGACCAAGAATCAACGAGAAAGGAGAAACCAAGGGTGAAGTGGTGACTGGAGTATAATTTAAAAGATATTTACCTGCCTTAAAACAGGGCGGGCCGTGGACTGATCACACAACAGAAGAAAGGAATTTATCAGGTAAGCATAAATTATGTTTTCTTCTGTTATGTGTGATCAGTCCACGGGTCATCATTACTTCTGGGATACCAATACCAAAGCAAAAGTACACGGATGACGGGAGGGATAGGCAGGCTCATTATACAGAAGGAACCACTGCCTGAAGAACCTTTCTCCCAAAAATAGCCTCCGAAGAAGCAAAAGTGTCAAATTTGTAAAATTTGGAAAAAGTATGAAGCGAAGACCAAGTTGCAGCCTTGCAAATCTGTTCAACAGAGGCCTCATTCTCAAAGGCCCAAGTGGAAGCCACAGCTCTAGTAGAATGAGCTGTAATTCTTTCAGGAGGCTGCTGTCCAGCAGTCTCATAGGCTAAACGAATTATGCTACGAAGCCAGAAGGAGAGAGAGGTAGCCGAAGCCTTATGACCTCTCCTCTGACCAGAGTACACGACAAACAGGGAAGACGTTTGTCGAAAATCCTTAGTTGCCTGCAAGTAGAACTTGAGGGCACGAACTACATCCAGATTGTGTAGAAGACGTTCCTTCTTTGAAGAAGGATTTGGACACAAGGATGGAACAACAATCTCTTGATTGATATTCCTGTTAGTGACTACCTTAGGTAAGAACCCAGGTTTAGTACGCAGAACTACCTTGTCTGAGTGAAAAATCAGATAAGGAGAATCACAATGTAAGGCTGATAACTCAGAGACTCTTCGAGCCGAGGAAATAGCCATTAAAAACAGAACTTTCCAAGATAACAATTTTATATCAATGGAATGAAGGGGTTCAAACGGAACACCCTGTAAAACGTTAAGAACTAAGTTTAAACTCCATGGCGGAGCAACAGTTTTAAACACAGGCTTGATCCTAGCTAAAGCCTGACAAAAGGCCTGGACGTCTGGATTTTCTGACAGACGCCTGTGTAACAAGATGGACAGAGCTGAGATCTGTCCCTTTAATGAGCTAGCCGATAAACCCTTTTCTAAACCTTCTTGTAGAAAGGACAATATCCTAGGAATCCTAACCTTACTCCAGGAGTAACCTTTGGATTCGCACCAGTATAGGTATTTACGCCATATCTTATGGTAAATCCTTCTGGTAACAGGCTTCCTAGCCTGTATCAGGGTATCAATAACCGACTCAGAAAAACCACGTTTTGATAAAATCAAGCGTTCAATTTCCAAGCAGTCAGCTTCAGAGAAGTTAGATTTTGATGTTTGAATGGACCCTGTATCAGAAGGTCCTGTCTTAGAGGTAGAGACCAAGGCGGACAGGATGACATGTCCACTAGATCTGCATACCAAGTCCTGCGTGGCCATGCAGGCGCTATTAGAATCACTGATGCTCTCTCCTGTTTGATTTTGGCAATCAATCGAGGAAGCAGCGGGAAGGGTGGAAACACATAAGCCATCCCGAAGTTCCAAGGTGCTGTCAAAGCATCTATCAGAACCGCTCCCGGATCCCTGGATCTGGACCCGTAGCGAGGAAGTTTGGCGTTCTGGCGAGACGCCATGAGATCTATCTCTGGTTTGCCCCAACGTCGAAGTATTTGGGCAAAGACCTCCGGATGAAGTTCCCACTCCCCCGGATGAAAAGTCTGGCGACTCAAGAAATCCGCCTCCCAGTTCTCCACTCCCGGGATGTGGATTGCTGACAGGTGGCAAGAGTGAGACTCTGCCCAGCGAATTATCTTTGATACTTCCATCATTGCTAGGGAGCTTCTTGTCCCTCCTTGATGGTTGATGTAAGCTACAGTCGTGATGTTGTCCGACTGAAACCTGATGAACCCCCGAGTTTTTAACTGGGGCCAAGCCAGAAGGGCATGGAGAACTGCTCTTAATTCCAGAATGTTTATTGGCAGGAGACTTTCCTCCTGATTCCATTGTCCCTGAGCCTTCAGAGAATTCCAGACAGCGCCCCAACCTAGTAGGCTGGCGTCTGTTGTTACAATTGTCCAGTCCGGCCTGCTGAATGGCATCCCCCTGGACAGATGTGGCCGAGAAAGCCACCATAGAAGAGAGTTTCTGGTCTCTTGATCCAGATTCAGAGTAGGGGACAAGTCTGAGTAATCCCCATTCCACTGACTCAGCATGCACAATTGCAGCGGTCTGAGATGTAGACGTGCAAAGGGTACTATGTCCATTGCTGCTACCATTAAGCCGATCACCTCCATGCATTGAGCTACTGACGGGAGTTGAATGGAATGAAGGACACGGCATGCATTTAGAAGCTTTGTTAATCTGTCTTCTGTCAGATAAATCTTCATTTCTACAGAATCTATAAGAGTCCCCAAGAATGGAACTCTTGTGAGAGGAAAAAGAGAACTCTTCTTTTCGTTCACTTTCCATCCATGCGACCTTAGAAATGCCAGAACTAACTCTGTATGAGACTTGGCAGTTTGAAAGCTTGAAGCTTGTATCAGAATGTCGTCTAGGTACGGAGCTACCGAAATTCCTCGCGGTCTTAGTACCGCCAGAAGGGCACCCAGAACCTTTGTGAAGATTCTTGGAGCCGTAGCCAATCCGAATGGAAGAGCTACAAACTGGTAATGCCTGTCTAAGAAGGCAAACCTTAGATACCGGTAATGATCTTTGTGAATCGGTATGTGAAGGTAAGCATCCTTTAAATCCACTGTGGTCATGTACTGACCCTTTTGAATCATGGGTAAGATTGTCCGAATAGTTTCCATTTTGAACGATGGAACTCTTAGGAATTTGTTTAGGATCTTTAAATCCAAGATTGGCCTGAAAGTTCCCTCTTTTTTGGGAACCACAAACAGGTTTGAGTAAAACCCTTGTCCTTGTTCCGACCGCGGAACCGGATGGATCACTCCCATTAATAACAGATCTTGTACACAGCGTAGAAACGCTTCTTTCTTTATCTGGTTTGTTGACAACCTTGACAGATGAAATCTCCCTCTTGGGGGAGAGAATTTGAAGTCTAGAAGGTATCCCTGAGATATGATCTCTAGCGCCCAGGGATCCTGAACATCTCTTGCCCAAGCCTGGGCGAAGAGAGAGAGTCTGCCCCCCACTAGATCCGGTCCCGGATCGGGGGCCCACGGTTCATGCTGTCTTTGGGGCAGCAGCAGGTTTCCTGGCCTGCTTGCCCTTGTTCCAGGACTGGTTAGGTTTCCAGCCTTGTCTGTAACGAGCAACAGCTCCTTCCTGTTTTGGTGCAGTGGAAGTTGATGCTGCTCCTGCTTTGAAATTCCGAAAGGGACGAAAATTAGACTGTCTAGCCTTAGCTTTGGCTTTGTCTTGAGGCAGGGCGTGGCCCTTACCTCCTGTAATGTCAGCGATAATTTCTTTCAAACCGGGCCCAAATAAAGTTTGCCCCTTGAAAGGTATATTAAGTAATTTGGACTTAGAAGTTACATCAGCTGACCAGGATTTTAGCCACAGCGCCCTACGTGCCTGAATGGCGAATCCTGAGTTCTTAGCCGTAAGTTTGGTTAAATGTACTACGGCCTCCGAAATGAATGAATTAGCTAGTTTAAGGACTCTAAGCCTGTCCGTAATGTCGTCCAGCGTAGCTGAACTAAGGTTCTCTTCCAGAGACTCAATCCAAAATGCTGCCGCAGCCGTAATCGGCGCGATGCATGCAAGGGGTTGCAATATAAAACCTTGTTGAACAAACATTTTCTTAAGGTAACCCTCTAATTTTTTATCCATTGGATCTGAAAAAGCACAGCTATCCTCCACCGGGATAGTGGTACGCTTAGCTAAAGTAGAAACTGCTCCCTCCACCTTAGGGACCGTTTGCCATAAGTCCCGTGTGGTGGCGTCTATTGGAAACATCTTTCTAAATATTGGAGGGGGTGAGAACGGCACACCGGGTCTATCCCACTCCTTAGTAACAATTTCAGTTAGTCTCTTAGGTATAGGAAAACGTCAGTACTCGCCGGTACCGCAAAGTATTTATCCAACCTACACAATTTCTCTGGTATTGCAACAGTGTTACAATCATTAAGAGCCGCTAAAACCTCCCCTAGTAATACACGGAGGTTCTCCAATTTAAATTTAAAATTTGAAATATCTGAATCCAATCTGTTTGGATCAGAACCATCACCCACAGAATGAAGCTCTCCGTCCTCATGCTCTGCAAGCTGTGACGCAGTATCAGACATGGCCCTAGTATTATCAGCGCACTCTGTTCTCACCCCAGAGTGATCACGCTTGCCTCTTAGTTCTGTTAATTTAGCCAAAACTTCAGTCATAACAGTAGCCATATCTTGTAATGTTATCTGTAATGGCCGCCCAGATGTACTAGGCGCCATAATATCACGCACCTCCCGGGCGGGAGATGCAGGTACTGACACGTGAGGCGAGTTAGTCGGCATAACTCTCCCCTCGCTGTTTGGTGAAATTTGTTCAATTTGTTCAGATTGGCTTTTATTTAAAGTAGCATCAATACAGTTAGTACATAAATTTCTATTGGGCTCCACCTTGGCATTGGAACAAATGACACAGATATCTTCCTCTGAATCAGACATGTTTAACACACTAGCAATAAACTTGCAACTTGGTTACAATCTTATTTAACAAAAACGTACTGTGCCTCAAAGAAGCACTAAACGATTAAATGACAGTTGAAATAATGAACTGAAAGACAGTTATAGCATCAATCCTTAAAAACAACACAACTTTTAGCAAAGGTTTGTTCCCATTAGTAAAGTAACAATAATTAAATTTGAAACATAAAAATTACAGAGCAACGTTTTTAATCACAGTCAATATATAAGTCTCACAGCTCTGCTGAGAGAATCTACCTCCCTCCAAAGAAGTTTGAAGACCCCTGAGTTCTGTTTGAGATGAACCGGATCATGCAGGAAATACAAGAGTAACTGACTGGAAATTTTTGATGCGTAGCAAAGAGCGCCAAAAACGGCCCCTCCCCCTCACACACAGCAGTGAGAGAGAAACGAAACTGTCACAATTAAAACAAGCAACTGCCAAGTGGAAAAATAATGCCCAAATATTTATTCACTCAGTACCTCAGAAAATGCAAACGATTCTACATTCCAGCAAAAACGTTTAACATAATAAATACCTATTAAAAGGTTTAATGTACTTTTAACAGAGTAATTCCGGTGAAATACCATCCCCAGAATACTGAAGTGTAGAGTATACATACATGTCATTATAACGGTATGGCAGGATTTTCTCATCAATTCCATTCAGAAAATAAAAACTGCTACATACCTCAATGCAGATTCATCTGCCCGCTGTCCCCTGATCTGAAGCTTTTACCTCCCTCAGATGGCCGAGAAACAGCAATATGATCTTAACTACTCCGGTTAAAATCATAGTAAAAACTCTGGTAGATTCTTCTTCAAACTCTGCCAGAGAGGCAATAACACGCTCCGGTGCTATTGTAAAATAACAAACTTTTGATTGAAGTTATAAAAACTAAGTATAATCACCATAGTCCTCTCACACGTCCTATCTAGTCTTTGGGTGCAAGAGAATGACTGGGAGTGACGTAGAGGGGAGGAGCTATATGCAGCTCTGCTGGGTGAATCCTCTTGCATTTCCTGTTGGGGAGGAGTTATATCCCAGAAGTAATGATGACCCGTGGACTGATCACACATAACAGAAGAAACAGCACACTCCGGTGCCATTTAAAATAACAAACTTTTGATTGAAGAATAATTAAGTAAAAACTCCAGCTCCTCTCGCGACCTCCTTCTTTGTTGAGGGTTGCAAGAGAATGACTGGGAATGACATGTGAGGGGAGGAGCTATATAGCAGCTCTGCTTGGGTGATCCTCTTGCAACTTCCTGTTGGGAAGGAGAATATATCCCATAAGTAATGGATGACCCGTGGACTGAACACACTTAACAAGAGAAATAAAGTTTAAATTCTGAGCAAAAAAGTGCACCCTATTTTAAACAATGTATAACAGAATGTATTAATGTCATACTGCGGATGTCAGAGCCACTTAAAGGTGCAGTCTACTTGAAAAAATGTTTTGTTTTTTTTTAAAAGATAGATAATCCCTTTATTACCCATTCCCCAGTTTTGCATAACCAACACTGTTATATTAATAAACGTTTTACCTCTGCGATTACCTTGTATCTAAGCCTCTGCAGACTGCCACCATATCTCAGTGCTTTTGACTGACTTGCATCTTAGCCAATCAGTGCTGACTCAAATAACATTGTACTCACTCCAGTGGAGTTATCTATATGGCACACGAACAAGCGCTTTTTTGCTATGAAAAACGCACTGAGATAAGAGGCAGCCTTCAACGGTTTAGAAATCGGTTTAGATTAAAAAAAAAGAATACCAAGAGAACAAAACAAATTTCATGATAAAAGTAAATAGGAATATTGTTTAAAATAACATGCCCTATCTGAATCATGAGTTTAATTTAGTCTTGACTATCCCTTTATCTTTACCTATAATCTATAAATAGTATTACAAATATAAAGCGATCACAGCTGGGCGAGTAGAACGGATCTGTAGGGACCACACAATAACATAGTAGCATAAAAAGGTGGTGCTGACCTAGTAGGGATTTAAGCTCTAACTTCAGGATTACAGAAAAAGATGCGAGTTAGGGAGGACAATAACGTAGTGTGCGAGGTACAAAAATACGTTTGGACAATACTCAAAAAAAAGCCAGTGTTTGAAGTTCAGAACAATTATTCCACAAAAGTAACAGCGGTAAAAATAGCTTTGTTAATAAATGTATTGCACAAATATAAAATTGCAAATAAAACGCCCCAAAGTGTAAATAAATTGAGCAATCTTAGTCGCCTTTCTCAAGAGCAAGTAACCATAAAACCAAAAGAGCTCTAACACTTTCCATTAAGTGGTTCAATTTATACAAAGAAATTTCCGGTGCATCAGTCGCCATCTTTGAGTCTCTGATATGGATAGGTAGAGATCACAAATCCCCTCATTGGAAGGGTGGAAATATTACCAATAAGCATTAACTGTGGAGGATACACTACTCTTAGAATGTCTGGGAATTGGTGACTAAACAAAGATATTAACATGGCAGCTTATTTTAAGCAAAATTAGTATTTTAACTCAAGCACATATTGTGCAACATTTTGCAGATGGTTGAACATTACATATAATTAAGATTCAAATATCCGAGATCACTATACAGAATTTTATACCAACAATCTAGCAATACTAAGGGGGTATTTACTCTACCTTTGTTATATGGCTACATGATATGTTTGTACAGCTATGATACACAATTTATTTAATGACTTATATAAAGAATACATTTAATTATGTATCTATTATTTGAATCATTCACAATTCACTATTTGGCCATTTTGGTTGTGCAGTTATTTAGTTTTGCTTTTATAGGATTCCCTTTAGAATTTTGAGTGCGTGTTACTTATTTTAGGACTCATGGGACTAAGGATATAAGGATTCACACAAGAACTGAACTTTCCAAATTCGGATTACATACAAAATCAATGTACTGGACAACTGGGTTTTTAATTGGTCAACAAGTGCCACATGATTGTCCAGGAACTGAACACTTCTGACTACCTGACTGAAGACTTGCATTATGTGCGTTATTATTGGCTGTTTCAAACTAAATGAGATATTGTAATTGCGTAAATGACGTAAAGGGAACATTTTGCCTGTATTTAACATATTTCTGCACCCTGGAAAATAATATTTTAATAATAACTTTTTGAATCGTATTGGGATTCTTTGATATTTTTAAAGGAACAAAAACAATGATGTTGTATGCTTAAGAGGACGCTTCTTCCAGCCTCCAAGATGGCGCCGGGGGCAAATAGTGTGCAGGAATTTCTCTGTATAAATTGAACCACTTAATGGAAAGTGTTGCAGCTCTTTTGGTTTTATGGTTACTTGCTCTTGAGAAAGGCGACTAAGATTGCTGAAATGTGTTGAGAAATGCATTTTAACTTTGGAGCTTTTTATTTGAAATTTTATATTTGTTCAATCATTTTTTTCAACAAAGAATTATTCTTACCTCTGTTCTGTGAAATAAATCTTCTGAACTTTGACCAATGGCACCCTGTGAGTATTGTACAAATAGTAGTACGTTATTGTGGTCCTTTATCCACAGCCTTTTCTGCAATCTTGAAGTTGGAGCTTATATCTCTACTAGATAGACGCCACGTTTCCAAAGTGCTACGCTACTACAGCCTAAGGAGGGACTGAGGAAGCCAGTTAAAAAGAAAATGTATGCTTACCTGATAAATGTATTTCTTTTCTGACATGATGAGTCCACGGATCATCTTAATTACTATTGGGAATACCACCCCTGCTCCGTAGGAGGCGACAAAGAGAACCACAGCAAAGCTGTTAATCACGTTCCTTCCTCCCCACCTAGTCATTTGACCGAAGTAAAGGAGAGAAAGGAAGTAACAAGGTGCAGAGGTGTCTGAAGTTTATAATAACCAACAACCTGTCTTTCAAAAACAGGGTGGACCGTGGACTCATTGTGTCAAAAAAGAAATACATTTATCAGGTAAGCATGAATTTTATTTTATTTTTTATGACACGAGTCCACGGATCATCTTAATTACTATTGGGAATCAATACCCAAGCTAGAGTACACAGATGATACAGGAGGGACAAGACAGGGAACCTAAACGGAAGGCACCACTGCTTGAAGAACCTTTCTCCCAAGTGTGTCCTCAGCCGAGGCAAAAGTGTCAAATTTATAGAATTTTGAAAAAGTGTGAAGAGAGGACCAAGTTGCAGTCTTGCAAATCTGTTCTACAGAAGCTTCATTCTTGAAAGCCCATGAGGAAGCAACAGCCTTCGTAGAATGAGCCGTAACTCTCTCTCTGGAGGCTGCTGTCCAGCAGTCTCATATGCTAAACGTATGATACTCTTCAGCCAAAAAGAGAGAGAAGTAGCCGTAGCTTTCTGTCCCTTACTTTTTCATGAGAAAACCACAAACAAAGCAGAAGACTGACGAAAATCCTTAGTCGTCTGCAGGTAAAACTTTAAGGCAGAAGCCGTTCCTTCTGAGAGGTAGGATTAGGACACAAGGAAGTAAGAACAATCTCCTGATTAAAGGGAGATTATACACTTTTTTTTTGCATAAATGTTTTGTAGATGATCTATTTATAAGGTTTTTTTTTAAAAAATGTTTAGTTTTGCTTATTTTTAAATAACATTGCTCTGATTTTCAGACTCCTAACCAAGCCCCAAAGTTTTATGTGAATACCGTCAGCTACCTTCTCCAGCTTGCTCCTGTTTGTGTAAAGGGTCTTTTCATATGCAAAAGAAGGGGGAGGGGGGGAGTGTCTTATTTTCCACTTGCAGTGGGCTTTCCAGCTACCTTTTCAACAGAGCCAAACTGAAAGCTTCTAAGTAAGTTTTTAAACCATTTTATTCTGGATTTTTATATCAGTATCTGTGCATCTTATTCATTATAGTAGTGTCTATTACATGCAGTTATATGAAAATGAGTGTACACTGTCCCTTTAATGTTACGATTAGAAACAACCTTAGGAAGAAATCCAAAATTAGTACGTAAAACTACCTTATCTGAATGAAAAATAAGGTAAGGGGACTCATACTGCAATGCCGAGAGCTCTGACACTCTGCGAGCAGAAGAAATAGCAACAAGAAATAAAACTTTCCAAGATAACAACTTAATATCTAAGGAATGCATAGGCTCAAACGGAGCCCCTTGAAGAACTTTGATAACTAAATTCAGACTCCATGGAGAAGTAACTGGTTGGAACATAGGCCTGGTCCTGACCAAGGCCTGACAAAAGGATTGCACATCTGGAACATCTGTTTGTGTAACAAAATAGATAATGCAGAAATTTGACCCTTTAGGGAACTTTTCGATAATCCTTTCTCCAAACCCGCTTGGAGAAAAGACAAAATTCTAGGAATCCTAACTCTACTCCAGGAGAAGCCCTTGAATTCACACCAATAGAGATATTTACGCCATATCTTATGTTAAATCTTTCTAGTTACAAGTTTACGAGCCTGAATCATGGTCTCTATGACTGATTCTGAAAAGCCCCGCTTTGATAAAATTAAGCATTAAATCTCCAAGCAGTCAGCTTCAAAGAAACTAGATTTGGGTGATGGAAGGGCCCTTGAATTAGAAGGTCCTTCCTCAACGGAAGTCTCCAAGGTGGCAGAGATGACATGTCCACCAGATCTGCATACCAAATCCTGCGAGGCCAAGCCGGTGCAATGAGGATCATTGAGGCCCTCTCCTGCTTGATCCGAGCAATAACCATAGGAAGAAGAGCAAACTGAGGAAATAGGTATGCTAGACTGAAGGTCTAAGGTACCACACCAGGGCATCTATCAGTACCGCCTGAGGGTCCCTGGACCTCGACCCGTACCTTGGAAGGTTGGCATTCTGCCGAGATGCCATGAGATCAAATTAGGACTGAGCCCATTTGAGAATCAGGCTGGAAAACACTTACGAATGGAGTTCCCACTCCCCCGGAGAAAGGTCTGTCTGCTTAGAAGTAAAATACAATTTAGAATGATCAGTACCAGAACAGGTGCTTAATCAATACTAACCAGTTGATGTAAAGTCACTTTGTTAGGAATGCTCCATCACTGCAAATGAATCCTATGCAGGAGATAAACAGACAAGAGAAATTTGTCAAAAGCAAGAAAAAAGTTCCAAATGAGGTCATTAACGTCTTACTTACACCAGACGGTGTCAGACGGCTCTCACAGTGTGGTCCAAGTATCTGTTCTTTGATCCTTACAGCAGGACACCCGTTCTTTTCACACAAACAACTGTGCAGATTTTCAAAAAGACACTTGATAATTTAGGCTATACCGTCGTTTGACGTTTAGAAGCAATCAGCGTGTGAATAGTAGTAACTACGGATCCTCAGATGGATCAAAAAAAGAGCAACGCGTTTCGGCTAATACGCCTTACTCAAGCTCTCCTTGCACTCATAACCTGGTGCCTTTTATAAGGATTGTCATTAATTAGGATGCCAGATGTGCTTATTTCCAGCAGCTTTCTTATAACATATATATTAAGCAGACTATTATTGTGCATCATAAAACTCCTCAATTGAAATGATATAGTAATTTAAAAAGGAGGTACATTTGAGTATTTAAAATTCCTCATAAAGGGCACTAGTTACGATATGCTTACATTCTAATACGGATATCAAATACAGAGTCTTAAGTAAAAAATAATGTAAATCTTTGATCATAACCAAAAAATGAAAAATTAAAAAGTATAGGAACTGTTTAGAAATTGAAAATACTACAAATTAAGATCATTAGTGTATTTAAATATGCTAGCAATGATATATCTTACTTAAAATCTACTTTTGAAATTTATAAAATGTATAAATTATGGTTATAGTTATATCTTCCAATACCACAGAGTGCATACACTTGTCCATTAGTTTGTAAAAACAAATTTGGGGGGGCGGGGGCGGAGCCTACAGCTGTTGAGACAGGACGTGTATGTGAAGAGCTTATGGACACAATAAGCTTTTTTAAAATTATTCTCTCAAATTTTTCTACTTTTCTTGGCATCCTATGCCACAACACCTTATATGACGAGAGGAGTCTGGGATTATCAAGCACAAAAACGGATCTACCTATGTTCTTCAGCTAACTTCACAGAAACCAGCCACGAGGTTGAGGTGCCTTACTCATAAGTCTGATTGTCTGTGTCGTTACAGCTACCGCATACATACATACCCTCCCCAAAACCCTGGGTTAACAAACCAGTTCCCTTGTAACTGGACTGCTCGTATTGCAAGCCGAGTATCCTTGCTACAATAATTTCTCTATGGAACCCGTTAACTTGCTGAGTGAACTAAGCAGTTTGCTTCACGATTACCGAAAGTCATTTTCAGAAAGCATTTCAAACCTCCTTAGATACTTCCTACATGAGCAATGATCTGACTGCCCCTGAGCGCGATCAATATGATGACATTGCAGATACATTACTGGATGAAACTCCAACAAAACCCCTGAAAGTCTTGTTTGTGGGGTCCGGGGCTCTCCCAGCAGTAAAAGGAGCACCAGATGTGGCCATCGATACAAGTAATGGAGGGCTTCACTCAGAGATTACCTCTAGCAATGCGTGTGTAATGGAGGCATCGGATGTACAAATGGTGCTTGCTGCGCACATAGCCGCTAGTGCAAAACCCTATCTGCATCTCACCTCGCAACTGGTTGAAGCCCTGAGAGAGCCGGTTGTTACGTCTCAGAGAGGAGGAGAGGGTCATGTAGCGAGCACGCTGCCCCAGCACCTTACACTATCTCTTGATGAGTCAGCCTCTCTAGGGCAGCGACAGCTACCTGTGACAACAGCCAGGAGACAGAAGAAAATGTGGCCAATCTCTAAGAGCAATGCAACTCTCCACCACCATGTTCCACTCTATCAGCTCTGCTTTCTGTGGTATATGGAGACCGACATGACAAATGGAACTGTTACTTCCATGTAAGGAAAGTGTGCTCATTGACCCTATAGGATACATACAAAGCAGGGACATTAAGAACCTAATGACTTTGCTACCGTGGTGGGAATTTAGCAAGCTTAGTCAAATGCTGACTGGTTATTGCTATATGTTCCTGATTGAAAGCCTTCTGCCTAAAACTCTGAGAAATGGCGTGGGGTAATAAGTACTAGCAATCACGTTCCAATATACTTCTATTTTCCATTTTCGGGTGGTTTGCATAATACAGGGGCTACTTCTACTTTCACTATTATGTGGTCTTAGACTGATTCTGGTGGAGCTATGGGGTATTATGTTAGTAGCTTTAAAATACCATCTTCAAAATGTGCTTGTTATTTTTTCTTTTAAAGCTTATAGATGTTTTATGCCATGTTGTGTTGTCTTTAATAGTGGTTACCTGCGATAGATATGCAGAAAATCTACCATTTTAAGCCCCGTAGATCTCAATTAGTTGAGCCATTTATATGAAATTACTCCACATTGCGGATTTTAGTTTTAAAATTATATTTTTTGATGGAAGATGTAATTACCATTTTTTACCACCAGAGGGGAGTAACGGTTTAATTATATTTTATATATTACATATTCCGGCACACGTTTGGCTTAGTTTATTATACTAGGGTTTCCTCCAAGATTCCCAGCTATACATTTGTTGAGTTGCCCTCTACAGAGATCTCTTCTACTTATATATCTGTGGGTCAGAACTAGGTATTTACATATATATTTTGTTTTTTCTATTGCTTCTGAGCCGCTGAGAGGAACCATAGTCTGGATCAGAGCATAAAGATGTAATCCGGAGTATCAGGTAGTTTGTTGCAGCGGTTTTCACCGTGAAGATTTGAAACATTGCTGCGACTTAACTATACGCTATAGAGCGCTTTTTTCTCCCTCTGATTTTGGTGGTTGTTTGAAGGAGCTGCCTATCGTTTAAACCTAATTTGTTTCCACCTGTTCTTAAATAGAATTCCCAGCCCGGGCACTCTCATTTTATAAATATTTTTATGTTTTTTACCTTATAAGGGAGACGTCCCTTTGTTACTATAGCTCTTTTAGTATTCTATTGATACTGTATAGGTCTCACCCATATAATACTTATTTTTTATGTGTGTTACATTGTAATTCTATAAAGTTATTAATGTATTAAATAGTTTAGTTGAATAATATTAGTCTGACGGTTCCCTCTTGGGAACCACGAACAGAATGGAAACCCAGACCTCGTTCCTGCTTTGGAACAGAAACTATCACTCTGAGGTCGGAGAGGTTCCATACAAGTGTAAGAACACCTCTTTTTGTCTGGTCTGCAGAAAATCTTGAAGGCAGAACCTGCCCCTGGGAGGAAAAATCTTAAACTCCAGTTTGTATCTCGAAACCAGGTTTGAACGAAAAAGGAAAGCCTGCCTCCCACAAGATCCGGTCTTGGATCGGAGGAAGACTCTTCATGCTGCCTTTGATTCAACAGCAGGCTTTTAGAATTGCTTTCCCCTATTCCAAGCCTGATTGGGTCTCCAGGAAGGCTTGGACTGCTCCCGCTTGGAAGAGGGAGTGGAAGGATTTTCCTTGAAATTCGAAAAGGAAGTAAAATTACTCTGACATCTGTTTTATTTCTCTTATCCTGAGGGAGGGAATATCCCAGTACTGTAATAACATAATTTATGCTTACCTGATAAATTTATTTCTCTTGTAGTGTATCCAGTCCACGGGTCATCCATTACTTATGGGATATATTCTCCTTCCCAACAGGAAGTTGCAAGAGGATCACCCAAGCAGAGCTGCTATATAGCTCCTCCCCTCACTGTCATATCCAGTCATTCGACCGAAAGAAAACAAGAAAGGAGAAACCATAGGGTGCAGTGGTGACTGTAGTTTAATTAAAATTTAGACCTGCCTTAAAAGGACAGGGCGGGCCGTGGACTGGATACACTACAAGAGAAATAAATTTATCAGGTAAGCATAAATTATGTTTTCTCTTGTTAAGTGTATCCAGTCCAGGGATCATCCATTACTTGTGGGATACCAATACCAAAGCTAAAGTACACGGATGATGGGAGGGACAAGGCAGGAACATTAAACGGAAGGAACCACTGCCTGAAGAACCTCTCTCCCAAAAACAGCCTCCGAAGAAGCAAAAGTGTCAAATTTGTAAAATTTTGAAAAGGTGTGAAGCGAAGACCAAGTCGCAGCCTTGCAAATCTGTTCAGAGGCCTCATTTATAAAGGCCCAGGTGGAAGCCACAGCTCTAGTAGAATGAGCTGTAATCCTTTCAGGGGGCTGCTGTCCAGCAGTCTCATAGGCTAAGCGTATTATGCTACGAAGCCAAAAGGAGAGAGAGGTTGCCGAAGCTTTTTGACCTCTCCTCTGTCCAGAGTAAGCGACAAACAGGGAAGAAGTTTGACGAAAATCTTTAGTTGCCTGTAAATAGAACTTCAGGGCACGGACGACGTCCAGATTATGCAAAAGACGTTCCTTCTTTGAAGAAGGATTAGGACATAACGATGGAACAACAATCTCTTGATTGATATTCCTGTTAGAAACAACCTTAGGTAAAAACCCAGGTTTGGTACGCAGAACTACCTTGTCTGAATGAAAGATCAGATAAGGAGAATCACAATGTAAGGCAGATAACTCAGAGACTCTTCGAGCCGAGGAAATAGCCATCAAAAACAGAACTTTCCAAGATAAAAGCTTAAAGGGACAAAATTTTTCTTTAGTGATTCAGATTGAGCATGAAATTTTAAGCAACTTTCTAATTTACTCCTATTATCAAATTGTCTTCATTTTCTTGGTATCTTTATTTAAAATGCAAGAATGTAAGTTTAAATGCCGGCCCATTTTTGGTGAACAACCTGGGTTGTCCTTGCTGATTGGTGGATAAATTCATCCACCAATAAAAAAGTGCTGTCCAGAGTACTGAATCCAAAAAAAAAGCTTAGATGCCTTTTTCAAATAATGATAACAAGAGAACGAAGAAAAATTGATAATAGGAGTAAATTAGAAAGCTGCTTAAAATTTCATGCTCAATCTGAATCACGAAAGAAATATTTTGGGTACAGAGTCCCTTTAATATCAATGAAATGAAGGGGTTCAAACGGAACTCCTTGAAGAACTTTAAGAACCAAGTTTAAGCTCCACGGAGGAGCAACAGTTTTAAACACAGGCTTAATTCTAGCCAAAGCCTGACAAAAAGCCTGGACGTCTGGAACTTCTGCCAGACGCTTGTGAAAAAGAATAGACAGAGCAGAAATCTGTCCCTTTAACGAACTAGCAGATAAGCCCTTTTCCAAACCCTCTTGTAGAAAGGACAATATCCTAGGAATCCTAACCTTACTCCATGAGTAACTCTTGGATTTGCACCAATATAAGCATTTACGCCATATCTTATGGTAGATATTTCTGGTAACAGGCTTCCGTGCCTGTATTAAGGTATCAATAACTGACTCTGAGAAGCCACGCTTTGATAGGATCAAGCGTTCAATCTCCATGCAGTCAGCCTCAGAGAAATTAGATTTGGATGGTTGAAACGACCTTGTATTAGAAGGTCCTGTCTCAGAGGCAGAGACCATGGTGGACAGGACGACATGTCCACTAGGTCTGCATACCAGGTCCTGCGTGGCCACGCAGGCGCTATCAGAATCACCGATGCTCTCTCCTGTTTGATCTTGGCAATCAGTTAAGGCAGCAGAGGAAACGGTGGAAACACATAAGCCATGTTGAAAACCCAAGGGGCTGCTAGAGCATCTATCAGCGCCGCTCCCGGGTCCCTGGACCTGGATCCGTAACTAGGAAGCTTGGCGTTCTGGCGAGAAGCCATGAGATCCAGTTCTGGTTTGCCCCAACGATGAATCAGTTGAGCGAACACCTCCGGATGAAGTTCCCACTCCCCGGATGAAAAGTCTGGCGACTTAGAAAGTCCGCCTCCCAGTTCTCCACGCCTGGGATGTGGATCGCTGACAGGTGGCAAGAGTGAGACTCTGCCCAGCGAATTATCTTTGAGACTTCTAACATCGCTAGGGAACTCCTGGTTCCCCCTTGATGGTTGATGTAAGCCACAGTCGTGATGTTGTCCGACTAAAATCTGATGAACCTCAGTGTTGCTAACTGAGGCCAAGCTAGAAGAGCATTGAATATTGCTCTTAACTCCAGAATATTTATTGGGAGGAGTTTCTCCTCCTGAGTCCACGATCCCCGAGCCTTCAGGGAGTTCCAGACTGCGCCCCAACCTAGAAGGCTGGCATCTGTTGTTACAATCGTCCAATCTGGCCTGAGAAAGGTCATGCCCTTGGACAGATGGACCCGAGAAAGCCACCAGAGAAGAGAATCTCTGGTCTCTTGATCCAGATTTAGTAGAGGGGACAAATCTGAGTAATCCCCATTCCACTGACTTAGCATGCATAATTGCAGCGGTCTGAGATGCAGGCGCGCAAATGGCACTATGTCCATTGCCGCTACCATTAAGCCGATTACTTCCATGCACTAAGCCACTGACGGGCGTGGAATGGAATGAAGGACACGGCAAGCATTTAGAAGTTTTGATAACCTGGACTCCGTCAGGTAAATTTTCATCTCTACAGAATCTATAAGAGTCCCTAGGAAGGAGACTCTTGTGAGTGGTGATAGAGAACACTTTTCCACGTTCACTTTCCACCCATGCGACCTCAGAAATGCCAGAACTATCTCTGTATGAGGCTTGGCAATTTGAAAGCTTGACGCCTGTATCAGGATGTCGTCTAGATACGGAGCCACCGATATGCCTCGCGGTCTTAGAACCGCCAGAAGTGAGCCCAGAACCTTTGTAAAGATTCTCGGGGCCGTAGCCAACCCGAAGGGAAGAGCTACAAACTGGTAATGCCTGTCTAGAAAAGCAAATCTTAGGTACCGGAAATGATCTTTGTGAATAGGTATGTGAAGGTAGGCATCCTTTAAGTCCACTGTGGTCATGTACTGACCCTCTTGGATCATGGGTAGGATGGTTCGAATAGTTTCCATTTTGAATGATGGAACTCTTAGGAATTTGTTTAAGATCTTTAGGTCCAAGATTGGTCTGAAGGTTCCCTCTTTCTTGGGAACCACAAACAGATTTGAGTAAAATCCCTGCCCTTGTTCCGTCCGCGGAACAGGGTGGTTCACCTCCATTACTAGGAGGTCTTGTACACAGCGTAGGAATGCCTCTTTCTTTATCTGGTTTTCTGAAAACCTTGATAGATGGAATCTCCCTCGAGGAGGAGAAGCTTTGAAGTCCAGAAGATATCCCTGAGATATGATCTCCAACGCCCAGGGATCCTGGACATCTCTTGCCCACGCCTGGGGGAAGAGAGAAAGTCTGCCCCCCACTAGATCAGTTTCCGGATAGCGGGCC
The DNA here is from genome assembly GCF_027579735.1 of Bombina bombina. NCBI lineage: Eukaryota > Metazoa > Chordata > Amphibia > Anura > Bombinatoridae > Bombina > Bombina bombina. Next base: position 15,669,284 of record NC_069504.1, on the reverse strand, counting down.
GTTCCTTCATGCTGTCTTGGGGGCAGTAGTAGGTTTCCTGGCCTGCTTGCCCTTGTTCCTGGACTGGTTAGTTTTCCAGGCCTGTCTGTAACGAGCAACAGTTCCTTCCTGTTTTGGAGCGGAGGAAGTTGATGCTGCTCCTGCCTTGAAATTTCGAAAGGCACGAAAATTAGACTGTTTGGCCTTTGATTTGGCCCTGTCCTGAGGAAGGGTATGACCCTTACCCCCAGTAATGTCAGCAATAATTTCTTTCAAGCCGGGCCCGAATAAGGTCTGCCCCTTGAAAGGAATATTAAGTAATTTAGATTTAGAAGTCACGTCAGCTGACCAGGATTTAAGCCATAGCGCTCTCCGCGCCTGGATGGCGAATCCGGAGTTCTTAGCCGTTAGTTTAGTCAAATGTACAATGGCATCAGAAACAAATGCATTAGCTAGCTTAAGTGATTTAAGCTTGTCCATAATTTCATCCAATGGAGCTGTGTGAATGGCCTCTTCCAGAGACTCAAACCAGAATTCCGCAGCAGCAGTGACAGGTGCAATGCATGCAAGGGGCTGCAAGATAAAACCTTGAACAAAAATTTTCTTAAGGTAACCTAATTTTTTATCCATTGGATCCGAAAAAGCACAACTATCCTCAACCGGGATAGTGGTACGCTTTGCTAAAGTAGAAACTGCTCCCTCCACCTTAGGGACCGTCTGCCATAAGTCCCGTGTAGTGGCGCCTATTGGAAACATTTTCCTAAATATAGGAGGTGGGGAAAAGGGCACACCGGGTCTATCCCACTCCTTGCTAATAATTTTTGTAAGCCTTTTAGGTATAGGAAAAACATCAGTACACACCGGCACCGCATAGTATCTATCCAGCCTACACAATTTCTCTGGAATTGCAATTGTGTTACAGTCATTCAGAGCAGCTAATACCTCCCCAAGCAATACACGGAGGTTCTCAAGCGTAAATTTAAAATTAGAGATCTCTGAATCCGGTTTCCCTGGATCAGATCCGTCACCCACAGAATGAAGCTCTCCGTCCTCATGTTCTGCAAACTGTGACGCAGTATCAGACATGACTCTCACAGCACCAGCGCGCTCTGTCCTAATCCCAGAGCTATCGCGCTTGCCTCTCAATTCTGGCAATCTAGATAATACTTCTGACAGGGTATTATTCATGATTGTAGCCATGTCCTGTAAAGTGATTGCTATGGGCGTCTCCGATGTACTTGGCGCCATATTAGCACGCGCCCCCTGAGCGGGAGGCGAAGGTACTGACACGTGAGGAGAGTTAGTCGGCATAACTTCCCCCTCGTCGTCTGGTGATAATTCTTTTATAGATAAAGACTGACCTTTATTATTTAAAGTGAAATCAATACATTTAGTACACATATTCCTATGGGGCTCCACACTGGCCTTCAAACATAATGAACAAATAGATTCATCTGTGTCAGACATGTTTAAAAAGACTAGCAATTAGACTAGCAAGCTTGGAAAACATTTTAAAACAAGTTTACAAGCAATATAAAAAAACGCTACTGCGCCTTTAAGAAGCACAAAACCTGTCTCAAGTTGAAATAACAATGAACCAAATCAGTTATACCAACCAAATTTTCACAGTAAATGTATTAAGCTAGCAGAGCATTGCACCCACTTGCAAATGGATGATTAACCCCTTAATGCCCAAAACTGATAATCAATAGAGAAAAAAACGTTTTTAAACAGTCAAACACACTGTCACAGGTCTGCTATGACTGATTACCTCCCTCAATATGACTTTTGAAGTCCCTTGAGCTTTCTAGAGACGTCCTGGATCATGCAGGAAGACCGAGTCTGAATTTTTACTGCGCAAAAAAAGCGCTAAAATAGGCCCCTCCCACTCATTATTACAACAGTGGGAAGCCTCAGTTAACTGTTTCTATGCAGAAATTAAGTCAGCCATGTGGAAAAAATTATGCCCCAATAAGTTTTATCACCAATGTACCTTAAAAAACGATTAAACATGCCAGCAAACGTTTTAAAACATCTTTTTTAAAGAGTATGTATCTCTATTGATAACCCTGATACCAGTTGCTTCCACTGCATTTAAGGCTTTACTTACATTACTTCAGTATTGGCAGCATTTTCTTAGTCAAATTCCATTCCTTAGAAAATTATTTTACTGCACATACCTTAGTTGCAGGAGACCCCGCATGCCATTCCCTTTCTGAAGTTACCCCACTCCTCAGAATGTGTGAGAACAGCCAGTGGATCTTAGTTACTTCTGCTAAGATCATAGAAAACGCAGGCAGATTCTTCTTCCAAATACTGCCTGAGAAAAAACAGCACACTCCGGTGCCATTTAAAAATAAACTTTTGATTGAAGAAATAATTAAGTATAAAACAACAAAGTCCTCTCACAACCTCCATCTATGTTGAGGGTTGCAAGAGAATGACTGGATATGACATGTGAGGGGAGGAGCTATATAGCAGCTCTGCTGTGGGTGATCCTCTTGCAACTTCCTGTTGGGAAGGGAATATATCCCACAAGTAATGGATGATCCGTGGACTGGATACACTTAACAAGAGAAATCAGAGTTATCTCCGTCAAACCAGGTCCAAACAAGGTCTTTCCCTTGTAAGGAATCGCCAAAAGTTTAGACTTAGATGAGACATCTGCAGACCAGGATCTTAACCATAACGCTCTGCGGGCCAATATAGGAAGCCTGAAATCTTAGCTCCCCTTGAAGGTAAGCATCTGTAAAAAAGAAGTTGGATAACTTCAAGGCCCTTATCCCGTCCTGGATTTTTTCAAGGGAAGTGTCTGTCCTTTAGAAATAGACAACACATTAAACCATAATGCTGCCGCACTAGTGATGTTAACACTGCAGGTAGTCATTGTAAACCCTGGTGTACATACATTCTTTTAAGTGACCCCTCCAACTTATTATCCATAGGATCTTTAAAGAAACAACTATCCTCTATGGGAATAGTAGTCCTCTGACTAGCGTGGAATTTCCCCTTCCCCCCTAGGGAACCGTCAGCAAAGACTCCTCAATAGAGTCTGACATAGGAAGCATCCATTAAAATTAGGAGATGGAGAAAAAGGGATACCCGGTCTCTCCATTCCTTAGCCATAAACTCTGTAGCCCTTTCGGGTACCGAAAATATGTTCACCATGGAGGGCACGTCAAAATACTTGTTAAGTTTTACTGTACTGATTAGGATCGACTACGTCAGTAGTGTCGGAGTCGTCCAGGATAGCTAAAACCTCCTTAAGTAGCAAACGGAGGTGTTCAAGCTTAAACTGAAAGAAACAACTTCAGTATCAGATAAGGGTATTACACAGAGAGTCTGAGATTTCCCCCTTATATACTACCGAAGTATCTTCCTCTTTAGACAAGAAACATTCGGAATAGCTACTACTGCATCAGCAACCTTATTCACTGATTAAATACATTTACTCAAGCGTTGTCCCTGCAGCATGGGAAAAGCAGACAATGCATCAGATATCGCCAATGACATTAGAGAAGCGATGTCTTGCAAAGTAAGTCCAGGTGGAGTTTGTGAGGAAGCGCAGGGCACTGCATGTGTGGGCTTAAAAGTGTTTTGGACACTTGAGAATTTTTTTTTATCCCTATAGTAAAGTTCTCTTACAACATAAGGAACAGAGAAAGGGATTGTGGTTCCACATTTGTTTCACAAACATAAGGTGACACTTTGTAGGGTCTCTTGGACCAATCTAACTCACATACTGATGATTAATCAAATAAAAGTCTTAGCTTTTTTAATAAAAAATAACACAGATAAAAACATTACTGTCTCTTTAAATTTTAAAGTAACTTTTTTATTTATGTGGGCAGAAATGGCTGAATAGGCATACGAATACTGCAAACCCCCTCTACACCTCAGCTTAACCTGAGGTGCCTGCCAGCCCTTCTGCTCAGTAAAAATCCCAGACTCAGCTATAGCGCTGTCCGGTCCTGACTTAAAATCCTCCGTTCCTTCCGATAACCGGAAGTGCTAGGAAAGTGGAGAGCAAATAAATTGGCACCACACATAGCTCCGCCCATTGTGGTCGTTTCGATAGCCATCTCCCGGTCGACATTATTATTTTTACTAAGTTAAACCACCGGGAGCAAAATAACAGACTGAACAGCTTCAGTTTAGGCAGCTGCTTAGTCCGTGTGCTATAATTTAACAGTGAAACCCCCTCACACTGAGCTCGCTCTCTGCAGTACAGCTCATTGTGGTCGTGTCAATATGTAATCTCCCGGTCGGCTATTAGTTATGAAACTGCCGGGAGATGAGAATCACGTCACAAGCGTCCAAGCTGCCCATAGTGTCCTCTAAGAGTCTAGGAGAATCTCTCTCTGTAACCCTTTAACAAAGAGCCCAATTTCAATGAGGTCTGTATAAAAAATATAGTGTTCAAGCGATTTCTGTGTTTTACTTTCTACCCCCAGAAATAAAGTCAGCACTTACTTCATCTTCTGCCTAACAGCAAGGCAGTTCCCAGGTTTGAGAGGGCCTCTCCCTCACATGGACCTGTAAATAAACAAAAGTCCTGAGTAATATCCCTCAGGTTTTCAGGGTAAGGGCAGCATCTGAATATGGGAGGCGCAGTGAGAATTATGTCCCACAAGTTCCCATTGTTTTAAAGCCACCATTGCTTTACTGAAGAGACTGATATGGACTACAGCTACACCCCAGAACAAAGCAACACAATCCTGTACTACTTTTAAAATAATAAACTCTTGATTAAAGAATCTTTTACTAACACCTAAATTTTCCACCTCCTTGCTCTTAAGTAGGCAAAGAGAATGACTGGGTTGGGAAAGAAGGGAGGTGATATTTATCAGCTTTGCTGTGGTGCTCTTTGCCACCTCCTGCCGGGCAGGGGTGGTATTCCCAATACTAATTAAGATGCTCCGTGGACTCATTGTGTCATTAAAAAGAAAGGGCAGTAGTGTTATTATTCATTTTGTTTCTGTATTATTGTACTTTGTTGTATTTGTTACCACACGATGACTCATAATTACTGTGCTTAACCAAAGAACGATACCAACTTGACTTTTTTAGTAGTAGATCTGCTGACATGAAACTGACCTACTCATTACATTAGCATATCAGTCCGTAAGCAGATCTGAAGAATCCTTACCCAAGGACCTTGGTTATTTTACAAGGTGCTGCACACTGACGGGAGACAGACTCCTGCATCACAAACTCACACCAGGTCAACCCAGGCACTGTACCCATCCCACAGCTGCCCACCTCCCCCCTTACCAAGGTAAGTGCCATAGGTGACATTTCTGTATTCATCCCACGATATGAATCCATCCTGATTCATGTCAAACTCTTGCCACTGGCGCTCCACGTTGTCATACACATACTTCTTCTGTGCCTTCTTAATCCATGCAGTCAACTCCTCCTCTGTCACAAAGCCATCGGCATCCACATCAATCTTACCTACAATCATTCTACAAAAACAAGATAGAGATGAAGATGGCACAGAACAACACGGCACCTACCGAGGATGTAACCGTAGGTAGCATTTTTATATTCATCCCAGGAAACCAGGTTGTCCCCATTAAGATCATGGCCTTTCCACTGACGATCTACGTCCTCATAAATCCACCGCTTCTGGGCAAATTTAATCCAGTCCCTGAGCTCCTCGACAGTTACCAGCCCATCCTTGTCTGCATCTATCTTACCCACAATCTTTCTGTGGGGCAGTGCCAAGCAGAGAGAAAGAGAGAGAGTTGGGTGAAGGAAGCAGATTACCTTCTACAAATAAGGCAAAGCTTGATTTAGTGTCTAATTGTGCAATCTGTGTCTAAGTGCTATAGTCTAGCAAATTTTGCTACAGTAATTGCCACTATTTTACAGGTACAGTATTTATCGAATACTAATTGAATACTGTGCTGTGCTAAACTAAACGCAGCACTATAGCACCCCTAATATTTGTTAGTTCAAACATGTTTTCAAGTCTTTAAACACACTGGCAAGTGAAAAGGAAGTTAAAACTGCCTTGTTTCACTTTACAGCGGTGCTCTGGTCCCTAACCCGCTGTGTGTGTGTGTGTGTATGTATGTGTGTGCATGTGTATGTATGTATGTGTGTGCGTGTGTATGTATGTGTGTGCATGTGTATGCATGTATGTGTGTGCGTGTGTATGCATGTATGTGTGTGCGTGTGTATGCATGTATGTGTGTGCATGTGTATGTATGTATGTGTGTGCGTGTGTATGCATGTATGTGTGTGTGCGTATGCATGTATGTGTGTGTGTGCATGTATGTATGTATGTGTGTGCGTGCATGTATGTGTGTGTGTGCATGTATGTATGTATGTGTGTGCGTGCATGTATGTGTGTGTGCATGTATGTGTGTATGTATGTATGTGTGTGCGCATGTATGCGTGTATGTGTGTGCGTGTGTGCGTGTGTGCATGTATGTATGTATGTGCGTGTGTGCATGTATGTATGTATGTGTGTGCATGTATGTATGTATGTATGTATGTGTGTGCATGTGTGTATGTATGTATGTATGTGTGTGCATGTGTATATGTATGTATGTGTGTATGTATGTGTGTGCGTGTGTGCGTGTATGTGTGTGTATGTGTGTGTGTGTGTATGTGTGTGTATGTGTGTGTATGTATGTATGTATGTATGTATGTATGTATGTATGTATGTATGTGTATGTATGCGCCCCTCCCTTCTTCCACACACACACACATATATATATATATATATATATATATATATATATATATATATATATATATATATATATATATATATATATATATATATATATATATATATATATATATATATATACACACACACACATCTCAAATAACAGAGTATTGCACTATGCAGTGATACCTTTTTTTATTGGACTAACATAATATATCAAAGACAAGCTTTCAAGAGTTTTCCTCCCTCCCTCAGGTCTGAAGCAATACTGATCAATCTGATATAGAAACACACTACACACAACAGATGGAAGGGAGGGAGGGGGTGAGAGCGGTGTCATAAATAGCAGAGGATGCGTCTGAAGGAGAATATAGATGAGAATAGCCAGAAAGAGTAAATAAACAGAGGAGAGTAAATAAGCAAGACACAAAAGAAAGATCAGCACCTGAGTACACTGTCGGAGTCATTTAGGCAAAAAGGCTACAAAGAAAGGACAAGATCTAAAAAAATAAAATCTGCCCTAAAAACACCACGGAAAGGCTCCTACAATAAAAAGAAAAGGAAAACAAAACACGAACCCCTCTAGTAGTCACTTACAACCCTACTCTGGAAGGAGTACGCAAAATTATTAAAGAGCTATAACCACTAATTTCAGAGGACCCCACACTCAAAAAATTTCCTGAACCCCCAATACTAGCATTCAAACAACCGCCTAACCTGAGACAGAGATTGGTCCGCAGCAAATTAACCACAGAACAGAAGCTTACACAGAATGGCACTGCACGATGATACAAATCACTCAGCAAACTGTGTCAACATATATGCGACAACTACACAGCTGTCAGCCAGACACAATAACACATCATACAATATTAAAGGATCCTATTCTTGCCCATCTGCTAATGTGGTGTACATGATACAGTGTACAGCGTGTGACAGAGGCTGCTACATTGGAGAAACTGGCCTAAAGCTGCATCTCAGAATGAATCTACAGAGACACTCGATCAAAAACCACAAGGAAAACGAATGTTGTACCCCTGTTGGTCATCACTTCACCCAGACTGGTCACTCCACCCTAAACCTCAGGATTAAAGTTCTTAAAGGGAATTTCAAAGACTCATGAACAAAAGACGTTTGAGATGAAAATGACCACACATTTCAACACCAGAAATGAAGGACTTAATGTAGACTCTGACTTTCTCACACACTACCATAACTTTCTATAATCTCTCATCTTATTGTCTTATATTGGTTTCTTTCTCTATACAATCTTGTTTCACATTTATAATATCCATTTGTTTTCATTATTATTGTAGCTCTATTCGTGCATGCCACCTCCTTTTTTCCTTTTAGTTTCCCTCTCTTCTTGCTTATTTACTCTTTCTGGCTATTCTCAGCTATATTCTCCTTCAGACACATCCTCTGCTATTTATGACACCCCTCTCACCCCCTCCCTTCCATCTGTTGTGTGTAGTGTGTTTCTATATCAGATTGATCAATATTACTTCAGACCTGAGGGAGGGAGGAAAACTCTCGAAAGTTTGTCTTTGAAATATTATGTTAGTCTAACAAAAAAAAACATAATTTATGCTTACCTGATAAATTTATTTCTCTTGTGGTGTATCCAGTCCACGGATCATCCATTACTTGTGGGATATTCTCCTTCCCAACAGGAAGTTGCAAGAGGATCACCCATAGCAGAGCTGCTATATAGCTCCTCCCCTAACTGTCATATCCAGTCATTCAACCGAAACAAGACGAGAAAGGAGAAACCACAGGGTGCAGTGGTGACTGTAGTTTAAATTAAAATTTAGACCTGCCTTAAAAAGAGAGGGCGGGCCGTGGACTGGATACACCACAAGAGAAATAAATTTATCAGGTAAGCATAAATTATGTTTTCTCTTGTTAAGTGTATCCAGTCCACGGATCATCCATTACTTGTGGGATACCAATACCAAAGCTAAAGTACACGGATGAAGGGAGGGACAAGGCAGGTACTTAAACGGAAGGGACCACTGCCTGTAGAACCTTTCTCCCAAAAATAGCCTCCGAAGAAGCAAAAGTATCAAATTTGTAAAATTTTGAAAAGGTATGAAGCGAAGACCAAGTCGCCGCTTTGCAAATCTGTTCAACAGAAGCCTAATTTTTAAAGGCCCATGTGGAAGCCACAGCTCTAGTAGAATGAGCTGTAATCCTTTCAGGGGGCTGCTGTCCAGCAGTCTCATAGGATAAGCGTATTACGCTCCGAAGCCAAAAAGAAAGAGGTTGCCAAAGCCTTTTGACCTCTCCTCTGTCCAGAGTAAACAACAAACAGGGAAGATATTTGACGAAAATCTTTAGTCGCTTGTAAGTAAAACTTTAAAGCACGGACTACGTCCAAATTATGTAAAAGACGTTCCTTCTTTGAAGAAGGATTAGGACACAATGATGGAACAACAATCTCTTGATTGATATTCTTGTTGGAAACTACCTTAGGTAAAAACCCAGGTTTTGTACGCAGAACTACTTTATCTGTATGGAAAATCAGATAAGGAGAATCACATTGTAAAGCTGATAACTCAGAGACTCTACGAGCCGAGGAAATAGTCATCAAAAACAGAACTTTCCAAGATAAAAGTTTGATATCAATGGAATGAAGGGGTTCAAACGGAACTCCTTGAAGAACCTTAAGAACCAAGTTTAAGCTCCATGGAGGAGCAACAGGTTTAAACACAGGCTTAATTCTAACCAAAGCCCGACAAAATGCCTGGACGTCTGGAACCTCTGCCAGACGCTTGTGCAAAAGGATAGACAGAGCAGAAATCTGTCCCTTTAAAGAACTAGCTGATAATCCTTTATCCAAACCCTCTTGGAGAAAGGACAATATCCTAGGAATCCTAACCTTACTCCATGAGTAATTCTTGGATTCACACCAATGAAGATATTTGAGCCATATCTTATGGTAGATTTTCCTGGTTACAGGCTTTCGTGCCTGTATTAAAGGTATCAATGACTGACTCGGAGAAGCCACGCCTTGATAAAATCAAGCGTTCAATCTCCAGGCAGTCAGTCTCAGAGAAATTAGATTTGGATGACTGAAAGGACCTTGAAGTAGAAGGTCTTGTCTCAGAGGCAGAGGCCAAGGTGGAAAGGATGTCCACCAGGTCTGCATACCAGGTGCTGCGTGGCCATGCAGGCGCGATCAAGATCACCGATGCTCTCTCCTGTTTGATTTTGGCAATCAGTCGAGGGAGCAGAGGAAACGGTGGAAACACATAAGCCAGGTTGAAGAACCACGGTGCTGCTAGAGCATCTATCAGCGTCGCTTCTGGGTCCCTGGACCTGGATCCGTAACAAGGAAGCTTGGCGTTCTGGCGAGACGCCATGAGATCCAATTCTGGTGTGCCCCAACGATGAACCAATTGAGCAAACACCTCCGGATGGAGTTCCCACTCCCCCGGATGAAAAGTCTGATGACTTAGAAAATCCGCCTCCCAGTTCTCTACACCAGGGATATGGATCGCTGATAGATGGCAAGAGTGAGTCTCTGCCCAGCGAATTATCTTGGAGACTTCTAACATCGCTAGGGAGCTCCTGGTCCCCCCTTGATTGTTGATGTAAGCCACAGTCGTGATGTTGTCCAACTGAAATCTGATGAACCTCAGGGTTGCTAACTGAGGCCAAGCTAGAAGAGCATTGAATATTGCTCTTAACTCCAGAATATTTATTGGGAGGAGTTTCTCCTCCCGAGTCCACGATCGCTGAGCCTTCAGGGAATACCAGACTGCACCCCAACCTAGAAGGCTGGCATCTGTTACAATTGTCCAATCTGGCCTGCGAAAGGTCATACCTTTGGACAGATGGACCCGAGATAGCCACCAGAGAAGATAATCTCTGGTCTCTTGATCCAGATTTAGCAGAGGGGACAAATCTATGTAATCCCCATTCCACTGACTGAGCATGCATAATTGAAGCGGTCTGAGATGTAGGCGCGCAAATGGCACTATGTCCATCGCCGCTACCATTAAGCCGATCACTTCCATGCACTGAGCCACCGAAGGGCACGGAATGTAGTGAAGAACACGGCAGGAATTTAGAAGCTTTGATAACCTGGACTCCGTCAGGTAAATTTTCATTTCTACAGAATCTATCAGAGTTCCTAGGAAGGAAACCCTTGTGAGGGGTGATAGAGAACTCTTTCCCTCGTTCACTTTCCACCCATGCGACCTCAGAAATGCGAACACTATGTCCGTATGAGATTTGGCAATTTGGAAGTTTGACGCCTGTATCAGGATGTCGTCTAGATAAGGGGCCACTGCTATGCCCCGTGGTCTTAGGACCGCCAGAAGAGACCCCAGAACCTTTGTAAAAATTCTTGGGGCTGTAGCTAACCCGAAGGGAAGAGCCTCAAACTGGTAATGCCTGTCTAGAAAGGCAAACCTTAGGAACCGACGATGATCTTTGTGAATCGGTATGTGAAGGTAAGCATCCTTCAAATCCACTGTGGTCATGTACTGACCCTCCTGGATCATAGGTAGGATTGTCCGAATAGTTTCCATTTTGAACGATGGAACTCTGAGGAATTTGTTTAAGATCTTTAGATCCAAAATTGGTCTGAAGGTTCCCTCTTTTTTGGGAACCACAAACAGATTTGAATAAAATCCCTATCCTTGTTCCATCTGTGGAACTGGATGGATCACTCCCATTATTAGGAGGACTTGCACACAGCGTAAGAATGCCTCTTTCTTTATCTGGTTTACAGATAATCTCGAAAGGTGAAATCTCCCTTGTGGGGGGGAAGCTTTGAAGTCCAGAAGATATCACTGAGATATGATCTCCAACGCCCAGGGATCCTGAACATCTCTTGCCCACGCCTGGGCGAAGAGAGAAAGTCTTCCCCCTACTAGATCCGTTGCCGGATAGGGGGCCGTTCCTTCATGCTGTCTTAGAGGCAGCAGCAGGCTTTCTGGCCTGCTTGCCTTTGCTCCAGGCCTGGTTAGATTTCCAGGCCGGCTTGAATTGCACAAAAGTTCCCTCTTGTTTTGTAGCAGAGGAAGTTGATGCTGCACCTGCCTTGAAGTTTCGAAAGGCACAAAAATTAGACTGTTTGGCCCTTGATTTGGCACTGTCCTGAGGAAGGGTATGACCCTTACCTCCAGTAATGTCAGAAATAATTTCCCTCAAACCAGGCCCGAATAGGGTCTGCCCCTTGAAGGGAATGTTAAGTAATTTAGACTTTTAAGTCACGTCAGCTGACCAAGATTTAAGCGATAGCGCCCTACGCGCCTGGATGGCAAATCCAGAATTCTTAGCCGTTAGTTTAGTCAAATGAACAATGGCATCAGAAACAAAAGAATTAGCTAGCTTAAGTGTTCTAAGCTTGTCAAGTATTTCAGTCAATGGAGTAGCTGTCTGAAAGGCCTCTTCCAGAGACTCAAACCAGAACGCCGCAGCAGCAGTGACAGGAGCAATGCATGCAAGGGGCTGCAGGATAAAACCTTGTTGAATAAACATTTTCTTAAGGTAACCCTCCAATTTTTTATCCATTGGATCTGAAAAAGCACAACTGTCCTCAACCGGGATTGTAGTACGCTTTGCTAAAGTAGAAACTGCTCCCTCCACCTTAGGGACCGTCTGCCATAAGTCCCGTGTAGTGGTGTCTATTGGAAACATTTTTCTAAATATAGGGAGGTGGGGAAAAAGGCACACCCGGTCTATCCCACTCCGTGCTAATGATTTCTGTAAGCCCTTTAGGTATTGGAAAAACGGCAGTACACACCGGCACCGCGTAGTATTTATCCAGTCTACACAATTTCTCTGGCACTGCAATTGTGTCACAGTCATTCAGAGCAGCTAAAACCTCTCCAAGCAAACAAGGAGTTTCCTCTATGTCAGACATGTTTATACAGACTAGCAATGAGACTAGCAAGCTTGGAAAACACTTTAAATCAAGTTAACAAGCAATATAAAAAAAAAAAAACACGTTACTGTGCCTTTAAGAGAAACAAATTTTGCCAAAATTTTAAATAACAGTGAAAAAAGGCAGTTAAACTAACGAAATTTTTACAGAGTATGTAACAAGTTAGCAGAGCATTGCACCCACTTGCAAATGGATGATTAACCCCTTAATACAAAAAACAGATTAACAAAACGAAAAATATGTTTTTTAAACAGTCATAACTGCCACAGCACCAACTTTTGAAGCCTTTTGAGCCCTTCAGAGATGTCCTATAGCATGCAGGGGACTGCTGAGGGAAGCTGAATGTCACAGTTTGTAATTTTAACTGCACCAACTGTAACTTTTATACTATAACAGTGGAAAGCCCCGGGAAACTGTTTCTAGGCAAAAATAAAGTCAGCCATGTGGAAAAAACTAGGCCCCAATAAGTTATCACCAAAGCATATATAAAAACGATTAAACATGCCAGCAAACGTTTTATATTGCACATTAGAGTATATACCTCTGATAGCAAGCCTGATACTTGTCGCTATTAAAACATAATTTATGCTTACCTGATAAATTTATTTCTCTTGTAGTGTGTTCAGTCCACGGGTCATCCATTACTTATGGGACATATTCTCCTTCCCAACAGGAAGCTGCAAGAGGATCACCCAAGCAGAGCTGCTACACAGCTCCTCCCCTCACATGTCATATCCAGTCATTCGACCGAAACAAGACGAGAAAGGAGAAACTATAGGGTGCAGTGGTGACTGGAGTTATAATTTAAAATTTAGAACCTGCCTCAAAAAAGACAGGGCGGGCCGTGGACTGAACACACTACAAGAGAAATAAATTTATCAGGTAAGCATAAATTATGTTTTCTCTTGTTAAGCGTGTTCAGTCCACGGGTCATCCATTACTTATGGGATACCAAAACCAAAGCTAAAGTACACGGATGATGGGAGGGACAAGGCAGGAACTTTAAACAGAAGGAACCACTGCCTGTAGAACCTTTCTCCCAAAAACAGCTTCCGAAGAAGCAAAAGTGTCAAATTTGTAAAATTTGGAAAAAGTATGAAGTGAAGACCAAGTTGCAGCCTTGCAAATCTGTTCAACTGAGGCCTCATTCTTAAAGGCCCAAGTGGAAGCCACAGCTCTAGTGGAATGAGCTGTAATTCGTTCAGGAGGCTGCTGTCCAGCAGTCTCATAGGCTAAACGTATTATGCTACGAAGCCAAAAAGAGAGAGAGGTAACCGAAGCCTTTTGACCTCTCCTCTGTCCAGAGTAGACGACAAACAGAGAAGAAGTTTGCCGAAAATCTTTAGTTGCCTGTAAGTAGAACTTCAGGGCACGGACCACGTCTAGATTATGCAAAAGACGTTCCTTCTTTGAAGAAGGATTAGGACATAATGATGGAACAACAATCTCTTGATTGATATTCCTGTTAGAAACAACCTTAGGTAAAAACCCAGGTTTAGTACGCAGGACTACCTTGTCTGAATGAAAGATCAGATAAGGAGAATCACAATGTAAGGCAGATAACTCAGAGACTCTTCGAGCCGAGGAAATAGCCATCAAAAACAGAACTTTCCAAGATAAAAGTTTAATATCAATGGAATGAAGGGGTTCAAACGGAACACCCTGAAGAACTTTAAGAACCAAGTTTAAGCTCCACGGAGGAGCAACAGCTTTAAACACAGGCTTAATCCTAGCCAAAGCCTGACAAAAAGCCTGGACGTCTGGATTGTCTGCCAGACGTTTGTGTAAAAGAATAGACAGAGCAGAAATCTGTCCCTTTAGCGAACTAGCGGATAAACCCTTTTCTAAACCCTCTTGTAGAAAAGCCAATATCCTAGGAATCCTAACCTTACTCCATGAGTAACTCTTGGATTCACACCAATATAAATATTTACGCCATATCTTATGGTAAATTTTTCTGGTAACAGGTATCCGAGCCTGTATTAATGTATCAATAACCGAATCCGAAAACCCACGCTTTGATAGAATCAAGCGTTCAATTTCCAAGCAGTCAGCCTCAGAGAAATTAGGTTTGGATGGTTGAAAGGACCCTGAATTAGAAGGTCCTGCCTCAGGGGTAGAGACCATGGTGGACAGGACGACATGTCCACTAGGTCTGCATACCAGGTCCTGCGTGGCCACGCAGGCGCTATCAGAATCACCGATGCTCTCTCCTGTTTGATCCTGGCAATCAGTCGAGGTAGCAACGGAAAAGGTGGAAACACATAAGCTATGTTGAAAACCCAAGGGGCTGCTAGTGCATCCACCAGCACCGCTCCCGGGTCCCTGGATCCGTAACAAGGAAGCTTGGCGTTCTGGCGAGATGCCATGAGATCCAGGTCCGGTTTGCCCCAACGACGAATCAGTTGAGCAAATACCTCCGGGTTAAGTTCCCACTCCCCCGGATGAAAAGTCTGGGGACTTAGAAAATCCGCCTCCCAGTTCTCCACGCCTGGGATGTAGATCGCTGACAAGTGGCAAGAGTGAGACTCTGCCCAGCGAATTATCTTCGAGACTTCCACCATCGCTAGGGAACTCCTGGTTTCCCCTTGATGATTGATGTAAGCCACAGTCGTGATGTTGTCCGACTGAAATCTTATGAACCTCAGTGTTGCTAACTGAGGCCAAGCTAGAAGAGCATTGAATATTGCTCTTAATTCTAAAATGTTTATTGGGAGTAGTTTCTCCTCCTGAGTCCACGATCCCTGAGCCTTTAGGGAGTTCCAGACTGCGCCCCAGCCTAGTAGGCTGCCATCTGTTGTTACAATCGTCCAATCTGGCCTGCGAAAGGTCATTCCTTCGGACAGATGAACCCGTGACAACCACCAGAGAAGAGAATCTCTGGTCTCCTGGTCCAGATTTAGCAAAGGGGACAGATCCGAGTAATCCCCGTTCCACTAACTTAGCATGCATAGTTGCAGCGGCCTGAGATGCAGGCGCGCAAATGGCACTATGTCCATTGCCGCGACCATTAAGCAGATTACTTCCATGCACTGAGCTACTGATGGGCTTGGAATGGAGTGAAGGACACGGCAAGCATTGAGAATCTTTGATAACCTGGACTCCGTCAAGTAAATCTTCATCTCTACAGAATCTATAAGAATCCCTAGAAAAGGAACCCTTGTGAGTAGTAACAG
Organism: Bombina bombina; assembly: GCF_027579735.1. Taxonomy (NCBI): domain Eukaryota; kingdom Metazoa; phylum Chordata; class Amphibia; order Anura; family Bombinatoridae; genus Bombina; species Bombina bombina. The sequence goes on along the minus strand of NC_069504.1, from coordinate 15,653,545 downwards.
AGAACTCTTCTCCACGTTCACTTTCCACCCATGCGACCTCAGAAATGCTAGAACTATCTCTGCATGAGACTTTGCATTTTGAAAACTTGACGCTTGTATCAGAATGTCGTCTAGGTACGGAGCCACCGCTATGCCTCGTGGCCTTAGTACCCCCAGAAGTGAGCCCAGAACCTTTGTAAAAATTCTCGGGGCCGTAGCTAACCCGAAGGGAAGAGCTACAAACTGGTAATGCCTGTCTAGAAAGGCAAATCTTAGGTACCGATAATGATGTTTGTGAATCGGTATGTGAAGGTAGGCATCCTTTAAGTCCACTGTGGTCATATATTGACCTTCTTGGATCATGGGTAGGATGGTCCGAATGGTTTCCATCTTGAACGACGGAACCCTTAGGAATTTGTTTAAAGATTTTTAAGTCTAAGATTGGTCTGAAGGTTCCCTCTTTTTTGGGAACCACAAACAGATTTGAGTAAAACCCTTGCCCTTGTTCCGATCGCGGAACTGGGTGGATCACTCCCATCACTAAGAGGTCTTGTACACATTGTAGAAATGCCTCTTTCTTTACTAGGTTTGTTGATAACCTTGACAGATGAAACCTCCCTTGTGGAGGAGAAGTTTTGAAATCCAGAAGGTATCCCTGAGATATAATCTCCAACGTCCAGGGATCCTGTACATCTCTTGCCCAAGCCTGGGCAAAGAGAGAAAGTCTGCCCCCCACTAGATCCGTCTCCGGAAAGGGGGCCCTGTCTTCATGCTGTCGTAGAGGCGGAAGTATGCTTTCTGGCCTGCTTGCCCTTGTTCCATGACTGGTTGCCTTTCCAACCCTGTCTGTAACGAGCAGTAGTTCCTTCCTGTTTTGGAGCGGAGGAAGTTGATGCTGCTCCTGCCTTGAAATTACGAAAGGCACGAAAATTAGACTGTTTGGCCTTTGATTTGGCCCAGTCCTGAGGAAGGGTGTGGCCCTTACCTCCAGTAATGTCAGCAATAATTTCCTTCAAGCCGGGCCCGAATAAGGTCTGCCCTTTGAAAGGAATGTTAGACTTAGAAGTTACATCTGCTGACCAGGATTTGAGCCATAGCGCTCTGCGCGCCTGTATGGCGAATCCGGAATTCTTAGCCGTAAGTTTGGTTAAATGCACTACGGCATCCGAAACAAACGCATTAGCCAGCTTAAGGGTTCTAATCTTGCTCAAAGATTCATCCAATGGTGCGGTGCTAATCGCCTCTTCCAGAGACTCAAACCAGAATGCCGCTGCAGCAGTGACAGGCGCAATGCATGCAAGAGGCTGTAATATAAAACCTTGTTGAACAAACATTTTCTTAAGGTAACCCTCAAATTTTTTATCCATTGGATCTGAGAAAGCACAGCTATCCTCCACCGGGATAGTGGTACGCTTGGCTAAAGTAGAAACTGCTCCCTCCACCTTAGGGACCGTCTGCCATAAGTCTCGTGTGGTGGCGTCTATAGGGAACATTCTATCCCACTCCTTGCTAATAATCTCTGTAAGCCTTTTTGGTATAGGAAAAACGTCAGTACACACCGGTACCGCATAGTATTTATCCAGCCTACATAATTTCTCTGGGATTGCCACCGTGTCATAATCATTCAGAGCCGCTAACACCTCCCCTAGCAACATGCGGAGGTTCTCAAGCTTAAATTTAAAATTTCTGAATCCGGTCTCCCCGAATCAGAACCGTCACCCACAGAATGAAGCTCTCCGTCCTCATGTTCTGCAAATTGTGACGCAGTATCAGACATGGCTCTCGTGTCATCGGCGCGCTCTGTCCTTAACCCAGAGCTGTCGCGCTTGCCTCTTAACTCGGGCATATTGTATAATACTTCTTTCATAACATTAGCCATATCATGTAAAGTGATTTGTAAGGGCCTTGATGTACTTGGCGCCTCAATCTCACGCACCTCCCGAGCGGGAGACGAAGGTACTGACACGTGAGGAGAGTTAGACGGCATAACTTCCCCCTCGTTGTCTGGTGATAATTTCTTTATCGGTACAGATTGACTTTTATTTAAAGTAATATCAATACAATTAGTACACATATTTCTATTGGGCTCCACATCGGCTTTTGAACATAATGAACAAGCAGATTCCTCTGTATCAGGCATGTTTAAACAGACTAGCAATGAAGCTAGCAAGCTTGGAAATTACTTTCAATAAGTTTACAAGCAATATAAAAAATGCTGCAGCGCTTTTAAAAACAAAGAACTAATTCAGTTATAGTCAACAATTCTTAACGGTAAACGTATTAATTAGCAGAGGATTGCACCCATTAGCAAAAGGATGATTAACCCCTCAATACCCAAAAACGGATATCAAATTTAGATTTAACGCTTTTATCACAGTCAAACACACTGTCACAGGTCTGCTGTGACTGATTACCTCCCTCAAAAACGAATTTTGAAGACCCCTGAGCTCTCTAGAGACGTCCTGGATCAAGGAGGAAGAAGCAGGAAGACTGTGCTAGAATTTTAACTGCGCAACAAGGCGCTAAAAAAAGGCCCCTCCCACTCATATTACAACAGTGGGAGACCTGACATAACTGTTTCTATGCAGAAAAATACGTTAGCCATGTGAAAAAAAAATCATGCCCAAAAAGATTTATCACCAAAGTACCTCACAAAACGAATAACATGCCAGTAAACGTTTTAAAAACAAACTTTTTTTAATGTCATGCAAAGTTATCACTAAGCCTGCTACCAGTCGCTTCCACTGCAGATAAGGCTTAAACATTATTTCAGTATTAACAGTATTTTCTCAGTCAAATTCTAGTCCCTAGAAAATAACTCGACTGCGCATACATTTATCAGCCTGATACCAGTCGCTACTACTGCATTTAAGGCTGTACTTACATCATATGGGTAACAGCAGTGTTTTCTTAGTCAATTCCATTCCCAGAAAATATTGTACTGCACATAACTCATTTGCGGGGGACCCCGCATGCTATTCCCATTTTCTGAAGTTACCCCACTCCTCAGAATGTCGAGAACAGCCAGTGGATCTTAGTTACGCCTGCTAAGATCATAGAAAACGCAGGCAGATTCTTCTTCCAAATACTGCCTGAGATAGAAAAAAATAGCACACTCCGGTGCCATTTAAAATAAACTTTTGATTGAAGAATAATTAAGTAAAAACTCTAACTCCTCTCGCGACCTCCTTTGTTGAGGGTTGCAAGAGAATGACTGGATATGACATGTGAGGGGAGGAGCTGTGTAGCAGCTCTGCTTGGGTGATCCTCTTGCAGCTTCCTGTTGGGAAGGAGAATATGTCCCATAAGTAATGGATGACCCGTGGACTGAACACACTTAACAAGAGAAATCACTGTATTTAGGCTTTAACATACATTAATCCGGTATCAGCAGCATTTTCTAGCAAATTCCATCCCTAGAAAAACTTAACTGCACATACCTTATTGCAGGATACCCTGCACGCCATTCTCCCTCTGAAGTTACCTCACTCCTCAGACATATGTGAGAACGGCAGTGGATCTTACTTACTTCTGCTAAGATCATAGAAAAACGCAGGCAGATTCTTCTTCTAAATGCTGCCTGAGATAAAATAGTACACTCCGGTACCATTTAAAAACAAACTTTTGATTGAAGAAAAAACTAACTATATTTTACCACTTTCCTATAACTACCTCCAGCTATGTTGAGAGCTTGCAAGAAAATGACTGGATATGGCAGTTAGGGGAGGAGCTATATAGCAGCTCTGCTGTGGGTGATCCTCTTGCAACTTCCTGTTGAGAAGGAGAATATCCCACAAGTAATGGATGATCCGTGGACTGGATACACCTAACAAGAGAAAAGGTATCACTGCATACTGCAATACTGTTATTTGAGCATCTTATCTACTGGACTAATATGGCCAATCCAAACTTCACACTTTATTTTTATTTATTTATTTTTGTGTGGCTATCAGCACTTAGTATTGTGTTTAGGGAAGTGCCTAGGACAGCACAAAATCTAAATATGCAACTAATATATATGTATATCTACCTGCTGCTGTTTGGTTTGAAAGAGCATATAAATCCCTGCTGCTCTTTTGTATGATGAGTATATATCTCTCCTGCTATCTGTATAAGAGAATATAGCTCTATCTCCTTGTTGCTGTATGCTTTCTGCAGATCTCCTCTTGTATTTACAGAAGCGCAGCTAATATACCAACTACTCTACCTGTGATTAGTGGATAAAATGTAATTAGTGGATAAAGGTATTACATGTCTATACAGAGAAGAGACAGTGTAATATGATGTATGCAGGTCACTCATACCCTAGTCTTTCCTTGCTCTCCTCTGGAGTCAGCTGGTCAAAAGATTTTGCCTCTTCAGCTCCCAGAAAAGCATCATGGTCATAATCAAAGTTCTGGGCATCATTGTGCGCCTTGTCACTGAGCTGAGGGTCGTGGTGTACGCGATCTTTCTTCTCCGTGGGTTTGGTCAACGCACAAGTAGCCCAAAGGCTCAGGCACAATATGAGCCAATGCATGTCCATCTTGTATTCTAGTGACCTGGGAAACAGGAAGGTTTGTGTCACATCTCTACATCACCAACACAAATCCACATAACTATATACTTATCTGAATGGCTTATTGTGTAATGCGCAGAGGGACGGACAAACCACACGACACAAAAAAACACATTTAACGATTGATGTCATATTACACCTATACACCCCACGCACTGCATTACAAATATACACCACCTATACACCCCCCTCACTGCATTACAAATATACACCACCTATACACCTCTCACTGCATTACAAATATACACCCCCTCACTGCATTACAAATATACACCCCCTCACTGCATTACAAATATACACCACCTATACACCCCCCTCACTGCATTACAAATATACACCCCCTCACTGCATTACAATTATGCGGAGGAGTATTGATAAAGGCCTATTACGGGCCGAAACGCGTAGACCTAAGCACTGGTAAGCCTTATTTCATTGTTTTAATCTACCCAAAACGATCTACACCATTATATCTTTCTTCCACAGGATGATAATCGATATTTGACATTTGGAATGTTTTCACACCACCTTCATTTTAAAAGGTCACTTTGAAATTCATTTGTGGGAACACATCATGTCATTCTAAATAGGACACTTATGCACTCACTTAAAAGGCCACTGTAAGTAAATATTTTCTATGCGTGTTACTAACTAACTACCCCAAATATGCTTTTTATCAATAGCATTTCATTAACATATCTCTACCGTATAGCAGAAATCTTGTCTGCAAATTTAATTGTTTTCCAAACCCACTCCGTGGGTATCCTTTGCTCTGTACCAATCCGTTTACAATACCTAGGTTTCAAAATGGCGCTTTAAACACAAAGTTATTGGTTTAAGCATTTTGAACACTCAGTGCTGAAAATAGTGGGCAGGATAACGTGACATCATCGGCGAATAAAAGATATAACTTTTAGAACGTTATGAAACTTCGTTTTGGAGAAAATATAGGTCAGTAGGTTTTAATTAATGTTTATTAACTTTAATATGTTAGTTGTTTAGCTTAAAAATTATAACAGAAAGTAATCCTTTAAGGAGCTACTTAAGAAATATATTCAAGTTCACGTTTGGTCACAACTTTTTTAAACAGGATAACTCCTATCTTTTTATTTTTAGTATTTTTGGTTTTCTGCACCCATCACTTTAAGGACAACATTTTTTGGACAGTGTGAGATATATTTATATCACTTATTTTTTTCACTTGTTTATCACTTATTTGAATCAGAGGCCACTACTATTGGAGTCACTACATTGGACACTAATATTCACCCAACCAAGTGAAAGATCTTGTGTCGAGGACTGATATCCTAAGGAATATAATAATAAAAGTTTTATATTAAGATTGTCATTGAAGACTTTATTGTATTTTCACATTTCTCGCATTGTTTTTAAAATGTTTAGTTTTTATGCATGAATCCATGATTATTAACATATATTTTTATATGTTTGAATAAATGTTATTGCTAGAAATACCTTTGCCTCCATAGGTCAGGCGCTTGGTAACATACACCTTTTTTTTTTTTATCTATTTACACTGGTGACTGCTAGGGGTCACTATACCAAGGCTAACAGGTACCATTTATTGGCGCTCAAGCCACTATCTTTCCCCTTTAAATATACACCTCCTCACTGCAATACAAATATATACCTATACACCCCCTCACTGCAATACACACATATACCTATACACCCCCTCACTGCAATACAAATATACACCCCCTCACTGCAATACAAATATACACCCCCTCACTGCAATACAAATATACACCTATACACCCCCTCACTGCAATACAAATATACACCCCCTCACTGCAATACAAATATACACCTATACACCCCCTCACTGCAATACAAATATATACCTATACACCCCCTCACTGCAATACACACATACCTATACACCTCCTCACTGCAATACAAATATGCACCCCCTCACTGCAATACAAATATACACCCCCTCACTGCAATACAAATATACACCCCCTCACTGCAATACAAATATATACCTATACACCCCTCACTGCAATACACACATATCTATACACCCCCTCACTGCAATACAAATATACACCTCCTCACTGCAATACAAATATACACCCCCTCACTGCAATACAAATATACACCCCCTCACTGCAATACAAATATACACCCCCTCACTGCAATACAAATATAAACCCCCTCACTGCAATACAAATATACACCCCCTCACTGCAATACACACATATACCTATACACCTCCTCACTGCCATACAAATATACACCCCCTCACTGCAATACAAATATATACCTATACACCCCCTCACTGCAATACACACATATACCTATACACCCCCTCACTGCAATACAAATATACACCCCCTCACTGCAATACAAACATACACCTATACATCCCCACTAACAGCAATACAAACATACACCTATGCATCCCCACTAACAGCAATACAAACATACACCTATACATCCCCACTAACATCAATACAAACATACACCTATACATCCCCACTAACATCAATACAAACATACACCTATACATCCCCACTAACATCAATACAAACATACACCTATACATCCCCACTAACAGCAATACAAACATACACCTATACATTCCCACTAACAGCAATACAAACATACACCTATACATTCCCACTAACAGCAATACAAACATACACCTATACATTCCCACTAACAGCAATACAAACATACACCTATACATCCCCACTAAAAGCAATACATACACCTATACATCTCCACTAACAGCAATACATACACCTATACAACTCCACTAACAGCAATACATACACCTATACATCCCCACTAACATCAATACAAACATACACCTATACATCCCCACTAACAGCAATACAAACATACACCTATACATTCCCACTAACAGCAATACAAACATACACCTATACATTCCCACTAACAGCAATACAAACATACACCTATACATTCCCACTAACAGCAATACAAACATACACCTATACATTCCCACTAACAGCAATACAAACATACACCTATACATTCCCACTAACAGCAATACAAACATACACCTATACATTCCCACTAACAGCAATACAAACATACACCTATACATCCCCACTAAAAGCAATACATACACCTATACATCTCCACTAACAGCAATACATACACCTATACAACTCCACTAACAGCAATACATACACCTATACATCCCCACTAACAGCAAAACATACACCTATACATCCCCACTAACAGCAATACATACACCTATACATCCCCCCTAACAGCAATACAAAAGTACACCTATACATCCCCCCTACCAGCAATACAAAAGTACACCTATACATCCCCCCTACCAGCAATGCATACACCTATACATCCCCCCTACCAGCAATACATACACCTATGCATCCCCCCATACCAGCAATACATACACCTATGCATCCCCCCATACCAGCAATACATACACCTATGCATCCCCACTGACAGCAATACATACACCTATACATCCCCACTAACAGCAATACATACACCTATACATCCCCACTAACAGCAATACATACACCTATACATCCCCACTAACAGCAATACATACACCTATACATCCCCACTAACAGCAATACATACACCTATACATCCCCACTAACAGCAATACATACACCTATACATCCCCACTAACAGCAATACATACACCTATACATCCCCACTAACAGCAATACATACACCCATACATCCCCACTAACAGCAATACATACACCTATACATCCCCACTAACAGCAACACATACACCTATACATCCCCACTAACAGCAATACATACACCTATACATCCCCACTAACAGCAATACATACACCTATACATCCCCACTAACAGCAATACATACACCTATACATCCCCACTAACAGCAATACATACACCTATACATCCCCACTAACAGCAATACATACACCTATACATCCCCACTAACAGCAATACATACACCTATGCATCCCCACTAACAGCAATACATACACCTATGCATCCCCACTAACAGCAATACATACACCTATACATCCCCACTAACAGCAATACATACACCTATACATCCCCCCTACCAGCAATGCATACACCTATACATCCCCCCTACCAGCAATACAAACAACTATACATCCCCACTAACAGCAATGCATACACCTATACATCCCCCCTACCAGCAATACATACACCTATACATCCCCCCTACCAGCAATACAAACATACACCTATACATCCCCCCTACCAGCAATACATACACCTATACATCCCCCCTACCAGCAATACATACACCTATACATCCCCCCTACCAGCAATACATACACCTATACATCCCCACTAACAGCAATACATACACCTATACATCCCCCCTACCAGCAATACAAAAGTACACCTATACATCCCCACCTATCTCCTATAACCCGTCAGACCTCAGCTTGTCAGCCAGTCCCGTTACTCCTATAACCCGTCAGACCTCAGCTTGTCAGCCCGTCCTGTTACTCCTATAACCCCATAAGACCTCAGCTTGTCAGCCAGTCCCGTTACTCCTATAACCCCATAAGACCTGAGCTTGTCAGCCAGTCCTGTTACTCCTATAACCCCATAAGACCTCAGCTTGTCAGCCTGTCCTGTTACTCCTATAACCCCATAAGACCTCAGATTGTCAGCAAGTCCTGCTACTCCCATAACACATCAGACCTCAGCCAGTCATGTTACTCCCATAAGACATCAGTTTGTCAACCAGTCCCGTTACTCCTATAACCCATCAGACCTAAGCTTGTCAGCCAGTCCTGTTACTCCTATAACCCATCAGACCTCAGTTTGCAGCCAGTCCCGTTACTCCTATGACCCATCATATCTCAGTTTGTCACCCCGTCCCTTTACTCCTATAACCTGTCAGACATAAGCTTGTCAGCCAGTCCTGTTACTGCTATAGCCCATCAGACCTCAGCTTGTCAGCCAGTCCTGTTACTCCCATAACACAGACCTCAGCTTGTCAGCCAGTCCTGTTACTCCCATAACAGAGACCTCAGCTTATCAGCCCGTCCTGTTACTCCCATAACACAGACCTCAGCTTGTCAGCCAGTCCTGTTACTCGCATAACACAGACCGCAGCTTGTCAGCCAGTCCTGTTACTCGCATAACACAGACCTCAGCTTGTCAACCAGTCCTGTTACTCCTATAACCCGTCATACCTCAGCTTGTCAGCCAGTCCTGTTACTCCTATAACCCGTCATACCTCAGCTTGTCAGCCAGTCCTGTTACTCTCATAACACAGACCTCAGCTTGTCAGCCCGTCCCGTTACTCTATAACCCATAAGACCTCAGCTTGTCAGCCAGTCCTGTTACTCCTATAACCCGTCATACCTCAGCTTGTCAGCCAGTCCTGTTACTCCTATAACCCGTCATACCTCAGCTTGTCAGTCAGTCCTGTTACTCCTATAACCCGTCATACCTCAGCTTGTCAGCCAGTCCTGTTACTCCCATAACACAGACCTCAGCTTGTCAGCCCGTCCCGTTACTCTATAACCCATAAGACCTCAGCTTGTCAGCCAGTCCCGTTACTCTTATAGCCAATAAGACCTCAGCTTGTCAGCCAGTCCCGTTACTCCTATAGGCCATAAGACCTCAGCTTGTCAGCCAGTCCCGTTACTCCTATAGCCCATAAGACCTCAGCTTGTCAGCCAGTCCCGTTACTCCTATAGCCCATAAGACCTCAGCTTGTCAGCCAGTCCTGTTACTCCTATAGCCCATAAGACCTCAGCTTGTCAGCCAGTCCCGTTACTCTATAACCCATAGGACCTCAGCTTGTCAGCCAGTCCCGTTACTCTATAACCCATAGGATCTCAGCTTGTCAGCCAGTCCCGTTACTCCTATAGCCCATAAGACCTCAGCTTGTCAGCCAGTCCCGTTACTCCTATAGCCCATAAGACCTCAGCTTGTCAGCCCGTCCCGTTACTCTATAACCCATAAGACCTCAGCTTGTCAGACCGTCCCGTTATTCCTATAACCCATAAGACCTCAGCTTGTCAGCCAGTCCCGTTACTCCTATAGCCCATAAGACCTCAGCTTGTCAGCCCGTCCCGTTACTCTATAACCCATAAGACCTCAGCTTGTCAGACCGTCCTGTTACTCCTATAGCCCATAAGACCTCAGCTTGTCAGCCAGTCCCGTTACTCCTATAGCCCATAAGACCTCAGCTTGTCAGCCCGTCCCGTTACTCTATAACCCATAAGACCTCAGCTTGTCAGCCAGTCCCGTTATTCCTATAACCCATAAGACCTCAGCTTGTCAGCCAGTCCCGTTACTCCTATAGCCCATAAGACCTCAGCTTGTCAGCCCGTCCCGTTACTCTATAACCAATAAGACCTCAGCTTGTCAGCCAGTCCCGTTATTCCTATAACCCATAAGACCTCAGCTTGTCAGACCGTCCTGTTACTCCTATAGCCCATAAGACCTCAGCTTGTCAGCCCGTCCCGTTACTCTATAACCCATAAGACCTCAGCTTGTCAGCCAGTCCCGTTATTCCTATAGCCCATAAGACCTCAGCTTGTCAGCCAGTCCCGTTACTCCTATAGCCCATAAGACCTCAGCTTGTCAGCCCGTCCCGTTACTCTATAACCCATAAGACCTCAGCTTGTCAGACCGTCCCGTTATTCCTATAACCCATAAGACCTCAGGTTGTCAGCCAGTCCCGTTACTCCTATAGCCCATAAGACCTCAGCTTGTCAGCCAGTTCCGTCACTCTATAACCCTTAGGACCTCAGCTTGTCAGACCGTCCCGTTACTCCTATAACCCATAAGACCTCAGCCAGTCCCGATACTCCTATAACCCGTCAGGCCTCAGCTTTTAATGCCAGTTCCGTTACTACTATAACCGTAACAGCCGAACCTATGAGACTGTCACGTTTTAAACCTTCTCTTGTTTAAAAAAAAAAAAGCCGGTCCCGTTACCTCGCTACCTAGCGGCTCCTATCTCAGATCTCTCGGTCACACGCATACACCGGAAGTAGCTGTACAACACAAATGGGCGGGGCTTCCTGCGTTTACATCACCAAAGCCTCGCCCGCTTGCTGCTCCCTCAAGCACCGCCCATAATCTGTGCTGTGTGCTGATTGGCTGCCTATTTGACAAAGGGCGGGAGACACAATATGGTTGGTTCAAAACCGCCACGTCCACATGGGCGCGCGTAAGTTTCTATGGCTCGTTCAAGAAGCCACTTGATCGCGCAGGAAAGATTTGTGAACGTGCAGGAAATGGCGGGAATTATGTTACTGTAACTTACTGACGGATAGTGGTTTGTATATTGGTGTTAAAACGTTTAAATAAATCCCTAGTGAGTCATGTGCAGTTATATATTCACTAATACACAACTTATTCTGTAATAATATCTATATGTATTATATACTGATGTGTAAATAAATCCCTAGTGAGTCATGTGCAGTTATATATTCACTAATACATAACTTATACTGTAATATCTATATGTATTATATACTGACGTGTAAATAAATCCCTAGTGAGTCATATGCAGTTATATATTCACTAATACACAACTTATTCTGTAATAATATCTATATGTGTTATATACTGACGTGTAAATAAATCCCTAGTGAGTCATGTGCAGTTATATATTCACTAATACACAACTTATTCTGTAATAATATCTATATGTATTATATACTGATGTGTAAATAAATCCCTAGTGAGTCATGTGCAGTTATATATACACAACTTATACTGTAATAATATCTATATGTATTATATACTGATGTATAAATAAATCCCTAGTGAGTCATGTGCAGTTATATATTCACTAATACACAACTTATACTGTAATATCTATATGTGTGTATATACTGATGTATAAATAAATCCCTAGTGAGTCATGTGCAGTTATATATTCACTAATACACAACTTATACTGTAATATCTATATGTGTGTATATACTGATGTATAAATAAATCCCTAGTGAGTCATATGCAGTTATATATTCACTAATACACAACTTATACTGTAATATCTATATGTGTGTATATACTGATGTATAAATAAATCCCTAGTGAGTCATGTGCAGTTATATATTCACTAATACATAACTTATACTGTAATAATATCTATATGTATTATATACTGACGTGTAAATAAATCCCTAGTGAGTCATATGCAGTTATATATTCACTAATACATAACTTATACTGTAATAATATCTATATGTATTATATACTGACGTGTAAATAAATCCCTAGTGAGTCATATGCAGTTATATATTCACTAATACATAACTTATACTGTAATAATATCTATATGTATTATATACTGATGTGTAAATAAATCCCTAGTGAGTCATGTGCAGTTATATATTCACTAATACACAACTTATACTGTAATAATATCTATATGTATGTATATACTGACGTATAAATAAATCCCTAGTGAGTCATATGCAGTTATATATTCACTAATACACAACTTATACTGTAATAATATCTATATGTGTGTATATACTGATGTGTAAATAAATCCCTAGTGAGTCATGTGCAGTTATATATTCACTAATACATAACTTATACTGTAATATCTATATGTGTGTATATACTGATGTGTAAATAAATCCCTAGTGAGTCATATGCAGTTATATATTCACTAATACATAACTTATACTGTAATATCTATATGTGTGTATATACTGACGTATAAATAAATCCCTAGTGAGTCATATGCAGTTATATATTCACTAATACATAACTTATACTGTAATATCTATATGTATGTATATACTGACGTGTAAATAAATCCCTAGTGAGTCATATGCAGTTATATATTCACTAATACACAACTTATACTTTAATAATATCTATATGTATGTATATAGTGACGGGTAAATAAATCACTAGTGAGTCATATGTAGTTATATATACACTAATACACAACTTATACTGTAATAATATCTATATGTATGTATATACTGACGTGTAAATAAATCCCTAGTGAGTCATGCAGTTATATATTGTCAGATTACTTTTGTGTTTAGCCTCTGAATTTAGAATATAGCAGTTTAGAATGAGTTTTATATATATGGGTATGTAACACAAAGTTGGTAACTGGGTCGCCTAAGTGACCAACTGTGTGTGTTAATATTGCCCAAGTAACTTATATCACATATATATGTTTGCTTTGTATGTGATAAGAGTTTAGCAGGCTTAAATAGAAGTTACAGCACAAAAGATGTATAAATGTAGCGTGGAGAGCGGTACAGCTATTGATAATTGTAGATTGAAGGCTCAGTGTATAAAAATAATCAATACACCAAAAATAGTGCACCAAAAATTAAACAACAGAAAAAACCTGCAAGGAAAGAAACAAGACACAATGTGTATTGATTTTTGGTGCACTACTTTTAATTCTTGTTTCTTTCCTTGCAGGTTTTTTCTGTTGTTTAATTTTTGGTGCACTATTTTTGGTGTATTGATTATTTTTATACACTGAGCCTTCTTTCACACTGGACAGCACAGAATAAACAGACTACCATTGGATTTCTTTTGAACACTTATAGGATTTCCTTTGGACACTCATAGGATTTTTTCCTTAAACACTTTGAGGCACTCACAGGATTGTTTTTAATATTGACTTTGATTTTTTTGAATTTCCCAGGACACCGCACTTATAATTTTTTCACTGACTAAATTTTTCACATTCGGATTTCCTTTTTACATTTTACACATTTTTCATTTTCCTTTTTTATATTTTTACACGGACACTCACTACCAAGAGTAGAAATTTTTTTATTAACTCACTTGGACATCATCCATTGAACATTCATTTTTTAATCACATTTTTTACTTTTTTCCATAATTATTTTTAATTTCCAATTGTACTTATTGTTGTTTTTTATCTGTCCCTTTGGTAACCCACTGGGACATATTGTACTGTATAGGGTAACTCCATAACAGTCTGTTCCTCACTATAGAGATAGAATGTTTTTAGACTTTTAGATCATTGTTTTTAAAATTTTAGCGTGGATCCATGCAGTTGTAATAACATAATAATAAATCCTTATTTTAACCTTAGCCTCCGTATTGCTGGCGCCTGAGTATACCCTTTGCATTTCTGTTCACACTTGGTGGTAGCTAGGTACCACCGTCTCAGGCACACAAGGTTTAGTTGGCGCTGGGATACATCTCCTCTTTCCACTAATTGTAGATTGACTTATAACAGCGATGAACACTAATAACAAACTTTAGCGTTATCTGGTTATGAGCATATAACTTGTAACAGTTCACTTTTATACAACCTGAGCCCAAAGTACAGCGTGGAGAAGTTAGTGCGGTCGGCAATAGCTGATGACGTCAGCCGAATACACAGTGTGATGCGTGTGAGACAAGGTAGGAGCTGCGTCGCACAGTGTGTAGATGTGACAGGCAGCTCAGGCGGCAGAGATTAGGAACTTCGTTGGTGAGACGTAACTCGACCTCCGGTATTAGCTTGCTAAGGAACAGCAAGTAGGCAAGGGAATTTCTGGGCTAGTAAGGAATTTACTAGCAGACACGAAAAAATTAACCAAGCAATGATGAGTGGAAGAGGAGGTGCTTAAATACCAGTGGTTAAGAGTGGAAGATGAATCCTTAAAGGGACAGAGGAGGCAAACCCTGACAGAGCCCCCCCCCCCCAAGGAAACCACTGCGAGGTTTCAAGGCACTGGTCTATCTGGGTTACGACGATGGAATAGGGAGACCAGACGTGGAGCCATGACATTAGTCGCAGGCTCCCAAGAATCTTCAGAGGCATCATAACCCTGCCAGTGAACCAAATATTCAAGACGTCCATTCCTCATACGAGAGTCAACTATGCTCTGCACCTCATACTCTGGATCATCTGAGAGGTCGTAAGAGGCAAGGACATCAGACGAGGAGCTGGTAGATGAATCACAAGGCTTGATGAGTGACACATGAAAAGTCGGGTGGATTTTATAAGAGTCCGGTAATTTCAAAGTTACCGTGACAGGATTGGGCATGGCCAATATCTGAAATGGACCAACAAAGAGTTTAGCAAGTTTCTTTGATGGAACACGAAGCCTGAGGTTTTTTGTAGATAACCAAACCCTTTGTCCAATGCGATAGGTGGGCTGTTGTCGATGGCGGAGATCGTACTGTCTCTTGTGAGATGCCTGGGCATGTTTTATGTTGTCTTTTATAATTGTGAGAGCTTTCGAAATGTCATTGATTGTGTCATTCACAATGGGGCAGGCTGATTCAACTCTGGGTAGCATATGACTTCTAGGATGCAAACCATTATTAATGTAAAATGGACTATACTTAGTAGAAGCATTAGGGGTGTTATTGTACGTGAACTCAGCGAGAGGTAAGAAAGTGTACCAGGATTATTGTTGATGTGAACAATAACACCTGAGGTATTGTTCCAACCACTGGTTTGTTCTTTCAGTTTGCCCATTACATTGGGGGTGATATGAGGTAGTTAATTTTCGGTCTATACCTAAAGCACTACAGAGTTCTTTCCAGAATCTAGAGGTAAACTGAGTACCCCTGTCGGAGAGTACACTGGTAGGTATGCCATGTAGTCGGATTATCTCTCTGATGAATAATTGAGCTGTAGTCAGAGTAGTAGGTACAGTGGGGGTCGGAATGAAATGTGCCATTTTAGAGAACATATCAACAATGACCATGATACATGTATGAGAGGATGATTTGGGGAGATCTACTATGAAGTCGAGACTTACATCAGTCCAAGGAATATTTGGAACTGGATAAGGTTGTAGGAGACCCACGGGTTTCAGATGGGAAGGTTTGGAACTGGAGCAAATGTCACATTTGGAGATGTAATTTCTTACATAGGAACCCATGGAGGGCCACCAATAAGAACGTTTGAGAATCGAATACGTTTTATGGAAACCAAGATGTCCAGCTAGCGGAGAATCATGTACTGTTTCAAGGAATCGGGACCTGAGATCTGTAGGAATATATAGCAATTGGTTGTGATAATACAAACCATCAGGAGCCAGATAGAGGGATGTGGTTGGTTTAGAAGAGTCATTAGCTTGTGAAGTTCTGAGATCTACAGGTACTGTTGTGAGAGAGGCCAATACATTCTCCTTTGGGATAATGGTAGAAGGAGTATTATCAATGTCTGGTCGTTGATATAGGCGTGAGAGGGCATCAGCTTTGCCATTCTTGGATCCAGGCCTGTATGTTATGATGTATTGGAAGCGGGAGAAATAGAGGCTCCATCTGAGTTGCCTTGCTGAGAGAGTCCTGTTGGTTTGGAGATATTGTAAGTTCTTATGATCTGTCAGGATGACGACTGGGAAAACTGATCCCTCGAGGAGATGACGCCAATGGTCAAAAGATACTTTTATAGCAAGCAACTCCTCTCCTACTGGATAGTTTAGTTCTGCTGTTGTTAATACCCTTGAAAAAAATGCTACAGGGTGTATAGGTTCTGTAAAAGACTTCCTCTGTGAAAGAATTGCCCCCAAAGCAAAGTCAGAAGCATCGACCTCTAAAATAAATTGTGAATTAGTATCTGGGAACTGAAGGATAGGTGCAGTGGTAAAACGATCCTTTAAGGTATCAAATGCCTGTTGAGTAAGTGGGGTCCAATCAAATTTATTTTGTAACTTTGTTAAATCAGATAAGGGTTTTGACAATGAGGCGAATTTATGGATAAACTTGCGGTAAAAATTGGCAAAACCAAGAAATCTTTGTACGTCCTTCCTATTTTTTGGGATAGGCCATTGCTTAATGCAAGAGACCTTGGTTTCTTCCATCTTAATACCTGTGGGGGTGATGTGATATCCCAGGAAAGATACTTGGGTAACGTGGAACAAACATTTTTCAAGTTTGGCATACAAACTATGTGTACGTAAGCGGGTGAGGACAGTTGTAACATGTTGTATATGTTCTTCAAGATTTTGTGAGAATATGAGTATATCATCTAAATACACCACGATGTATACACCTAATATATCACGGAAAATATCGTTAATGAAATTTTGAAATGTAGCCGGTGCGTTACACAAACCGAAAGGCATAACAGTATACTCAAACAACCCGTAACGGGTTCTAAATGCGGTTAGCCATTCGTCACCGGCACGGATTCTAATGAGGTTATATGCCCCTCTTAGGTCCAATTTGGTGAAGACCTGAGCACCACGTAACCTCTCAATTAATTCGGGGATTAAAGGTAATGGGTACCTATTCTTAATTGTTTTCTTGTTGAGTTCCCTATAGTCTATGATAGGCCTGAGTGATCCATCTTTATTCTTTACAAAGAAAATACCAGCACCTGCTGGCGAAGTGGAGGGTCTAATAAAACCCTTATCCAGATTTTCTTGTAAATAAGTTTTTAGATGATCTAACTCTGGTTTGGATAAGGGATATATGTGTCCATATGGTATACTGGAGCCAGGGAGTAGATCTATAGGGCAATCATATGCTCTGTGTGGAGGTAATGATAATGAGTCTTTCTTACTGAATACATCTCTGAAATTATCATAACATAGAGGGAGTTGAGGTTCTATAAGTACTGCAATGTGTTGTGGTGAAAAACAGTTATTAGTACAATAAGTGGAGTTAAGAGTGACAGAAAAATCTTTCCAATGGAGTGTAGGTTGGTGGGTCTTTAGCCAAGACATACCTAAAATGATAGGGAAAATAGGTGAGGTAATCACATTAAATGTTATGATTTCTGTATGACCTGTATCAGTAACCATAAGTAAGGGTGTCGTTTGTTGTCTCACAGGACCTGAGGAGAGAGGTGAACCATCAACAACGTTAAAAGAAAGTGGAACAGGTTTTAATTCAACAGGAATTTTATTGGTTCTCACATACTCCAAATCGACAAAATTACCACATGCACCTGTATCGATTAAGGCTTCAGTTTTGACTGAGTGTCGATGCCACTGTAATGAAAGAGGTAGAAAAAAATAAGTGTTGGATTTTTCTTTTACATTATGATTATATATAATTCTTCTGAACCTACCAGTCTTTTGTTTTAATAGTATTGGGCATGCCTTGACATCATGATCTCTGGCTGCGCAGTAGCTACAGAGACCCAGAAGGCGCCTTCTGTTTTTTTCTTGCTGAGTCAAAGGTCCCTTGATCGCTCCTATCTCCATTGGGACCTCGTGATCCTGTTGTTTTAGCATGGTGGTAGGTGACGGTCTTTTTAAGGTACCAGAGTAGCCAGTTCTCTCGTGGCGGCGTTCCCTGATGCGTCTATCGATGGTAATGCTTAAGGTGTATAATTCCTCCAGTGTGGGAGGTATGCCAATCCTAGACAACTCATCCTTTATGTCATCTGACAAACCAATTCGGAAATGGTTCTTGAGGGACGGCTCATTCCATTGAGAGTCCCTAGCATGTATCTTGAACTGTGCAATATAGTCCTCTACAGGTTGCTTATTTTGTTTTAGGGCTCTAATGGACGCTTCAGCTGAGCTTTGCTTGAAAGGATCGTCATACAGAGATGACATCTCTTTTAAGAATTCATCCAGTGAGTTAAGGATTGGATCTTGTGTTTCATAATATGTGTCAGCCCATGCACGGGGCTCAGCCCTGAGAAACGATATAATAGTCAAGACCTTTAATCTATCTGTTCTATAAGTGGTTGGTTTAAGTTCAAAAAGCAATAGACATGAGTTTTTGAACTCTCTGAATTGGGTTCTGTTTCCTGAGAATTTCTCAGGGAGGCTGATCTGTGGTTCAGGCAGCTGCATATTAGAATTAGATTTTGTGTTGTATAAATCTGAGACATGTTTTTACTGTCTCATTATCACTCTGCAAATCTCTGATACTTTGTGTGAGACTATCAATGCGCTGTGAAATATTAGTGAACTGATCTGCTATTTCCTCAGAAGACATTTTTTAAGGCTTGGTTAATATGTCAGATTACTTTTGTGTTTAGCCTCTGAATTTAGAATATAGCAGTTTAGAATGAGTTTTATATATATGGGTATGTAACACAAAGTTGGTAACTGGGTCGCCTAAGTGACCAACTGTGTGTGTTAATATTGCCCAAGTAACTTATATCACATATATATGTTTGCTTTGTATGTGATAAGAGTTTAGCAGGCTTAAATAGAAGTTACAGCACAAAAGATGTATAAATGTAGCGTGGAGAGCGGTACAGCTATTGATAATTGTAGATTGACTTATAACCGCGATGAACACTAATAACAAACTTTAGCGTTATCTGGTTATGAGCATATAACTTGTAACAGTTCACTTTTATACAACCTGAACCCAAAGTACAGCGTGGAGAAGTTAGTGCGGTCGGCAATAGCTGATGACGTCAGCCGAATACACAGTGTGATGCGTGTGAGACAAGGTAGGAGCTGCGTCGCACAGTGTGTAGATGTGACAGGCAGCTCAGGCGGCAGAGATTAGGAACTTCGTTGGTGAGACGTAACTCGACCTCCGGTATTAGCTTGCTAAGGAACAGCAAGTAGGCAAGGGAATTTCTGGGCTAGTAAGGAATTTACTAGCAGACACGAAACAATTAACCAAGCAATGATGAGTGGAAGAGGAGGTGCTTAAATACCAGTGGTTAAGAGTGGAAGATGAATCCTTAAAGGGACAGAGGAGGCAAACCCTGACATATATTCACTAATACATAACTTATACTGTAATAATATCTATATGTATTATATACTGATGTGTAAATAAATCACTAGTGAGTCATATGTAGTTATATATTCACTAATACATAATTTATACTGTAATAATATCTATATGTATGTATATAATGACGTATAAATAAATCACTAGTGAGTCATATGCAGTTATATACACACTAATACATAACTTATACTGTAATAATATCTATATGTATGTATATACTGACGTATAAATAAATCCCTAGTGAGTCATGTGCAGTTATATATTCACTAATACATAACTTATTCTGTAATAATATCTATATGTATTATATACTGATGTGTAAATAAATCCCTAGTGAGTCATGTGCAGTTATATATTCACTAATACTAATAAAAAGAAAGCAGCTCGATCCTCCTTTTCCTACAGAGCACCACAATTATGGAACGACCTCCCGCACACTTTCAAACCTTCCCCAAGCCTAATATCCTTTAAGAGATCCCTCTCTACATATCTCAAAACAGAATGCACCTGTCATGGTTGATTAATTACCTGTTCTATGTTAAATTTTGTATATATTGTGTATTAATATTGTTTTTGTATTTTATTGTACCCTATTGTATCAATGCAATGTCTTGTGGACCCAGGACATACTTGAAAACGAGAGAAATCTCAATTTATCCTTCCTGGTAAAATATTTTATAAATAAATAATACACAACTTATACTGTAATAATATCTATATATATGTATATACTGACGTGTAAATAAATCCCTAGTGAGTCATATGCAGTTATATATTTACTAATACACAACTTATACTGTAATATCTATATGTATGTATGTATATACTGATGTGTAAATAAATCCCTAGTGAGTCATGTGCAGTTATATATTATTACAGTATAAGTTGTGTATTAGTGAATATATAACTGCACATGACTCACTAGGGATTTATTTACACATCAGTATATACATACATATAGATATTATTACAGTATAAGTTGTGTATTAGTGAATATCTATATGTATGTATATACTGATGTGTAAATAAATCCATAGTGAGTCATGTGCAGTTATATATTCACTAATACATAACTTATACTGTAATATCTATATATATCTATATGTATGTATATACTGACGTATAAATAAATCCCTAGTGAGTCATGTGAAGTTATATATTAACTAATACACAACTTATACTGTAATAATATCTATATGTATTATATACTGATGTGTAAATAAATCCCTAGTGAGTCATATGCAGCTATATATTCACTAATACACAACTTATTCTGTAATAATAACTATATGTATTATATACTGACGTGTAAATAAATCCCTAGTGAGTCATGTGCAGTTATATATTCACTAATACACAACTTATTCTGTAATAATATCTATATGTATGTATATACTGATGTATAAATAAATCCCTAGTGAGTCATATGCAGTTATATATTCACTAATACACAACTTATACTGTAATAATATTTATATGTATGTATATAGTGACATGTAAATAAATCCATAGTGAGTCATATGCAGTTACATATTCACTAATACACAACTTATACTGTAATAATATCTATGTATGTATATACGGACGTATAAATAAATCCCTAGTGAGTCATGTGCAGTTATATATTCACTAATACACAACTTATACTGTAATAATATCTATATATATGCATATACTGATGTGTAAATAATCACTAGTGAGTCATATATATATATATATATATATATATATATATATATATATATAATCTCTCTATATATGTATGTGTATACTGACGTGTAAATAAATCCCTAGTGAGTCATGTGCAGTTATATATTCACTAATACACAACTTATACTGTAATAATATCTATATATGTATGTATATACTGATGTATAAATAAATCCCTAGTGAGTCATATGTAGTTATATATTCACTAATACACAACTTATACTGTAATAATATCGATAAGTATTATATACTTATGTATAAATAAATCCCTAGTGAGTCATGTGCAATTATATATTTAACAATACACAACTTATACTGTAATAATATCTATATGTATGTATATACTGACGTGTAAATAGATCCCTAGTGAGTCATATGCAGTTACATATTCACTAATACACAACTTACATATAGATATATAGATATTATTACAGTATAAGTTGTGTATTAGTGAATATGTAACTGCATATGACTCACTATGGATTTATTTACATGTCACTATATACATACATATAGATATATAGATATTATTACAGTATAAGTTGTGTATTAGTGAATATATAACTGCATATGACTCACTAGGGATTTATTTATACATCAGTATATACATACATATAGATATATAGATATTATTAAAGTATAAGTTGTGTTAGTGATTATATAACTGCATATGACTCACTAGGGATTTATTTACACGTCAGTATATACATACATATAGATATTATTACAGTATAAGTTGTGTATTGTTGAATATATAACTACATATGACTCACTAGGGATTTATTTATATGTCAGTATATACATACATACAGGGAGTGCAGAATTATTAGGCAAATGAGTATTTTGACCACATCATCCTCTTTATGCATGTTGTCTTACTCCAAGCTGTATAGGCTCGAAAGCCTACTACCAATTAAGCATATTAGGTGATGTGCATCTCTGTAATGAGAAGGGGTGTGGTCTAATGACATCAACACCCTATATCAGGTGTGCATAATTATTAGGCAACTTCCTTTCCTTTGGCAAAATGGGTCAAAAGAAGGACTTGACAGGCTCAGAAAAGTAAAAAATAGTGAGATATCTTGCAGAGGGATGCAGCACTCTTAACATTGCAAAGCTTCTGAAGCGTGATCATCGAACAATCAAGCGTTTCATTCAAAATAGTCAACAGGGTCGCAAGAAGCGTGTGGAAAAACCAAGGCGCAAAATAACGGCCCATGAACTGAGAAAAGTCAAGCGTGCAGCTGCCAAGATGCCACTTGCCACCAGTTTGGCCATATTTCAGAGCTGCAACATCACTGGAGTGCCCAAAAGCACAAGGTGTGCAATACTCAGAGACATGGCCAAGGTAAGAAAGGCTGAAAGACGACCACCACTGAACAAGACACACAAGCTGAAACGTCAAGACTGGGCCAAGAAATATCTCAAGACCGATTTTTCTAAGGTTTTATGGACTGATGAAATGAGAGTGAGTCTTGATGGGCCAGATGGATGGGCCCGTGGCTGGACTGGTAAAGGGCAGAGAGCTCCAGTCCGACTCAGACGCCAGCAAGGTGGAGGTGGAGTACTGGTTTGGGCTGGTATCATCAAAGATGAGCTTGTGGGGCCTTTTCGGGTTGAGGATGGAGTCAAGCTCAACTCCCAGTCCTACTGCCAGTTTCTGGAAGACACCTTCTTCAAGCAGTGGTACAGGAAGAAGTCTGCATCCTTCAAGAAAAACACGATTTTCATGCAGGACAATGCTCCATCACACGCGTCCAAGTACTCCACAGTGTGGCTGGCAAGAAAGGGTATAAAAGAAGAAAATCTAATGACATGGCCTCCTTGTTCACCTGATCTGAACCCCATTGAGAACCTGTGGTCCATCATCAAATGTGAGATTTACAAGGAGGGAAAACAGTACACCTCTCTGAACAGTGTCTGGGAGGTTGTGGTTGCTGCTGCACGCAATGTTGATGGTGAACAGATCTAAACACTGACAGAATCCATGGATGGCAGGCTTTTGAGTGTCCTTGCAAAGAAAGGTGGCTATATTGGTCACTGATTTGTTTTTGTTTTGTTTTTGAATGTCAGAAATGTATATTTGTGAATGTTGAGATGTTATATTGGTTTCACTGGTAAAAATAAATAATTGAAATGGGTATATATTTGTTTTTTGTTAAGTTGCCTAATAATTATGCACAGTAATAGTCACCTGCACACACAGATATCCCCCTAAAATAGCTATAACTAAAAACTACTTCCAAAACGATTCAGCTTTGATATTAATGAGTTTTTTGGGTTCATTGAGAACATGGTTGTTGTTGTTCAATAATAAAATTAATCCTCAAAAATACAACTTGCCTAATAATTCTGCACTCCCTGTATACTGATGTGTAAATAAACCCATACTGAGTCATATGCAGTTATATATTCACTAATACACAATTTATACTGTAATAATATCCATATGTATGTATATAATGTGTAAATAAATCCATAGTGAGTCATATGCAGTTATTACAGTATAAGTTGTGTATTAGTGAATATATAACTTCATATAACTCACTATGGGTTTATTTACACATCAGTATATACATACATACAGATATATAGATATTATTACAGTATAAGTTGTGTATTAGTGAATATATGACTGCATATGACTCACTAGGGATTTATTTACACATTATATACATACATATGGATATTATTACAGTATAAGTTGTGTATTAGTGAATATATAACTGCACATGACGCACTAGGGATTTATTTACACGTCAGTATATAATACATATAGATATTATTACAGTATAAGTTGTGTATTAGTTAAACCCACTAGGTGTATCTGGGCATCATACCATCAGTCTGGCACTAATATATATAATCCCACTAGGTGTATCTGGGCATCATGCCATCAGTCTGGCACTAATATATATAAACCCACTAAGTGCATCATGCCGTCAGTCTGGTGCTAATATTATGTATAAGCCCACTAGGTGTATCTGGGCATCATGCCGTCAGTCTAGTGCTAATATTATGTATAAGCCCATGAGGTGTATCTGGGCATCATGTGTTTAGTATGGCACTAATATTACGTATAAACCCACTAGGTGTATCTGGGCATCATGCCCTCAGTCTGCTGCTAATATTAAGTATAAACCCACTAGGTGTATCTGAGCATCATGCTTTAAGTCTGGTGCTAATATTATGTATAAGCCCACTAGGTGTATCTGGGCATCATGCCGTCAGTCTAGTGCTAATATTATGTATAAGCCCATGAGGTTTATCTGGGCATCATGTGTTTAGTATGGCACTAATATTACGTATAAACCCACTAGGTGTATCTGGGCATCATGCCCTCAGTCTGGTGCTAATATTATCTATAAGCCCACTAGGCGTATCTGGACATTATGCCGTCAATATGGCACTAATATTACGTATAAACCCGCTAGGTGTATCTGGGCATCATGCCCTCAGTCTGGTGCTAATATTATGTATAAACCCACTAGGTGTATTTGGGCATCATGCCATCAGTCTCGCACTAATATTATATATAAACCCACTAGGTATATATGTGCTGCATACCGTCAGTCTGACACTAAAATTATTTATAAACCCACTAGGTGTATCTGGGCATCATGCCGTCAGTCTGGCACTAATATTATATATAAACTCACTAGGTGTATCTGGGCATCATACCGTCAGTCTGGCACTAATATATATAATCCCACTAGGTGTATCTGGGCATCATACCGTCAGTCTGGCACTAATATATATAATCCCACTAGGTGTATCTGGGCATCATACCGTCAGTCTGGCACTAATATATATAATCCCACTAGGTGTATCGGCATCATACCGTCAGTCTGGCACTAATATATATAATCCCACTAGGTGTATCTGGGCATCATACCGTCAGTCTGGCACTAATATATATAATCCCACTAGGTGTATCTGGGCATCATACCGTCAGTCTGGCACTAATATATATAATCCCACTAGGTGTATCTGGGCATCATGCCATCAGTCTGGCACTAATATATATAAACCCACTAAGTGCATCATGCCGTCAGTCTGCTGCTAATATTAAGTATAAACCCACTAGGTGTATCTGAGCATCATGCTTTGTCTGGTGCTAATATTATGTATAAGCCCAATAGGTTTATCTGGGCATCATGCCGTCAGTATGGCACTAATATTAGGTATAAACCCACTAGGTGTATCTGGGCATCATGCCGTCAGACTGGTGCTAATATTACGTATAAACCCACTAGGCGGATCTGCTGCATTATGTCGTCAGTTTGGCGCTAATATTACGTATAAACCCACTAGGTGCATCTGGGCATTATACCGTCAGTTTGGCGCAAATATTACGTATAAACCAGACATCAAATGTAAATGTGACTACTGCACATGCTAAAACTGAATTAGCTATTCCTGATCGGAATAATCTATTCCATACTTAGGACTTACAGACTTTAATGGAGAATTTTAAGTCTGTTTAAAACAACTTACATCCATACAATTTTATTTGTAATACATATAAGTAATTTATTCCTCGTTTTTGCAACTACTAGTTAATTATAAGTCTGTGCACACATCTGGTTTATGCTCATATGTAATAACAGTTTGTATTGGAAATGTAATGTGATACTGGATACAGCTGCTGATGTGGCATCCAACTAAACATCTGCTAATATAAACTTCAGCTGGCTCGTTGGTCTAGGGGTATGATTCTCGCTTAGGGTGCGAGAGGTCCCGGGTTCAAATCCCGGACGAGCCCAGTTTTGTACTTTTTTGTCACTAATATGTATAAACCCACTAGGAGTCTGGGCATCATGCCATCAGTCTGGCACTAATATGTTTACGCTCACTAGGCGGATCTGGGCATCATGCCATCAGTCTGGTGCTAATATTATGTATAAGCCCACTAGGTGTATCTGGGCATCATACCGCCAGTCTGGCGCTAATATTCTATATAAACCCACTAGGTGTATATGGGCATCATGCCATCAGTCTGGCACTAATAAGTTCACGCTCACTAGGCGGATCTGGGCATCATGCCATCAGTCTGGTGCTAATAATATCTATAAACCCATTAGGTGTATCTGGGCATCATGATATAGTGTGTGTAATGTCACTCAGCAATACCCTGACAATACACAACTTATACTGTAATAATATCTTATATAATATATATCTTTATGTATGTATATACTGATGTGTAAATAAATCACTAGTGAGTCATGTGCAGTTATATATACACTAATGATGCGGCCGAGATGGTGGGCTGCTCCACACTTCTAGCTTAAGACCTCGTCTCAGCAGGGGAGCCGGTTTTCTGGCTCCAAACTATTTCCTCTGTTGAGTGTAGGGGTATTCCCACCAAGGATGTGGATGTCTGGGGCATTATGAGCAGGAATTAATTTTGTTTTTCGTGTGCAAGGCTCGGAGCTCCTAACGTCTGCTGCTGTCCTTGTTGCCCGCTGTCAGGGTGCCAGGAATCCGACTAAGACGAAAAGTGCAAAAATAATCACACCTTTATTAATAGCAAAAAAATTATAAAAAGTCCATAAGTCAAATAACAAGCTAGAAATCAAAACTAGAGCTGGTAGTCAGACGAGCCGAGTCAGAAGCCAAAGCGAGTAGTCGGACGAGCCGGAATCAGGAACAAGGAGAACAGCAGAGTCAGGAACAAGCCAGAGATCAGGAACCAGGAGGGACGTCAGCCAGGTAATACCCAGGAGCTCTCACAAACAGGTCTGAGACAACGCAAGGGCAAAGCATACTGAACAGAGGCCCTTTAAATAATTGATGACATCACAATTCTGAGACTGCATCCTGTCTCATACGGATGATGTACACCAGTCTGGCCATTAAAGGAAGTGCAGGATATGGGCAGCATCACAGAGTATACACCAGAGTCGGCAAGAGAGGTGAGTAAAATGGCTGCCAGCAGCACATGGCAAACAAAACAGGGGGAAAAACACCCGCCGACCGGGAATCCCACCCGTCTAGCTCTAATATTTGTAAACCCACTAGGTGTATCCTGGCTTCATGCAGTCAGTCTGGCACTAATATGTTTGCGCTCACTAGACGGATCTGGGCATCATGCCATCAGTCTGGCGCTAATATTATGTATAAGCCCACTAGGTGTATCTGGGCATCATGCCATCAGTCTGACACCAATATTATGTTTACGCTCAGGCGGATCTGAGCATCATGCTGTCAGTCTAGTGCTAATGTTATGTATAAGCCCATTAGGTGTATCTGGGCATCATGCCTTTTAGTATGGCACTAATATTACGTATAAACCCACTAGGTGTATCTGGGCATCATGCCCTCAGTCTGGTGCTAATATCTATAAGCCCACTAGGCTTATCTGGGCATCATGCCGTCAATATGGCACTAATATTACGTATAAACCCACTAGGTGTATCTGGGCATCATGCCCTCAGTCTGGTGCTAATATGTATAACCCCAGTAGGTTTATCTGGGCATCATGCCGTCAGTCTGGCACTAATATTATATATAAACCCACTAGGTATATCTGGGCATCATACCGTCAGTCTGGCACTAATATTATATATAAACCCACTAGGTGTATCTTGGCATCATACCGTCAGTCTGGCACTAATATATATATATATAATCCCACTAGCTGTATCTGGGCATCATGCCATCAGTCTGGTACAAATATTATATATAAACCCATTAGGTGTATCTGGGCATCATGCCGTCAGTCTGCTGCTAATATTATGTATAAACCCACTAGGTGTACCTGGGCATCATGCCATCAGACTGGCGCTAATATGTGTAAACCCACTAAGTGTATCTGGGAATCATGCCGTCAGTCTGGTGCTAATATTAAGTATAAACCCACTAAGTGTATCTGGGCATCATGCCGTCAGTCTGCTGCTAATATTATGTATAAGCCCAATAGGTTTATCTGGGCATCATGCCGTCAGTATGGCACTAATGTTAGGTATAAACCCACTAGGTGTATCTGGGCATCATGCCGTCAGACTGGTACTAATATTACGTATAAAACCACTAGGCAGATCTGCTGCATCATGTCGTCAGTTTGATGCTAATATTACGTATAAACCCACTAGGTGCATCTGGGCATTATACCATCAGTCTGGCGCTAATATTACGTATAAACCAGACATCAAATGTAAATGTGACTACTACATATGCTTAAACTGAATTAGCTATTCCAGATTGGAATAATCTATTCCATACTTAGGACTTAGTTACAGACTTTAATGGAGAATTTTAAGCCTGTTTAAAACAACTTACATCCATACAATTTTCTTTGTAATACATATAAGTAATTTATTCCTCGTTTTTGCAACTACTAGTTAATTATAAGTCTGTGCACACATCTGGTTTATGCTCATATGTAATAACAGTTTGTACTGGAAATGTAATGTGATACTGGATACAGCTGCTGATGTGGCATCCAACTAAACATCTACTGATCATAAACTTCAGCTGGCTCGTTGGTCTAGGGGTATGATTCTCGCTTTGGGTGCGAGAGGTCCCGGGTTCAAATCCCGGACGAGCCCAGTTTTGTACTTTTTTTGTCACTAATATGTATAAATCCACTAGGAGTCTGGGCATCATGCCATCAGTCTGGCACTAATATGTTTACACTCACTTGGCGGATCTGGGCATCATGCCATCAGTCTGGTGCTAATAATATCTATAAACCCATTAGGTGTATCTGGGCATCATGCCATCAGTCTGGCACTAATATGTATAAACCCATTAGGTGTATCTGGGCATCATGCCATCAGTCTGGCACTAATATTATGTATAAACACACTAGGAGTATCTGGGCATCATACTGTCAGTCTGACGCTTATATTATGTATAAACCCATTAGGTGTATCTGGGCATCATGCTTTCAAACTGGTACTAATATGTATAAACCCACTAGGTGTATCTAGGCATCATGCCGTCAGTCTGGCACTAATATGTATAAACCCACTAGGTGTATCTGGGCATCATGCCGTCAGTCTGGCACTAATATTATTTTCACGCTCACTAGGCAGATCTGGGCATCATGTTAGTCTGGCACTAATATTATGTTCACGGTCACTTGGCGGATCTGGGCATCTTGCTGTCAGTCTGGCCCTAATTATGTATAAGCCCACTAGGTGTATCTGTGCATCATGCCGTCAGTCTGGCACCACTATTACGTAATACCCCACTAGGTGTATCTGGGCATCATGCTGCCACTCTGGCACTAATATGTATAAACCCATGAGGTGCCGCCAGTGTGGCACTATTATCTATAAGCCCACTATGTGTGTATCTGGGCATCATATTGTCAGTCTGGCGCTAATATTACTTATAAACCCACTAGGTGGATCTGGGTATCATGCCGTCATTCTGGCACTAATATTATGTTCACACTCACTAAGCGGATCTGGGCATCATGCCATCAGTCTGGCGCTAATATTATGTATAAACCCACTAGGTGTATCTGGGCATCATGTTGTCAGTCTGGCGCTAATATTATGTATAAGCCCACTAGATGTATCTAGGCATCATGCCGTCAGTCTGGAACTAATATGTATAAACCTACTAGGTGTATATGGGCATCATGTCGTCAACCTGGCGCTATTTTTTATCTATAATCCCACTAGGTTTATCTGGGCATCATGTCAGTCTGGTACTTATATGATATATAAGGCCACTAGGTGCATATGGGCATCATGCAGTCAGTCTGGCACTAATATTATGCATAAGACCACTAGGTGTATCTGGGCATCATGCTGTCAGACTGCCACTAATATTTACCCTCACTATGCGGATCTGGGCATCATGCTGTCAGTATGGCACTAATATTATGCATAAACCCACTAGGTGTATCTGGGCATCATGTTGTCAATCTAGCGCCACTATTATGTAAAACCCCACTAGTGGTATCTGGGCATCATGCCATCAGTCTGGCACTAATATGTATAAACCCACTAGGTGTATCTGGGCATCATGCCATCAGTCTGGCACTAATATGTATAAACCCACTAGGTGTATCTGGATATCATGCTGTCAGACTGGCACTAATATTATGTTTACGCTCACTAGGCGGATCTGGGCATCATTCCGTCAGTGTGGCGCTAATATTATGTATAAACCCATTAGGTGTATCTGGGCATCATGCCATCAGACTGGCGCTAATATTAGGTATAAGCCCACTAGGTGTATCTAGGCATCATGCCGTCAGTCTGGCATTAATATTATGTTCACGCTCACTTGGCGGATCTGAGCATCATGCCGTCAGTCTAGCGCCCCTATTATGTAAAACCCCACTAGGTGTATCTGTGCATCATGCTGTCAGTCTGGCACTAATATGTATAAACCCACTGTGTATCTGGGCATCATGCCGTCAAACTGGCGCTATTATTATCCATAAGCCCACTAGGTGTATTTGGGCATCATGTTGTCAGTCTAACGCCACTATTATGTAAAACCCCACTAGGTGTATCTGGGCATCATGTCGTCAGTCTGGCAGTTAAATTATGTATAAGCTTACTAGGCGGATCTAGGCATTATGCCGTCAATATGGCACTAATATTATGCATAAGCCCATTAGGTGTATCTGGGCATCATGCCATCAGTCTGGCACTAATATTTATAAACCCACTAGGTGTATCTGGGCATCATGCCGTCAGTCTGGCACTAATATTATGTATAAACCCACTAGGTGTATCTGGGCATCATGCTGTCAGACTGGCACTAATATTATGTATAAGCCCACTAGGTGTATGTAGGCATTATGACGTCAGTCTGGCGCTAATATGTATTAACCTACAAGGTGAATCTGGAAATCTAGGTGTATCTGGGCATCATGCCGTCAGTCTTGCGCTAATATTATGTATAAACCCACTAGGTGTATCTGGACATCGCCATCAGTCTATCGCCACTATTATGTAAAACCCCACTAGGTGTATCTGGGCATCATGCCGTCAGTCTGGCATATTAGTACCGCAAGTCTCTGTCCTCGGTCCCCTTCTCTTCTCAATCTATACATCACTAGGTTCCCTAATTAAGTCCCACGGTTTCCAATATCATTTGTATGCCGATGACACCCAAATCTACTTCTCTGCACCAGAACTATCTCCTTCCTTGCTAACCCGTGTCACTAACTGTCTTTCTCACATCTATTCCTGGATGTCCTCTCACTACCTCAAGCTAAATCTCTCCGAAACTGAGCTCCTCATTTTCCCCCCTTCTTCCAAAATCTCCACCCCCAATATCTCTATAACTGTCGACAACTCCATCATTACCCCTACCCCGCACGCCCGATGTCTCGGGTCACATTCGACTCAGATCTTTCCTTCACTCCTCACATTCAGTCATTGGCTAAAGCCTGCCGCTTCCACCTTAAAAACATCTCTAAAATTAGACACTTCCTTACACAAGACACAACTAAGATTTTGATCCACTCTCTCATTCTTTCCCGCCTTGATTACTGCAACTCTGTCCTCTCTGGTCTCCCCACCTGCCGCCTAGCTCCTTTACAATCCATATTGAATGCCTCTGCCAGACTCCTCTTCCTTACACGTCGCTCTTCATCTGCTGCGCCTCTCTGCCAATCCCTTCACTGGCTTCCTCTTGCCTCTAGGATCAAACACAAAACTCTCACTCTGACATACAAAGCCCTCAACTGCACTGCTCCCCCCTACATCTCAGACCTTATCTCCAGATACTCTCCCTCCTGTCCCCTTCGCTCTGCTCATGACCTCCTCCTCTCCTCCTCTCTTGTCACCTCATCTCACTCCCGTTTACAGGACTTCTCCAGACTGGATCCCATCTTATGGAACTCTCTGCCTCGCTCCACAAGACTCTCTTCTAGTTTTAAAAGCTTCAAGTGCTCCCTAAAGACTCTACTGTTCAGGGACGCATACAACCTACGCTAACCTTTCCTAATACCAGTTCCTCTCCTCCACTGCAATCCCCTGAACCCTCTTAGCATGTAAGCCTAATAGTTCAGCTGTTTGTAGATCACCTTCTTAAGAGCTGACTACAACAGTGCAACTATTGGCAGGGCCCTCTACCCTATAATTGTTTTGTTGTACTCCCCCTTTGTTTATAGTGCTGCGGAATCTGTTGGCGCTCTACAAATAGCCGATAATAATAATAATAATATGTATAAACCCACTAGGTGTATCTGGACATCATGCCGTCAGTCTGGCACTAATATGTATAAACCCACTATGTGTATCTGGGCATCATGCCATCAGTCTAGCACCACTATTATGTAAAATCCCACTAGGTGTATCTGGTCATCATGCCGTCAGTCTGGCACTAATATTATGCATAAGCCCACTAGGTGTATTTGGGCATTATGCCATCAGTCTGGCACTAATATTATGTACACGCTCACTTGGGGGTTCTGGGCATCATGCTGTCAGTCTAGCCCTATTTATGTATAAGTGAAAAAATTGAGTAGAATTGGCCCTATAAGCGGTATATCGATGATATCTTAATCATCTGGAAAGGAACTGAAAAAACACTCTTAGAATTTTTTACTTCCATGAACCTGAATGATTGAGGGTTACAGTTTACCCATGAAATAAATATAGAATTTCCTTCCTGGTCCTAGATATTGAGACTACCTCTGATAAATTTAACACAAAAACCTTCTTTAAGAAGGTAGATTCTAATAACTTGATACATGCAGAGAGTTGCCACATCCCAAAGTGGAAAGAATATTTTCCCAAAGCACAATTCCTGCGGATTAGAAAAAACTGTACTAACTTACGCCTAGATTTAGAGTTCTGCGGCCAAAGGGGTGCGTTAGCTACGCGTGTATTTTTTTCCCCCGCACCTTTTAAATACCGCTGGTATTTAGAGTTCACAGAAGGGCTGCGTTAGGCTCCAAAAAGGGAGCGTAGAGCATAATTTACCGCCACTGCAACTCTCAATACCAGCGGTGCTTATGGACGCGGCCAGCTTCAAAAAC
Source organism: Bombina bombina (assembly GCF_027579735.1). Taxonomy (NCBI): domain Eukaryota; kingdom Metazoa; phylum Chordata; class Amphibia; order Anura; family Bombinatoridae; genus Bombina; species Bombina bombina. The sequence continues at coordinate 15,619,706 of NC_069504.1, read as the reverse complement.
GTGCTCTTGCACGATTCCCCCATAGGAAACAATGGGGCAGTTTGGGCTGAAAAAAACCTAACACCTGCAAAAAAGCAGCGTTCAGCTCCTAACGCAGCCCCATTGTTTCCTATGGGAAAACACTTCCTATGTCTGCACCTAACACCCTAACATGTACCCCGAGTTTAAACACCCCTAACCTTACACTTATTAACCCCTAATCTGCCGTCCCTGCTATCGCTGACCCCTGCATATTATTATTAACCCCTAATCTGCCGCTCCGTTCACCGCCGCAACCTACGTTATCCCTATGTGCCCCTAACACCGCTGACCCCTATATTATATTTATTAACCCCTAATCTGCCGCCCCCAATGTCGCCGCCACCTACCTACAATTATTAACCTCTAATCTGCCGACCGGACTTCACCGCTACTCTAATAAATGTATTAACCCCTAAAGCTAAGTCTAACACTAACACCCCCCTAAGTTAAATATAATTTTATTCTAACAAAATAAAATAATTCTTATTAAATAAATTAATCCTATTTAAAGCTAAATACTTACCTGTAAAATAAACCCTAATATAGCTACAATATAAATAATAATTATATTGTAGCTATTTTAGGATTAATATTTATTTTATAGGCAACTTTGTATTTATTTTAACCAGGTACAATAGCTATTAAATAGTTAATAACTATTTAATAGCTACCTAGATAAAATAATTACAAAATTACCTGTAAAATAAATCCTAACCTAAGTTACAATTAAACCTAACACTACACTATCAATAAATTAATTAAATAAAATACCTACAATTATCTACAATTATATCAACTAAATTACAAAAACAAACAAACACTAAATTACAAAAAATAAAAAAAGATTACATGAATTTTAAACTAATTACACCTACTCTAAGCCCCCTAAAAAAAAATAACAAAGCCCCCAAAATAAAAAATATGCCCTACCCTATTCTAAAATAAAAATTGTAAAGCTCTTTTACCTTACCAGCCCTTAAAAGGGCCTTTTGCGTGGCATGCCCCAAAGAATTCTGCTCTTTTGCCTGTAAAAAAAACCATACAATACCCCCCAACATTACAACCCACCACCCACATACCCCTAATCTAACCCAAACCCCCATTAAATAAACCTAACACTAAGCCCCTGAAGATCTTCCTACCTTGTCTTCACCACGACGGGTATCACCGATCCATCCAGAAGAGGGTCCGAAGTCTTCCTCCTATCCGGCAAGAAGAGCTCCTCCAGAGGGTCCAAAGTCTTCATCCTATCGCGGCAGAAGAGGACATCCGGACCGGCAGACATCTTCATCCAAGCGGCATTTTCTATCTTCTTCCATCCGGCGCGGAGTGGGACCATCTTCAAGCAGCCGACGCAGAGTCATCCTTCTTCACCGACGGACTAACGGCATTAAGGTAGGAAAAATCTGATTGAATCAGCCAATCAGATTCAAGTTCAATCTGATTGTCTGATCCAATCAGCCAATCAGATTGAGCTCACATTCTATTGGCTGTTCCGATTTTTCCTACCTTAATTCCGATTGGCTGATAGAATCCTATCAGCCAATCGGAATTCGAGGGACGCCATCTTGGATGACGTCCCTTAAAGGAACCTTCATTCGTCGTTAGTCCGTCGGTGAAGAAGGATGGCTCCGCGTCGGCTGCTTGAAGATGGTCCCGCTTGTAATTAGTTTAAAATTCTTGTAATCTTTTTTTATTTTTTGTAATTTAGTTTAGTTGATATAATTGTAGATAGTTTATTTAATTAATTTATTGATAGTGTAGTGTTAGGTTTAATTGTAACTTAGGTTAGGATTTATTTTACAGGTCATTTTGTAATTATTTTATCTAGGTAGCTATTAAATAGTTATCAACTATTTAATAGCTATTGTACCTGGTTAAAATAAATACAAAGTTGCCTGTAAAATAAATATTAATCCTAAAATAGCTACAATATAATTATTATTTATATTGTAGCTATATTATGGTTTATTTTACAGGTATTTAGCTTTAAATAGGAATAATTTATTTAATAAGATTTATTTTATTTCGTTAGATTTAAATTATATTTAACTTAGGGGGGTGTTAGGGTTAGACTTAGATTTAGGGGTTTATACATTTATTAGAGTAGCGGCGAGGTCCGGTCGGCAGATTAGGGGTTAATACTATTTATTATAGGGTTTTTGAGGCGGGAGTGAGGCGGATTAGGGGTTAATAATTGTAGGTAGGTAGCGGCGATGTTGGGGGGGGGCAGATTAGTGGTTAATAAATTTTATGTAGGGGTCGGCGATGTTAGGGGCAGCAGATTAGGGGTACATAGGGATAAAGTAGGTGGCAGCGGTGTGCGGTCGGCAGATTAGGGGCTAAAAAAATTTAATAGAGTGGCGGCGATCTGGGAGGGCCTCGGTTTAGGGGTACATAGGTAGTTTATGGGTGTTAGTGTACTTTAGAGCACAGTAGTTAAGAGCTTTATGAACCGGCGTTAGCCCAGAAAGCTCTTAACTCCTGGCTTTTCTCTGCGGCTGGAGTCTTGTCGTTAGATTTCTAACGCTCACTTCAGCCAAGACTCTAAATACCAGCGTTAGAAAGATCCCATTGAAAATATAGGATACGCAGTTGGCGTAGGGGGATCTGAGGTATGGAAAAGTCGCGGCTGGAAAGTGAGCGTTAGACCCTTTCATGACTGACTCTAAATACCAGCGGGCGGTAAAAACCATACGTTAGTCCTCTTATTAAGTGCACCTCCATATTTCACTGACTTTGTTCTCACATTTGCCCAAATTTGCTTCTATTTGCTGCTTATTTTAAACGCTGGACGTCCAGATTTATGTATTCCAGTTTTTTGTATTGTGTCATTGCTACTTTGTAATATATTTTTAACTTTGTGTTAGGTTGCTATAGTTTGTGATTTACTTGTGGTTAATCACTTCCCTTTTAATCTGCTTTCTACGAGCTAGTGTAAAGGGCAGAATTAATTACACGTTACTATTATATACTACTATATATTTCGAGGAATCTACCTGCCCATTATTAATTTAGGTTTTTAAGTGTGCATATTAATTTAATTTATTTTAAGTGCTGATCCATTTTTCTTTTTTTTTTACTTGTCTCAATTTTGATTAATATATTCTGTTAATAAATTCTGTATATATTACCACTATCTCTGGATTATCAGCCATTTTCAATATTGATCTATTTTTATTATAGATTTATTTCTCTGAATTACTCTGAATAATTAGCTATATTATAGATTTATTTCTTTTTATGATATTTGTCCTATTAGGCCTTTGTCCTATTGGGTAATCATCCCCTATGTACCCCCATTTTTATTAATTGTTACCCTCGCTTCAGCACCATTATTTCTACAACTTTTCCTATTTATGTATAAGCCCACTAGGTGTATCTGCGCATCATGCCGTTAGTTTGGCACCACTATTACGTAATACCCCACTTGGTGTATCTGGGCATCATGCTGCCAGTCTGGCACTATTATTATCTATAAGCCCACTATGTGTATCTGGGCATCATGTTAGTCTGGCACTAATATTATGTATATGGCCACTAGGTGTAACTTGGCATCTTGCCGTCAGTCTGGCGCTAATATTATGTATAAACCTACAAGGTGTATCTGGGCATCATGCAGTCAGTCTGGCACTAATATTATGTTCACGCTCACTAGGCAGATCTGGGCATCATGTTAGTCTGGCACTAATATTATGTATATGGCCACTAGGTGTAACTGGGCATCTTGCCGTCAGTCTGGCGCTAATATTATGTATAAACCTACTAGGCGGATCTCGGCATCATGCCGTCAGTGATCTTCCCTTTCAGAGGCACAGCATACAGTAAATTTCCCCTCTCCCTCCCCCCAAGCATGGGTCAAACAGATATCAGCAAGAGCTGTGGGTTTATTGTTCTTATATACACATTCTTACACATTAGTACCACCCACATGGTTCTGTAAAACAACCAATAAACACATACAATACTCTCAGACACTCCCACACAAAATCCTCCCCTCTGCCTGATGCAATCACCTTACACAATGGGTGATGCAGTTACCTTACACAATGGGTGATGCAGTTACCTTACACAATGGGTGATGCAGTTACCTTACACAATGGGTGATGCAGTTACCTTACACAATGGGTGATGCAGTTACCTTGCACAATGGGTGATGCAGTTACCTTGCACAATGGGTGATGCAGTTACCTTGCACAATGGGTGATGCAGTTACCTTGCACAATGGGTGATGCAGTTACCTTGCACAATGGGTGATGCAGTTACCTTGCACAATGGGTGATGCAGTTACCTTAAACCAGTTCCACAGAGTTTTCTATCCTTGAGATAATTGGGAAGTAATACAATTATCTCCAAGGACAGAGGCAAAACTCCATTGAACACATGGTAGCAAAAGACAATAATATACATAAAAATATATAACTGTGCAGCCATTGCATAAAACAGGTACATTCAACAAATCCCGAGAGAGCCTACATCTGAGCGCACATTATTACTAAATGGCGCTCAGGTCACACACATACAGTTCAATTGCCATGGAGCCAAAGTCTTTCGTTATACAAATGGACTACATGGCATAGCTATCTGGGGTATCACTGTTCAAATAGAGCAAGTACTGAATGACCTGGCTTTTGTGTCTTTGCAGGGGAAAAGTAAGTGTTTCAACATGGGGCCATAGTCTAAAGGCAGCAGACGGGCAACCAGGCTCCTCCAATGCACAGTGGCGAGATTGGTCTCGTCACAAAGCCCAATAGGTTTATCTGGGCATCATGCCGTCAGTATGGCACTAATGTTAGGTATAAACCCACTAGGTGTATCTGGGCATCATGTCGTCAGACTAGTGCTAATATTATGTATAAACCCACTAGGCGGATCTGCTGCATCATGTCGTCAGTTTGGCACTAATATTACGTATAAGCCCACTATGTGCATCTGGGCATTATACCGTCAGTCTGGCGCTAATATTACGTATAAACCAGACATCAAATGTAAATGCGACTACTGCACATGCTAAAACTGAATTGGCTATTCCAGATCGGAATAATCTATTCCATACTTAGGATTTACAGACTTTAATGGAGAATTTTAAGCCTGTTTAAAACAACTTACATCCATACAATTTTCTTTGTAATACATATAAGTAATTTATTCCTCGTTTTTGCAACTACTAGTTAATTATAAGTCTGTGCACACATCTGGTTTATGCTCATATGTAATAACAGTTTGTACTGGAAATGTAATGTGATACTGGATACAGCTGCTGATGTGGCATCCAACTAAACATCTGCTGATCATAAACTTCAGCTGGCTCGTTGGTCTAGGGGTATGATTCTCGCTTAGGGTGCGAGAGGTCCCGGGTTCAAATCCCGGACGAGCCCAGTTTTGTAGTTTTTTTGTCACTAATATGTATAAACCCACTAGGAGTCTGGGCATCATGCTGTCAGTCTGGCACTAATATGTTTACACTCACTAGGTGGATCTGGGCATCATGCTGTCAGTCTGGCCCTAATTATGTATAAGCCCACTAGGTGTGTATGCGCATCATGCCGTCAGTCAGGCACCACTATTACGTAATACCCCACTAGGTGTATCTGGGCAACATGCCTTCAAACTGGCACTATTATTATCTATAAGCCCACTAGGTGTATCTGGGCATCATGACGTCAGTCTGGCACTAATATTATGTATAAACCCACTAGGTGTATCTGGGCATCTTGCCGTCAGTCTGGCACTAATATTTCGTTCACACTCACTAGGCGGAGCTGGGCATCATGCCATCAGTCTGGCGCTAATATTATGTATAAGCTCACTAGGCAGATCTAGGCATCATAACGTCCGTATGACGCTAATATTATGTATATAAACCCACTAGATGTATCTGGGCATCATGCTGTCAGTATGGCACTAATATTATGTATAAACCCACTAGGTGTATCTGGGCATCATGTCGTCAGTCTGGCGCCACTATTATGTAAAAACACACTAAGTATCTGGATATCATGCTGTCAGACTGGCACTAATATTATGTTTACGCTCACTAGGCGGATCTGGGCATCATTCCGTCAGTCTGGCGCTAATATTATGTATAAACCTATTAGGTGTATCTAGGCATCATGCAGTCAGTCTGGCACTAATATGTGTAAGCCCACTAGGTGTATCTGGGCATCATGTCGTCAGTCTGGCGCTAATATCATATATAAACTCACTAGGTGTATCTGGACATCATGCCGTCAGTCTGGCATTAATATGTTCACTCTCACTTTGCGAATCTGGGCATCATGCCATCAGTCTGGCACTAATATTATGTATAAACCCACTAGGTGTATCTGGGCATCATGTCGTCAGTCTGGCGCTAATATTATGTATAAACCCACTAGATGTATCTGGGTATCATACCGTCAGTCTAGCACTAATATTATGTATAAACCCACTAGATGTATCTGGGTATCATACCGTCAGTCTGGCGCTATTATTATCTATAAGCCCACTTGGTGTATCTGGGCATCATGTTGTCAGTCTAGCGCCACTATTATGTAAAACCCCACTAGGTGTATCTGGGCATCATGCCATCAGTCTGGCACTAATATTATGCATAAGCCCACTAGGCGCATCTATGCATTATGCCGTCAGTATGGCACTAATATTATGCATAAGCCCACTAGGTGTATCTAGGCATCATGCCGTCAGTATGGCGCTAATATTACGTATAAGCCCACTAGGTTTATCTGGGCATCATGCCGTCAGACTGGTGCTAATATTACGTATAAACCCACTAGGCGGATCTGCTGCATTATGTCTTCAGTTTGGTGCTAATATTACGTATAAACCCACTAGGCGGATCTGCTGCATCATGTCGTCAGTTTGGCGCTAATATTACATATAAACCCACTAGGCAGATCTGCTGCATCATGTCGTCAGTTTGATGCTAATATTACGTATAAACCCACTAGGTGCATCTGGGCATTATACCATCAGTCTGGCGCTAATATTACGTATAAACCAGACATCAAATGTAAATGTGACTACTGCACATGCTAAAACTGAATTAGCTATTCCAGATCGGAATAATCTATTCCATACTTAGGACTTACAGATTTTAATGGAGAATTTTAAGCCTGTTTAAAACAACTTACAACCATGCAATTTTATTTGTAATACATGTAAGTAATTTATTCCTCGTTTTTGCAACTACTAGTTAATTATAAGTCTGTGCACACATCTGGTTTATGCTCATATGTAATAACAGTTTGTACTGGAAATGTAATGTGATACTGGATACAGCTGCTGCTGTGGCATTCAACTAAACATCTGCTAATATAAACTTCAGCTGGCTCGTTGGTCTAGGGGTATGATTCTCGCTTAGGGTGCGAGAGGTCCCGGGTTCAAATCCCGGACGAGCCCAGTTTTTTACTTTTTTTGTCACTAATATGTATAAACCCACTAGGAGTCTGGGCATCATGCCGTCAGTCTGTACTAATGTTTACGCTCACTAGGCGGATCTGGGCATCATGCCGTCAGTCTGGCACTAATATTATGTATAAGCCCACTAGGTGTATCTGTATTGGAGTGACGTTGTGTTAGGAGCGCCCCTAAAGGCTGACTGTGAAAGTGACTTTACTTCAAATATATAAACTAGAATTGTATCTATAATGAGATGAAATACTAAGTACAATATTCCCTGATGCGAATCAATAAATAACCTTAATTATATTTGGACTCTATGTGGGTGATCAAATAGTGTTTTACGATACTTTGAGAATACACTTACGGACCCAATGTTCGCTCTGTGAGAAACTTGTCAAAAATCATGCAACAAGATGGATCTATATAAATAAAAATTTAATGTAAAAATACAAAGAAATTGACAATTCAATATCTCGGTATATGCTAATATTATTAATCTGTAAAATATAGACACCGGTGTCGCTATCAATAAAATATACTAATGTTGGTGACTATGCATAAAAACATTGATACAATCATCTGATGATAGAGGTATTTCAATATTGCTGCTACTAACAGCCATGTATTACATGCATGAAGATAATATAAGATACTGGAAATATATTCACAATACTTGATAAATATGTTCTGATATACAGTGAAATTATGAGATGCATTAGTCCATTATTTCTCTCCTTTAGCGTATGAATAATGAATTGGAAATGTCCAGGTGTATATTGTGGTGTGTTTGGGAACAATGATATTCAATTTTCGATAAATAAGCAACTGTTTTAAGATATGGTTTGTTTGTGTTCCAGATGGTTGCTATATTATGATTTCAATATGTACTCACTGTTGTTTCTTCGGCTTCAGAGCTGGTAATGTTGTAGGTTTACTCACAGTTCTTAGAAGCTACTTTGTTTCACTTGATGCTTCGACGACTGGTCTATTTACAGTCTGTTTTGCTGTGTCCAATCTTATCCAATCCGTGTGGAGTATGATGAGTGCGCGCACTTTTTGAAAATCTTGTCTGTTGAATTCCCGTCTCCTACCGCTTCTATCTGTATTCAGAATTGGTTCTGGGAGTGGGATCAAACGGTCTCCTACCAATTCAGTTTGCACCTAAATATGTCAGTGCAATACTGATACAGGTCCTGGGAGATCTGTTTAGCGTGTCTTTAGATCTGGGAGCTGAGTAGTATGATCTACGCGTTTCAGCTAATAAAATCTTGTCATCTTGATAAAGGCTATTTTATTAGCTGTAACGCGTAGATCATACTACTCAGCTCCCAGATCTAAAGACACGCTAAACAGATCTCCCAGGACCTGTATCAGTATTGCACTGACATATTTAGGTGCAAACTGAATTGGTAGGAGACTGTTTGATCCCACTCCCAGAACCAATTCTAAATACAGATAGAAGCGGTAGGAGACGGGAATTCAACAGACAAGATTTTCAAAAAGTGCGCGCACTCATCATACTCCACACGGATTGGATAAGATTGGACACAGCAAAACGGGCTGTAAATAGACCAGTCGGTCGAAGCATCAAGTGAAACAAAGTAGCTTCTAAGAACTGTGAGTAAACATACAACATTACCAGCTCTGAAGCCGAAGAAACAACAGTGAGAACATATTGAAATCATAATATAGCAACCATCTGGAACACAAACAAACCATATCTTAAAACAGTTGCTTATTTATCGAAAATTGAATATCATTGTTCCCAAACACACCACGATATACACCTGGACATTTCCAATTCATTATTCATACGCTAAAGGAGAGAAATAATGGACTAATGCATTACTCATAATTTCACTGTATATCAGAACATATTTATCAAGTATTGTGAATATATTTCCAGTATCTTATATTATCTTCATGCATGTAATACGTGGCTGTTGGTAGCAGCAATATTGAAATACCTCTATCATCAGATGATTGTATCAATGTTTTTATGCATAGTCACCAACATTAGTATATTTTATTGATAGCGACACCGGTGTCTATATTTTACTGATTAATAATATTAGCATATACCGAGATATTGAATTGTCAATTTCTTTGTATTTTTACATTAAATTTTTATTTATATAGATCCATCTTGTTGCATGATTTTTGACAAGTTCCTCACAGAGCGAACATTGGGTCCGTAAGTTTATTCTCAAAGTATCGTAAAACACTATTTGATCACCCACATAGTCCAAATATAATTAAGGTTATTTATTGATTCGCATCAGGGAATATTGTACTTAGTATTTCATCTCATTATAGATACAATTCTAGTTTATATATTTGAAGTAAAGTCACTTTCACAGTCAGCCTTTAGGGGCGCTCCTAACACAACGTCACTCCAATACACCACATTATTCTAATTTGTGAGGAATTAGAATTGTTAGGCTTGCACTGCCATTTCTAAGTATTAGTGTACACTCACTCATCCTTATCTAAACACTAGGTGTATCTGGGCATCATACCGTCAGTCTGGCACTAATATTCTGTTTAAACCCACTAGGTGTATCTGGGCATCATGCCCTCAGTCTGGCGCTAATATTATGTATAAACCGATTAGGTGTATCTGGGCATCATGCTTTCAAACTGGTGCTAATACGTATAAACCCACTAGGTGTATCTGGGCATCATGCCGTCAGTCTGGCACTAATAATATGTTCACGCTTACTTGGCGGATCTGGGCATCATGCTGTCAGTATGGCACTAATATTATGCATAAACCCACTAGGTGTATCTGGGCATCATGTCGTCAGTCTGGCACCACTATTATGTAAAAACCCACTAAGTATCTGGATATCATGCTGTCAGACTGGCACTAATATTATGTTTACGCTCACTAGGCGGATCTGGGCATCATGCCGTCAGTGTGGCGCTAATATTATGTATAAACCTATTAGGTGTATCTGGGCATCATGCCATCAGACTGGCGCTAATATTATGTATAAGCAGGGCCGCCACTAGAAATTTTGGGGCCCCTGACTTAAACATTGATCAGGCCCTGGCCCCCCCCCCCCCCCATGTGCAAATTTTGACCAAGTGACTAAAACGTATATGCACTTTATTATTAAGTGTTTATTTAAACTTGGAAATGTTGTAAAGGTAGTAACATACAAACACACAGACACACTACTACACTGAAACACTCAAACATAAGGATTCACATATAGACACTCTAGTAGACACGCAAAGAAACACACTCAGACACCCAAACAGACACTCAGCACTTGTTTACATTGACCTGACAAGTAATGAGGTAAACTACAGTTTCTCCAACATAGGTGTGTCCGGTCCACGGCGTCATCCTTACTTGTGGGATATTCTCTTCCCCAACAGGAAATGGCAAAGAGCCCAGCAAAGCTGGTCACATGATCCCTCCTAGGCTCCGCCTACCCCAGTCATTCTCTTTGCCGTTGTACAGGCAACATCTCCACGGAGATGGCTTAGAGTTTTTTAGTGTTTAACTGTAGTTTTTCATTATTCAATCAAGAGTTTGTTATTTTCAAATAGTGCTGGTACGTACTATTTACTCAGAAACAGAAAAGAGATGAAGAATTCTGTTTGTATGAGGAAAATGATTTTAGCAACCGTAACTAAAATCCATGGCTGTTCCACACAGGACTGTTGAGAGCATTAACTTCAGTTGGGGGAACAGTTTGCAGTCCTTTGCTGCTTGAGGTATGACACATTCTAACAAGACGATGTAATGCTGGAAGCTGTCATTTTCCCTATGGGATCCGGTAAGCCATGTTTATTTCGATTGTAAATAAGGGCTTCACAAGGGCTTATTTAGACTGTAGACATTTTTTGGGCTAAATCGATTGATATTAACACTTATTTAGCCTTGAGGAATCATTTATTCTGGGTATTTTGATATAATTATATCGGCAGGCACTGTTTTAGACACCTTATTCTTTAGGGGCTTTCCCAAAGCATAGGCAGAGTCTCATTTTCGCGCCGGTGTGGCGCACTTGTTTTTGAGAGGCATGGCATGCAGTCGCATGTGAGAGGAGCTCTGATACTGATAAAAGACTTCTGAAGGCATCATTTGGTATCGTATTCCCCTTGGGTTTGGTTGGGTCTCAGCAAAGCAGATACCAGGGACTGTAAAGGGGTTAAAGCTTAAAACGGCTCCGGTTCCGTTATTTTAAGGGTTAAAGCTTCCAAAATTGGTGTGCAATATTTTCAAGGCTTTAAGACACTGTGGTGAAAGTTTGGTGAATTTTGAACAATTCCTTCATGTTTTTTCGCAATTGCAGTAATAAAGTGTGTTCAGTTTAAAATTTAAAGTGACAGTAACGGTTTTATTTCAAAACGTTTTTTGTACTTTCTTATCAAGTTTATGCCTGTTTAACATGTCTGAACTACCAGATAGACTGTGTTCTGAATGTGGGGAAGCCAGAATTCCTATTCATTTAAATAAATGTGATTTATGTGATAATGACAATGATGCCCAAGATGATTCCTCAAGTGAGGGGAGTAAGCATGGTACTGCATCATTCCCTCCTTCGTCTACACGAGTCTTGCCCACTCAGGAGGCCCCTAGTACATCTAGCGCGCCAATACTCCTTACTATGCAACAATTAACGGCTGTAATGGATAATTCTGTCAAAAACATTTTAGCCAAAATGAACCCTTGTCAGCGTAAGCGTGGATGCTCTGTTTTAGTTACTGAAGAGCATGACGACGCTGATATTAATATCTCTGAAGGGCCCCTAACCCAATCTGAGGGAGCCAGGGAGGTTTTGTCTGAGGGAGAAATTACTGATTTAGGGAACATTTCTCAGCAGGCTGAATCTGATGTGATTACTTTTAAATTTAAATTGGAACATCTCCGCATTTTGCTTAAGGAGGTATTATCCACTCTGGATGATTGTGAAAATTTGGTCATCCCAGAGAAACTATGTAAAATGGACAAGTTCCTAGAGGTGCCGGGGCTCCCAGAAGCTTTTCCTATACCCAAGCGGGTGGCGGACATTGTTAATAAAGAATGGGAAAGGCCCGGTATTCCTTTCGTCCCTCCCCCCATATTTAAAAAATTGTTTCCTATGGTCGACCCCAGAAAGGACTTATGGCAGTCAGTCCCCAAGGTCGAGGGAGCGGTTTCTACTTTAAACAAACGCACCACTATTCCCATAGAGGATAGTTGTGCTTTCAAAGATCCTATGGATAAAAAATTAGAAGGTTTGCTTAAAAAGATGTTTGTTCAGCAGGGTTACCTTCTACAACCCATTTCATGCATTGTCCCTGTCACTACAGCCGCATATTTCTGGTTTGATGAGCTGATTAAGGTGCTCGATAGTGACTCTCCTCCTTATGAGGAGATTATGGACAGAGTCAATGCTCTCAAATTGGCTAATTCTTTCACTCTAGACGCCTCTTTGCAATTGGCTAAGTTAGCGGCTAAGAATTCTGGGTTTGCTATTGTGGCGCGCAGAGCGCTTTGGTTGAAATCTTGGTCGGCTGATGCGTCTTCCAAGAACAAGCTACTAAACATTCCTTTCAAGGGGAAAACGCTGTTTGGTCCTGACTTGAAAGAGATTATCTCTGATATCACTGGGGGTAAGGGCCATGCCCTTCCTCAGGATCGGCCTTTCAAGGCAAAAAATAGACCTAATTTTCGCCCCTTTCGTAAAAACGGACCAGCCCAAGGTGCTACGTCCTCTAAGCAAGAGGGTAATACTTCTCAGGCCAAGCCAGCTTGGAGACCAATGCAAGGCTGGAACAAGGGAAAGCAGGCAAAGAAACCTGCCACTGCTACCAAGACAGCATGAAATATCGGCCCCCGATCCGGGACCGGATCTGGTGGGGGGCAGACTCTCTCTCTTCGCTCACGCTTGGGCAAGAGATGTTCTGGATCCTTGGGCGCTAGAAATAGTCTCCCAGGGTTATCTTCTGGAATTCAAGGGACTTCCCCCAAGGGGAAGGTTCCACAGGTCTCAGTTGTCTTCAGACCACATAAAAAGACAGGCGTTCTTACATTGTGTAGAAGACCTGTTAAAAATGGGAGTGATTCATCCTGTTCCATTGAGAGAACAAGGGATGGGGTTCTACTCCAATCTGTTCATAGTTCCCAAAAAAGAGGGAACATTCAGACCAATCCTAGATCTCAAGATCTTAAACAAATTTCTCAAGGTCCCATCTTTCAAGATGGAAACCATTCGAACTATCCTTCCTTCCATCCAGGAAGGTCAATTCATGACCACGGTGGATTTAAAGGATGCGTATCTACATATTCCTATCCACAAGGAACATCATCGGTTCCTAAGGTTTGCATTCCTGGACAAACATTACCAGTTCGTGGCGCTTCCTTTCGGATTAGCCACTGCTCCAAGGATTTTCACAAAGGTACTAGGGTCCCTTCTAGCTGTGCTAAGACCAAGGGGCATTGCAGTAGTACCTTACCTGGACGACATTCTGATTCAAGCGTCGTCCCTCCCTCGAGCAAAGGCTCACACGGTCATCGTCCTGGCCTTTCTCAGATCGCACGGCTGGAAAGTGAACGTGGAAAAGAGTTCTCTATCCCCGTCAACAAGGGTTCCCTTCTTGGGAACAATTATAGACTCCTCAGAAATGAGGATTTTTCTAACAGAGGCCAGAAAGACAAAGCTTCTGGACTCTTGTCGAATACTTCATTCCGTTCCTCTTCCTTCCGTAGCTCAGTGCATGGAAGTGATCGGGTTGATGGTAGCGGCAATGGACATAGTTCCTTTTGCGCGCATTCATCTAAGACCATTACAACTGTGCATGCTCAGTCAGTGGAATGGGGACTATACAGACTTGTCTCCAAAGATACAAGTAAATCAGAGGACCAGAGACTCACTCCGTTGGTGGCTGTCCCTGGACAACCTGTCACGAGGGATGACATTCCACAGACCAGAGTGGGTCATTGTCACGACCGACGCCAGTCTGATGGGCTGGGGCGCGGTCTGGGGATCCCTGAAAGCTCAGGGTCTTTGGTCTCGGGAAGAATCTCTTCTACCGATAAATATTCTGGAACTGAGAGCGATATTCAATGCTCTCAAGGCTTGGCCTCAGCTAGCGAGGACCAAGTTCATACGGTTTCAATCAGACAACATGACGACTGTTGCGTACATCAACCATCAGGGGGGAACAAGGAGTTCCCTAGCGATGGAAGAAGTGACCAAGATTATTCTATGGGCGGAGTCTCACTCCTGCCACCTGTCTGCTATCCACATCCCGGGAGTGGAAAATTGGGAAGCGGATTTTCTGAGTCGTCAGACATTGCATCCGGGGGAGTGGGAGCTCCATCCGGAAATCTTTGCCCAAGTCACTCAACTTTGGGGCATTCCAGACATGGATCTGATGGCCTCTCGTCAGAACTTCAAAGTTCCTTGCTACGGGTCCAGATCCAGGGATCCCAAGGCGGCTCTAGTGGATGCACTAGTAGCACCTTGGACCTTCAAACTAGCTTATGTGTTCCCGCCGTTTCCTCTCATCCCCAGGCTGGTAGCCAGGATCAATCAGGAGAGGGCGTCGGTGATCTTGATAGCTCCTGCGTGGCCACGCAGGACTTGGTATGCAGATCTGGTGAATATGTCATCGGCTCCACCTTGGAAGCTACCTTTGAGACGAGACCTTCTTGTTCAGGGTCCGTTCGAACATCCGAATCTGGTTTCACTCCAGCTGACTGCTTGGAGATTGAACGCTTGATTTTATCGAAGCGAGGTTTCTCAGATTCTGTTATCGATACTCTTGTTCAGGCCAGAAAGCCTGTAACTAGAAAGATTTACCACAAAATTTGGAAGAAATATATCTGTTGGTGTGAATCTAAAGGATTCCCTTGGGACAAGGTTAAGATTCCTAGGATTCTATCCTTCCTTCAAGAAGGATTGGAAAAAGGATTATCGGCAAGTTCCCTGAAGGGACAGATTTCTGCCTTGTCGGTGTTACTTCACAAAAAACTGGCAGCTGTGCCAGATGTTCAAGCCTTTGTTCAGGCTCTGGTTAGAATCAAGCCTGTTTACAAACCTTTGACTCCTCCTTGGAGTCTCAATCTAGTTCTTTCAGTTCTTCAGGGGGTTCCGTTTGAACCCTTACATTCCGTTGATATTAAGTTATTATCTTGGAAAGTTTTGTTTTTAGTTGCAATTTCTTCTGCTAGAAGAGTTTCAGAATTATCTGCTCTGCAGTGTTCTCCTCCTTATCTGGTGTTCCATGCAGATAAGGTGGTTTTACGTACTAAACCTGGTTTTCTTCCAAAAGTTGTTTCTAACAAAAACATTAACCAGGAGATTATCGTACCTTCTCTGTGTCCGAAACCAGTTTCAAAGAAGGAACGCTTGTTGCACAATTTGGATGTTGTTCGCGCTCTAAAATTCTATTTAGATGCTACAAAGGATTTTAGACAAACATCTTCCCTGTTTGTTGTTTATTCAGGTAAAAGGAGAGGTCAAAAAGCAACTTCTACCTCTCTCTCTTTTTGGATTAAAAGCATCATCAGATTGGCTTACGAGACTGCCGGACGGCAGCCTCCCGAAAGAATCACGGCTCATTCCACTAGGGCTGTGGCTTCCACATGGGCCTTCAAGAACGAGGCTTCTGTTGATCAGATATGTAGGGCAGCGACTTGGTCTTCACTGCACACTTTTACCAAATTTTACAAGTTTGATACTTTTGCTTCTTCTGAGGCTATTTTTGGGAGAAAGGTTTTGCAAGCCGTGGTGCCTTCCATTTAGGTGACCTGATTTGCTCCCTCCCTTCATCCGTGTCCTAAAGCTTTGGTATTGGTTCCCACAAGTAAGGATGACGCCGTGGACCGGACACACCTATGTTGGAGAAAACAGAATTTATGTTTACCTGATAAATTTCTTTCTCCAACGGTGTGTCCGGTCCACGGCCCGCCCTGGTTTTTTAATCAGGTCTGATAATTTATTTTCTTTAACTACAGTCACCACGGTACCATATGGTTTCTCCTATGCTATTATTCCTCCTTAACGTCGATCGAATGACTGGGGTAGGCGGAGCCTAGGAGGGATCATGTGACCAGCTTTGCTGGGCTCTTTGCCATTTCCTGTTGGGGAAGAGAATATCCCACAAGTAAGGATGACGCCGTGGACCGGACACACCGTTGGAGAAAGAAATTTATCAGGTAAACATAAATTCTGTTTTTGTAAAAAAAGGAGATTTAGAAAACAAAATATGGAGTTCTGATTATCTTTTTGTAAAGGAAGATGCCAACTAAATGATGACAACAGCATGCAGTGACTGAAAGGAAGGGCCCTGAACTGCTTAAACAATAATTTAAAGGTTAAATGGTAGATTGGTGACTTCCGGAGAGGTCTCATTAGTCTCAAAGTCTGTAAAAAGATGTGAATAATCAGTAGTAAGGTTAAAATGTCCTAAAAAGGAACAGACAATGGACACACACACACAAACTCAAACTTGCACATACACCCAAGGAAACACTGACAGACAGCCTCAGAAAACACAGAAAGACATACACACACAGAGAGACAACCACATGAAACACAGAAAGACATACATACACACACCCTCACTGAGACATCCACAGAAAACACAGACAGACATACATACACACAAACACCCTCACAGAGACATCCACATAAAACAGACATACACACCCACCCTCACAGAGGCATCAAGAGAAAATATACAAAGACTAACATACACACACCCTCAAAGAGACACCCATAGAAAAAGCTCAAAGACATATGTACACACCCTCACAGATATCCACAGAAAATGCACAAAGACATACACACCCACCCTCACAGAGAGACCCACAGAAAAAAAATACATACCCACTCATAGAGATACAAACCAAAGCACAAAGACAAACGGACACCCACAGAAGCACTCACAGGAGGAAATATTTATGCACCTTGCATCCCCTAAATCAACAGTGTGCGAGATGCATGATAAAAAAAATTGCAGAAATTAAGAGATCACTTTTTAAAGAATCATATTTGTAAATGTGCAAACAAAAATAATTATGTGAATTAAAAATTGTACATTAATGATCTGGGTAGATGGCTAAATGAAGAAAAGTACTTTTAAAAGGTTGACGTTTGTTTGATTTTTTCCCCAACCAAGAGCACCACTTCAAATACAGTGTACAAATGTTCCCATCTGTCAGCTGTACTTATGGATTTTGAAAATGCTGTACTTTATATGGTCTTGGTGGAGCCATAAGCTGTGGTACTCATACCATTAGATCTGGTTAAATGCAGGATTTAGGCTTGTTGGTATGTATTTCAAAATCAAGTCAGCTGTAGTGTAACCTGAACAGTTTTAAGTTAACCTGTCTCATTTCCAACACTGAGCAATCTTAGTCTGAGAGTATAACATTTTCTCCAACATTGGTGTGTCCGGTCCACGGCGTCATCCTTACTTGTGGGAAATATCTCTTCCCCAACAGGAAATGGCAAAGAGTCCCAGCAAAGCTGGCCATATAGTCCCTCCTAGGCTCCGCCCAATCCAGTCATTCTCTTTGCCGTTGCACAGGCAACATCTCCACGGAGATGGTTAAGAGTATGTGGTGTTTAGTTGTAGTTTTTTTATTCTACTATCAAGAGTTTGTTATTTTAAAATAGTGCTGGTATGTACTATTTACTCTGAAACAGAAAAAGATGAAGATTTCTGTTTGTGAGAGGAAGATGATTTTAGCAGACAGTAACTAAAATCGATTGCTGTTTCCACATAGGACTGTTGAGATGAAGTAACTTCAGTTGGGGGAAACAGTTAGCAGACTTTTCTGCTTAAGGTATGACTAGCCATATTTCTAACAAGACTGTGTAATGCTGGAAGGCTGTCATTTCCCCTCATGGGGACCGGTAAGCCATTTTCTTAGTCTCAAACAGAATAAAGGGCTTAATATGGGCTATAAAACTGGTAGACACTTTTATGGGCTAAATCGATTGCTTTATTTGGACATTTTATAATTCACACTTATAAACTTGGGAACGTTTTTTAACGTCAGGCACTATGTTAGACACCTTTTCCAGTCAGGAAGGGCCTTCCCAGTTGTAGGCTGAGCCTCATTTTCGCGCCATTACTGCGCAGTTGTTTTTGAGAGCAAGACATGCAGATGCATGTGTGAGGACCTGAAAGTAGTTGGAAAAGTTCCTAGAAGGCGTCATTTGGTATCGTATTCCCCTCTGGGCTTGGTAAAGTCACAGCAAAGGCTGTAGCTGGGACTGTATAGGGGTTAAATCTGTAGCCGGTTCCGGTTTCGTTATTTTAAGGGTTAAAGCTCTGAAAATCGGTGTGCAATACTTTTAATGCTTTAAGACACTGTGGTGAAATTTTGGTAAATTTTGAACAATTCCTTCATATTTTTTTCACATATTCAGTAATAAAGTGTTTAAAATTTAAAGAGACAGTAACGGTTTTGTTTTAAAACGGTTTTTGTGCTTTATTGACAAGTTTAAGCCTGTTTAACATGTCTGTGCCTTCAGATAAGCTATGTTCTATATGTATGAAAGTCAATGTGTCTCCCCCTTCAAAATTGTGTGATAATTGTGCCATAGCGTCCAAACAATGTAAGGACAATACTGTCACAGATAATGAAGTTGCCCAAGATGATTCATCAGATGAAGGGAGTAGACATGGTTCTACATCATCTCCTTCTGTGTCTATACCAGTTTTGCCCACGCAGGAGGCCCCTAGTACTTCTAGCGCGCCAATGCTTATTACCATGCAACAATTGACGGCTGTAATGGATAACTCCATAGCTAATATTTTATCCAAAATGCCTGCATATCAGAGAAAGCGCGATTGCTCTGTTTTAAACACTGAAGAGCAGGAGGGCGCTGATGATAATGGTTCTGTCATACCCTCACACCAATCTGAAGGGGCCATGGGGGAGGATGGGGAAATTTCAGATTCAGAAAAAATTTCTCAACAGGCTGAACCTGATGTTGTGACATATAAATTTAAATTAGAACATCTCCGCGCACTGCTTAAGGAGGTGTTATCTACTCTGGATGATTGTGACAACTTGCTCATTCCAGAAAAATTATGCAAGATGGACACGTTCCTAGAGGTTCCGGTGCACCCCAACGCTTTTCCTATACCCAAGCGGGTGGCGGACATAGTGAATAAGGAGTGGGAGAAGCCCGGCATACCTTTTGTCCCCCCTCCTATATTTAAGAAATTATTTCCTATTGTCGACCCCAGAAAGGACTTATGGCAGACAGTCCCTAAGGTCGAGGGGACAGTTTCTACTCTAAACAAGCGCACTACTATTCCTATTGAGGATAGTTGTGCTTTCAAAGATCCTATGGATAAAAAATTGGAGGATTTGCTTAAAAAGATTTTTGTACAGCAAGGTTACCTTCTACAACCCATTTTGTGCATTGTTCCTGTCACTACAGCAGCGTGGTTCTGGTTCGAGGAACTAGAAAAGTCGCTCAGTAGAGAGACTCCATATGAGGATGTTATGGACAGAGTTCACGCACTTAAGTTGGCTAACTCTTTTATTTTAGATGCCGCTTTGCAATTAGCTAGATTAGCGGCAAAAATTCAGGGTTTGCAATTGTGGCGCGCAGAGCGCTTTGGCTAAAGTCTTGGTCAGCGGATGTATCATCCAAGACAAAATTGCTTAACATCCCCTTCAAGGGTAAAACTCTCTTTGGACCAGAATTGAAAGAGATTATCTCAGACATCACTGGGGGAAAGGGCCACGCCCTCCCACAAGATAGGCCTTTCAAGGCCAAGAATAAGTCTAATTTTCGTTCCTTTCGTAATTTCAGGAACGGACCGGCCTCTAATTCTGCATCCTCTAAGCAAGAGGGTAATGCCTCACAGTCCAAGCCAGCCTGGAAACCGATGCAAGGCTGGAACAAGGGTAAGCAGACCAAGAAGCCTGCTACCGCTAACAAAACAGCATGAAGGAGTAGCCCCTGATCCGGGACCGGATCTAGTGGGGGGCAGACTCTCTCTCTTTGCTCAGGCTTGGGCAAGAGATGTTCAGGATCCCTGGGCGCTAGAAATAGTTTCTCAGGGTTATCTTCTGGAATTCAAGGAACTACCCCCAAGGGGAAGGTTCCACATGTCTCACTTATCCTCAAACCAAATAAAGAGACAGGCGTTCTTACATTGTGTAGAAGACCTGTTAAAGATGGGAGTGATACACCCAGTTCCAATGACGGAACAAGGAATGGGATTTTACTCAAATCTGTTCGTAGTTCCCAAAAAAGAGGGAACCTTCAGACCAATTCTGGATTTAAAGATCCTAAACAAATTTCTCGGGGTACCATCGTTCAAAATGGAAACCATTCGAACGATTCTACCCACTATCCAGGAAGGTCAATTTATGACTACCGTGGATCTAAAGGATGCGTATCTACATATTCCTATCCACAAAGAACATCATCAGTTCCTAAGGTTCGCCTTTCTGGACAAACATTACCAGTTTGTGGCCCTCCCATTCGGATTAGCCACTGCTCCAAGGATTTTCACAAAGGTACTCGGGTCCCTTCTAGCGGTCCTAAGACCGAGGGGCATTGCAGTAGTACCATACTTGGACGACATTCTAATACAAGCGTCGTCCCTTTCAAAAGCAAAGGCTCATACAGACATCGTTCTGGCCTTTCTCAGATCTCACGGATGGAAGGTGAACATAGAAAAAAGTTCTGTCTCCGTCAACAAGAGTTCCCTTCTTGGGAACAATAATAGATTCCTTAGAAGCGCTTGTCAAGTTCTTCATTCTGTTCCACGTCCTTCCATAGCTCAGTGCATGGAAGTAGTAGGGTTGATGGTTGCAGCAATGGACATAGTTCCTTTTGCGCGAATTCATCTAAGACCATTACAACTGTGCATGCTGAAACAGTGGAATGGGGACTATACAGACTTGTCTCCAGTGATTCAAGTAGATCAGAAGACCAGAAATTCACTCCGTTGGTGGCTAACCCTGGACCACCTATCCCAGGGAATGAGCTTCCGCAGACCAGAGTGGGTCATTGTCACGACCGACGCCAGTCTAGTGGGCTGGGGCGCGGTCTGGGAATCCCTGAAAGCTCAGGGACTATGGTCTCTGGAAGAGTCTCTTCTCCCGATAAACATTCTGGAACTAAGAGCGATATTCAATGCTCTCAGGGCTTGGCCTCAGCTTGCAAAGGCCAGATTCATAAGATTCCAATCAGACAACATGACGACTGTTGCGTATATCAATCATCAGGGGGGAACAAGGAGTTCCCTGGCGATGAAAGAAGTGACCTAAATAATACAATGGGCGGAGGATCACTCCTGCCACCTATCTGCGATCCACATCCCAGGTGTGGAAAACTGGGAAGCGGATTATCTGAGTCGTCAGACATTCCATCCGGGGGAGTGGGAACTCCACCCGGAGATCTTTGCCCAGTTGACGCAATTATGGGGCATTCCAGATATGGATCTGATGGCGTCTCGTCAGAACTTCAAGGTTCCTTGCTACGGGTCCAGATCCAGGGATCCCAAGGCGACTCTAGTGGATGCACTAGTAGCACCTTGGACCTTCAACCTAGCTTATGTGTTTCCACCGTTTCCTCTCATTCCCAGGCTGGTAGCCAGGATCAAACAGGAGAGGGCCTCGGTGATCTTGATAGCTCCTGCGTTGCCACGCAGGACTTGGTATGCAGACCTGGTGAATATGTCATCGGTTCCACCATGGAAGCTACCTTTGAGACGGGACCTTCTTGTTCAGGGTCCATTCGAACATCCAAATCTGGTCTCCCTCCAGCTGACGGCTTGGAGATTGAACGCTTGATTCTATCAATGCGTGGATTTTCAGATTCTGTGATAGATACTCTGGTTCAGGCCAGAAAACCGGTAACTAGAAAGATTTACCATAAAATATGGAAAAGATATATCTGCTGGTGTGAATCCAAGCGATTCCCATGGAATAAGATAAAAATTCCTAAGATTCTTTCCTTTCTGCAAGAAGGTTTGGATAAAGGATTATCTGCGAGTTCTCTAAAGGGACAGATTTCTGCTTTATCTGTCTTACTACACAAACGACTGTCAGCTGTGCCAGATGTTCAAGCATTTGTTCAGGCTCTGGTTAGGATCAAGCCTGTTTACAGACCTTTGACTCCTCCCTGGAGTTTAAATCTAGTTCTTTCAGTTCTTCAAGGGGTTCCGTTTGAACCTCTACATTCCATAGATATTAAGTTGTTATCTTGGAAAGTTTTGTTTTTGGTTGCTATTTCTTCTGCTAGAAGAGTTTCAGAGTTATCTGCTCTGCAGTGTTCTCCGCCCTATCTGGTGTTCCATGCAGATAAGGTGGTTTTGCGTACTAAGCCTGGTTTTCTTCCAAAGGTTGTTTCTAACAAAAATATTAACCAGGAGATAGTTGTACCTTCTTTGTGTCCGAATCCAGTTTCAAAGAAGGAACGTTTGTTACACAATTTGGACGTAGTCCGTGCTCTAAAATTCTATTTAGAAGCTACAAAAGATTTCAGACAAACATCTTCTCTGTTTGTCGTCTATTCTGGTAAAAGGTGAGGTCAAAAAGCGACTTCTACCTCTCTTTCCTTTTGGCTTAAAAGCATTATCCGATTGGCTTACGAGACTGCCGAACGGCAGCCTCCTGAAAGAATTACAGCTCACTCCACTAGGGCTGTGGCTTCCACATGGGCCTTCAAGAACGAGGCTTCTGTTGATCAGATATGTAAGGCAGCGACTTGGTCTTCACTGCACACTTTTGCTTCTTCGGAGGCTATTTTTGGGAGAAAGGTTTTGCAAGCCGTGATGCCTTCCGTTTAGGTAACCTGATTTGCTCCCTCCCTTCATCCGTGTCCTAAAGCTTTGGTATTGGTTCCCAAAAGTAAGGATGACGCCGTGGACCGGACACACCAATGTTGGTGAAAACAGAATTTATGCTTACCTGATAAATTACTTTCTCCAACGGTCCGGTCCACGGCCCGCCCTGGTTTTTTAATCAGGTCTGATGAATTATTTTCTCTAACTACAGTCACCACGGTACCATATGGTTTCTCCTATTTTTTCCTCCTGTCCGTCGGTCGAATGACTGGGGTGGGCGGAGCCTAGGAGGGACTATATGGCCAGCTTTGCTGGGACTCTTTGCCATTTCCTGTTGGGGAAGAGATATTCCCACAAGTAAGGATGACGCTGTGAATCGGACACACCGTTGGAGAAAGTAATTTATCAGGTAAGCATAAATTCTGTTTTATGTAGATGTAAAATCTTAGATAAAATGCCTCCTTGCATCTGGAAAGTCTGCCAAAAGGGCACCTACCATTTGTGTATTGAGGTGGAAACATTTCTGCATGGGTTTTAAATATAGAATTTCTACAGCAAAGGTCAAATAATCATAAATACACTGCTGCATATTGCTAAGAAATGTGTTTTTATGGACCCCTGGCCCCACCACACAACTACTACCACACTGAAGTTACAATCCGAAATTGCAAAAAGAAATAAAAAACATTTGCCAAGTAAGTCCTACCTCCTCTGCAAATTAAGTGATCTGCCGTCTGACTCAGGCACTCACTGTACCAACAAAGTGCCAAGTCTGTCTCACACTGTGCATAGTGGTTTAGTGCACACTCAGAAATACTCTCAAATGCTAATACTTTACTCCTTGTAATAACATTTCCCATGCTCAATTAGCACTCTGCTGTAGTACCCACTGGTGGCTGCCAACATTTAAAAAAAAATTTTTTTTTTTTTTAGTTCTTGCCTCATGGGGCCCCTCTGGCCCATTGGGCCCCTGACAGGAGTCACCCCTGTCACCCCCTGATGGCGGCCCTGTGTATAAGCCCACTAGGTGTATCTGGGCATCATGTCGTCAGTCTGGCGCTAATATTATGTATAAACCCACTAGATGTATCTGGGCATCATTCCGTCAGTCTAGCACTAATATTATGTATAAGCCCACTAGGTGTATCTGGGCATCAAGCCTTCAGTCTAGCGCCACTATTATGTAAGACCCCACTAGGTGTATCTGGGCATCATGCCATCAGTCTGACACTAAAATTATGCATAATCCTACTAGGTGTATCTGGGCATCATGCTGTCAGTCTGGCACTAATATTATGTATAAGCCCACTAGGTGTATCTGCGCATTATGACATCAATCTGGCACCACTATTACGTAATACCCCACTAGGTGTATCTGGGCATCATGCCGCCAGTCTGGCACTAATATTATGTATAAACCCACTAGGTGTATTTGGGCATCTTGCCGTCAGTCTGGCACTAATATTATGTATAAACCCACTAGGTGTATTTGGGCATCATGCCGCCAGTCTGGCGCTAATATTATGTATAAACCCACTAGGTGTATTTGGGCATCTTGCCGTCAGTCTGGCACTAATATTATGTTCACGCTTACTAGGCGGATCTGGGCATCATGCAGTCAGTCTGGCGCCACTATTATGTAAAACCCCACTAGGTGTACCTGGGTATCATGCCGCCAGTCTGTCACTAATATGTATAAACCCACGAGGTGTATCTGGGCATCATGCCGTCAGTCTGGCACTAATATTATTTATAAACCCACTAGGTGTATCTGGGTATCATGCCGTCAGTCTGGCACTAATATTATGTTCACACTCACTAAGCGGATCTGGGCATCATGCCATCAGTCTGGCGCTAATATTACGTATAAACCCACTAGGTGTATCTGGGCATCATGCCGTCAGTCTGGCACTAATATTATGTTCACGCTCACTTGGCGGATCTGGGCATCTTGCTGTCAGTCTAGCGCCACTATTATGTAAAACCCCACTAGGTGTACCTGGGCTTTTTGCCGTCAGTCTGGCAGTAAAATTATGTATAAGCTTACTAGGCGGATTTAGGCATTATGCCGTCAGTCTGGCGCTAATATTACGTATAAACTTACTAGGTGTATCTAGGCATCATGACGTCAGTGTGGCGCTAATATGTATTAACCCACTAGGTGTATCTGGGCATCATGCCGTCAGTCTTGCGCCACGTTTATGAAATACTCCACTAGGTGTATCTGGGCATCAAGCCGTCAGTCTGGCACCACTATTACGTAATACCCCACTAGGTGTATCTGGGCATCATGCCATCAGTCTGGCGCTAATATTATATATAAACCCACTAGGTGTATTTGGGCATCTTGCCGTCAGTCTGGCACTAATATTATGTTCACGCTTACTAGGCGGATCTGGGCATCATGCAGTCAGTCTGGCGCCACTATTATGTAAAACTCCACTAGGTGTATCTGGGTATCATGCCGCCAGTCTGTCACTAACATGTATAAACCCACGAGGTGTATCTGGGCATCAAGCCGTCAGTCTGGCACCACTATTACGTAATACCCCACTAGGTGTATCTGGGCATCATGCCATCAGTCTGGCGCTAATATTATATATAAACCCACTAGGTGTATTTGGGCATCTTGCCGTCAGTCTGGCACTAATATTATGTTCACGCTCACTTGGCGGATCTGGGCATCTTGCTGTCAGTCTAGCGCCACTATTATGTAAAACCCCACTAGGTGTACCTGGGCATTTTGCCGTCAGTCTGGCAGTAAAATTATGTATAAGCTTACTAGGCGGATTTAGGCATTATGCCGTCAGTCTGGCGCTAATATTACGTATAAACTTACTAGGTGTATCTGGGCATCGTGCTGTCAGACTGGCACTAATATGTATAAGCCCACTAGGAGTATCTAGGCATCATGCCATCAGTCTGGCACTAATATTATATTCACACTCACTTGGCGGATCTGGGCATCATGCTGTCAGTCTGGCCCTAATTATGTATAAGCCCACTAGGTGTATCTGCGCATTATGACATCAATCTGGCACCACTATTAAGTAATACCCCACTAGGTGTATCTGGGCATCATGCCGCCAGTCTGGCACTAATGTTATGTATAAGGCAACTAGGAGTATCTGGGCATCTTGCCGTCAGTCTGGCACTAATATTATGTTCACGCTTACTAGGCGGATCTGGGCATCATGCAGTCAGTCTGGCGCCACTATTATGTAAAACTCCACTAGGTGTATCTGGGTATCATGCCGCCAGTCTGTCACTAATATGTATAAACCCACGAGGTGTATCTGGGCATCATGCCGTCAGTCTGGCACTAATATTATTTATAAACCCACTAGGTGTATCTGGGTATCATGCCGTCAGTCTGGCACTAATATTATGTTCACACTCACTAAGCGGATCTGGGCATCATGCCATCAGTCTGGCGCTAATATTACGTATAAACCCACTAGGTGTATCTGGGCATCATGCCGTCAGTCTGGCACTAATATTATGTTCACGCTCACTTGGCGGATCTGGGCATCTTGCTGTCAGTCTAGCGCCACTATTATGTAAAACCCCACTAGGTGTACCTGGGCTTTTTGCCGTCAGTCTGGCAGTAAAATTATGTATAAGCTTACTAGGCGGATTTAGGCATTATGCCGTCAGTCTGGCGCTAATATTACGTATAAACGTACTAGGTGTATCTGGGCATCATGCCATCAGAGTGTCACTAATATGTATAAACCCACTTGGTGTATCTGGGCATCATGCCGTCAGTCTGGCGCTAATATTATGTATAAACCCACTAGGTGTATCAGGGCATCATGGCCTCAGTCTGGCGCTAATATTATGTATAAACCCACTAGGTGTATCTGGGCATCATGTCGTCAGTCTGGCACTAATATTATGTATAAACCCACTAGGTGTATCTGGGCATCATGCCGTCAGTCTGGCACTAATATTATGTATAAACCCACTAGGTGTATCTGGGCATCATGTCGTCAGTCTGGCGCTAATATTATGTATAAACCCACTAGGTGTATCTGGGCATCATGCTGTCAGTCTAGCGCCACTATTATATAAAACCCCACTAAGTGTATCTGGGCATCGAGCCGTCAGTCTAGCGCCACTATTATGTAAAACCCCACTAGGTGTATCTGGGCATCATGCTGTCAGTCTGGCACTAATATTTATAAACCCACTAGGTGTATCTGGGCATCAAGCCGTCAGTCTAGCGCCACTATTATGTAAAACCCCACTAGGTGTATCTGGGCATCATGCCATCAGTCTGGCACTAATATTATGTATAAACCCACTAGGTGTATCTGGGCATCATGCTGTCAGTCTGGCAGTAATATTATGTAAAACCCCACTAGGTGTATCTGGGCATCATGCCATCAGAGTGTCACTAATATGTATAAACCCACTAGGTGTATCTAGGCCAGTGTTTTTCAACCAGTGTGCCATGGCACACTAGTGTGCCGTGAGAGATCCTCAGGTGTGCCACGGCAGACTGACAACAGTGTGACCTATTTTTTAAACTTTGCTTGTTTTTTACTCCCAGTGCAGGGGTAGTTTGTAGGAGGCATGGCATAACAGCACAATACATACAGTATGTGTGTGTTTGTGTGTATGTGTATATATATATATATGCTGTATTAGGCTACAATGTGTGATTTTTTTTTAAAATTTTGGGATGGTGGTGTGCCACGGGATTTTTTAATGTAAAAAAGTGTGCCACGGCAAAAAAAAGGTTAAAAATCACTGATCTAGGCATCATGACGTCAGTCTGGCACTAATATGTATTAACCCACTAGGTGTATCTGGGCATCATGCCGTCAGTCTTGCGCCACTTTTATGAAATACTCCACTAGGTGTATCTGGGCATCAAGCCGTCAGTCTGGCACCACTATTACGTAATACCCCACTAGGTGTATCTGGGCATCATGCCATCAGTCTGGCGCTAATATTATGTATAAACCCACTAGGTGTATTTGGGCATCTTGCCGTCAGTCTGGCACTAATATTATGTTCACGCTTACTAGGCGGATCTGGGCATCATGCAGTCAGTCTGGCGCCACTATTATGTAAAACTCCACTAGGTGTATCTGGGTATCATGCCGCCAGTCTGTCACTAATATGTATAAACCCACGAGGTGTATCTGGGCATCATGCCGTCAGTCTGGCACTAATATTATGTTCACGCTCACTTGGCGGATCTGGGCATCTTGCTGTCAGTCTAGCGCCACTATTATGTAAAACCCCACTAGGTGTACCTGGGCATTTTGCCGTCAGTCTGGCAGTAAAATTATGTATAAGCTTACTAGGCGGATTTAGGCATTATGCCGTCAGTCTGGCGCTAATATTACGTATAAACTTACTAGGTGTATCTGGGCATCATGCCATCAGAGTGTCACTAATATGTATAAACCCACTTGGTGTATCTGGGCATCGTGCTGTCAGACTGGCACTAATATTATGTATAAACCCACTAGGTGTATCTACGCATCATGCCGTCAGTCTGGCGCTAATATTATGTATAAACCCACTAGGTGTATCTGGGCATCATGTCGTCAGTCTGGCGCTAATATTATGTATAAACCCACTAGGTGTATCTGGGCATCATGCCGTCAGTCTGGCGCTAATATTATGTATAAACCCACTAGGTGTATCTGGGCATCATACCGTCAGACTGGCACTAATATTATATATAAACCCTCTAGGTGTATCTAGGCCTCATGCTGTCAGTCTGGCACTAATATTATGCATAAACCCACTAGGTGTATCTGGGCATCATGCTGTCAGACTGGCACTAATATTATGTATAAACCCACTAGGTGTATCTAGGCCTCATGCTGTCAGTCTGGCACTAATATTATGTATAATCCCACTAGGTGTATCTGGGCATCATGCTGTCAGTCTGGCGCTATTATTATCTATAAGCCCACTAGGTGTATCTGGGCATAATTTTGTCAATCTGGCACTAATATTATCTAAGGCCACTAGGTGCATATGGGCATCATGCCATCAGTCTGGCACAAAAATTATGTATAAGCTTACTAGGTGTATCTGGGCATTATGCCGTCAGTCTGGCGCTAATATTATGTATAAACTTACTAGGTGTATCTGGGCATCATGCCATCAGTATGGCACTAATATGTATAAGCCCATTAGGTGTATCTGGGCATCATGCTGTCAGTCTGGCACTAATATTATGTTCACGGTCACTTGGCGGATCTGGGCATCTTGCTGTCAGTCTGGCCCTAATTATGTATAAGCCCACTAGGTGTATCTGCGCATCATGCCGTCAGTCTGGCACCAATATTACGTAATACCCCACTAGGTGTATCTGGGCATCATGCCGCCAGTCTGGCACTAATATGAATAAACCCACGAGGTTTATCTGGGCATCATGCCGTCAAACTGGCACTAAAATTATGTATAAGGCCACTAGGAGTATCTGGGCATCATGTCAGTCTGGCGCTAATATTATGTATAAACCCACTAGGTGTATCTGGGCATCTTGCCGTCAGTCTGGCACTAATATTATGTTCACGCTTACTAGGCGGTTCTGGGCATCATGCAGTCAGTCTGGCGCCACTATTATGTAAAACTCCACTAGGTGTATCTGGGTATCATGCCATCAGTCTGGCACTAATATGTATAAACCCACTAGGTGTATATGTGCATCATGCCGTCAAACTGGCGCTATTTTTATTTATAATCCCACTAGGTGTATTTGGGCATCATGTTGTCAGTCTTGCACTAATATTATATATAAGGCATCATGCCGTCAGTCTGGCACTACTATTATGTATAAGCTCACTAGGCGGATCTAGGCATTATGCCGTCAGTATGGCACTAATATTATGTATAAGCTCACTAGGCGGATCTAGGCATCATGCCGTCAGTCTGGCGCTCATATTATGTATAAACCCATTAGGTGTACAGGGCCTATGAATACCAAAAAACTCCCCTCGCCCATCGGGCGAGTAAATCACAAGACTTACCAGCCCGCAAGAAAATTTAGTCGCCCTGCATATCTGCATATAATGTGTATATATCTTATGTAAAAAGGCAATATAAATAGTGTTGTTGTAATCTCACATGCATTGCAGACAGAGGTCCCAATTTGAATGCTTTGCAAGCTGCTTACTATTTGGGACTTGAACATTAATAAAAAGCCTTTAACTTTAGAAAATATTTTTCTATTACCAGGTAGAAAAAAAACAGGGATATTATCTTTGAAAAACTGTATGTACAGTCTTGACTTATTTTCACCTAAGGGAAAAAAATATATATAACGGAGCTTCTTTTTTTTTTTTTTTTTTACTTCATCATATGTGGGGTTACGATTGACTAAGTATATTTAATTCTGCCCCCCTTCAACCTAGAGCGCTTTGAGTGGTATTGCATGTAGCTGGACAGTGACATAACAAGCATGTTAAAAATACTTTTTCCCCCCCTTTCTGCCCGGCTGCCTTTCAACTACTAGCGCGACTGTCAGTGCCGCGCTAGCAGATTTGACTGGGTGCATGGAGATGGTATGTTCTCTACAAATTAGTAAAGTCAGTTTTTGGAGCATCAATAGCGTCCAGGAAAATAGTGCACTGCTCTATATTGTTATGGTAGGCAGTTTGCTCGTGTACATTGTGCTGAAGTACTGCAGAGGACCCTGGAGTACTAAAGCATAATGTACATTTGCAAGCTGCCTACCATAACTATATTGTCACTTTAACCCATACTTCGTTCATACACACACACAGAGAAGAAATACTCACTGCTCTAGCAGGATGTCTTCCCGTGCATACAACCTTAGGGGTGAGAAGTAGCAACTGACATGGAAGAGACCAAGAGCCATGGATATAAGGGGAGGTCTTTGAAAGCATTTAACAGAAATAACCTCCCATTTCTTCCCTCCATTCCCGTGTGTGCACATATGTGGAATGCAATTTGACATTTTTTCTCTTGTTAAGTGTGTTCAGTCCATGGGTCATCCATTACTTATGGGATATATTCTCCTTCCCAACAGGAAGTTGCAAGAGGATCACCCAAGCAGAGCTGCTATATAGCTCCTCCCCTCACATGTCATATCCAGTCATTCTCTTGCAACCCTCAACAAAGAAGGAGGTCGCGAGAGGAGCTGGAGTTTTTACTTAATTATTCTTCAATCAAAAGTTTGTTATTTTAAATGGCACCGGAGTGTGCTGTTTTTCTATCTCAGGCAGTATTTGGAAGAAGAAACTGCCTGCGTTTTTTATCTATGATCTTAGCAGGCGTAACTAAGATCCACTGGCTGTTCTCGACATTCTGAGGAGTGGGGTAACTTCAGACTGGGAATAGCATGCGGGGTCTTCCGCAAATGAGGTATGTGCGGTACTTTATTTTCTGGGAATGGAATTGACTAAGAAAATACTGCTGTTACCGTATGATGTAAGTACAGCCTTAAATGCAGTAGTAGCAACTGGTATCAGGCTGAAAAATGTATGCGCAGTCGAGTTATATTCTAGGG
Organism: Bombina bombina; assembly: GCF_027579735.1. NCBI lineage: Eukaryota > Metazoa > Chordata > Amphibia > Anura > Bombinatoridae > Bombina > Bombina bombina. Next base: position 15,588,001 of record NC_069504.1, on the reverse strand, counting down.
ACTAGAATTTGACTGAGAAAATACTGTTAACACTGAAATAATACTTAAGCCTTCTCTGCAGTGGTAGCGACTGGTAGCAGGCTTAGTGATAACTTTGCATGACATTGAAAAATGTTGTTTTTTAATAAAACGTTTACTGGCATGTTATTCGTTTTTTTTTGTGAGGTACTTTGGTGATAAATCGCTTTGGGCATGATTTTTTCCACATGGCTAGCATATATTTCTGCATGGAAACCGTTATATCAGGGCTCCCACTGTTGTGATTGGAGTGGGAGGGCCCTTGTTTTAGCGCCTTATTGCGCAGTTAAAATTATTGCACAGTCTTTCTGCTTCTTCCCCCTTGATCCAGGACGTCTCTAGAGAGCTCAGGGGTCTGCAAATTTCATTTGTGAGGGAGGTAATCAGTCACAGCAGATCTGTGACAGTGTGCTGACTGTGATTAAAAGCGTTAAATCTTAATTGATATCTGTTTTATCCGTTTTGGGTATCGAGGGGTTAATCGTCCTTTTGCTAATGGGTGCAATCCTCTGCTAATAGTACACTTCTTGTTAAGAATTGTTTAATTATATCTGTATTTTTGAAGCGCTGCAACGTTTTTTATATTGCTTGTAAAACTTATTGAAAGTGATTTCCAAGCTTGTTATTTTCATTGCTAAGTCTGTTTTAACATGTCTGATTCAGAGGAAACTGTTTGTTCATCATGTTCAAAAGCCAATGTGGAGCCCAATAGAACGATGTGTACCAATTGTATTGATATTGCTTTGAATAAAAGTCAATCTGTACCGATAAAGAAGCTATCACCAGACAACGAGGGGGAAGTTATGTCGCCTAACTCTCCTCACGTGTCAGTACCTGCGTCTCCCGCTCGGGAGATCCGTAGGATTGAGACACCTAGTACATCTGGGCCCTTACAAATCACTTTACATGATATGGCTAATGTTATGAAAGAAGTATTATATAATATGCCCGAATTAAGGGGCAAACGCGATAGCTCTGGGTTAAGGACTGAGCGCGCTGATGACACGAGAGCCATGTCTGATACTGCGTCACAACTTGCAGAACATGAGGACGGTGAGCTTCATTCTGTCGGTGACGGTTCTGATTCGGGGAGACCGGATTCAGAAATTTAAAATTTTAAATTTAAGCTTGAGAACCTCCGTGTGTTACTAGGGGAGGTATTAGCGGCTCTGAATGATTGCGACACGGTGGCAATTCCAGAGAAATTGTGTAGGTTGGATAGATACTATGCGGTACCGGTGTGTACTGACGTTTTTCCTATACCAAAAAGACTTACAGAAATTATCAGTAAGGAGTGGGATAGACCCGGTGTGCCTTTTTCCCCTCCCCCGATATTTAGAAAAATGTTCCCTATAGACGCCACCACACGAGACTTATGGCAGACGGTCCCTAAGGTGGAGGGAGCAGTTTCTACGTTAGCCAAGCGTACCACTATCCCGGTGGAGGATAGCTGTGCTTTCTCAGATCCAATGGATAAAAAATTAGACGGTTACCTTAAGAAAATGTTTGTTCAACAGGGTTTTATATTGCAGCCTCTTGTCACGGCTGCAGCGGCATTCTGGTTTGAGTCTCTGGAAGAGGCGATTCGCACAGAGCCGTTGGATGAGGCCTTGAGCAAAGTTAGAACCCTTAAACAGGCTAATGCGTTTTGTTTCAGATGCCGTAGTACATCTAACCAAACTTACGGCTAAAAATTCCGGATTCGCCATACAAGCGCGCAGAGCGCTCTGGCTTAAATCCTGGTCAGCGGATGTAACTTCCAAGTCTAAACTACTTAACATTCCTTTCAAAGGGCAGACCTTATTCGGGCCCGGCTTGAAGGAAATTATTGCTGACATTACGGGAGGTAAGGGCCACACCCTTCCTCAGGACAGGGCCAAACCAAAGGCCAAACAGTCTAATTTTTGTGACTTTCGTAACTTCAAGGCAGGAGCAGCATCGACTTCCTCCGCTCCAAAACAGGAAGTAACTACTGCTCGTTACAGACAAGGTTGGAAAGGCAAGCAGTCATGGAACAAGGGCAAGCAGGCCAGAAAGCCTACTCCCGCCCCTAAGACAGCATGAAGTCAGGGCCCCCTATCCAGAGACGGATTTAGTGGGGGGCAGACTTTCTCTCTTTGCCCAGGCTTGGGCAAGAGATGTGCAGGATCCCTGGACGTTAAAGATTATATCTCAGGGATACCTTCTGGATTTCAAATCCTCTCCTCCACAAGGGAGGTTCCATCTTTCGAGGTTATCGACAAACCTAGTAAAGAGAGAGGCATTTCTACAATGTGTACAAGACCTCTTAATCATGGGGGTGATCCACTCAGTTCCGCGATCGGAACAGGGACAAGGATTTTACTCAAATCTATTTGTGGTTCCCAAAAAAGAGGGAACCTTCAGACCAATCTTGGACTTAAAGATCTTAAACAAATTCCTAAGGGTACCATCGTTCAAGATGGAAACCATTCTAACCATCCTACCCATGATCCAAGAGGGTCAATATATGACCACGGTGGACTTAAAGGATGCTTACCTTCATATACCGATTCACAAAGATCATTATCGGTACCTAAGGTTTGCCTTTCTAGACAGGCATTACCAGTTTGTGGCTCTTCCCTTCGGGTTAGCCACGGCCCTGAGAATTTTTACGAAGGTTCTGGGCTCACTTCTGGCGGTACTAAGACCACGAGGCATAGCGGTGGCTCCGTACCTAGACGACATTCTGATACAAGCGTCAAATTTTCAGAATGCAAGGTCTCATACAGAGATAGTTCTAGCATTTCTGAGGTCGCATGGGTGGAAAGTGAACGTGGAAAAGAGTTCTCTGTTACCACTCACACGGGTTCCTTTTCTAGGGACTCTTATAGATTCTGTAGAGATGAAGATTTACCTGACGGAGTCCAGGTTATCAAAGATTCTCAATGCTTGCCGTGTCCTTCATTCCATTCCAAGCCCATCGGTAGCTCAGTGCATGGAGGTAATCGGCTTAATGGTAGCGGCAATGGACATAGTGCCATTTGCGCGCCTGCATCTCAGACCGCTGCAACTATGCATGCTCAGTCAATGGAACGGGGATTACTCAGATCTGTCCCCTTTGCTAAATCTGGACCAGGAGACCAGGGATTCGCTTCTCTGGTGGTTGTCACCGGTTCATCTGTCCAAAGGAATGACCTTTCGCAGGCCAGATTGGACGATTGTAACAACGGATGCCAGCCTTCTAGGCTGGGGAGCAGTCTGGAATTCCCTGAAGGCTCAGGGATCGTGGACTCAGGAGGAGAAACTCCTCCCAATAAACATTCTAGAATTAAGAGCAATATTCAATGCTCTTCTGGCTTGGCCTCAGTTAGCAAAGCTGAGGTTCATCAGATTTCAGTCGGACAATATCACGACTGTGGCTTACATCAATCATCAAGGGGGAACCAGGAGTTCCCTAGCGATGTTGGAAGTCTCGAAGATAATTCGCTGGGCAGAGTCTCACTCTTGCCACCTGTCAGCGATTCACATCCCAGGCGTAGAGAACTGGGAGGTGGATTTCCTAAGTCGCCAGACTTTTCATCCGGGAGAGTGGGAACTTCACCCGGAGGTATTTGCTCAACTGATTCGTCGTTGGGGCAAACCGGATCTGGATCTCATGGCATCTCGCCAGAACGCCAAGCTTCCTTGTTACGGATCCAGGTCCAGGGACCCGGGAGCGGTGCTGGTAGATGCATTAGCAGCCCATTGGGTTTTCAACATAGCTTATGTGTTTCCACCATTTCTGTTGCTACCTCGGCTGATTGCCAGGATCAAACAGGAGAGGGCATCGGTAATTCTGATAGCGCCTGCGTAGCCACGCAGGACCTGGTATGCAGACCTAGTGGACATGTCGTCCTGTCCACCATGGTCTCTTCCTCTGAGGCAGGACCTTCTAATTCAGGGTCCTTTCAACCATCCAAACCTAATTTCTCTGAGGCTGACTGCCTGGAAATTGAACGCTTGATTCTATCAAAGCGTGGGTTTTCGGATTCGGTTATTGATACATTAATACAGGCTCGGAAACCTGTGACAAGAAAGATTTACCATAAGATATGGCGTAAATATTTATATTGGTGCGAATCCAAGAGTTACTCATGGAGTAAGGTTAGGATTCCTAGGATATTAGCTTTTCTACAAGAGGGTTTAGAAAAGGGTTTATCCGCTAGTTCGCTAAAGGGACAGATTTCAGCTCTGTCTATTCTTTTGCACAAACGTCTGGCAGAGCATCCAGACGTCCAGGCCTTTTGTCAGGCTTTGGCTAGAATTAAGCCTGTGTTTAAAGCTGTTGCTCCTCCGTGGAGCTTAAACTTGGTTCTTAAAGTTCTTCAGGGTGTTCCGTTTGAACCCCTTCATTCCATTGATATTAAGCTTTTATCTTGGAAAGTTTTGTTTTTGATAGCTATTTCCTTGGCTCGAAGAGTCTCTGAGTTATCTGCCTTACATTGTGATTCTCCTTATCTGATCTTTCATTCAGACAAAGTAGTTCTGCATACTAAACCTGGGTTTTTACCTAAGGTTGTTTCTAACAGGAATATCAATCAAGAGATTGTTGTTCCATCGTTATGTCCTAATCCTTCTTCAAAGAAGGAACGTCTTTTGCATAATCTAGACGTGGTCCGTGCTCTGAAGTTCTACTTACAGGCAACTAAAGATTTTCGACAAACTTCTTCTCTGTTTGTCGTTTACTCTGGACAGAGGAGGGGTCAAAAGGCTTCGGCTACCTCTCTCTCTTTTTGGCTTCGTAGCATAATACGTTTAGCCTATGAGACTGCTGGACAGCAGCCTCCTGAAAGAATTACAGCTCATTCCACTAGAGCTGTGGCTTCCACCTGGGCCTTTAAGAATGAGGCCTCTGTTGAACAGATTTGCAAGGCTGCAACTTGGTCTTCACTTCATACTTTTTACAAATTTTACAAATTTGACACTTTCGCTTCTTCGGAGGCTGGTTTTGGGAGAGAGGTTCTACAGGCAGTGGTTCCTTCTGTTTAATGTTCCTGCCTTGTCCCTCCCATCATCCGTGTACTTAGCTTTGGTATTGGTATCCCATAAGTAATGGATGACCCGTGGACTGAACACACTTAACAAGAGAAAACATAATTTCTTCTGTTATGTGCGATCAGTCCACGGGTCATCATTACTTCTGGGATATAACTCCTCCCCAACAGGAAATGCAAGAGGATTCACCCAGCAGAGCTGATATAGCTCCTCCCCTCTACGTCAGTCCCAGTCATTCTCTTGCACCCAACTCTGGGCGGCCATTACAGATAACAAACAGACCAGGAAACCTGCTGCTGCCCCAAAGACAGCATGAACCGAGAGCCCCCGATCCGGGACCGGATCTAGTGGGGGGCAGACTTTCTCTCTTCGCTCAGGCCTGGGCAAGAGATGTTCAGGATCCCTGGGCGCTGGAGATCATATCTCAGGGATACCTTCTAGACTTCAAATTATCTCCCCCAAAAGGGAGATTTCATCTGTCAAGGTTGTCAACAAACCAGATAAAGAAAGAAGCGTTTCTACGCTGTGTACAAGATCTGTTATTAATGGGAGTGATCCATCCAGTTCCGCGGTCGGAACAAGGACAAGGGTTCTACTCAAACCTGTTTGTGGTTCCCAAAAAAGAGGGAACTTTCAGGCCAATCTTAGATTTAAAGATTCTAAACAAATTCCTAAGAGTTCCATCGTTCAAAATGGAAACTATTCGGACAATCTTACCTATGATCCAAAAGGGTCAGTACATGACCACAGTGGATTTAAAAGATGCTTACCTTCACATACCGATTCACAAAGATCATCAACGGTATCTACGGTTTGCCTTCCTAGACAGGCACTACCAGTTTGTAGCTCTTCCATTCGGATTGGCTACGGCCCCAAGAATCTTCACAAAGGTTCTGGGCGCCCTTCTGGCGGTACTAAGACCGCGAGGGATTTCGGTAGCTCCGTACCTAGACGACATTCTAATACAAGCTTCAAGCTTTCAAACTGCCAAGTCTCATACAGAGTTAGTTCTGGCATTTCTAAGGTCGCATGGATGGAAAGTGAACGAAAAGAAAAGTTCTCTTTTTCCTCTCACAAGAGTTCCATTCTTGGGGACTCTTATAGATTCTGTAGAAATGAAGATTTACCTGACAGAAGACAGGTTAACAAGGCTTCAGGATGCATGCCGTGTCCTTCATTCCATTCAACACCCGTCAGTGGCTCAATGCATGGAGGTGATCGGCTTAATGGTAGCGGCAATGGACATAGTACCTTTTGCACGCCTACACCTCAGACCGCTGCAATTGTGCATGCTAAGTCAGTGGAATGGGGATTACTCAGATTTGTCCCCTACCCTGAATCTGAATCAAGAGACCAGAAATTCTCTTCTATGGTGGCTTTATCGGCCACACCTGTCCAGGGGGATGCCATTCAGCAGGCCAGACTGGACAATCGTAACAACAGACGCCAGCCTACTAGGTTGGGGCGCTGTCTGGAATTCTCTGAAGACTCAGGGATTATGGAATCAGGAGGAGAGTCTCCTTCCAATAAACATTCTGGAATTGAGGGCAGTTCTCAATGCCCTTCTAGCTTGGCCCCAATTAACAACTCAGGGGTTCATCAGGTTTCAGTCGGACAATATCACGACTGTAGCTTACATCAACCATCAGGGAGGGACAAGAAGCTCCCTAGCAATGATGGAAGTATCAAAGATAATTCGCTGGGCAGAGTCTCACTCTTGCCACCTGTCAGCAATCCACATCCCGGGAGTGGAGAACTGGGAGGCGGATTTCTTGAGTCGCCAGACTTTTCATCCGGGAGAGTGGGAACTTCATCCGGAGATTTTTGCCCAAATACTTCGACGTTGGGGCAAACCAGAGATAGATCTCATGGCGTCTCGCCAGAACGCCAAACTTCCTCACTACGGGTCCAGATCCAGGGATCCGGAAGCGGTTCTGATAGATGCTTTGACAGCACCTTGGAACTTCGGGATGGCTTATGTGTTTCCACCCTTCCCGCTGCTTCCTCGATTGATTGCGAAAATCAAACAAGAGAGAGCATCTGTGATTCTAATAGCGCCTGCATGGCCACGCAGGACTTGGTATGCAGATCTAGTGGACATGTCATCCTGTCCGCCTTGGTCTCTACCTCTGAGACAGGACCTTCTGATACAGGGTCCATTCAAACATCAAAATCTAACTTCTCTGAAACTGACTGCTTGGAAATTGAACGCTTGATTTTATCAAAGCGTGGTTTTTCTGAGTCGGTTATTGATACCCTGATCCAGGCTAGGAAGCCTGTTACCAGAAAGATTTACCATAAAATATGGCGCAAATACCTATACTGGTGCGAATCCAAACGTTACTCCTGGAGTAAGGTTAGGATCCCTAGGATATTGTCCTTTCTACAAGAAGGTCTAGAAAAGGGTTTATCGGCTAGTTCATTAAAGGGACAGATTTCAGCTCTGTCCATCTTGTTGCACAGGCGTCTGTCAGAAAATCCAGACGTCCAGGCTTTTTGTCAAGCTTTAGCTAGGATCAAGCCTGTGTTTAAAGCCGTTGCTCCGCCATGGAGTTTAAACTTAGTTCTTAACGTTTTACAAGGTGTTCCATTTGAACCCCTTCATTCCATTGATATAAAATTGTTATCGTGGAAAGTTCTATTTTTAATGGCTATTTCCTCGGCTCGAAGAGTCTCTGAGTTATCAGCCCTACATTGTGATTCTCCTTATCTGATCTTTCACTCAGACAAGGTAGTTCTGCGTACTAAACCTGGGTTCTTACCTAAGGTAGTTACTAACAGGAATATCAATCAAGAGATTGTTGTTCCATCCTTGTGTCCAAATCCTTCTTCAAAGAAGGAACGTCTTCTACACAATCTGGATGTAGTTCGTGCCCTCAAGTTCTACTTGCAGGCAACTAAAAATTTTCGCCAAACTTCTTCCTTGTTTGTCGTTTATTCTGGACAGAGGAGAGGTCAAAAAGCTTCTGCTACCTCTCTCTCTTTCTGGCTTCGTAGCATAATACGTTTAGCCTATGAGACTGCTGGACAGCAGCCTCCTGAAAGAATTACAGCTCACTCCACTAGAGCTGTGGCTTCCACTTGGGCCTTTAAGAATGAGGCCTCTGTTGAACAGATTTGCAAGGCTGCAACTTGGTCTTCGCTTCATACTTTTTCCAAATTTTACAAATTTGACACTTTTGCTTCTTCGGAGGCTATTTTTGGGAGAAAGGTTCTTCAGGCAGTGGTTCCTTCTATATAATGAGCCTGCCTATCCCTCCCGTCATCCGTGTACTTTTGCTTTGGTATTGGTATCCCAGAAGTAATGATGACCCGTGGACTGATCGCACATAACAGAAGAAAACATAATTTATGCTTACCTGATAAATTCCTTTCTTCTGTTGTGCGATCAGTCCACGGCCCGCCCTGTTTTTTAAGGCAGGTAAATATTTTTTAAATTATACTCCAGTCACCACTTCACCCTTGGTTACTCCTTTCTCGTTGATTCTTGGTCGAATGACTGGGACTGACGTAGAGGGGAGGAGCTATATCAGCTCTGCTGGGTGAATCCTCTTGCATTTCCTGTTGGGGAGGAGTTATATCCCAGAAGTAATGATGACCCGTGGACTGATCGCACAACAGAAGAAAGGAATTTATCAGGTAAGCATAAATTATGTTTTATGCTTACCTGATAAATTTATTTCTCTTGTAGTGTGTTCAGTCCACGGCCCGCCCTGTCTTTTTTTGAGGCAGGTTCTAAAATTTAAAATTATAACTCCAGTCACCACTGCACCTTATAGTTTCTCCTTTCTCGTCTTTTTTCGGTTGAATGACTGGATATGACATGTGAGGGGAGGAGCTATATAGCAGCTCTGCTTGGGTGATCCTCTTGCAACTTCCTGTTGGGAAGGAGAATATATCCCATAAGTAATGGATGACCCGTGGACTGAACACACTACAAGAGAAATAAATTTATCAGGTAAGCATAAATTATGTTTTTTTATTGCTTCTTATATCCCACTTAAAATGTCAGGTCGCCGTTCGGGCTGATAACTTAAAAATTTTACTTGCCCACAAGAATTTTTACTCGCCATTGGCGACCGGACCGGTCTATTCATATGCCCTGGGTGTATCTGGGCATCATGCTGTCAGTCTGGCACTAATATTATGTATAAGCCCACTAGGAGTATCTAGGCATCATGCCATCAGTCTGGCACTAATACTATATTCACACTCACTTGGCGGATCTGGGCATCATGCTGTCAGTCTGGCCCTAATTATGTATAAGCCCACTAGGTGTATCTGCGCATTATGACATCAATCTGGCACCACTATTACGTAATACCCCACTAGGTGTATCTGGGCATCATGCCGCCAGTCTGGCACTAATATGTATAAACCCACGAGGTGTATCTGGGCATCATGCCGTCAAACTGGCACTATTATTATCTATAAGCCCACTATGTGTATCTGGGCATCATGCCGTCAGTCTGGCCCTATTATTATGGTTACGCTTACTAGGCAGATCTGGGCATCATGCTGTCAGTCTGGCACTACTATTATGTATAAGCTCACTAGGCGGATCTAGGCATTATGCCGTCAGTATGGCACTAATATTATGTATAAGCTCACTAGGCGGATCTAGGCATCATGCCGTCAGTCTGGCGCTCATATTATGTGTAAACCCATTAGGTGTATCTGGGCATCATGCTGTCAGTCTGGCACTAATATTATGTATAAGCCCACTAGGAGTATCTAGGCATCATGCCATCAGTCTGGCACTAATATTATATTCACACTCACTTGGCGGATCTGGGCATCATGCTGTCAGTCTGGCCCTAATTATGTATAAGCCCACTAGGTGTATCTGCGCATTATGACATCAATCTGGCACCACTATTACGTAATACCCCACTAGGTGTATCTGGGCATCATGCCGTCAAACTGGCACTATTATTATCTATAAGCCCACTAGGTGTATCTGGGCATCATGCCGTCAGTCTGGCACTAATATTATGTATAAGCTCACTAGGTGTATCTGGGCATCATGCCGTCACTCTGGCACTAATATGTATAAGCCCACTAGGTGTATCTGGGCATCATGTTGTCAGTCTAGCGCCACTATTATGTAAAACCCCACTAGGTGTATCTGGGCATCATGCCATCAGCCTGGCACTAATATTATGCATAAGCCCACTAGGTGTATCTGGGCATCATGTTGTCAGTCTAGCGCCACTATTATGTAAAACCCTACTAGGTGTATCTGGGCATCATGCCATCAGTCTGGTACTAATATGTATAAACCCACTAGGTGTATCTGGGCATCATGCAGTCAGTCTGGCGCCACTATTATGTAAAACTCCACTAGGTGTATCTGGGTATCATGCCATCAGTCTGGCACTAATATGTATAAACCCACTAGGTGTATATGGGCATCATGCCGTCAAACTGGCGCTATTTTTATTTATAATCCCACTAGGTGTATTTGGGCATCATGTTGTCAGTCTTGCACTAATATTATATATAAGGCATCATGCCGTCAGTCTGGCACTACTATTATGTATAAGCTCACTAGGCGGATCTAGGCATTATGCCGTCAGTATGGCACTAATATTATGTATAATCCCACTAGGTGTATCTGGGCATCATGCCGTCAGTCTGGTACTAATATTATGTATAATCCCACTAGGTGTATCTGAGCATCATGCCGTCAGTCTGGTACTAATATTATGTTCACGCTCACTTGGCGGATCTGGGCATGATGCCATCGGTCTGGCGCTAATATTATGTATAAACCCATTAGGTGTATCTGGGCATCATGCCGTCAGTATGGCACTAATATTATGTATAAACCCACTAGGTGTATCTGAGCATCATGCCATTAGTCTGGTACTAATATGTATAAACCCACTAGGTGTATCTGGGCATCATGCCGTCAGTCTGGCACTAATATTATGTTCACGCTCACTTGGCGGATCTGGGCATGATGCCATCGGTCTGGCGCTTATATTATGTAAAACCCCACTAGGTGTATCTAGGGATCATGCCGTTAGTCTGGCACTAAAATTATGTATAAACCCACTAGGTGTATCTGGGCATCATGCCGTCAGTATGGCGCTAATATTATGGATAAGCCCATTAGGTGTATCTGGGCATCATGCCATCAGAGTGTCACTAATATGTATAAACCCACTAGGTGTATCTAGGCATGATGTCAGTCTGGCACTAATATTATGTTCACGCTCACTAGGCGGATCTGGGCATCATGCCATCAAACTGGCACTATTTTTATTTATAATCACACTAGGTGTATCTGGGCATCATGCCATCAAACTGGCACTATTTTTATTTATAATCCCACTAGGTGTATCTGGGCATCATGCCGTCAGTCTGGCGCTAATATTATGTATAAACCCACTAGGTGTATCTGGGCATCATGCCGTCAGTATGGCACTAATATTATGTTCAGGCTCACTAGGTGGATCTGGGCATCATGCCGTCAGTGTGGCGCTAATATTATGTATAAACCCATTAGGTGTATCTGGGCATCATGCTGTCAGTCTGGCACTAATATTATGCATAAGCCCACTAGGTGTATCTGGGCATCATGTTGTCAGTCTAGCGCCACTATTATGTAAAACCCCACTAGGTGCATATGGGCATCATGCCATCAGTCTGGCAGTAAAATTATGTATAAGCCCACTAGGTGTATCTAGCATTATGCCGTCCATATGGCACTAATATTATGCATAAGCCCACTAGGTGTATCTGGGCATTATGCCGTCAGTCTGGAACTAATATTATGCATAAGCCCACTAGGTGTATCTGGGCATCATGCCGTCAGTCTGGCGCTAATATTATGTTCATGCTCACTTGGCGGATCTGGGCATCTTGCTGTCAGTCTAGCGCCACTATTATGTAAAACCCCACTAGGTGTATCTAGACATCATGCCGTCAGTCTGGCAGTAAAATTATGTATAAGCTTACTAGGCGGATCTAGGCATTATGCCGTCCATATGGCACTATTATGCATAAGCCCACTAGGTGTATCTGGGCATTATGTTGTTAGTCTGGCGCCACTATTATGTAAAACCCCACTAGGTGTATCTAGACATCATGCCGTCAGTCTGGCAGTAAAATTATGTATAAGCTTACTTGGTGGATCTAAGCATTATGCCGTCCATATGGCACTATTATTATGCATAAGCCCACTAGGTGTATCTGGGCATTATGCCGTCAGTCTGGAACTAATATTATGCATAAGCCCACTTGGTGTATCTGGGCATTATGTCGTCAGTCTGGAACTAATATTATGCATAAGCCCACTTGGTGTATCTGGGCATCATGCCGTCAGTCTGGAACTAATATTATGCATAAGCCCACTAGGTGTATCTGGGCATTATGCCGTCAGTCTGGAACTAATATTATGTATAAACCCACTAGGTGTATCTAGGCATCATGCCATCAGTCTGGCACTAATATTATGTATAAACCCACTAGGTGTATCTAGGCATTATGCCGTCAGTCTGGCACTAATATTATATATAAGCTTACTAGGCGGATCTAGGCATTATGCCGTCAGTATGGCACTAATATTATGCATAAACCCACTAGGTGTATCTGGGCATCATGCTGTCAGACTGGCACTAATATATTTACGCTCACTAGGCGGATCTGGGCATCATGCTGTCAGACTTGCACTAATATTATGTATAAACCCACTAGGTGTATCTAGGCATCATGCCATCAGTCTGTCGCTAATACTACGTATAAACCTACTAGGTGTATCTGGACATCATGCCGTCAGTCTGGCACTAATATTATGTATAAACCCACTAGGAGGATCTGCTGCATCATGCGGTCAGTCTGGCGCTAATGTTACGTATAAACCCACTAGGTGCATCTGGGCATCATACCATCAGACTGGCGCTAATATTATGTATAAACCCACTAGGAGGATCTGCTGCATCATGCCGTCAGTCTGGCGCTAATATGTATAAACCCACTAGGTGTATCTAGGCATCATACCGTCAGTCTGGCGCTAATATTATGTATAAACTCACTAGGAGTCTGGGCATCATGCCGTTGTGGTTATTACAAATGTTTATCTAGAATTTTAAATTTAAACCACTAAATATATAATTCTATGTGAAATCCCACTAAACCATTACAATTAAGTTAAGTGAAATAAACACTGTAAAAGTGTCTCCATTGTTTCCAAAGAATTTATTAGGAATCAATATATATTGTAATAGCGGAATATATTTACAAATATATTTTACAGCAAAACAGTCCAACTAATTAATACAGGGCAACTCTACCACAACCCCAATTTGTGCAACACTGCTAAGATAATCACATAATTTTATCCAAGGAATACTGCATACTTAGCCAAATTTTCCAATGTGTCCAATATCAGCCATCTTCAGCAAGAGAGGATAAGAAGAGAGAAAGAAAGTGTTTCTCAATGTTATTCTCATTTTAAAGGGGTTTGGCCTATCACATGCCAGTCAAGGTTAGTGGGAGTGTCTTTAACACCTAGCTCAGGCAGAGAAACGTGTATCTGGGGGGAAGGGATTTGAAAACCAGCTATGTGAATATGCCAGGGATAAAATCTGTGAGCTATGTCACCACATTCCCTCACTTTTTCTTCTCCTATGTTGCCCCGTTTTCTAGTTATACCCACTAGTACAGAAGAACACAGTGGGATCGAAAACCTCACAGGAAAAATTCTCCCACCATCCCTTCGGAATATAATTCCCTCTGCGATACGAGCTCTTCTGTACTTTCCTAGGACTGTCCATTCCTAGTCTAACTTTATTATTTTTCGGCCCTTTTAAGGCTATTGGCAGTTTAGTTTAGGCTAGGCTTTTTTTTCTATTTTGGGGGGGCTTTTTTATTTTGATAGGGCTATTAGATTAGGTGTAATTAGTTTAAATATTTGATAATTTCTTTTTTATTTTGTGTAATTTAGCGTTTGTTTTTTTTTGTTTTTTGCGACGATGTTAGGGACAGCAGATTAGGGGTTAATAATATTTAACTAGTGTTTGCGATGCGGGAGTGCGGCGGTTTAGGGGTTAATATGTTTATTGTAGTGGTGGCGATGTCGGGAGCAGCAGAGTAGGGGTTAATAATTTTATTTTAGTGTTTGCGATGCCTCGGTTTAGGGGTTAATAGGTAGTTTATGGGTGTTAGTGTACTTTTAGCACTTTAGTTATCCGTAACATAAAAGCCATAACTACTGACGTTCAGTTTACGGTACGGATCTTGTAGTTATGGGCTGTACCGCTCACTTTTTGGCCGGGCAGGCAAACTTGTAATACCGGCGCTGTGGAAGTCCCATTGAAAAAGGCATTTTTGAAAGCTGCGGTAGTTAAGTCGTGTTATGGCCAAAAAAGTGTGCGGTACAGATATACTGCAAAACTTGTAATCTAGCCAATTTATTTGTATAGCGCCGCCAAATTCCGTAGCACTGGGAACAGTGATAGGGGTATACAATGACAAGGATTTGTGATAGAATACAAAACATAACAAAACTAAATAAATTTAGTACAGGAGGAAGAGGGCCCTGCTCCAGAGAGCTCACAGTCTACGGTTTTAACTTTATACAATACATTAAAAAAAATTGCTCAAAATTATACATAGACACAAAATCCTATGCTAAACCCCATTAGCAACATTTATACAATGGTAAAAAACGTTAAGTTCATGTATGTGTGCGTGAGTGTGGGCACACTAGATGGGTATGCGTGTAGTAAAAAATTAGAATTGTGCTTGTAAAAACATAAATTTTGCTTACCTGATAATTTTCTTCTGACAGGAAGAGTCCACAGCTGCATTAATTACTTTTGGGAATTCAGAACCTGGCCACCAGGAGGAGGCAAAGACACCTCAGCCAAAGGCTTAAATACCTCCCCCACTTCCCTCATCCCCCATTCATTCTGCCAAGGGAACAAGGAATAGTAGGAGAAATATCAGGGTGAAAAAAAGGTGCCAGAAGAACAAAAATATACTCCCGCCCCATAGATAAAGCGCAGGCGGGAGCTGTGGACTCTTCCTGTCAGAAGAAAAGAAAATGATCAGGTAAACATAATTTGTTTTTCTTCTTAAACTGGAACAGTCCACAGCTGCATTCATTACTTTTGGGAAAACAATACCCAAGCTAGAGGACACTGAATGCAAAACAAGGGTGCGTAAAAAAAAAAAAGGCAGCTCCTTCGAAAGACACCACAGCCTGAAATTAACAGACACCCTACAAAAAACTATAACAAGGGAAAAACCTGAGCCCGGGTAATAACTCATCAGTTACACAACCTGCAAAGCCGTGCTAGAGACCACTCAGACCCAGTGTCTGCTCAGCATAAGGCCTTAGAGGAGTCAGCCCTGCGGCACTCAACTCCCACATTCCAAAACCGAAAAAACTCTATGAACCCCGAGAGGGAGAGTAGAGGAACCCAGGAGATCCGAAGCACCATCCAAAACAGACTTAAACCAAAAACTGGTCAAATGCTCTATCCGAAAGAGAGAATAGAAGCCCCATGAGAAGGACAAGGACCAGAAGATTAGTCCATAGTAAAAAACATCACTAAGATGACCAGAAGGCCACCCTCGATCCCTGACACAGCACCATATCAACTATGGTGTTCAAGAAAATTCGCCCTTGTAACCTAGACAAGACATGGCCCGTCAGGTTAAGCATAGACAAGCAGAGACAAAAACCGTCCCAGCAGCTTAAAAAGAGATCTCCAAGAGGGCACAGAGCCACCTATGGCAAACTCGCGATGACCCTTCCAAAGGCAACAAAGCCAACTTAAGCCAGCGTGGGACTCATCCCACTGAGAAGTGCTGAAAAATATCTGACAACAGCTCCCAACCAGAAAATCCCTGAATCCAAGGAGCGATCCATCTTAGCAACAGCCGCCGCCGGTATAGAGAGATGGGCACTAAGCTTCCCCCCAACAAAGGGGAGGACAGATTCATATAAGTAAACGGTCCCAGCCCCAAGGCTAGTGAAACACCTTTTGCAGACAAGAGTCTCAGACCTTCTACGATCTACAAGGCATCAAAGCCCCAGAGTAGAAATCTGAGCTACCCTGAACAATGACAGGAACTTCATGCTCGGGTCCAATGACCCCTATACTGCTGTTTTTGTTGTTAAAGTTTATTTTCTAAATAAAATGTCTCTTTAATGGGTGATTTAACCTTTGCTTAAAGGGTGCAATAATTTTTGGCAAAATTGAACTGTTTTTAATGATTTGTTAGTGATAATCGTTTTTGGTGCAGTACAGAAAAATTGTTGCGCTTTTATTTCTTAAAGGCGCAGTACATTTTTAAAAAAAAAAATTCAGTAAATAAGGTTTTAGCGACTATTGTGGCTATTGCTAGTCTGTTTAACATGTCTGAACTTGAGGAAAACTCCTTATTCTATGTGTTTAGAGGCCATTGTGGAACCCCCTCTTACTTTGTGTACCTCTTGTACTGAAAGAGCCTTACAATGTAAAGAGCATACTTTATGTAAAGAAAGGGTGCCTAAAGATGATTCTCAGTCTGAAGAGAATCAGGATATGCCGCCTAATTCTCCCCAAGTGTCACAACCTTTAACGCCCACCCAAGCGACGCCGGGTTCCTCAACCGCGTCTAATTCTTTTACTCTGCAGGATATGGCTGCAGTTATGTCAACTACCCTTACAGAGGTATTATCTAAACTACCAGTGTTACAGGGTAAACGCAGTAGGACAGGAATCAATGTAAATACTGAGTCTCTGAAGATTTGTTGGCTATTTCCGATGTACCCTCACAGGGATCTGAGTTGGGGGTCAGGGAAGTTTTGTCTGAGGGAGAACTTTCGGAATCAGGAAGTGTGTTACCTCAGACAGATTCGAACGTCATTTAAATTTAAGCTGGAACACCTCCGCCTGTTACTTAGGGAGGATTTAGCAACTCTGGATGACTGTGACCCTATTATGGTACCACCAGAGAAATTGTGTAAATTGGACAAATATCTGGAAGTTCCCGCTTACACTAATGTTTTTCCTAAGAGAATCTCAGAGATTATAAAGGAGGAGTGGGACAGACCAGGTATACCGTTCTCTCCTCTTCCTAATTTCAAGAAAATGTATCCCATATCAGACACCATTTGGGACTCTTGGCAAATTGTCCCTAAGGTGGAGGGAGCTATATCTACCCTGGCTAAGCGTACAACTATTCCTATTGAGGACAGTTGTGCTTTCAAAGACCCTATGGATAAGAAGTTAGAGGGTCTTCTAAAGAAATTTTATTCATGAGGGTTTCCTTTTACAACCGACAGGCTGCATTGTTCCAGTTACTACTGCAGCGGTTTTCTGGTTTGATGCTCTAGAAGAGTCTCTTAAGGTTGAGACCCCTTTAGAGGATATTTTAGATAGAATTAAGGCTCTCAAGCTAGCTAATTCTTTTATTACAGATGCCGCCTTTCAAATTGCTAAGTTGGCAGCGAAAAATGCAGGATTTGTCATTTTAGCGCTTAGAGCGTTATGGTTAAAATCGTGGTCTGCTGATGTGTCATCTAAATCAAAGCTCTTAGCTATTCCTTTCAAGAGTAAGACCCTATTCGGGCCTGAGTTGAAGGAAATCATTTCTGACATTACTGGAGGTAAAGGTCACGCTCTACCTCAGGATAAGTCTGTTAAGATGAGGGGTAAACAAAATAATTTTCGTTCCTTTCGGAATTTTAAAGGAGTACCCTCTTCTTCCTCTTCCTCCACAAAGCAGGAAGAGAATTTTGCTCAGGCCAAGTCAGTCTGGAGACCCAACCAGGCTTGGAACAAGGGTAAACAATCCAAGAAGCCCGCTGCTGCTGCTTCAAAGACAGCATGAAGGGGCGGCCCCCGATCCGGGACCGGATCTAGTAGGGGGCAGACTTTCTTTCTTTGCCCAGGCTTGGGCAAGAGATGTTCAGGACCCTTGGGCATTGGAAATCGTGGCCCACGGGTATCAACTGGAATTAAAAAAAATTCTCCCAAGAGAGAAAATTTCTTCTTTCACGATTGTCTGTAAACCAGATAAAAAGAGAGGCGTTCTTACGTTGTGTACAAGACCTCTCTACTATGGGAGTAATTCGTCCCGTTCCAAGACTAGAACAGGGACAGGGATTTTACTCAAATCTTTTCGTGGTTCCCAAAAAAGAGGGAACGTTCAGACCTATTTTAGATCTCAAGAGTCTAAATAAGTTTCTCAGAATTCCATCCTTCAAGATGGAGACCATCCGAACGATTTTAACAATGATCCAGGAGGGTCAATATATGACTACCGTGGACTTGAAGGATGCATACCTTCATATTCCTATCCACATGGATCATCATCAGTTCCTAAGGTTTGCCTTCCTGGACAAACATTTTCAGTTCGTGGCTCTTCCCTTCGGGTTGGCCACAGCACCCAGGATCTTCACGAAGGTTCTAGGGTCCCTTCTGGCGGTTCTCAGGCCGCGGGGCATAGCAGTGGCGCCTTATCTGGACAGTGGCGCCTTATCTGGACGATATTTTGATTCAGGCGTCAACTTATCTGACAAAGTCTCATACAGACACAGTGTTGTCTTTTCTGAGAACTCACGGGTGGAAGGTAAATCTAGAAAAGAGTTTACGAATTCCACAGACAAGGGTTCCCTTCTTGGGAACTCTGATAGATTCTATAGACATGAAAATATTTCTGACGGAGGTCAGAAAGTCAAAGATTCTAAATACATACTGAGCCCTTCAGTCCAATCTTCGGCAATCAGTGGTTCAGTGTATGGAGGTAATTGGATTGATGGTGGCGGCAATGGACATCATTCCGTTTGCTCGGTTTCATCTCAGACCACTGCAACTGTGCATGCTCGGAGAGTGGAATGGGGACTATGCAAATTTATCTCCTCTGATAAATCTGTATCAAGAGACCAGAGACTCTCTTCTTTGGTGGTTGTCGCCGGATCATCTGTCCCAAGGGACGTGTTTCCGCAGACCCTCGTGGGTGATAGTGACAATGGACGCAAGTCTACTGGGCTGGGGTGCAGTCTGGAATTCCCTGAAGGCTCAGGGTGTATGGACTCAAGTGCAGTCTCTACTTCCAATCAATATTCTGGAATTGAGAGCAATATTCAATGCGCTTCAGGCATGGCCTCAGTTGGCTTCGGCCAAATTCATCAGATTCCAGTCGGACAACATCACGACTGTGGCTTACATCAATCCTCAGGGAGGAACGAGGAGTTCCTTAGCGATGATAGAAGTGTCCAAGATAATTTGATGGGCGGAGACCCACTCTTGTTATCTGTCAGCAATCTACATCCCAGGAGTGGACAACTGGGAAGCGGACTTTTTAAGCCGACAGGCTTTTCATCCAGGGAAGTGGGAACTCCATCCGGAGGTATTTGTCTCTCTGATTCTCTGATGGGGCAGACCGGAATTGGATCTGATGGCGTCTCGACAGAATGCCAAGCTCCCAAGATAGGATCCAGGTCGAGGGATCCTCAGGCCGAACTGATAGATGCCCTGGCAGTGCCTTGGTCGTTCAACCTGGCTTATGTGTTTCCACCGTTTCCTCTCCTTCCCCGGGTGATTGCTCGGATCAAACAGGAGAGAGCTTCAGTAATACTAATCGCCCCTGCGTAGCCACGCAGGACTTGGTATGCAGATCTAGTGGACATGTCCTCTCTGCCTCCGTGGAAGCTTCCAGTGAGGCAGGACCTTCTCATTCAAGGTCCTTTCCAACATCCAAATCTAATTTCTTTTCAGCTGACTGCTTGGAGATTGAACGCTTGATTTTATCTAAGCGGGGTTTCTCTGATTCGGTCATCGATACTTTGATTCAGGCACGTAAGACTGTAACTAGAAAGATCTATCATAAGATATGGCGCAAATATCTTTTTTTGGTGTGAATCCAAGGACTACTCATGGAGTAAAGTTAGGATTCCAAGGATTCTGTCCTTTCTCCTAGAAGGATTGGAGAAAGGGTTATCAGCGAGTTCCTTAAAAGGACAAATTTCTGCTTTGTCAATTTTGCTACACAATTGTTTGGCAGATGTTCCAGACGTTCAGTCTTTTTGTCAGGCTCTAACCAGAATTGAGCCTGTGTTTAGACCTATTGCTCCACCCTGGAGTTTGAATTTAGTTCTTAGGGTTCTTCAAGGGGTTCCGTTTGAACCCATGCTTTCCATAGATATTAAGTTGTTATCTTGGAAAGTTTTGTTTTTGGTTGCTATTTCTTCTGCTCGTAGAGTTTCTGAGCTTTCAGCACTACAATGTGACTCGCCTTATCTTATCTTTCATTCTGATAAGGTGGTTTTACGTACCAAACCTGGGTTCCTGCCTAAGGTTGTTTCTAATAAGAATATTAATCAGGAAATTGTTGTTCCTTCTTTATGTCCTAATCCTTCTTCTAAGAAGGAGCGTCTGTTACATAACTCAGACGTAGTCCGTGCCTTGAAGTTTTACTTACAGGCGACTAAGGATTTCCGTCAATCATCTTCATTATTCATTGTTTTTCTTCTGTTATGTGTGATCAGTCCACGGGTCATCATTACTTCTGGGATATTATCTGCTCCCCTACAGGAAGTGCAAGAGGATTCACCCAGCAGAGTTGCTATATAGCTCCTCCCCTCTACGTCACCTCCAGTCATTCTCTTGCACCCAAAGACTAGATAGGAGGTGTGAGAGGACTATGGTGATTATACTTAGTTTTTATAACTTCAATCAAAAGTTTGTTATTTTACAATAGCACCGGAGCGTGTTATTACTTCTCTGGCAGAGTTTGAAGAAGAATCTACCAGAGTTTTTCTTATGATTTTAACCGGAGTAGTTAAGATCATATTGCTGTTTCTCGGCCATCTGAGGGAGGTAAAAGCTTCAGATCAGGGGACAGCGGGCAGTTGAATCTGCATTGAGGTATGTAGCAGTTTTTATTTTCTGAATGGAATTGATGAGAAAATCCTGCTATACCGTTATAATGACATGTATGTATACTCTACACTTCAGTATTCTGGGGATGGTATTTCACCGGAATTACTCTGTAAAAGTACATTAAACCTTTTAATAGGTATTTAGTTCATGTTAAACGTTTTTGCTGGAATGTAGAATCGTTTGCATTTCTGAGGTACTGAGTGAATAAATATTTGGGCATTATTTTTCCACTTGGCAGTTTGCTTGTTTTGCTTATGACAGTTTCGTTTCTCTCTCACTGCTGTGTGTGAGGGGGAGGGGCCGTTTTTGGCGCTCTTTGCTACGCATCAAAAAATTTTCAGTCAGTTACACTTGTATTTTCTGCATGATCCGGTTCATCTCTAACAGAACTCAGGGGTCTTCAAACTTCTTTGAAGGGAGGTAGATTCTCTCAGCAGAGCTGTGAGATTTATGTAGTGACTGTGTTTTAAAACGTTGCTCTGTAATTTTTATGTTTAAAATTTAATTAGTGTTGCTTTACTAATGGGAACAAACCTTTGCTAACAAGTTGTGTTGTTTTTAAAGAGTGATGCTATAACTGTTTTTCAGTTCATTATTTCAACTGTCATTTAATCGTTTAGTGCTTCTTTGAGGCACAGTACGTTTTTGTTAAATAAGATTGTAACCAAGTTGCATGTTTATTGCTAGTGTGTTAAACATGTCTGATTCAGAGGAAGATACCTGTGTCATTTGTTCCAATGCCAAGGTGGAGCCCAATAGAAATTTATGTACTAACTGTATTGATGCTACTTTAAATAAAAGCCAATCTGTACAAATTGAACAAATTTCACCAAACAGCGAGGGGAGAGTTATGCCGTCTAACTCGCCTCACGTGTCAGTACCTGCGTCTCCCGCCCGGGAGGTGCGTGATATTATGGCGCCTAGTACATCTGGGCAGCCATTACAGATAACATTACAAGATATGGCTACTGTTATGACTGAAGTTTTGGCTAAGTTACCAGAACTAAGAGGCAAGCGTGATCACTCTGGGGTGAGAACAGAGTGCGCTGATAATTCTAGGGCCATGGCTGATACTGCGTCACAGCTTGCAGAGCATGAGGACGGAGAGCTTCATTCTGTAGGTGACGGTTCTGATCCAAGCAGATTGGATTCAGATATTTCAAATTTTAAATTTAAATTGGAAAACCTCCGTGTATTACTAGGGGAGGTCTTAGCGGCTCTTAACGATTGTAACACTGTTGCAATACCAGAGAAAATGTGTAGGTTGGATAAATACTTTGCGGTACCGGCGAGTACTGACGTTTTTCCTATACCTAAGAGATTAACTGAAATTGTTACTAAGGAGTGGGATAGACCCGGTGTGCCGTTCTCACCCCCTCCAATATTTAGAAAGATGTTTCCAATAGACGCCACCACACGGGACTTATGGCAAACGGTCCCTAAGGTGGAGGGAGCAGTTTCTACTTTAGCTAAGCGCACCACTATCCCGGTGGAGGATAGCTGTGCTTTTTCAGATCCTATGGATAAAAAATTAGAGGGTTACCTTAAGAAAATGTTTGTTCAACAAGGTTTTATATTGCAACCCCTTGCATGCATCGCGCCGATTACGGCTGCGGCAGCATTTTGGATTGAGTCTCTGGAAGAGAACCTTAGTTCCGCTACGCTGGACGACATTACGGACAGGCTTAGAGTCCTTAAACTAGCTAATTCATTCATTTCGGAGGCCGTAGTACATTTAACCAAACTTACGGCTAAGAATTCAGGATTCGCCATTCAGGCACGTAGGGCGCTGTGGCTAAAATCCTGGTCGGCTGATGTAACTTCTAAGTCCAAATTACTTAATATACCTTTCAAGGGGCAAACTTTATTTGGGCCCGGTTTGAAAGAAATTATCGCTGACATTACAGGAGGTAAGGGCCACGCTCTACCTCAAGACAAAGCCAAAGCTAAGGCTAGACAGTCTAATTTTCGTCCCTTTCGGAATTTCAAAGCAGGTGCAGCATCAACTTCCACTGCACCAAAACAGGAAGGAGCTGTTGCTCGTTACAGACAAGGCTGGAAACCTAACCAGTCCTGGAATAAGGGCAAGCAGGCCAGAAAACCTGCTGCTGCCCCTAAGACAGCATGAACCGAGGGCCCCCGATCCGGGACCGGATCTAGTGGGGGGCAGACTCTCTCTCTTCGCCCAGGCTTGGGCAAGAGATGTCCAGGATCCCTGGGCGCTAGAGATCATATCTCAGGGATACCTTCTAGACTTCAAATTATCTCCCCCACGAGGGAGATTTCATCTGTCAAGGTTGTCAACAAACCAAATAAAGAAAGACGCGTTTCTACGCTGTGTACAAGATCTATTATTAATGGGAGTGATCCATCCGGTTCCGCGGTCGGAACAAGGACAAGGGTTTTACTCAAACCTGTTTGTGGTTCCCAAAAAAGAGGGAACTTTCAGGCCAATCTTGGATTTAAAGATCCTAAACAAATTCCTAAGAGTTCCATCGTTCAAGATGGAAACTATTCGGACAATCTTACCCATGATCCAAAAGGGTCAGTACATGACCACAGTGGATTTAAAGGATGCTTACCTTCACATACCGATTCACAAAGATCATTACCGATATCTAAGGTTTGCCTTCTTAGACAGGCATTACCAGTTTGTAGCCCTTCCATTCGGATTGGCCACGGCTCCAAGAATTTTCACAAAGGTTCTGGGTGCCCTTCTAGCGGTTCTGAGACCGCGAGGAATTTCGGTAGCTCCGTACCTAGACGACATTCTGATACAAGCTTCAAGCTTTCAAACTGCCAAGTCTCATACAGAGTTAGTTCTGGCATTTCTAAGGTCGCATGGATGGAAAGTGAACGAAAAGAAGAGTTCTCTCTTGCCTCTCACAAGGGTTCCATTCTTGGGGACTCTTATAGATTCTGTAGAAATGAAGATTTATCTGACAGAAGACAGATTAACAAAGCTTCTAAATGCATGCCGTGTCCTTCATTCCATTCAACTCCCGTCAGTAGCTCAATGCATGGAGGTGATCGGCTTAATGGTAGCAGCAATGGACATAGTACCCTTTGCACGCCTACATCTCAGACCGCTGCAATTGTGCATGCTGAGTCAGTGGAATGGGGATTACTCAGATTTGTCCCCCACTCTGAATCTGGATCAAGAGACCAGAAACTCTCTTCTATGGTGGCTTTCTCGGCCACATCTGTCCAGGGGGATGCCTTTCAGCAGGCCGGACTGGACAATTGTAACAACAGACGCCAGCCTTCTAGGTTGGGGCGCTGTCTGGAATTCTCTGAAGGCTCAGGGACAATGGAGTCAGGAGGAAAGTCTCCTGCCAATAAACATTCTGGAATTGAGAGCAGTTCTCAATGCCCTTCTAGCTTGGCCCCAGTTAAAAACTCGGGGGTTCATCAGGTTTCAGTCGGACAACATCACGACTGTAGCTTACATCAACCATCAGGGAGGGACAAGAAGCTCCCTAGCAATGATGGAAGTATCAAAGATAATTCGCTGGGCAGAGTCTCACTCTTGCCATCTGTCAGCAATCCACATCCCGGGAGTGGAGAACTGGGAGGCGGATTTCTTGAGTCGCCAGACTCTTCATCCGGGGGAGTGGGAACTTCATCCGGAGGTCTTTGCCCAAATACTTCGACGTTGGGGCAAACCAGAGATAGATCTCATGGCGTCTCGCCAGAACGCCAAACTTCCTCGCTACGGATCCAGATCCAGGGATCCGGGAGCGGTCCTGATAGATGCTTTGACAGCACCTTGGAACTTCAGGATGGCTTATGTGTTTCCACCCTTCCCGCTGCTTCCTCGATTGATTGCCAAAATCAAACAGGAGAGAGCATCAGTGATTCTAATAGCGCCTGCATGGCCGCGCAGGACTTGGTATGCAGATCTAGTGGACATGTCATCCTGTCCGCCGTGGTCTCTACCTCTAAGACAGGACCTTCTGATTCAGGGTCCATTCAAACATCAAAGTCTAACTTCTCTGAAGCTGACTGCTTGGAAATTGAACGCTTGATTTTATCAAAACGTGGGTTTTCTGAGTCGGTTATTGATACCCTGATACAGGCTAGGAAGCCTGTTACCAGAAAGATTTACCATAAAATATGGCGTAAATACCTATACTGGTGTGAATCCAAAGATTACTCCTGGAGTAAGGTTAGGATTCCTAGGATATTGTCTTTTCTACAAGAAGGTTTAGAAAAGGGTTTATCGGCTAGTTCATTAAAGGGACAGATCTCAGCTCTGTCCATCTTGTTACACAGGCGTCTGTCAGAAAATTCAGACATCCAGGCCTTTTGTCAGGCTTTAGCTAGGATCAAGCCTGTGTTTAAAACTGTTGCTCCGCCATGGAGTTTAAACTTAGTTCTTAACGTTTTACAGGGTGTTCCGTTTGAACCCCTTCATTCCATTGATATAA
This sequence comes from Bombina bombina, assembly GCF_027579735.1. NCBI lineage: Eukaryota > Metazoa > Chordata > Amphibia > Anura > Bombinatoridae > Bombina > Bombina bombina. The sequence goes on along the minus strand of NC_069504.1, from coordinate 15,562,671 downwards.
GATTGTTATCTTGGAAAGTTCTATTTTTAATGGCTATTTCCTCGGCTCGAAGAGTCTCTGAGTTATCAGCCCTACATTGTGATTCTCCTTATCTGATCTTTCACTCAGACAAGGTAGTTCTGCGTACTAAACCTGGGTTCTTACCTAAGGTTGTCTCTAACAGGAATATCAATCAAGAGATTGTTGTTCCCTCCTTGTGTCCAAATCCTTCTTCAAAGAAGGAACGTCTTCTACACAATCTGGATGTAGTTCGTGCCCTCAAGTTCTACTTGCAGGCAACTAAAGATTTTCGTCAAACTTCTTCCCTGTTTGTCGTTTATTCTGGACAGAGGAGAGGTCAAAAAGCTTCTGCTACCTCTCTCTCTTTTTGGCTTCGTAGCATAATACGTTTAGCCTATGAGACTGCTGGACAGCAGCCTCCTGAAAGAATTACAGCTCATTCCACTAGAGCTGTGGCTTCCACTTGGGCCTTTAAGAATGAGGCCTCTGTTGAACAGATTTGCAAGGCTGCAACTTGGTCTTCGCTTCATACTTTTTCCAAATTTTACAAATTTGACACTTTTGCTTCTTCGGAGGCTATTTTTGGGAGAAAGGTTCTTCAGGCAGTGGTTCCTTCTGTATAATGAGCCTGCCTATCCCTCCCGTCATCCGTGTACTTTTGCTTTGGTATTGGTATCCCAGAAGTAATGATGACCCGTGGACTGATCACACATAACAGAAGAAAACATAATTTATGCTTACCTGATAAATTCCTTTCTTCTGTTGTGTGATCAGTCCACGGCCCGCCCTGTTTTTTAAGGCAGGTACATATTTTTTAAATTATAATTCAGTCACCACTACACCCTTGGCTTCTCCTTTCTCGTTGGTCTTTGGTCGAATGACTGGAGGTGACGTAGAGGGGAGGAGCTATATAGCAACTCTGCTGGGTGAATCCTCTTGCACTTCCTGTAGGGGAGCAGATAATATCCCAGAAGTAATGATGACCCGTGGACTGATCACACAACAGAAGAAAGGAATTTATCAGGTAAGCATAAATTATGTTTTTTCTGGAAAGCGTAGGGGTCAGAAAGCTACGGCTACCTCTTTCTTTTTGGCTGAAGAGTATCATCCGCCTGGCATATGAGACTGCTGGACAGCAGCCTCCTGAAAGAATTACGGCTCATTCTACTAGGGCTGTTGAACAGATTTGCAAGGCTGCGACTTGGTCGTCTCTTTATACTTTTTCCAAATTTTACAAATTCTATACTTTTTTTTCTAGCTTCGTAGGGTTTTTTCCCTTTGTGTTCTCAGTATCACGAAAAGTAAATTTATGCTTACCTGATAAATTAATTTCTTCTACGATATGACGAGTCCACGGCCCGCCCTATCATTTTTAAGACAGATTTAGTTTATATTATATTTTTTACAAACTTCAGTCACCTCTGCACCTTTGGCTTTTCCTTTCTCTTCCTAACTTCGGTCGAATGACTGGAGGTGGAGGGAAGGGAGGAGCTATATATATACAGCTCTGCTGTGGTGCTCTTTGCCACTTCCTATTAGCAGCAGGATAAATCCCACAAGTAGGGATGAAATCCGTGGACTCGTCATATCGTAGAAGAAATTAATTTATCAGGTAAGCATAAATTTACTTTTCGTGATACTGAGAACACAAAGGGAAAAAACCCTACGAGGCTAGAAAAATAAGGACCCACGAGCCCTTTACAGATACTGGGGTATCTCCAACTAAGGAGAACACGTAAACATCCCTTCCCCACTCTAGGTGAGAAGATTAATCAACGGAAAAAACCCTACCAGAGGCCAACCCTCGACCAATATTGTCAGCCCAGTTGGGTAACAACTGGAGCCTACTAGGAAGCATCAGATGTCCCAGCAGACAAGTAGGGACCCGTCGGAAAACCTCAAACTAAAGCCTCAGGATGATATTAATATCTCATAAGAGTCAGAAAAACCCCGCCCCCTCCAAAGGGACACACGGGAGAACCAAACCCTAAGGCTAAGCAGAACCATCCATAACCCTTCCAGGCAAGAGACATGATCCTAAGCCGGAGTCCTTGGAAAAAAATGGAACCGATCTGAAGCCCCTAAGGAACCCATAAGCTGCCTCCTATGGTTAGGAACGCACCCAGACAGAGCCTTCCACCATCTAAAGTCTGAAAAGAACTCCCGACCAGTTTAGGAAAGGGCCACCATTACCCTTGGAACACAGACCTGGCCCCACGCTGAAAGGCTAAATGGTCAGTTTCCTGACCTCAAAAAGGGCGAAAAGACTAACTGACCCCAGACCTCCTATCCGCAACCCCGAAGGGCTAAATCTGCAATAAGATTGACAGGTAGCACCTGAGAGTCAAAAACCCATGGTATGACAAGGGGCAGTTCTTATCTGGAGAAGACAACAGTCTCCAGAGATCCCTGCAGGATCTGTCTCCCAACATCCTTGAAATGGAATAACAACGGGAGCCTCGCAGCTCCTGGTAGAATGGCAGGGAGACCATTGCACTCCACGCACTAGAGAAAACGAAACACTGAGACAAAGAATGACGTGCCACTCTTCCATAACAAATGACCCAACCCAAGACAGGAGGAAAGAAAACATCGCCACCGCAAAAAGAATGCGATTAGGCTACAAAAGTCTTCATCCGGAGATGCTGCAAGTGAAGACGCAAATCGTCCACTATTCAGATACTAAACCTCCGGAAATCAAACACATCCCCAAACTCCACAGGAACCACGATAACGGCTGAAAAAGTCTGTCACGCATCTCAAGCAATATCGCCAGAAAAAATCAACTTATATCGGAGCACACAACCTTCCTACCAGAAGCGTTGGATCTACACCCCAGGCCCCAAACTTTGTTGTAGGATCCGAATCTGGAATCCATAACACTAGGCCTTAAGAGACACCTTTCTTTCTCTTGTTAAGTGTATCCAGTCCACGGATCATCCATTACTTGTGGGATATTCTCCTTCCCAACAGGAAGTTGCAAGAGGATCACCCACAGCAGAGCTGCTATATAGCTCCTCCCCTCACTGCCATATCCAGTCATTCTCTTGCAACTCTCAACTAAGATGGAGGTCGTAAGAGGACTGTGGTGTTTTATACTTAGTTTATTTCTTCAATCAAAAGTTTATTTTTAAATGGTACCGGAGTGTACTGTTTATCTCAGGCAGTATTTAGAAGAAGAATCTGCCTGCGTTTTCTATGATCTTAGCAGAAGTAACTAAGATCCTTTGCTGTTCTCACATATTCTGAGGAGTGAGGTAACTTCAGAGGGGGAATAGCGTGCAGGTTTTCCTGCAATAAGGTATGTGCAGTTAAAATATTTTTCTAGAGATGGAATTTGCTAGAAAATGCTGCTGATACCGAAGTAATGTAAGTAAAGCCTTAAATGCAGTGATAGCGACTGGTATCAGGCTTATTAATAGTTACATACTCTTATAAAAGTGTATTTTAAAACGTTTGCTGGCATGTTTAATCGTTTTTTACATATGTTTGGTGATAAAACTTATTGGGGCCTAGTTTTTTCCACATGGCTGGCTTGAATTATGCCTAGAAACAGTTCCCTGAGGCTTCCCACTGTTGTAATATGAGTGGGAGGGGCCTATTTTAGCGTTTTTTTGCACAGCAAAAATTACAGACACAGACATCCAGCTTCTTCCTGCATGATCCAGGACTTCTCTGAAGGGCTCAAAAGGCTTCAAAAGTCGTATTGAGGGAGGTAAAAAGCCACAGTAGAGCTGTGGCAGTTGTTGTGACTGTTTGAAAAACGTTTTTGTCATTTGTTATTCCGTTTTTGGTATTAAGGGGTTAATCATCCATTTGCAAGTGGGTGCAATGCTTTGCTAACTTATTACATACACTGTAAAAATTTCGTTAGTGTAACTGCATTTTTTCACTGTTATTTCAAAATTTGGGAAAATTTGTGTTTCTTAAAGGCGCAGTAACGTTTTTTATATTGCTTGTAAACTTGTTTTAAAGTGTTTTCCAAGCTTGCTAGTCTCATTGCTAGTCTGTTTAAACATGTCTGACACAGAGGAACCTACTTGTTCATTATGTTTGAAAGCCATGGTGGAGCCCCATAGGAGAATGTGTACTAAATGTATTGATTTCACCTTAAACAGTAAAGATCAGTCTTTATCTATAAAAGAATTATCACCAGAAGGTTCTGTCGAGGGGGAAGTTATGCCGACTAACTCTCCCCACGTGTCAGACCCTTGGCCTCCCGCTCAGGTGACACACGCTAATATGGCGCCAATTACATCAGGGACGCCCATAGCGATTACCTTGCAGGACATGGCTGCAATCATGAATAATACCCTGTCAGAGGTATTATCTAGATTGCCTGAATTAAGAGGCAAGCGAGATAGCTCTGGGGTTAGGAGAGATACAGAGCGTGCAAATGCCGTTAGAGCCATGTCTGATACTGCGTCACAGTATGCAGAACATGAGGACGGAGAGCTTCAGTCTGTGGGTGACATCTCTGACTCGGGGAAACCTGATTCAGAGATTACTCATTTTAAATTTAAACTTGAGAACCTCCGTGTATTGCTTGGGGAGGTATTAGCTGCTCTGAATGACTGTAACACAGTTGCAATTCCAGAGAAATTGTGTAGGCTGGATAGATACTATGCGGTGCCGGTGTGTACTGACATTTTTCCTATACCTAAAAGGCTTACAGAAATTATTAGCAAGGAGTGGGATGGACCCGGTGTGCCCTTTTCCCCACCTCCTATATTTAAAAAAATGTTTCCAATAGACGCCACTACACGGGACTTATGGCAGACGGTCCCTAAGGTGGAGGGAGCAGTTTCTACTTTAGCAAAGCGTACCACTATCCCGGTTGAGGACAGTTGTGCTTTTTCAGATCCAATGGATAAAAAATTGGAGGGTTACCTTAAGAAAATGTTTATTCAACAAGGTTTTATTTTACAGCCCCTTGCATGCATTGCGCCTGTCACTGCTGCGGCGGCATTCTGGTTTGAGGCCATCCAGACAGCTCCATTGAATGAAATTATTGACAAGCTTAGAACGCTTAAGCTAGCTAACTCATTTGTTTCTGATGCCATTGTTCATTTGACTAAACTAACGGCTAAGAATTCCGGATTCGCCATCCAGGTGCGTAGGGCGCTATGGCTTAAATCCTGGTCAGCTGACGTGACTTCAAAGTCTAAATTACTCAACATTCCTTTCAAGGGGCAGACCTTATTCGGGCCTGGCTTGAAGGAAATTATTGCTGACATTACTGGAGGCAAGGGTCATACCCTTCCTCAGGATAGGGCCAAATCAAAGGCCAAACAGTCTATTTTCGTGCCTTTCGAAATTTCAAGGCAGGAGCAGCATCAACTTCCTCCGCTTCAAAACAAGAGGTAACTGTTGCTCATTCCAGACAGGCCTGGAAACCTAACCAGTCCTGGAACAAGGGCAAGCAGGCCAGGAAGCCTGCTGCTGCCCCCAAGACAGCATGAAGGAACGGCCCCCTATCCGGAAACGGATCTAGTGGGGGGCAGACTTTCTCTCTTCGCCCAGGCGTGGGCAAGAGATGTTCAGGATACCTGGGCGTTGGAGATCATATCTCAGGGATATCTTCTGGACTTCAAAGCTTCTCCTCCACAAGGGAGATTTCATCTTTCAAGGTTATCAGCAAACCAGATAAAGAAAGAGGCATTCCTAAGCTGTGTGCAAGACCTCCTAGTAATGGGAGTGATCCATCCAGTTCCGCGGACGGAACAAGGACAGGGATTTTATTCAAATCTGTTTGTGGTTCCCAAGAAAGAGGGAACCTTCAGATCAATCTTGGATCTAAAGATCTTAAACAAATTCCTCAGAGCTTTATCATTCAAAATGGAAACTATTCGGACCATCCTACCCATGATCCAAGAGGGTCAGTACATGACCATAGTGGACTTAAAGGATGCCTACCTTCACATACCGATTCACAAAGATCATCATCGGTTCCTAACGTTTGCCTTTCTAGACAGGCATTACCAATTTGTAGCTCTTCCCTTCGGGTTGGCCACTGCCCCGAGAATTTTTACAAAGGTTCTGGGCTCACTTCTGGCGGTTCTAAGACCGCGAGGCATAGCGGTGGCTCCGTATCTAGACGACATTCTGATACAGGCGACAAGCTTTCAAATTGCCAAGTCTCATACAGAGATAGTTCTGGCATTTCTGAGATCGCATGGGTGGAAAGTGAACGTGGAAAAGAGTTCTCTATCACCACTCACAAGAGTTTACTTCCTAGGGACTCTTATAGATTCTGTAGATATGAAAATTTACCTGACGGAGTCCAGGTTATCAAAACTTCTAAATGCTTGCCGTTTCCTTCATTCCATTCCATGCCCGTCAGTGGCTCAGTGCATGGAAGTAATCGGCTTAATGGTAGCGGCAATGGACATAGTGCCATTTGCGCGCCTGCATCTCAGACCGCTGCAATTATGCATGCTGTCAGTGGAATGGGGATTACTCAGATTTGTCCCCTCTACTAAATCTGGATCAAGAGACCAGAGATTCTCTTCTCTGGTGGCTTTCTCGGGTCCATCTGTCCAAGGGTATGACCTTTCGCAGGCCAGATTGGACGATTGTAACAACAGATGCCAGCCTTCTAGGTTGGGGCGCAATCTGGAACTCCCTGAAGGCTCAGGGATCGTGGACTCAGGAGGAGAAACTCCTCCCAATAAATATTCTGGAGTTAAGAGCAATATTCAATGCTCTTCTAGCTTGGCCTCAGTTAGCAACACTGAAGTTCATCAGATTTCAGTCGGACAACATCACGACTGTGGCTTACATCAACCATCAAGGGGGAACCAGGAGTTCCCTAGCGATGTTAGAAGTCTCAAAGATAATTCGCTGGGCAGAGTCTCACTCTTGCCACCTGTCAGCGATCCACATCCCAGGCGTAGATAACTGGGAGGCGGATTTTCTAAGTCGTCAGACTTTTCATCCGGGAGAGTGGGAACTCCATCCGGAGGTGTTTGCTCAACTGGTCCATCGTTGGGGCAAACCAGAACTGGATCTCATGGCGTCTCGCCAGAACGCCAAGCTTCCTTGTTACGGATCCAGGTCCAGGGACCCGGGAGCAACGATGATAGATGCTCTAGCAGCTCCTTGGTTCTTCAACCTGGCCTATGTGTTTCCACCGTTTCCTCTGCTCCCTCGACTGATTGCCAAAATCAAACAGGAGAGAGCATCGGTGATTCTGATAGCGCCTGCGTGGCCACGCAGGACCTGGTATGCAGACCTAGTGGACATGTCATCTCTTCCACAATGGACTCTGCCTCTGAGGCAGGACCTTCTAATACAAGGTCCTTTCAATCATTCAAATCTAATTTCTCTGAGACTGACTGCATGGAGATTGAACGCTTGATTCTATCAAGGCGTGGCTTCTCCGAGTCAGTCATTGATACCTTAATACAGGCTCGGAAGCCTGTCACCAGGAAAATCTACCATAAGATATGGCGTAAATATCTTTATTGGTGTGAATCCAAGAGTTACTCATGGAGTAAGGTTAGGATTCCTAGGATATTGTCCTTTCTCCAAGAGGGTTTGGATAAAGGCTTATCAGCTAGTTCTTTAAAAGGACAGATCTCTGCTCTGTCCTTTTGCACAAGCGTCTGGCAGAAGTTCCAGACGTCCAGGCATTTTGTCAGGCTTTGGTTAGGATTAAGCCTGTGTTTAAAACTGTTGCTCCCCCGTGGAGCTTAAACTTGGTTCTTAAAGTTCTTCAGGGAGTTCCGTTTGAACCCCTTCATTCCATTGATATTAAACTTTTTATCTTGGAAAGTTCTGTTTTTGATGGCTATTTCCTCTGCTCGAAGAGTCTCTGAGTTATCTGCCTTACATTGTGATTCTCCTTATCTGATTTTTCATTCAGACAAGGTAGTTCTGCGTACCAAACCTGGGTTTTTACCTAAGGTGGTTTCTAACAGGAATATCAATCAAGAGATTGTTGTTCCATCATTGTGTCCTAATCCTTCTTCAAAGAAGGAACGTCTTTTTTGCATAATCTGGACGTAGTCCGTGCCTTGAAGTTTTACTTACAGGCTACTAAAGATTTTCGTCAAACATCTGCCCTGTTTGTCGTTTACTCTGGACAGAGGAGAGGTCAAAAAGCTTCGGCAACATCTCTCTCCTTTTGGCTTCGGAGCATAATACGCTTAGCCTATGAGACTGCTGGACAGCAGCCCCCTGAAAGGATTACAGCTCATTCTACTAGAGCTGTGGCTTCCACCTGGGCTTTTAAGAATGAGGCCTCTGTTGAACAGATTTGCAAGGCTGCGACTTGGTCTTCGCTTCACACCTTTTCAAAATTTTACAAATTTGACACTTTTGCTTCTTCGGAGGCTGTTTTTGGGAGAAAGGTTCTACAGGCAGTGGTTCCTTCCGTTTAAGTTCCTGCCTTGTCCCTCCCATCATCCGTGGACTGGATACACTTAACAAGAGAAAACATAATTTATGCTTACCTGATAAATTTATTTCTCTTGTAGTGTATCCAGTCCACGGCCCGCCCTGTCCTTTTAAGGCAGGTCTAAATTTTAATTAAACTACAGTCACCACTGCACCCTATGGTTTCTCCTTTCTCGTCTTGTATCGGTCGAATGACTGGATATGGCAGTGAGGGGAGGAGCTATATAGCAGCTCTGCTGTGGGTGATCCCCTTGCAACTGCCTGTTGGGAAGGAGAATATCCCACAAGTAATGGATGATCCGTGGACTGGATACACTACAAGAGAAATAAATTTATCAGGTAAGCATAAATTATGTTTTTGTTTTTTTTTAAAGACGATAGGCTAATCAGCACCACGAGGGTGACATGAACCCAAGAAACAGCAGAAAGCGCCCGACCAGTACCTGCCTAGTACAAGAGCGCCTCAGAATCTGTCTAAGGTCCAAGAAAAATCGACCCGAAGGCTCAATAATATGAGCTAGAAACATAAACTCGGACTTAACCAGAGTGCGCAACGTCTGAGGAAGTGTCCATGTGAATATAAAATCGCAAGTAGGCCGAACTGAATCGGGCAGTTCCCCGCCCAGCGGGCCCTGGTTGACAGAACACGAACAGTATCTTAGAAAGATTTCACTTGGGAGATACAAATGTGTTTCGGCCGCAGATATGGCCATGCAGAACCGGAGAAGGAGTAAAGACCAAAGGGACACCTGCTTGCATAGCAAAGGGATTTTCTGGGATAGGCGCCTCGCAGGACCTTGCATCGTCGGGGGCGGATGGCTCAACGCACTCTGAGGGCCCTGAATTTGGAGAAGACAGTACTCTGGAACTGCAATCGGAACATGACTGATGGGCATGGATAACCCGGGCCATTTCATATTCATCACAAGACGCATTCTCCGCATCGGAGACATCCGTGTCTAAAAAGTCAGAATCCTCCATGATTGGATTACAAAAATGACAAACGGTAACTGAAACCTTCTTTACACCCCCAATGGCTGGGGCACTCACCACCTCCTGTGAACCAGACAGCCCATGAGCAGACATTTGTCTATCGCAATATGGTCAGCATACGGAAGTGAAAAAACAACGTAACACTGGGATTGTTTATTACCAAGTCAAGAATAACATACAGAGCTCTCTGTTGTTTTATTTGGAACTCCATGAAAACAATCCATTTTGAAATGTAACATCGATCTTAACTTTTTAATATCAAGCTTGGCTAACTGTGACTCTCAGAATCTGCAGACACCGCTGACACGCCGATTCACAGACCACCCGGTAATCCGTGCATCTCATTGGATCAAATCATCACGTGACCCCGCAGACGCTGCACAACCAAGCAAATCACAGTATACGGAGGAGCGATACTGTTCACCTGAGAGGTAATCTGTTGTTCATTAAGGGGCTAACGTGTTTCACATCAATACGAACTGCACTTGTACACGGAGAAGCACAACTGCAAATAGCTTTGTATTCTTGGTGAGTCAATCCTGTCAAACGAATTACCAAGGGGTAAAGGTTTATCTACCTGACTGCAAATTGTCCTTTTAGCCACCAACAAGCTCTCACTTTATTGTTACATTTATCCAGCCACACACAGACTGACTTTGCTGCTCTTCTTGCATTCTACTGAATCATTGATTTCCGTGCTCTTGAATTTTTATTTTTTCATTTCAAGCTCATAACGGACTTGTTGTTTTATTCCACAGCCAATTTTTACACCCGGTGTTTTTTTTTTTTTTTTTTTTATATCAATCAGTTATGTATTTTAGGTTAGATTTATATGTATTAGGGTATATTAAATATTTTTATTGAATATATATTTTTCGAGCATTATATTTTTATCAGCACTACATTGTATTTACCGTTGTCATCCTTTCCTCTATTCTATTAGCAGCTTTCATTAGCGCTCCCTGTATCTTTGTTTTATTAGAAAAAACAGCGTAGCTACACCCGGTCACAAGATGCACCGTGCAAGTCATAAAATAGTGCGCAAATCCAAAGATCGCGCCAAATGATAAGGTCGTTAATGTTCCCAAAAGCCATGAGTCTAAAGTATTATTACACATCCGCAGATAAAACCACATAACAAACATGATTAAAGTCCCCCCTGTTCAATAATCCCTCTTAAGGGATATTAATCCATGATTCCTTATTTTAAGATAAAAGGAGTCCCACTGGGACCCTAACTTTTTATGTTGACATCAGATTCACATAATGAAGTAAAATATAAAGATCTTACCGAAATCTACACCGTGGAACAGTAACACGGCCCTTCAAGTGTGACAGATAGTAGCCTCGCTTCTGACATGGACTTGAGTGAACAAAGGCATGCAGCGATACCCGTCAACGCTGATTGCCAAGGAGCTCTTAATATGAGTCGGGATGGTTTTGCAGAAAAACTCTCCCTGCATCTCCGGACTCTAACCTTCATGCGTGCTCTCACTGAGAGGCTGACAGGACTACTTAAAACTCCAGTCCCATTTCGAAGAGTACTACCCTCCATAAGAGACTTAACTCGAACTTCTGACACTTCTCTGCCAACCTCCTGTGATGAAAGGCAAAGAATGACTGGGGGATGTATTTGAAGCCTTTTGCTGGGGTGTCTGCTACTTCTTCTAAAGAAGGATGTGAAATGGCACTGGAGTGAGATTCAAGAGACAGCCTTCAGAGAGCTGAAGAGAAAAATTACTCAAGCACCTTGCTTAGCGTACCCTAAAGGGGGAAAACCTTTCTACTTAAAGACAGGTTACACAGATATAAGCATAAGTGCCGTTGTGTACCAAAAGCATGATAATTTAAGCAAAGTCATTGCTTATGCGAGCAATACTCTATCCCCAGTAGAAATAAAATTTAGCGATTGTAAAAAAGCCCTCTTATCTACTGTATGGGCTCTACAAAATTTCCAAAGCTATATACAGGGCGAGAACATTATTGTAGAAACGGCCCACCAGCCTTTGCTATATCTGCAAAGTGAGAGAATAAGAGATGGAAATTTGTCTAATAGCCGCATAGCAGCTTGGACTCTTTCCTTACAAGGCTGGCCTTTAGAAATTTGCTATAAGCAAAACAAAAAGAATCCAGTCGCATAGGGACTTGCTGAGCTCCACGACTGTACTGCTAAGGATCATGGGGAAGTGTTATTAGAAGATGATTTCCTGGAGGAACAATTGCTTTCCCCTTATAAAATATACAATAAGGACCAGTGTCAAACATTACCTTGGGTATATGTTGATGATTGTTCTTACCATGCCACTATTGATAATGAGCGCAGATTAGTCGCCGGCATTGGTATAACTTCGGCCAATGGATTCCCAAATATTTCTGTTAGGTTTTAACATTGGATCAAGATCCAGTCAAGTTGCAGAACTCACTGCTGTTCTTAAAACCATTGAGATAGCTACTGGACACGGTATTTATGAATTTGTGATCATTACTGACTCAAATTACATGTGTGACAGTTTTGTTGAATACCTGCCAACTTGGAAAAGAAATGGCATGCAGAAAACTAACAACAAACCAGTCAAACATGGCAAGTTGTTCTGCGAGGTTGACAATCTGGTGATGTCCAATGGGTTAATCATACACTGGAAAAAGACCAAGGGTCATTCCAGGATTATAGGTCCTGATAAGGAAGGCAATGATCTTGCAGATTCATTAGCCAAACAAGGAGCCATAACTGTAGAACTCCTTAATATCGACCACTTAATGCGTGCAATTCAGGTAGAAGCCATTACCAGAAACCAGGCTAAACAACAGAGTGAGCCTAACATAGTACAGTGGAGTCAGGATTCTCCTAGTGAGGACCTGATCACTAGTCAAAAAGAAGACCCCATTGTAGGCATCTTCTATAAACACATAGAAGATCCTCAAAGCAACCCCATCTCAAAAGAGGACGGTAATGGTAAGGAAGATCGTAGAATCTTAATGAAATCCAGGTCACAATTCAAGTTACAGGATGGTTTGTTAATTAGAACCTCCAAAACTGGTATCCAGCAATGGGTGGTACCTACAAAGTTCAGAGGTCTCATGTTTCAACATGCCCATGATGCTCCCACATCTGGCCATCGTGGTGCCAAATTAACGTATGAAATATTGCGTGACTACTCCTTTTGGCCACATATGTTGAGGGCTGTTCAAACCTATTGTCAAGGTTGTTTAATCTGTCTACAGTTCCAACCCACTGTGCCAACGCATAGAGCGCCATTGCAGAAAAGGGGGATGGTAATGCCATGGTCAGATATACAAATTGATTTTATTGGTCCAATGACTAGGTCATCAAGAGGTAACAAATACATGTTGACATTAACATACCTGTTCCCTAAATGGGTAGAGTGCATCAGTGCACCTAACAATAGTGCTAAAACATGGGCGGCATTGCTCATCAACCACATGTTTTCCCGGTTTGGTTTACCCCAGCGAATCGAATCCGATCGGGGAACCCAATTCACTAGCGAAGTGATGACTAAAATGTGGAAAATACTAGGGGTCAAAAGAAAGCTCCATATTGCCTATATAGCTGCCTCAATTGGTGGTGTAGAGCGTTACAACCCGTCCACTGTGAAAATCCTCAAAAAGTTTGTGAGTGAAACAGGTAAAGACTGGGATGTAAAATTACCTCTAGTCCTAATGGCATTAAGAGCAACTCCAAGTAGTGCTACTAAGATGTCACCTTTTGAATTGATGACTGGTAGAAGAATGGTTCTACCTCAACATCTATTGTACCATACATCAGACCAGAACTTGATAAATGCTGCCACTACGCATCAATATGTGGAGAACTTAATGAAGCAACTGCAATATTTGCTCAAAGGAATATAGAAAAGACAGCAACTGCCGCTAAAACCTATTATGATCTCAAAACGTCCAAAAAGGAATATGAAATAAATGATAAAGTTTATCTTTATAACTTTGGACGAGATCAGGTTAAGGAGAAGATATTTCTTCCATCATGGAAGGGTCCTTTTGTCATTACTGAAAAAATATCTCCAGTTGCCTATAAAATTAGGATACCTAAAAATGATACTTTTATGGATAAATGGGTCCATATTAATCAGTTGCAAGCGTACCATCCCAGATCCCAGCTACAAGTCATAGAGGGAGAATGAAGTGTCATATCCCCAGATGCACTAAAGAAGTATTGTAGTTTAAAGATACCTAGCTAGCGAGCATGAGGGCTCAAAAATAACTGACTCTTTTCATAGAAGACTGTCTATGATGCATACCGTTAGTACACTCACCAAGTACCACTGACTTTGAGCCAATTCCAATACATGTGTCCTACATATATTCGAATTGGAAGGGGGATTTTTTTGTCAGGGTATGGCTGAGTGGCATTGGATATCACATGATTTAATATCTCATTTAGCTAATATCTACTATGAATTGATTTAGCTGCATTGTGAACAAACGCTGGAATGGGTGATATCAACCCCTCCCTTTTGTTCTCAACTACAGACTTGTAGAACAAAAGTAATAATAAGGACTTCTAAAAAAAAAAAACACACATTGGTCCCAAACTATGAGATAATGTCACATCTCAAGAGCCTTTGATCACGGTCTCAGAAGAGAGGTAATTTCTAATGAATTATTGTTGTATAGCCTTCCCAGAGTGAGATCTCTAAATTAATTTAGCCTTTGAAGCTCATAACTCCACATGGGGTCATTACATGGGCCTGATAATTAACCAATCTTGGATGCATCCTGGGATGTTGGACAAAAGATTCTCTACATAAGTCAGATATGCAAACGAAATTCTGAAGATATAGTAATTAGCACAGGCCTGTTAATTGCCCCTGAACCTCAGATTCACAAAGAATCTAAACTCAAGTTACCTACAGACATATGGGAAGTTGAAAGCCTAAAAATCAAGATTTCAAAATATATTAACCTAAGTACTTTTGTTAACAAATTATCTACATAGTTCTGAGATAAATTAATGTATACCTAGAAAGTCGTATAAATGATTTTGTCTAATTTTCAAATATATTTAAAATACTCAAATAACACATATATATATATATATATATATATATATATATATATATATATATATATATATATATATATATATATATATATATATATATATATATATATATATATATATATGAACCTGGGAGATGTGTCTAATGCATAACATACCTTTAAATCTAATAAGTGTATATGTAATTGGTGCTGTAAATAACATCTTATCTTTATATTAATATGAAATAATAGTCCAGTATGGATATAATGATGTGAAATTACATCTGATTGCTGATCTCAAGGTATATATGTGATATTAAGATAACTGAGAAAGTAATTGAGTCCATGATGAAGGTATTATAATCCTTTTAATACTTTTCATAGAAAATATGATTTTTAAATGCATTTTTAAGATATTATAAGTGGAGTATATTCATGTTTAATCTTGAAATACTCAGGGTAAATAGTATGACATAATCCATTACACATGGAACATGTGGTTTGTTAATACTGGAAATTATAGTATATTGAATAAACATTTTAAGGTAAGATATTAAACTGTAACAGTATTGATAGTGAGACTGCATTTCTGGTTATCTGCTGCCCCCTCGTGGATTAAAACTGGTATGACAGCCAAACAATTTGACTGTTTAAAACATATGCCAAACCAAATAAGCCAATCAGGGAGGCGTCTCCCAAATAACCTGGGACAAGCATCAGTTAGGGCCTATCCAATTCTTGTGGGAATGATTAAAGAAAAGGAGGAGGGATTCTTTATTTTTTTGGAATAAAGACCCACACACACAGTAGACAAAAGGAAGACAATGACTCAAAGAAGCATAAAGTTTTGGAGAGGAAAATACACAGGCTTTGTGCCCAGTATATTCTCTTCCATTTTGGGGACACTTTCTTGAACAAAGGGAGATAACAGTTTTGAGGTCTGTACCTTTGCACATAGTGGATAAATCCTTCTTAGATGACCCACAAGAAATTCTGGAAACTGAATAATCATTTGGTTATGTGGTAACGTATGGCAGTGACTATAATTTAATATTTTGAAGCAAATACATTCATTGTTGCTACAGTAATTGAAGCTGGTAATTTTAAAAGGACACTTTGTATTTTAAGCTTATGTTCATAATCATGTGTAGTTTAAAACTATTCGTATTTAGTGCTAAGTAATTTATTTGCTAGATAAAGGTCCTTTGTATTTCATATCTCTAAGGCAGGCTTATTATTCTAAGTAAATCTCTCTGGTGTGTATTAAGTTATTTGCAGCTATATATATTTAAGAGTTTGCCTTATTGTAGCTAAATAAGAGGTTATTTAAGGTCAGACATATTGGCATATACATTGGCTGTTTGCATTAATAATATATACAACCTCTGGTATTTTATTGTGGTATTTTAATGTGATTCATTGTGAGTAAAGTTAATTTTAAAGGTATATCTTTTATGATCTTGTAAAGAATATTATAACAGCATAATCGTGTATAATTTGATTCATAATCTGGTCTCTACATAAATATATTGCAATGTGTATATAAATTTTAACTAATCTAAAGAATTTAGGAATAAATATTAATTTCAATTGTTTCGTATATACATTTTAATTGGAGGTTATTTTAAAGAATAAATAAATTGTATTATAACCCTGGTATATACTGACACCGGACTGTACAAACTAAAAAACACAAAAGTCAAAATAAAAAAGGCTTGGTACACATGTATTGAAACCACTACATGGAAGAATCCAATGTTAAATTTAAGAGGAAATAGTAATGCTAACCCATGCAGCACTAACCGCATATATTTATTTCATGTAATTGGCAAGAGTCCATGAGCTAGTGACGTATAGGATATACAATCCTACCAGGAGGGGCAAAGTTTCCCAAACCTCAAAATGCCTATAAATACACCCCCCACCACACCCACAATTCAGTTTTTACAAACTTTGCCTCCTATGGAGGTGGTAAAGTAAATTTGTGCTAGATTTCTACGTTGATAGGCGCTTCTCAGCTTTTTTGAAGCCCGGTTCCTCTCAGAGTGCAGTGAATGACAGAGGGATGTGAAGGGAGTATTGCCTATTGAATACAATGGTCATCCTAATGGGGATCTATTTCATAGGTTCTCTGTTATCGATCGTAGAGATTCATCTCCTACCTCCCTTTTCAGATCGACGATATACTCTTATATACCATTGCCTGTGCTGATTATCGTTTCAGTACTGGTTTGGCTATCTGCTTTATGTAGATGAGTGTCTTTTGGTAAGTATGTTTCTTTTATTTAAGACACTCTCAGCTATGGTTTGGCACTTTATATTTAAAGTTCTAAATATATGTTTGTACTTATATTTGCCATGATTCAGGTTTATCAGTATATTTCCTTTTTGCAGACTGTCAGTTTCATATCTGGGAAATGCATATATATATATATATAAAAAAAAAAAAATCTTACCTGTAGTTTTGACTCTATTTTCTAAATTGCGGGCTGTTAGGCTCGCGGGAGCGCAAAATGCTATAATTTATTGTCTCATTCTTGGCACGAGAATTACATTTGTTGACGTCATTATGTCATTTCCGGCGTCTTAGTTGGTGCCAAGTTTTTTTTCACGTGCATGCGTCATCTATGACGCTTGTGTTTGTTGCAGATGTTTTTGGCGCCAAAAAATATTTTGTCAGTTGTGGGCGTCATACTTGGCGCCAAACTTTTGACATTATTTAAGACATCATTTCTTTTTGCTTCTGGTTTCCAGAGGCTTATTTTGTTTGTATTTCTTTCCCATTCCTGAAACTGTCATATAAGGAAATTGAAAAGATTTGATATATATCTTAATTATTTCTCTTACATATTGCACAATGTCTCAAACTGATCCTGTCTCAGAATCTACTACTGGAATCCTGCTGCCTGATGTTGGTTCTACCAAAGCTAAGTGCATTTGTTTTAAACTTGTGGTAACCTTTGCAACGGCTGTAGTTTGTGATAGTTGTCATGACAAACTTTTACATGCAGACAATATTTCCATTAGTAGTAGTCAATTACCTGTTGCTGGTCCTTCAACATCTAATGCTCAGGATATTCCTGTTAATGAGAGAATTTGTTTCTAATTCCATTCAGAAGGCTTTGTCTGTCATACCGCCTTCTAATAAACGTAAAAGGTCTTTCTCTTGTTAAGTGTATCCAGTCCACGGATCATCCATTACTTATGGGATATTCTCCTTCCCAACAGGAAGTTGCAAGAGGATCACCCACAGCAGAGCTGGAGCTGCTATATAGCTCCTCCCCTAACTGTCATATCCAGTCATTCTCTTGCAAGCCTCAACCAAGATGGAGGTCGTAAGAGGACTGTGGTGTTTTATACTTAGTTTATTTTTCAATCAAAAGATTGTTATTTTTAAATGGTGCCGGAGTGTACTGTTTATCTCAGGCAGTATTTAGAAGAAGAATCTGCCTGCGTTTTCTATGATCTTAGCAGAAGTAACTAAGATCCATGGCTATTCTCACATATTCTGAGGAGTGAGGTAACTTCAGAGAGGGAATGGCGTGCAGGTTTTCCTGCAATAAGGTATGTGCAGTTAATATTTTTCTAGGGATAAATTACTCAACATTTCTTTCAAGGGGCAGACCTTATTCGGGCCTGGTTTGAAAGAAATTATTGCTGACATTACTGGAGGTAAGGGTCACACCCTTCCTCAGGACAGGGCCAAAGCAAAGGCCAAACAGTCTAATTTTCGTGCCTTTCGAAATTTCAAGGCAGGTGCAGCATCAACTTCCTCCGCTTCAAAACAAGAGGGAACTTTTGCTCAATCTAAGCAGGCCTGGTAACCTAACCAGTCCTGGAACAAAGACAAGCAGGCCAGAAAGCCTGCTGCTGCCTCTAAGACAGCATGAAGGAACGGCCCCCTATCCGGCGACG
Organism: Bombina bombina; assembly: GCF_027579735.1. Lineage (NCBI taxonomy): Eukaryota > Metazoa > Chordata > Amphibia > Anura > Bombinatoridae > Bombina > Bombina bombina. The sequence goes on along the minus strand of NC_069504.1, from coordinate 15,544,347 downwards.
GATCTAGTAGGGGGCAGACTTTCTCTCTTCGCCCAGGCGTGGGCAAGAGATGTTCAGGATCCCTGGGCGTTGGAGATCATATCTCAGGGATATCTTCTGGACTTCAAAGCTTCCCCTCCACAAGGGAGATTTCATCTTTCAAGGCTATCTGCAAATCAGATAAAGAAAGAGGCATTCCTACGCTGTGTGCAAGACCTCCTAGTTATGGGAGTGATCCATCCAGTTCCGCGGACGGAACAAGGACAGGGTTTTTATTCGAATCTGTTTGTGGTTCCCAAAAAAGAGGGAACCTTCAGACCAATTTTGGATCTAAAGATCTTAAACAAATTCCTCAGAGTTCCATCTTTCAAAATGGAAACTATTCGGACCATCCTACCCATGATCCAAGAAGGTCAGTACATGACCACAGTGGACTTAAAGGATTCCTACCTTCACATACCGATTCACAAAGATCATCATCGGTTTCTAAGGTTTGCCTTTCTAGACAGGCATTACCAATTTGTAGCTCTTCCCTTCGGGTTGGCTACAGCCCCGAGAATCTTTACAAAGGTTCTGGGCTCACTTCTGGCGGTTCTAAGACCGCGAGGCATAGCGGTGGCTCCGTATCTAGACGACATCCGGATGCAGGCGTCAAGCTTTCAAGTTGCCAAGTCTCATACAGAGATAGTTCTGGCATTTCTGAGGTTGCACGGGTGGAAAGGGAACGAGGAAAAGAGTTCTCTATCCCCACTCACAAGAGTCTCCTTCTTAGGGACTCTTATAGATTCTGTAGAAATTAAAATTTACCTGACGGAGTCCAGGTTATCAAAACTTCTAAATGCTTGCCGTGTTCTTCACTCCATTCCGCGCCCTTCGGTAGCTCAGTGTATGGAGGTAATCGGCTTAATGGTAGCGGCAATGGACATAGTGCCATTTGCGCGCCTTCATCTCAGACCGCTGCAATTATGCATGCTGAGCCAGTGGAATGGGGATTGCACAGATTTGTCCCCTCTGCTAAATCTGGATCAAGAGACCAGAGATTCTCTTCTCTGGTGGTTGTCGTCTCGGGTACACCTCTCCAAGGGTATGACCTTTCGCAGGCCAGATTGGACAATTGTAACAACAGATGCCAGCCTTCTAGGTTGGGGTGCAGTCTGGAATTCCCTGAAGGCACAGGGATCGTGGACTCAGGAGGAGAAACTCCTTCCAATAAATATTCTGGAGTTAAGAGCGATATTCAATGCTCTTCTGGCTTGGCCTCAGTTAGCAACACTGAGGTTCATCAGATTTCAGTCGGACAACATCACGACTGTGGCTTACATCAACCATCAAGGGGGAACCAGGAGTTCCCTAGCGATGTTAGAAGTCTCAAAAATAATTCGCTGGGCAGAGTACCACTCTTGCCACCTGTCAGCAATCCATATCCCAGGCGTGGAGAACTGGGAGGCGGATTTTCTAAGTCGTCAGACTTTCTATCCGGGGGAGTGGGAACTCCATCCGGAGGTGTTTGCTCAGTTGATTCATCGTTGGGGCAAACCAGAGTTGGATCTCATGGCGTCTCGCCAGAACGCCAATCTTCCTTGTTACGGATCCAGGTCCAGGGACCCAGAAGCGACGCTGATAGATGCTCTAGCAGCGCCGTGGTTCTTCAACCTGGCTTATGTGTTTCCTCTGCTCCCTCGACTGATTGCCAAAATGAAACAGGAGAGAGCATCGGACTTGGTATGCAGACCTAGTGGACATGTCATCCTTTCCACCATGGACTCTGCATCTAAGACAGGACCTTCTGATACAAGGTCCTTTCAATCATCCAAATCTAATTTCTCTGAGACTGACTGCATGGAGATTGAACGCTTGATTCTATCAAAGCGTGGCTTCTCCGAGTCAGTCATTGATACTTTAATACAGGCAGGAAAGCCTGTTACCAGGAAAATCTACCTCAAGATATGGAGTAAATATCTTTATTGGTGTGAATCCAAGAATTACTCATGGAGTAAGGTTAGGATTCCTAGAATATTGTCTTTTCTCCAAGAGGGCTTGGACAAAGGATTATCAGCTAGTTCCTTAAAGGGACAGATTTCTGCTCTGTCTATTCTTTTGCACAAGCGTCTGGCAGAGGTTCCAGACGTCCAGGCATTTTGCCAGGCTTTGGTTAGAATTAAGCCTGTGTTTAAACCTGTTGCTCCCCCGTGGAGCTTAAACTTGGTTCTTAAAGTTCTTCAAGGAGTTCAGTTTGAACCCCTTCATTCCATTGATATCAAACTTTTATCTTGGAAAGTTCTGTTTTTGATGGCTATTCCCTCGGCTCGGAGAGTCTCTGAGCTATCTGCCTTACAATGTGATTCTCCTTATCTGATTTTTTTTGCAGATAAGGTAGTCCTGCGTACCAAACCTGGGTTTTTACCTAAGGTGGTTTCTAACAAGAATATCAATCAAGAGATTGTTGTTCCATCATTGTGTCCTAATCCTTCTTCAAAGAAGGAACGTCTTTTACATAATCTGGACGTAGTCCGTGCCTTGAAGTTTTACTTACAGGCTACTAAAGATTTTCGACAAACATTTAACCTGTTGTTTGTTTACTCTGGACAGAGGAGAGGTCAGAAGGCCTCGGCAACCTCTCTTTCTTTTTGGCTTCAGAGTATAATACGTTTAGCCTATGAGACTGCTGGAAGCAGCCCCCTGAAAGGATTACAGCTCATTCTACTAGAGCTGTGGCTTCCACCTGGGCCTTTAAAAATGAGGCCTCTGTTGAACAGATTTGCAAGGCCGCGACTTGGTCTTCGCTTCACACTTTTTCCAAATTTTACAAATTTGATACTTTTGCTTCTTCGGAGGCTGTTTTTGGGAGAAAGGTTCTTCAGGCAATGGTTCCTTCCGCTTAATCTTGCCTTGTCCCTCCCATCATCCGTGTACTTTAGCTTTGGTATTGGTATCCCATAAGTAATGGATGATCCGTGGACTGGATACACTTAACAAGAGAAAACATAATTTATGCTTACCTGATAAATTTATTTCTCTTGTAGTGTATCCAGTCCACGGCCCGCCCTGTCCTTTTAAGGCAGGTCTAAATTTTAATTAAACTACAGTCACCACTGCACCCTATGGTTTCTCCTTTCTCTGTTTGTTTTCGGTCGAATGACTGGATATGACAGTTAGGGGAGGAGCTATATAGCAGCTCCAGCTCTGCTGTGGGTGATCCTCTTGCAACTTCCTGTTGGGAAGGAGAATATCCCATAAGTAATGGATGATCCGTGGACTGGATACACTACAAGAGAAATAAATTTATCAGGTAAGCATAAATTATGTTTTTAAAACTTCTCATAAAATTGATGAATTTTTAAATGACCGACAACATTCTGATTTATCTATCTCTGATGAGGATCTATCTGGTTCAGAAGATTCTGCCTCAGATATTGACACTGACAAATCTTCATACTTATTTAAAATGGAGTATATTCTTCCTTATTAAAAGAGGTGTTGATTGCATTAGATATGAAGGAGACTAGTCCTCTTGATATTAAAACTAGTAAACGTTTAAATTTGATTTTTAATTTTATTCCTGAGGTTTTTCCAGTTCCTGATGCTATTTCAGATGTGATTTCTAGGGAATGGAATAGACTGGGTACTTCTTTTACTCCTTTTCAAGGTTTAAGAAACATTATCGACTGATAGATTGGAGTTTTGGGAAAAGATCCCCAAAGTTGATGGGGCCATCTCTACTCTTGCAAAGCGTACTACTATTCCTATGGCAGATAGTACTTCTTTTAAAGATCCTTTAGATAGGAAACTTGAATCTTATCTAAGGAAGGCTTATTTATGTTCATCTTCTTAGGCCTGCTATTTCTTTGGCTGATGTTGCAGCTGCTTCAACTTTTTGGTTGGAAACCTTAGCGCAACAAGTATCAGATCATAATGTGTATAGCATTGTTAAGTTAATTCAACATGCTAATAATTTCATTTGTGATGCCATTTTTGATATCATTAGAATTGATGTTAGATATATGTCTTTAGCTATATTAGCTAGAAGAGCTTTATGGCTTAAATCTTGGAATGCTGATATGACTTCTAAATCAACGTTGCTATCTCTCTCTTTCCAAGGTAATAAATTATTTGGTTCTCAGTTGGATTTGATTATTTCAACTGTCACTGGGGGGAAGGGAGCTTTTTTACCTCAGGATAAAAAATCTAAGGGTAAATTAAAGGCTGCTAACCGTTTTCGCTCCTTTCGACAAAATTAGGAACAGAAACCTGATCCTTCCCCTAAGGGAACGGTTTCCAATTGGAAGCCTTCTTCAGTCTGGAATAAATCCAAGCCATTTAAAAGATCTAAAGATCTAAATCAGCCCCCAAGTCCGCATGAAGGTGCAGCCCTCATTCCAGCTCAGCTGGTAGGGGGCAGACTAAGATTTTTCAAGGATGTTTGGATCAATTCAGTCCAAAATCATTGGATTCAGAACATTGTCTCTCAGGGGTAAAGAATAGGTTTCAAAGTAAGACCGCCTGTGAGAAGTTTCTTTCTCTCACGCATTCCAGTGAACACAGAAAAAGCTCAGGCTTTCCTGAAGTGTGTTTGAGATCTGGGGTAATTGTGCCATTTCCTTTTCAGGAACGGGGTCTGGGGTTTTATTCAAATCTGTTCATTGTCCCAAAGAAGGAGAATTCTTTCAGACCAGTTCTGGATCTAAAAATTTTGAATTGTTATGTAAGAATACCAACATTCAAGATGGTGACTATAAGGACTATTCTGCCTTTTGTTCAGCAAGGGCATTATATGTCCACAATAGACTTACAGGATGCATATCTTCATATTCCGATTCATCCAGATCACTATCAGTTCCTGAGATTCTCTTTTCTAGACAAGCATTACCAATTTGTTGCTCTTCCTTTTGGCCTAGCAACAGTTCCAATCATTCCCTTCAGTAGCTATGTGCATGGAGGTTTTAGGTCTCATGACTGCAGGATCGGACGCGATCCTTTGCTCGTTTTTACATGAGACCTCTTCAGCTTTGTATGCTGAATCAATGGTGCAGGGATTATACAAAGATATCACAATTAATATCCTTAAATTCCAATGTTCGACTATCTCTGACTTGGTGGTTAGATCACCATCGTTTAGTTCAAGGGGCCTCTCTTGTTCGTCCAACCTGGACTGTGATCACAACAGATGCAAGTCTTTCAGGTTGGGGAGCTGTCTGGGGATCTCTGACAGCGCAGGGGGTTTGGAAATCTCAAGAGGCGAGATTACCAATCAATATTTTGGAACTCCGTGCGATTCTCAGAGCTCTTCAGTTTTGGCCTCTACTGAAGAGAGAACCGTTTATTTGTTTTCAGACAGACAATGTCACAACCGTGGCATATGTCAATCATCAGGGTGGGACTCACAGTCCTCAAGCTATGAAAGAAGTATCTCGGATACTTGCTTGCACGGAATTCAGCTCCTAATTTCTGCGGTCCATATCCCAGGTATAGACAATTGGGAAGTGGATTATCTCAGTCGTCAGACTTTACATCCGGGAGAGTGGTCTCTTCACCCAGATGTGTTTTTTCAGATTGTTCAGATGTGGGGGCTTCCAGAAATAGATCTGATGGCTTCTCATCTAAACGGGAAACTTCCTAGGTATCTGTCCAGGTCCAGGGATCCTCAGGCGGAAGCAGTGGATGCGTTGACACTTCCTTGGAGTTATCAACCTGCTTATATTTTTCCGCCTCTAGTTCTTCTTCCAAGAGTGATTTCCAAAATCATAATGGAGCGTTCGTTTGTACTGCTGGTGGCTCCAGCATGGCCACACAGGTTTTGGTATGCGGATCTTATTCGTATGTCCAGTTGCCAACCTTGGCCACTTCCGTTAATGCCAGACCTTCTATCTCAAGGTCCGTTTATCCATCAGGATCTCAAATCAATAAATTTGAAGGTATGGAAATTGAACGCTTAGTGCTTAGTCATAGAGGTTTCTCTGACTCAGTGATTAATACTATGTTGCAGGCTCGTAAATCTGTGTCTAGAAAGATTTATTATCGAGTTTGGAAGACTTACATTTCATGGTGCTCTTCTCATAAATTCCTAGAATTTTACAGTTTCTTCAGGATGGTTTAGATAAGGGTTTGTCTGCAAGTTCCTTGAAAGGACAAGTCTCTGCTCTTTCTGTTCTGTTCCACAGAAAAATTGCTAATCTTCCTGATATTCATTGTTTTGTACAGGCTTTGGTTCGTATCAAGCCTGTCATTAAATCAATCTCTCCTCCTTGGAGTCTTAATTTGGTTTTGAAGGCTTTACAGGCTCCTCCGTTTGAGCCTATGCATTCTCTGGACATTAAATTACTTTCTTGGAAAGTATTGTTCGTTTTGGCCATCTCTTCTGCTAGAAGAGTTTCTGAATTATCTGCTTTTTCTTGTGAGTCTCCTTTTCTGATTTTCCATCAGGATAAGGCGGTTTTGCGGACTTCGTTTACATTTTTACCTTAAGTTGTGAACTCCAACAACATTAGTAGAGAAATTGTTGTCCCTTCTTTGTGTCCTAATCCTAAGAATTCTCTGGAGAGATCTTTACATTCTTTGGATGTGGTGAGAGCTTTGAAATATTATGTTGAAGCTACTAAAGATTTCAGGAAGACTTCTAGTCTATTTGTTATCTTTTCTGGTTCTAGGAAAGGTCAGAAGGCTTCTGCCATTTCTTTGGCATCTTGGTTAAAGCTTTTGATTCATCATGCTTATTTGGAGTCGGGTAAATCCCCGCCTCAGAGGATTACGGCTCATTCTACTAGGTCAGTTTCCACTTTCTGGGCTTTTAAGAATGAAGCTTCTGTTGATCAGATTTTCAAAGCAGCAACTTGGTCTTCTTTGCATACTTTTACTAAATTCTACCATTTTGATGTTTTCTCTTCTTCAGAAGCAGTTTTTGGTAGTAATGTACTTCAGGCAGCTGTTTCAGTTTGATTCTTCTGCTTATAATTTCAGTTTTTTTCATTATGAAGATTAAAACTTTTGATTTGGGTTGTGGATTAATTTTTCAGCGGAATTGGCTGTCTTTATTTTTATCCCTCCCTCTCTAGTGACTCTTGCGTGGAGTTCCACATCTTGGGTATTTGCTATCCCATACGTCACTAGCTCATGGACTCTTGCCAATTACATGAAAGAAAACATAATTTATGTAAGAATTTACCTGATAAATTAATTTCTTTCATATTGGCAAGAGTCCATGAGATCCACCCTTTTTATGGTGGTTATGATTTTTTTGTATAAAGCACAATTATTCCAATTCCTTGTTGATAATTTTGCTCTTTTTTTATCACCCCACTTCTTGGCTATTCGTTAAACTGTATTGTGGGTGTAGTGGGGGGTGTATTTATAGGCATTTTGAGGTTTGGGAAACTTTGCCCCTCCTGGTAGGATTGTATATCCCATACGTCACTAGCTCATGGACTCTTGCTAATATGAAAGAAATGAATCAGGTAAATTCTTACATAAATTATGTTTTTAGACATCATGTAACAGAAACTTATCTGGGGCAAACGGAGCTTACGATCACCCAGACCATCCATGGCTATTAAATATTAAAGTATTTGACTATTAAAGCAACAGGCTACAGTAACTTAATTTAGACAAAATAATTCAACTGTCTGTTAGAGCTGTTGGCCATTGTAATGTAGGTGTCCTGAAGCTATATATCAGTAAATGCACAATCGTTAACAGCTACAGAAATTGTTCTAAAAAAATACCAGGATTTATTAGATATATATTGGTGGCCACCAGTATGCTACTGGTTACATTGTTAGCCACAGGCAAATGTATCAGTCCAATATAAGACTATAATAAACTAAGTGCCACATATAATATCTAGATAAAACACTGCATATCCAAATGTACATTGAGACCTTTAAGAGTTAGTGTGTCCAACCTACTGATCCTTTTACTCTCCCTTTGGAGTAATAATTTACCCCTATCTCCCCCCCCCCCCTCGGCATGTCCATGTCACCAAAAGGTAATGCAGGATCCATAGAGATAATCTTCCAGTATTCTCGTAAGGCCCTAGGAAACTTCACTTTTTTATGAGTGAATGTAGTTGAAAGTACCAATCTGTCTTTGTCATTCTCAGTGTTCACCTTTTGATTGTTCCTGTGACATCACTATAGCATCTGTATACGATTGTCCCATTTGCTTAAAGCTTTATCCTCGACTGTGGAATTTGTTTTTCATCTCATTAATCTGTGTAATATTGACACTGTTGTCACTGTTTTTACGTAACACACATTTAAATTGTGATTTTGGTAATGCTCTTTTTAAGTATGGAGGATGGGAACTTGTGATTTCAAGGATGGAATTCCTATCTGTATCCTTTTGGAACAATGTAGTTTGTAATCTCGAACCAGACTTGTAGATGCGTAAGTCCAAGAAATCAATCACACGGTCATTGAATGTCATTTTGAATTTTAGATTTTCATTCACTTGTTGAGATCACCAAACCATTCTTCCAAGTCAGTTGGACTGCCACTCCAAATAATGAAGAGGTCATCAATATACCTACGAAATAATTTGACTCGATTATCATGGAATAAGTTGGTACCACAGGTTTCAAATTGTGCAATATATAGATTGGCATAGGATGGGGCCACATTGGACCCCATCGCTGTGCCTTAAACCTGGAGGTAAAAGTTACTTTCAAACTTAAAGTAATTGTACTTCAAGCAGTATTTTAAGAGTTGTAGAATGGTGTCAAGAGGGGGTCCCACATAGGGGTATCTCAGAAGGCTGGCACGGATAGAGGCCATCCCCTCATTGTGAGGTATGACCGTATACAAGCTATTAACATCTAAAGTGACCAAAAGCTCATCACCTTTAAGGTCATCAATAGATTGCAACAATTTTACTAATTATATTGATTTCAACATAAAAGAATCCATCTGTCTGACCAAAGGTTGTAGTAGACTATCCAGAAAGGTGGCTAGTGTCTGAAGTATTGATCCTCGTGCAGACACAATTGGCCAACCTGGTGGTCTGTTTGGATCTTTATGCACTTTTGGCAATGTATAGATGATAGGGAAAATGGGGTAATCAACAATCATATAGTCGCATATACCCTTGGACAATACATCCATTTCCAGCATCAACATCAGATATTTATCAATTATTGATTTAAACTCAGTGGTTGGGTCTTTCGGTACAATTACTTTAAGTTTGAAAGTAACTTTACCTCCAGGTTTCAGGCACAGCGATGGGGTCCAATGTGGCCCCATCCTATGCCAATCTATATATGGCACAATTTGAAACCTGTGGTACCAACTTATTCCAGGATAATCGAGTCAAATTATTTTGTAGGTATATTGATGTCCTCTTCATTATTTGGAGTGGCAGTCTAACTGACTTGGAACAATGGTTTGGTGATCTCACACAGTGAATGAAAATCTAAAATTCAAAATGACATTCAATGACCGTGTGATTGATTTCTTGGACTTGTGCATCTACAAGTCTGGTTCCACATTACAAACTACATTGTTCCAAAAGGATAACGATAGGAATTCCATCCTTAAAGCACAAGTTGACATCCTCCATACTTAAAAAGAGCATTGCCAAAATCACTATTTAAACATGTGGTACGTAATAATAGTGACAACAGTGTCAAGATTACACAGATTAATGAGATGAAAAATAAATTCCACAGTCGGGGATACAGCTTTAAAGGGACAGTCTACACCAGAATTTTTATTGTTTAAAAAGATAGATAATCCCTTTTTTACCCATACCCCAGTTTTGCATAACCAGCACTGTTATATTAATATATGTTTTACCTCTATGATTAGCTTGTATCTAAGCCTCTGCAGACTGCCGCCCTATCTCAGTGCTTTAGACAGACATACAGTTTAGCCAGTCAGTGCAGAATCCTAAATAACTCCACAGGAGTGAGCACAATGTTATCTATATGACACACATGAACTAGTACTGTCTAACTGTGAACAACTTTCAAAATGCTCTGAGCTAGGAGGCGGTTTTTAATGGTTTAGAAATCAGTTTGAGCCTAGCTAGGTTTAGCTTTTCAAAAATACCACCAAGGGAACAAAGCCAATTTAATGATAAAAGTAATTTGTAAAGTTGTTTAAAATCGCATGCCCTATCTGAATCATGAAAGTTTAATTTTGACTAGACTGTCCCTTTAAGCAGATGGGACAATCGTATACAAATGCTATAGCGATGTCACAGGAACAATCACTGACTAAAAAGGTGAACACTGAGAATGACAAAGAAAGATTGGTACTTTCAACTACATTCACTCCTAAAAACTTGAACTTTCCTAGGATCTTACAAGAACACTGGAAGATTATCTCTATGGATCCTGCATTACCTTTTGGTGACATGGACATGCCTATGGTTGGATATTAGAGGGCAACCTCTTTATATGACATGTTGATGCAACCTGACAATAAACCTAGTTACACTACTAGGACTTGGTTACACACTACAAAAAATGGGTGCTTCAGGTGCAGTGGATGCACCAACGGTAGTGCATTGACCCAGAGCAAGTTTTTTACACACCCCTGGTCCAATAAGAAATTCGAGATTAATCATAGGGTCACCTGTACAACCAGGTATGTGGTCTACATGCTTCACTGTCTTTGTGGCAAATTTTACGTGACTAACTATAGGTCAGCCATTAGAGCAGCCATCAATGATGGTAAATCTGATCAACCTGTATCTAGACATTTTCTTTCATGTAATTAGCAAGAGTCCATGAGCTAGTGACGTATGGGATATACATTCCTACCAGGAGGGGCAAAGTTTCCCAAACCTTAAAATGCCTATAAATACACCCCTCACCACACCCACAATTCAGTTTTACAAACTTTGCCTCCGATGGAGGTGGTGAAGTAAGTTTGTGCTAGATTCTACGTTGATATGCGCTCCGCAGCAAGTTGGAGCCCGGTTTTCCTCTCAGCGTGCAGTGAATGTCAGAGGGATGTGAGGAGAGTATTGCCTATTTGAATGCAGTGATCTCCTTCTACGGGGTCTATTTCATAGGTTCTCTGTTATCGGTCGTAGAGATTCATCTCTTACCTCCCTTTTCAGATCGACGATATACTCTTATATATACCATTACCTCTGCTGATTCTCGTTTCAGTACTGGTTTGGCTTTCTACAAACATGTAGATGAGTGTCCTGGGGTAAGTAAATCTTATTTTCTGTGACACTCTAAGCTATGGTTGGGCACTTTGTTTATAAAGTTCTAAATATATGTATTCAAACATTTATTTGCCTTGACTCAGAATGTTCAACTTTCCTTATTTTTCAGACAGTCAGTTTCATATTTGGGATAATGCATTTGAATTAATCATTTTTTTCTTACCTTCAAAAATTTGACTCTTTTTTCCCTGTGGGCTGTTAGGCTCGCGGGGGCTGAAAATGCTTCATTTTATTGCGTCATTCTTGGCGCTGACTTTTTTGGCGCAAAAATTCTTTTCCGTTTCCGGCGTCATACGTGTCGCCGGAAGTTGCGTCATTTTTTGACGTTATTTTGCGCCAAAAATGTGGGCGTTCCGGATGTGGCGTCATTTTTGGCGCCAAAAGCATTTTAGGCGCCAAATAATGTGGGCGTCTGATTTGGCGCTAAAAAATATGGGCGTCGCTTTTGTCTCCACATTATTTTAGTCTCATTTTTCATTGCTTCTGGTTGCTAGAAGCTTGTTCTTTGGCATTTTTTCCCATTCCTGAAACTGTCATTTAAGGAATTTGATCAATTTTGCTTTATATGTTGTTTTTTTGTCTTACATATTGCAAGATGTCTCACGTTGCATCTGAGTCAGAAGATACTACAGGAAAATCGCTGTCTAGTGCTGGAGCTACCAAGCTAAGTGTATCTGCTATAATTTTTGGTATCTGTTTCTCCAGCTGTTGTTTGTATTGCATGTCATGACAAACTTATTAATGCAGATAAAATTTCCTTTAGTACTGTTACATTACCTGTTGCTGTTCCGTCAACATCTAATTTTCAGAGTGTTCCTGATAAACATATGAGATTTTATTTTTTAAATCCATTAAGAAGGCTATGTCTGTTATTTCTCCTTCTAGTTTACATAAAAGTCTTTTAAAACTTCTCTTTTTTCAGATGAATTTTTAAATGAACATCATCATTCTGATACTGATAAATCTTTGTATTTGTTCAAGATGGAATTTATTCGTTCTTTATTTAAAGAAGTATTAATTGCATTAGAAATAGAGGATTCTGGTCCTCTTGATACTAAATCTAAACGTTTAAATAAGGTTTTTAAATCTCCTGTAGTTATTCCAGAAGTGTTTAATCTCCCTGATGCTATTTCTGAAGTAATTTCCAGGGAATGGAATAATTTGGGTAATTCTTTTACTCCTTCTAAACGTTTAAGCAATTATATCCTGTGCCATCTGACAGATTAGAGTTTTGGGACAAAATCCCTAAGGTTATGGGGCTGTCTCTACTCCTGCTAAATGTACTACTGTTCCTACGGCAGATAGTACTTTATTTAAGGAAAATTGAATCCTTTCTAAGAAAAGCTTACTTATGTTCAGGTAATCTTCTTAGACCTGCTATATTTTTAGCGGATGTTGCTGCAGCTTCAACTTTTTGGTTAGAAGCTTTAGCGCAACAAGTAACAGATCATAATTTTATAGCATTATTATTATTCTATAACATGCTAATAATTTTATTGGTGATACCATCTTTTGATATCATTAGAGTTGATGTCAGGTATATGTCTCTAGCTATTTTAGCTATAAAAGCTTTATGGATTAAACTTGGAATGCTGATATGTCTTCTAAGTCAACTTTGCTTTCCCTTTCTTTCCAGGGTATTAAATTATTATCTGGACAATTGGAAAGCGGATTATCTCAGTCGCCAAACGTTGCACTTGGGCGAATGGTCTCTTCACCCAGAGGTATTTCCTCAGATTGTTCAATGTGGGAACTCCCAGAAATAGATCTGATGGCTTCTCATCTAAACAAGAAACTTCCCTGGTATCTGTCCGGATCCCGGGATCCTCGGGCGGAGGCAGTGGATGCATTATTTTCTTCCTTACAAGTGTCATCCTGCCTATATCTTTCCGCCTCTAGTTCTTCTTCCAAGAGTATTCTCCAATATTCTAAAGGAATGCTCGTTTGTCCTGCTGGTAGCTCCAGCATGGCCTCACAGGTTTTGGTATGCGGATCTTGTCCGGATGGTCTCTTGCCAGCTGTGGACTCTTCCGTTAAGACCAGTCTTTCTGTCTGAAAACCTTAATTTTAAGGTATGGAGTTTGAACGCTTGATTCTTGGTCAAAGAGGTTTCTCTGACTCTGTGATTGATACTATGTGACAGGCTCGTAAATTTGTATCTAGAGAGATATATTATAGAGTCTGGAAGACTTATATTTCTTAGTGTCTTTCTCATCTTTTTTCTTGGCATTCTTTTTGAATACCGAGAATTTTACAGTTTCTTCAGGATGGTTTAGATAAAGGTTTGTCCGCAAGTTCCTTGAAAGACAAATCTCTGCTCTTTCTGTTCTTTTTCACAGAAGGTTTGCTAATCTTCCTGATATTTATTGTTTTGTACAACCTTTGGTTCGTATAAAACCTGTCTTTAAGTCAATTTCTCCTCCTTGGAGTTTGAATTTGGTTCTGGGGGCTCTTCAAGCTCCTCCTTTTGAACCCATGCATTCTTTGGTCGTTATATTACTTTCTTGGAAAGTTTTGTTTCTTTTGGCCATCTCTTCTGCCAGAAGAGTCTCTGAATTATCTACTCTTTTTTGTGAGTCTCCTTTTCTGATTTTGCATCAGGATAAGGCGGTGCTGCGGACTTCTTTTGAATTTTTTACCTAAGGTTGTGAATTCTAACAACATTAGTAGAGAAATTGTGGTTCCTTCATTATGTCCTGATCCTATGAATTCTAAGGAGAAATCATTGCATTCTTTGGATGCTGTTAGAGCTTTGTAATATTATGTTGAAGCTACTAAGTCTTTCCGAAAGACTTCTAGTCTATTTGTCATCTTTTCCGGTTCTAGAAAAGGCCAGAAAGCTTCTGCCATTTCTTTGGCATCTTGGTTGAAATCTTTATTTCATCATGCCTATGTTGAGTCGGGTAACACTCCGCCTCAAAGGATTACAGCTCATTCTACTAGGTCAGTTCTACTTCCTGGGCGTTTAGGAATGAAGCTTCGGTTGATCAGATTTGCAAAGCAGCAACTTGGTCCTCTTTGCATAAATTCTACCATTTTGATGTGTTTTCTTCTTTTGAAGCAGTTTTTGGTAGAAACGTACTTCAGGCAGTGTTTTCAGTTTGAATCTTCTGCTTATGTTTTTTCATTAAAATTTTATTCTGGGTGTGGATTATTTTCAGCAGGAATTGGCTGTCTTTATTTTATCCCTCCCTCTCTAGTGACTCTTGCGTGGAAAGATCCACATCTTGGGTAATCATTATCCCATACGTCACTAGCTCATGGACTCTTGCTAATTACATGAAAGAAAACATAATTTATGTAAGAACTTACCTGATAAATTCATTTCTTTCATATTAGCAAGAGTCCATGAGGCCCGCCCTTTTTTGTGGTGGTTTTGATTTTTTTTTATAAAGCACAATTATTCCAATTCCTTATTTTATATGCTTTCGCACTTTTTTCTTATCACCCCACTTCTTGGCTATTCGTTAAACTGAATTGTGGGTGTGGTGAGGGGTGTATTTATAGGCATTTTAAGGTTTGGGAAACTTTGCCCCTCCTGGTAGGAATGTATATCCCATACGTCACTAGCTCATGGACTCTTGCTAATATGAAAGAAATGAATTTATCAGGTAAGTTCTTACATAAATTATGTTTTTTACAGGGACACCATTCAGTGACAGACTTACGATTTATCATTATTGATCACATCCCCCCTCTACCGAGAGGGAGAGATAGGGGTAAAGTATTACTCCAAAGGGAGAGTAAATGGATCCATAGGTTGGACACACTAACTCCGAAAGGTCTCAACGTACATTTGGATATGCAGTGCTTTATATAGATATTATATGTGGCACTTAGTTTATTATGGTCTTATATTGGACTGATAAATTTGCCTGTGGCTAACAATGTGACCAGTAGCATACTGGTAGCCACCAATATATATCTAATAAATCCTGGTATTTGTTTAGAACAATTTTTGTAGCTATTAACGATTGTTCATTTACTGATATATTGCTTCGGGACACCTACATTACTATGGCCAACAGCTCTAACAGTTTAATTATTTTGTCTAATTTATGTTACTGTGGCCTGTTGCTATAATAGTCAAATACTTTAATATTTAATAGTCATGGATGGTCTGGATGATCGTAAGCTTCGTTTGCCCCAGATAAGTTTACATGATGCTTATAATATATGCGGTTAGTGCTGCAGGGATTAGCATTACTATTTCCTCTTAAATCTAACATTGGATTCTTCCATGTAGTGGTTTCACTACATGGTTGCCGAGCCTTTTTAATTTTGACTTTTGTGTTTTTAGTTTGCACAGTCGGGGCTACCGTATGGTCTCACGTGCATGCGCAGTTGCGCGATGGGGACGCTGCAGTATCAGGCTTCACTAGTGCAGGTAACATGTTGAATGTCTGGTTGTTTTTTGTGTTTGTATCTCTGAGGACTGGGGAGACCCGGAAAACGTTAACTTATTAAACCTTGTGTTTATATTTTGACAACGGAGAGTGCCTCTTTTTTGTGAAATTTTGTATCTGGATAGTTTTGAGTGCACCCCGGAGGCTGACTGAATAAAGAGAGTGCTGGATCGACACTGGAATTTATATATATATATATATATATATATATATATATATATATATGTACATATACGTATTTATATATATATATATATATATATATATATGTACATACACACAAACTCACATGCATACATATATGCACACAAGCATATATATGTATGTATATATATATATATATACACATACACACATGCAGCCATACATATATGCACACTTACATACACACATACATATATACACCTGCATCTTATCTCAGGTCTCATTGGGCACAGAGCTGGCATGAAGTGTCAGCCTGCAAGATTCAAACAATTAATAATAGGTCTTATCTACGCATATAGCAGCAATAATGGGGGGCTGCTTAGACCACGCATCTGTTTAGATATCTAATTTAGGCTGTGGGGCCATGTATCTGACCTAATCTCTTATTAGAGCATATAGCTGAGGTGATGTCTCATTTGAATGTATATTTTGCACAAATGGGGATACAGGAGCATGTAAAGGGATTAAATAGCATGTCTGTGATCTAAACTATTACTTGCACATATAGGGCAAGATTACAAGTTGCGTGGCAAATCTGTTTTTCGCAGTTGCGAAAGCAGCATGCGATATGTTTTTCTTTTACAAAGATATGACGAGTCCACGGATTTCATCCTTACTTGTGGGATATTAACCTCCTGCTAACAAGAAGTGGCAAAGAGCACCACAGCAGAGCTGTATATATAGCCCCTCCCTTCCCCTCCACCTCCAGTCATTCTCTTTGCCTGTGTTATACTAGGAAGACATGGTAAAGTGAGGTCTTTGTTTTAGTTTCTTCAATCAAGAAGTTTGTTATTTTAAATGGTACCGGTGAGTACTATTTTCCTCAGGGGGATATGGAAGAAGATTTCTGCCCTGAGGTTGATGATCTTAGCAGTTGTAACTAAGATCAATGCTGGTTCCCACAAGACTTCTGAAGGTAACCATGAGACATCTTCAGTGTGGAGAGACCGGTTTTATGCTACAAGCAGCATTAAGGTATGTGCAGCCTTTTTTATTCTGAGGAGACTTGATATATCAGAACTGGCTGGCATTTATGGGAATGGGGTAAGCAGTATTCCTATTTTATATAAAGGGTATTACTGGAGTCCCTGATTTTATTTAATGGTTGATTTATGGGTATTGTGTGACACTATGGGCATTCAAAGAAAAACGATATATAACGTTTTTATTTCTGTCATGCATATGTTTGCTTACTGGTGCATTTGAGGGGTTGTAGGCATTAGCTGTTTAAACTTAGGTGTGAAACCGCTTTCCATGCGGTTGTGTTTGGGCCTACTTCGGCATTGACCTCAAGGGGCGTGGCCTATTTTCGCACGCTCAGATGCGCACTTCCTTCAGGCTAGGCAACAGCAAGCAGTAACTCCGGTAGCTCCTGGACTGTGCAAGCTGTTCTGAAGTGTTGGAAAATTATTTTGAAGTACCCTGGGGGCAGGTAGGCGCCACAGCAGAGCTGTGGCAAGGTGCAGAGGGTGTTTTTGCTTCAGGGTGCAGTAATTTTTGGATAAACCAACGATCTTAGGTGAAATTTTGAGATAATTTAACGTTTTTTGAGCATTTTGGAAAAATTGTTCACTTCTTCTTTTCTTAAAGGCGCAGTACACGTTTTTTCTAAAGTTTATTTTATGCAATAAATAAGTGTTTAAACGACTTTTGTGGTTATTACTAGTCTGTTCAACATGTCTGACATTGAGGATTCTCATTGTTCTATGTGTTTAGAAGCTATTGTGCAACCCCCTCTAACACTGTGTAACTCTTGTACTGAAAGAGCCTTAAATTGTAAAGAACATATATTAGGTCAAGAAAGTGTGCCTAAGGATGATTCTCAGTCTGAAGAGAATCAGGATATGCCATCCAATTCTCCCCAAGTGTCACAACCTTTAACGCCCACACAAGCGACGCCAAGTACTTCTAGTGCGTCTAATTCTTTTACTCTGCAGGAGATGGCTGCAGTTATGTCAACTACCCTCACAGAGGTATTATCTAAATTACCAGTGTTGCAGGGTAAATGCAGTAGGTCAGGTATTAGTGTAAATACTGAATCCTCTGATGCTTTATCAGCTATTTCCGATGTTCCCTCACAGTGCTCTGAGTTGGGGATCAGGGAATTTCTGAGGGTGAAATTTCAGATTCAGGGAATGTTTTACCTCAGACAGATTTGGACACTATGTCATTTAAATTTAAGCTTGAACACCTCCGTCTGTTACTTAGGGAGGTTTTAGCGACTCTGGATGATTGTGACCCTATTGTGATTCCTCCAGAGAAATTGTGTAAAATGGATAAATATTTGGAAGTAACTACTTACACTGATGTTTTTCCGGTTCCTAAGAGAAATTTGGAAATTATTAGAAAGGAATGGGATAGACCAGGTATACCGTTTTCTCCCCCTCCTAATTTTAAGAAAATGTTTCCCATATCAGATACCATTCGGGACTCATGGCAAGCGGTCCCTAAGGTAGAGGGAGCTATATCTACCCTAGTTAAGTGTACTACTATACCCATTGAGGATAGTTGTGCTTTCAAAGACCCTATGGAAGAAATTAGAGGTTCTACTAAAGAAATTATTTGTTTATCAGCGGTTTCTTTTACAACCTATGGCTTGCATTGTTCCAGTAACTACTGCAGCAGCTTTTTGGTATGAGGCTCTAGAAGAGTCTCTTAAGGTTCAGACTCCATTAGATCACATCTTAGATAGAATTAAGGCTCTCAAGCTAGCTAATTCTTTTATTACTGATGCCGCTTTTCAAATTGCTAAATTAGTGGGAAAGAATGCAGGATTTGCTATTTTAGCACGTAGAGCATTGTGGCTCAAATCTTGGTCTGCTGATGTGTCATCAAAACATAAGCTTTTAGCTATTCCCTTTAAAGGTAAGACCCTTTTCCGGCCAGAATTGAAGGAAATCAAATCTAATATTACAGGAGGTAAAGGCCATGCCCTACCTCAGGATAAGTCGGTTAAAATAAGGGGTAAACAGAATAATTTTCGTTCCTTTCGGAACTTTAAAGGAGGACCCCCCGCTTCTTCTTCTTCCTCAAAGCAGGAAGGGAATTTTACCCAATCTTAGTCAGTCTGGAGACCCAATCAGAACTGGAATAAGGGTAAACAATCCAAAAAGCCTGCTGCTGCTCCTAAGCATGAAGGGGCAGCCCCCGATCCGGGACTGGATCTAGTAGGGGGCAGACTCTCTTTCTTTGCTCAGGCTTGGGCAAGAGATGTTCAGGATCCCTGGGCACTAGAAATAGTGACCCATGGTTATCAATTGGAATTCAAGGACTTTCTTCCAAGAGGGAGATTTCATCAGTTATCTGCAAACCAGATAAAAAGAGAGGCGTTCTTACGCTGTGTAAAAGACCTTTCAACTATGGGAGTAATTTGTCCAGTCCCAAATTTGGAGTTTTGATATTGGGACCCACACAAAACTCTAACTATACCTCTGATATTGGGAGAATATCAGAATTGGGGTAGCTTCGTGAGCTTAATAGGTCTGACATATAGCGAACACCATACACATTCCTTGCACAGTCCCAAAATTGGAACAGGGACAGAAGTTTTTTTTTTTTTTTAAATACTATTTTTATTGAGAACAAGAAAAAGGATACAAGTACATGTAAACTTATACAATGCAGACTCGCAGGTCTGGAATTGACAGAGGGAATGTTCACCTGATACATGCATGCCTTCAATAAGCAAGAAAACAACAGTTTGAACTATATCATAATCCAATTTTTACTTGTCCTCTTTTCATCCTCCCCTATTTGGGGAACATTATTAATTTAACTGAACTTCTATACATCTATTAATTAACTGTGACACCTTCGTATGGCAATTTATCTGTAGGGTTCTTGGCAAGACTTGTAATAGTCATAGTACCTGCTCTATGAGAAAAAAAAAAAAAAAAAAAAAGGAAGAGAAAAGGGGAAGAGGGTGAGGGCTGTAGTAGATAGGGTCCTAGAGTCACCTATGAGCGTTTATATGGTCATGTTTTCCCTCTCTCCCACCCCATTATCGCGTGGTTGGTACAAGAATCCCCACTCGCCTCTTAGGGATGCTGTCAGCATATATTCAGTATGTGCAAAGGGATTTAAAATTAGTCTCTGGGAGTCCAAGCTCAATGATTCGATGTATCGTCGCCATTTAAGAATAAACTGTTTGAGTCTCCTAGTAGTATCTAGTTTAGTGTCTAGCTGTTCAATGAGCAATTGTTTGTGTAATCGGTGTTTGAATGCATTGAAGGTGGGGCTAGTACTCTCTGCCCAGACACTCAAGATGGTCTTCCTAGCAATTAAAATAATGGTAGTCAATAAGAGAGTATCTCTGAAACAGAGATCGCGCCATTCCAAGAAGCAAATTTGTTCTATTTCTAGTTGAACTCCAAGCTTAATGGCGCTCGTAATCCAAAAGGCAACCTTGCCCCAGAACTGTCTGATCTTTGGGCATGTGTAAAAGAAGTGAAGAAAGTCTGGGTTAGCCAGTTTGCACTTGCTACATTCATTCACTACTCCAGGTCTCCACTTGGTCAATCTTTGAGGGATAATATAATCCCTATGTAGTAATCTAAACTGAGATTCCCTCAGGGACATGGATAAAGTCGCTCTCCGAGCGCACAACACGCTCTGCTGGATTAATTCCGTGAGGTCTTCCCTTTCCACGCTCCCACTCCATTTATCAGTCAGCAAAGTTATGTTTTTAGAGTCAATGGCGCTTAAGAGCGTTCTGTACATTTCCGAAATGGAAAAGTTGCCTAATTTAAATGAGGACACAGTTCTGGCAAATGCATGAGGCTCCCAGAATTGTGGGTCCCCTCTTATCAGATGGTCTATAAAGTGTCTCATTTGTAGGTATGCGTAAAAGTGAGTTCTTGGTAACCCAAATTGAGTTTGAAGATCGGCGAAAGCTTTAATGCACTTCCTAGACAGGTCCACAGCATCCCCAACAGAGCTCAGTTCTCTGGAGGCCCACATGGTAAAGGGAGAGGAGTCTGTTCCTGGGGGAAAGTCAGTGTTGTTTCGCAATGGGATCATTCTAGATGCCACACAGCAGCGGCCGACCTGTTTGAGGGCTAGTCGCCAGGCCCTCATTGTGTCCCTATAGAGGAAGCTGTCCGTAAGCTGTGCGAGAGGGACACTGGGGGGGGGTGAAGGGTAGGACTGATAAATCAAGACCACCCAGGGCCTGTCTCTCCAGGTCTGGAGAGTAGAAGTGGGTTGTTTGCAGCTGCCAGTCGATCATAAGGCGGCCAAGTGTTGCCCAGTTATACAACCTTAGGTTGGGTAGGCCTAGCCCCCCTTCCGAAGGGTGTGAATATAACTTCACAAGAGCTATTCTCGGTCTACCTCCCCTCCATAAGAATTTCGAGAGGGCCCGATTATACTCCGCCATGTCTTTCCTGCTAATAAGAAAAGGTAACATCAGCAAGGGGTACAGTAGTCGTGGCAGAATCACCATCTTAACAAGACTTATGCGCCCCGAAAGAGAGACTGGCAGATTTCTCCAGCCGTCCATCGTGACCGCGGCATCACGACATGCTCGGCTGATATTGTCGCGATACAGAGCCTGACCACTGGGGGATAACTGAATACCCAAGTAGGTCAAGGTAGGTTTGGCCTCTCGGAATGGGTAGGGGAACAGTTGAACCTTGTCCTTTTGTAACCACAAAATTTCCGATTTGGTGTTGTTCACTTTGTAGCCTGAAAAAGATCCAAAGGCTTCGATTATCGCCAGGACGTTCGGGATATGTTTGGCAGGATTCTCTACGAATAGAAGCATATCGTCCGCATATAGTGCGAGGTGTAGTCTCTCCTGACCTATTAGAATGCCCGGATATGCCGAGCGTAACTTGATGGCTAATGGCTCTAAGGCCATGTTAAAGAGGAGGGGAGATAATGGGCATCCTTGGCGTGTACCCCTTTGCAGTGAGATGCGTGGGGAGAACAAGCCGTTAGCCATAATGTGGACCCAAGGGGATGCATAGATATTTCTGACATAAGTAAGGAATGAGCCCGCAAGGCCAAAGCGCCGTAGGGTATCGATGAGATGACTCCACTCTACTCTATCGAAGGCCTTCTCTGCATCCAAGGATAGCAGGAAGGCCTCCGAGTTCCCTCTCACCTCAGTGGGTTCTGGGGTCGATGCGAAATGCGCGATAGTGTGTAGCACTCTCCGCACGTTCGTCACTGAGGTTCTATGATACATAAATCCGGTTTGGTCCGGATGAATAATGTCTGTCAGAATTACTTTTAATCTATCTGCCAAGATCTTCATGAGTATCTTGTAATCCGAATTGAGGAGGGAGATTGGGCGATATGATTCAGGGAGACCGGGGTCTTTTCCTGGTTTCAAGATCAGCGACACATGCGCCATCGTAAATGTCTGGGAGGGAGCAATCATTTCCTTATAGTACTGGTTATAGAGTGTAGTTAAAGTAGGGGTAATTTGGGGCTTCAACATTTTAAAGAATTCAATGGGTAGGCCATCGGGACCCGCTGCTTTCCCATTGGACATGGAAGAGATTGTTTTTTGAATCTCTTCAGGGGATATCGGGGAGTTTAGAGCCTCAAGTTGCTCATCTCTGAGTTGAGGAAGCTCTAGGTCTTTCCAAAAGTCTGACACCCTTTCCGGAGTAGAGTCTTGTTGGCTAGTATATAGGTTAGAGTAGTATAGAGCCAAAGCTTTCACAATGGACTCCGGAGTCTTGTAGGTTTTGTTACAGTATTTAATGGCCGCTATGGGCTTGCGAGCCGTCTGTTTATTTATCAGTAAGGCCAGCAACCTGCCCGACCTGTCCCCCTCTCTATAGAACCTAGCGCTGGTTCGAAGAAGTTGACCGACTGCTTGATGGTTAAGGAACACATCCAGTTCGCTCTTACTGGCCAGGTATCTGTCCTTAGAAGTCTGGCACGGCTTGCCACAATAGGCCTGATAAGCTTCCGTGAGAGCTAATTGTAGCGTCTGTAATTTGGCCTGGGCCTTCTTCCGTAGAGCGGCCACATAGGAGATTATATCCCCAGTCAGGACTGCTTTCGCAGTATTCCAGAACAGTTCTGGGTTGTCCCGGTGGGCTTGATTATCCGTGTAAAAATCATTCCAGGCATGTGTTAAGTGCTTCAGGAAAGCATCCGAGGTGTACAAGAAGCTTGGGAATCGCAAAGTCTGCTTGTTGGCAATCCTTGCTCCCATAGAGATCACAAGCTCTACTGGTGCGTGGTCAGAGACCACTACCTGGTGTAGCTTGGCCTTGTTAACCCTTGGAACGATATTGGAAGAAATCATGAACAGGTCTATCCGCGACACGGTGGGCGACGCTCTAGAGATACAAGTAAAGTCCTTGCATTCTGCATTCCGCAATCTCCATACATCTACGAACTGCAAGGAGTTCGACAATCTAGAGAAGGTCCTCTTTTCAAAGGCACCAGAATCTCGAGGTTGTCCGTCTCCCGATACTCGCTCTGGGTCTCTCCACCTGTCACACACAGGGTTTGGTGCTAGGTTGAAATCTCCCCCGAGTATGATATCCTGACCAAGATAAGGGGAGTGTCTGGATGAGCCTGGTCCAAAAAGCTGTGGATTTGCAGTTCGGGGCATAAATGTTGCAGATTACCAGTATCTTTTGATTTGTTCTGATTTTGACTATTAAAAAGCGTCCCTCACTGTCCTTGTGGGTGTTTAAAATCTCAGTGTTCCCCCGTTTCCCAAATAGAATGGCTATACCTCTGCTCGAGTTGGTGTATGAGACATGTTCCACCATTCCCACCCAGTCCCGTCTGAGTTTGTCGTGTTCCACCTCTGAGAGGTGAGTCTCCTGCAGTAGGGCAATGTCTGTCCCCAAACGTCGCAAGTGCGCCAATATGGTGCTTCTCTTAGCAGGGGAGTTAATTCCCCCCACATTCCATGTCACTAATCTTACAGCCATTTAAGTAATGTTATAAGGTGGCCGTTCAAGTCGTTCCCCCAGTGGGGGGGGTCGGGGAGGGGTAAGGCAAGCGGCAGGCCGAAAGCAGCGAGAGAAGGCGTAGAAAAGGCAGGGGAAGCAGGAAGGAAAAGAAGAGGGGGAGGGGGGAGAGAAGGAGAGAGAGGAGAAGGGAGAGGGGAAGAAAGAAAAAAAAAAAAAAAAAAAAGGAACCATCAATTTGATATTCTCCTGATAGGTTAAGTACTCTAGAATGGGGAGGTCCTTTATTTCATCAAGTTTGTCATGAGCATTTAAACTAACGGGGTCCGGGGACGCCACTCCCAGGAGTATAACTTGTGTCCCATTCTTTAGAGAGAACGTGAAATATGTAATATCAGAGAATTGGCAAAATAAACGGTTCCAAGATAGCATATAAACCCAACTAAACAATCTTAGTACTATAATAGAGAGGTTGAATCGGTACCTGCAAACCCTCCAAACTGTTGACATGATCTGTCTGACATATTGTAACATTATTACCATAGAAATAAAAAGAAGATACCTTATAATATGGGGTGTCTTATCCAACTTAACATTGCTTTGAGTGTTGGAGCAGTAGCAGTCCCTCTGCTCCGGCTCTATTGTCCGGATTACTGTCACATACCTCATGGCAGTAAACTTCAGGAGTAAGAACATTATCAGCATATACAATGAGCTAGGTTCACAAATAAACATAACAAGAAAACATTTTGTGCAAAAAACAAACATCATAACCAGTCATTAGGCCTATATGGCAACTATCCTGCAAATGAAAAACCTGGACCTAATCAAGGCCATTGATCTAAACCCTCTCAACCCGGGTCTGAGCGAGATGGGCCATTGGGGCTATTCCCTCTTCTATTTTGTTCTCTTCCCAGGTATTCTGTAACCTCCCGCGGGGAGTCAAAGAATCTAGGGCCCGAGGGAGTTAGCAGTTTAAGTCTGGCTGGGTATAAAAGGTAAACCTGCCTACCCTCTGAGTTAAGTCGCGAGCATAGCGGGGAAAATTCTTTACGCTTCCTCATTAGTTCTGAGGAGTAATCCTGAAAAATGAGCAATTTAGAGCCTTCAAAAATTACGGGTGACATTTTTCTATAAGCACGCAGCAGTTCTACCTTCAATTGGAAATGTAGTAACTTGACCATCACTTGTCTGGGCTGCGCATTATCCCTCTCCTGCTGTCTATCAGGTCCCACCCGATGTGCCCTTTCCACACTACCTTTAAAGATGTTGGGGATGAGTTTAAGCACTAGGGGCAGGGTATTTTCAATAAAGTGAATAAGGTCTCTGGGCTTGACGCTCTCAGGAATCCCCAATATGCGCAAGTTGTTGCGGCGGGACCTATTTTCTAAATCCTCCAGCCTCTGGTGTAAAACAATGTTTTCCTTAACTAGTACATCAATTTGGGTACCATGAGTAACTGCAGTGTCCTCAAGCCCTGACACCCTGTTCTCTATCTCAGTGAAGCGAACTGAAAACTGTTTCATCTCCCCTGTTAAGTGATCTAGGCCCTTCTGCAAGCTATCAATCCTGGGGAGAAAGATGGAGGAAAGTTGCTGCACCACAACATGCGTATCAAGAGGTAGCCCATTAAAGTCCTGCACAGCAGAGGGCGTATCCTGTGTGTGGTCAGCAGCCCCCCTGTTCTTTCCTGAGGACTTGTTTTTCCCTGACATTTTGCCCCCAGTCAAAAATCTATCCATGCAAGGGTACAATCTCTATCAGAGGTAGTGTCCCACCACCCCACTCCCCTTCAGAGGTGTAATCAATTCAATAGGAAAAGCCTGTATAATACAACACTGTCTTAGTTATATGAAACACTTGGCACAGTAAATTAACACCGTCTATACAGAGTCTTAGTTGTATGAACCTCTTTGCATATAATCACCAAAAGTCCAGGCAAGCAACAAACATGTACAAGAGAGTCTGTTTTCTTTTCTTCTATCTCCCCTTCCCCTAACTTCTGGGTGGATCAGCCAAGGGGAATCCCTGTTGATTGTAGAGAGCTTTAACTGGCTCGTAGCAAGGGGGTTAGTAGTGATGAGAGAGGGCTATAAGGTGATTAGAGCCACTGATATTGTAAAAAGTTCTCTGCAAACTGAGCCGTTTGTGGCTTAAGGTGTGCTTCCCCCAGTGTTCTTACAGCTACTGAGTGTTATTATAGCACCGTCCAGGCCCCATGATTAGCTATCAGGGATAGTGCCAGGGCACTCTGTGAGAAGTACGTTCCCTTGTCTAGTGTAATATCAGAGTCTGTCCCACACCAAGTGAAAATGTGCAGGGTGATAAAGTTACCTTTTCAGCCGGTCACAAGTTATATGTTGCGGGTACTTTGGCACACAAGTGATCTTTTCTTTAGCGAGCCGATGCAAGGTATGAAGCGGCAGTGCTTTGTGGAGTTGGGCAGCGCTTTTTTCCAGCAGCCACGTGGGTCCGGTCTTTCTCAGCGGCTTGCGGTGAGCAAGATGGCGGATTTCGCGCCGTATGCTGGCGGCCCTGTGGAGTCGGTAGTCTCTGCTCCTAGACAGCCCCGCTTACCTCCGCTGTCCTCTCGGCTATCACAGGTAAGTACACTTTAGATCGGTCCTCTCTACTTGATGTTTCCCAATACCGGCACAGGAGGGAAGTTTTTCCGGACTCGGTGGTGAGGTTTAGCACTCTTCAGGCAGCGGTCTCACCCTTGTGGTCTCCCCAACCAGGTGGGGGTGTCTGTCGAGCCCTTCACAACAGCAGCCGGGTTGTCAGACGTGGTACGGAACTTTGCGGTAACACTCTCACACTCAGAATGGCGCACGTACATGTGCTATCTTTCAACGGTGGGGGCGAGATGACTGTCGCCAGTGCTTGGAGTGCCGAACACCAACCGTGTTAAGGCTATAATGCACTTATGGGTAGCCAGTAGTAGAAACCAGCAATCCAAAAGGGGCTAAGTAGCAGCTTAATAGCTTTGAATTTGCAGCAGCTCCGGAGCTCTTCACTTCAGCTGCCTATCCCTTGGCCCACCCACCGGAAGTCAGGGACAGAAGTTTTACTCAAACCTATTTGTAGTTCCCAAAAAAGAGGGAACATTCAGACCCATCTTAGATCTCAAGTGTCTAAACAAATTTCTAAGAGTTCCATAATTCAAGATGGAGACAATACAAACAATTTTACCAATGATCCAGGAGAGTCAATATGTGACTACCGTGGACTTGAAGGATGCTTACCTTCATATTCCAATCCACAAGGATCATCATCGGTTTCTAAGGTTTGCCTTATTGGACAAACATCAGTTTGTGGCTCTTCCCTTCGGGTTGGCGGTTTTCAGACCGCGAGGCATAGCGGTGGCGCCTTATCTGGACGATATTCTGATTCAGGTGTCAACATATCATCTGACAAAATCTCACACGGACACTGTGTTGTCTTTTCTGAGAACTCATGGTTGGAAGGTGAACATAGAGAAGAGTTCACTTGTCCCACAGACAAGGGTTCCTTTCTTGGGAACTCTAATAGACTCGGTAGCCATGAAGATATTTTTGACGGAGGTCAGAAAATCAAAGATTCTAAATACTTGCCGAGCACTTCAGTCCATTCCTCGGCCATCAGTGGCTCAGTGTATGGAGGTAATTGGATTAATGGTAGCGGCAATGGACATAGTTCCGTTTGCTCGCTTTCATCTCAGACCACTGCAGCTGTGCATGCTCGGACAGTGGAATGGGGATTATGCAGACTTATCTCCTCAGATAAATTATTATTATCGGTTATTTGTAGAGCGCCAACAGATTCCGCAGCGCTAAATCTGGATCAAGAGACCAGAAATTCTCTTCTTCGGTGGTTCGTCGCCGGATCATCTGTCCCAAGGGATTTGTTTCCGCAGACCCTCGTGGGTGATAGTGACAACGGTTGCCAGCCTTCTGGGCTGGGGTGCAGTTTGGAACTCCCTGAAGGCTCAGGGTGTTTGGACTCAAGTGGAGTCTCTTCTTCCAATCAATATTCTGGAACTGAGAGCAATATTCAATGCGCTTCAGGCATGGCCTCAGTTCGGCCAAATTCATCAGATTCCAGTCGGACAACATTACAACTGTGGCATATATCAATCATCAGGGGGGAACAAGGAGTTCCTTAGTGATGAAAGAAGTATCCAAGATAATCCGTTGGGCGGAGGCCCACTCTTGTCATCTGTCAGCGATCTACATCCCAGGAGTAGAGAACTGGGAAGCGGATTTTCTAAGTCGACAGACTTTTCATCCGGGGGAGTGGGAACTTCACCCGGAGGTATTTGCCTCATTGATTCTCAGATGGGGCAGACCAGAGTTGGATTTCATGGCATCTCGACAAAATGCCAAGCTTCCAAGATACGGATCCCGGTCAAGGGATCCTCAGGCCAAACTGATAGATGCCTTGGCAGTGCCTTGGTTGTTCAGCGTAGCTTATGTGTTTCCACCGTTTCCTCTCCTACCACGCGTGATTGCTCGAATCAAACAGGAGAGAGCATCAGTGATCCTGAGAGCGCCTGCATGGCCACGCAGGACTTGGTATGCGGATCTAGTGGACATGTCCTCTCTGCCACCGTGGAAACCTCCATTGAGACAGGACCTTCTCATTCAAGGTTTTTTCCAACATCCTAATCTAATTTCTCTGCAGCTGACTGTGTGGAGATTGAACTCTTGATTTTATCGATTGATACAGGCCAGAAAGCTTGTCACTAGAAAGATCTATCATAAGATATGGCGTAAATATCTTTATTGCTGTGAATCCAAGGGTTACTCATGGAGTAAAGTTAGGATTCCTAGGATTCTGTCTTTTCTCCAAGAAGCATTGGAGAAAGGGTTATCAGCGAGTTCCTTCAAGGGACAAATTTCAGCTTTGTCAATTCTGTTTCACAAACGTTTGGCAAATGTGCCAGATGTTCAGTCTTTTTGTCAGTCTCTATCTAGAATTAAGCCTGTATATAGACCCATTACTCCTCCCTGGAGTTTTAATTTAGTTCTTTGAGTTCTTCAAGGGGTTCCGTTTGAACCTATGCATTCCATGGATATCAAATTGTTATCTTGGAAAGTTCTGTTTTTAGTTGCTATTTCTTCTGCTCGAAGAGTTTCTGAGCTTTCAGCACTACAGTGTGATTCTCCTTATCTCATTTTTCATTCTGATAAGGTGGTTTTACGTACCAAATCTGGATTTCTTCCTAAGGTTGTTTCGAATAAGAATATTAATCAGGAAATTATTGTTCCTTCATTGTGTCCTAATCCTTCTTCCAAGAAGGAGCGTCTGTTACATAACTTGGACGTGGTCCCTGCCTTAAAGTTTTACTTACAGGCAACTAAGGATTTCCGTCAATCATCTTCTTTGTTCATTGTTTATTCTGGAAAGCGTAGGGGTCAGAAAGCTACGGCTACCTCTCTCTTTCTTTTTGGCTGAGAAGTATCATCCGCCTGGCATATGAGACTGCTGGACAGCAGCCTCCCGAAAGAATTACGGCTCATTCTACATGGGCTTTTAAAAACGATGCATCTGTTGAACAGATTTGTAAGGCTGCGACTTGGTCGTCCCTTCATACTTTTTCCAAATTTTACAAATTTGATACTTTTGCTTCTTCTGAGGCTATTTTTGGGAGAAAGGTTCTTCAAGCAGTGGTGCCTTCTGTTTAGGTTCCTGTCTTGTCGCTCCCTTTCATCCGTGTCCTATTGCTTTGGTATTAGTTTCCCACAAGTAAGGATGAAATCCGTTGAGTCGTCATATCTTTGTAAAAGAAAAGTAAATTTATGCTTACCTGATAAATTAATTTATTTTACGATATGATGAGTCCACGGCCCACCCTGTTATTTTAAGACAGATTTATTTTATTTTTTGTAAACTTCAGTCACCTCTGCACCTTTTTAGCCTTTCCTTTTCTCTTCCTTTAACCTTCGGCCGAATGACTGGAGGTGGAGCGGAAGGGAGGGGCTATATACAGCTCTGCTGTGGTGCTCTTTGCCACTTCCTGTTAGCAGGAGGTTAATATCCCACAAGTAAGGATGAAATCCGTGGACTCGTCATATCATAAAAGAAATTAATTTATCAGGTAAGCATAAATTTACTTTTTTCGCATATGGGGTTGCACATGTATTACAAGTCACAAAATAACCTTTTTTGTGCACATTAACCCGCGTAATCCAAAAATCCAAATTGCGTTTGCATTCACGTATTCCCCTATAGAAGTCAATGGAGAAGACAAATTAAAAAAACTATTATATTGCGCAAAGCCCATGACGTATCTCGAGATCTATATGTCAATATCTGTTTGATAATCCCTCTGCGATATTGTTTAATGTGCATAAGATTGTAATGTGAAATATTTTCATTATCTCCATATCTCTATACACGAGGGTACTGTGATAACAGTTGCTAAAGGATCCGTTTATTGTGTAGGATCATATCGGCAGATGGGACTGAGGCATGTCTGGGCTTTTATACTTTTGAGAAGGTGTTTTGACAAAGTGCAGACTGTACTGCCGGGATTTTTCCCCTAGCTTCTTAACATGTTTAACATTTAGCGGTCACACTCATTAACTTTGGCTCACAAATGTTTGTACTGTGAAGAGGCCCATGTTATTCTCCCTGCACAGTTATGTTCCACATGTTTAGCTTCTATGTTGCAGTCAAAATCCAGAAAATCTAAGTCCTTCTGTTTCTGGGAAATTAAACCCTCAGAGCCATCTACCTCTCAGGACTCTGTTGCCATTGACATGCCGCAACTGTTTCCTCTGTCCCAATCCCAAGAAGTTGCATAGGCAGTTCCCTGCGGCTTGGCTCAGTCTCTTTCTGGAGGATTTATTTTTAATGACACGATGAGTCCACGGATCATCCAATTACTATAGGGGATATCATTCCTGCCCAGCAGGAGGTGGCAAAGAGCACCACAGCAAAGCTGTTAAATATCACCTCCCTTCCCTCCAACCCCAGTCATTCTCTTTGCCTACGTTAAGAGCAAGGAGGTGGTAAAGTTAGGTGTTAGAAAAGATTCTTCAATCAAGAGTTTATTATTTTTAAAGTAGTACAAGATTGTGCTGCTTTGTCCTAGGGTGTAGCCGTAGTCCATATCAGTCTCTTCAGTAGAGCAGTGGTGGCTTTAGAGCAATGGGAACTTGTGGGACATAATTCTCACTGCGCCTCCCATGTAATTTATGCTGCCCTAACTTCTAAAGCCTGAGTGAAATTACTCAGTCTTTATTTTTTCCACAGATCGATGTGAGGGAGAGGACCTCTCAAGCCTGGTGAGCTGCCTTGCTGTCAGGCTGACTTTATTATTTCTGGGGCAACAAAAGGAAATACACTCAGAAAGAAATGAGCACTCTATTTCAATATCCAAATAAATAATTTTCCAGCCTCCAGTAAAAAAGTTAAAAGACCTTTATTTTCTCTTTGCAGGGTCCATCATACAAACAAAACGTTTCAAACCACAACCTGGTTCTTAATCATGTCTACTAATTAGTGTACAGGTGTGCCTTTTATACCTGACAGGTATTTGTCAGTCTGTACAATTCTGCCATCTTGTGGTCAATTATTAAAATTACATGTGCTTAACAAAATATTTAAACTTTTTATCCTGACAATTTTAAATACTTACTAGTATTTCGGAATTATATTTCTTGTCTGTTTGTATTTGCCACATGATTATTATAAAACATCTAGTTACATTTACATTAAAAACAAACCTATACATATTATATAATCAGAATCAAATGCTACTCCAGATATTGCTACAATATTGACTTATATAATTTCTATCAGAGGAACAATGACCAGTCAAAATCCTTATTAAAACCATGTGGTATAAGGGTATTTAATTTATTAATCCACTCTATTTCAAACCATTATAAAGGGCTCAGAGTAAATAAGGGGCACTTTATTGTTTGTGGGACATGTAAACTCTCCTAGACTGGAGAGGACTGTTTGGCAGCCTTTATGATGCAGGCACTGGGGCTTAGAGAGAAGGCTTAACAAGATGGTTCTGTTGGTTAACAGAATCTCCCGGCGGATCGACCGGGAGATTGTTTTTTTTAATGGCAACGCCCACTATGTGCGGATCATTATAAGGCGGTAATCTGAGTTGCGCGCCACTTTCAATGCGCCTCGGAGTGAGACACATCACGGATAGAGATCTTCAAAGTCTGCCTAGAAACGCATGATTCTCTGACAATCATGCGTTTCTAGGACCGGAGATCGGCTACATTCCTCTCCTGCTGAGTTCCGGATCGTCTTCCTGAAACAAAAGGGGAAGAATAAGCTCCGTTATAGCGAGTCAGGTAGGCACCTCAGCAAAGCTGCTGAGGTGTAGAGGTGCTCTATTGCTATTAATTTGTTGATTTGGTATTTCTACAATCTCCGGTAAAAAAGTTACATTTTTAAATTTAAAGAGACAGTAACGTTTTTTTCACTTAAATTTTTTTTAATAAAATTAAGGTTTTTATTTAATAATTGACCCATTGTGAACCAGAATGGACCAAGGAGCCTTGCAAAATGTCACTTGTTCCTTGTGCTTTGATGCCAATGTGGAACCACCAATCCTTTTCTGTTCCTCATGTATTGAGAGGACTTTAAATTATAGGGATAACCTTTTTTCTGAGCCAACAATTTCTAAAGTGGATGTTGTCCAGGAGTCTAATGACGAGGTTCAATATATGCCGCAGCTTTCTCCTCAAGCGTCCCAAATTTTACCACCCTCACATGCAGTGCTCTGTGCTTCCTCTCAAGCTCCCGCTGGAGTTACTTTACAAGACATCGCTTCTCTCATGTTTTCTGCAGTTTCAGATGCGTTGTCTGCTTTTCCAATGCTGTAGGGAAAGCGTAAAAGGAAAATCAGACATTCAGTAAGCGAGGTTTCTGACGCAGGTGTTGCTATTTTAGATGCCCCCTCCCAGAAGCCTGAGGAGGAGGATACCGTAGTAGCATTTGAAGGTGAAATTTCAGATTCTGACTGTGTAATTCCTCTTGCTGATACTGAAGTTGTATCCTTCAGGTTTAAGCTAGAACTCCTCCATCTGTTACTTAAGGAGGTTTTAGCTACATTGGACGACAGAGACTCCACGGTCGTTGTTAATCCTAAGAAATCCTGTAAGCTAAACAAATATTTTGAGGTACCTTCCTCGATAGAGGTTTTTCCGGTACCAGACCGAGCTTCTGAGATCATTGCTAAGGAGTGGGAGAGACAGAGTATCCCTTTTTTCTCCAACATTGGTGTGTCCGGTCCACGGCATCATCCATTACTTGTGGGATATTCTCCTCCCCTACAGGGAAAGGCAAGGAGAGCACACAGCAAGAGCTGTCCATATAGCTCCCCCTCTGGCTCCGCCCCCCAGTCATTCTCCTTGCCGCTCTGAACAAGTAGCATCTCCACGGGGATGGTGAGGAGTTTGTGGTGTTAGTTGTAGTTTTTTATTTCTTCTATCAAGAGTTTTTTATTTTAAAATAGTGCTGGTATGTACTATTTACTCTGAAACAGAAAGAGATGAAGAGTTCTGTTTAAAAGAGGAGTATGATTTTAGCAGCAGTAACTAAAATCGATTGCTGTTCCCACACAGGACTGTTGAGATGAGAGAACTTCAGTTGGGGGGGAACAGTTTGCAGACTTTACTGCTCAAGGTATGACTAGCCATTTTCTAACAAGACTGTGTAATGCTGGAAGGCTGTCATTTTTCCCTCATGGGGATCGGTAAGCCATTTTCTTAGACTTAGAAGGAATAAAGGGCTTATTATGGGCTATTAACTGGTGGACACTCTTAAGGGCTAAATCGATTGTTTATTTAAGTTTTTATTTAAAGTTTGAAGTGGATTTCACACTTTTATTATTTGGGTAACGTTTTTTATCACCAGGCACTAGTTAAGACACCTTCCCAGTCAGGAAGGGGCTTTCACTGTATTAGGCAGAGCCTCATTTTCGCGCCATTATTGTGCAGTTTCTTTTAAGTACAGTGCATGCAGATGCATGTGAGAGGGTCTGGTGTCCACTGAAAAAGTTCCTAGAAGGCTTGAAATACCCCCCTGGGATAGTTGAAGTCACAACAAAGGCTGTGGCTGGGACTGTAGTGGGGTTAAAATTGCAAACAGCTCCGGTTTCCACATTTTAAGAGTTTACAGCTTGAAAATTGGGGTGCAATACTTTGAATGCATTAAGACAATTTGGTAAAGATTGGATAATTCCTTCATAGTTTTTCACATATTCAGTAATAAAGTGTGCCCTGTTTAACATTTAAAGAGACAGTAACGGTTTTGTTTTAAAACGGTTTTTGTACTTTATTAACCAGGTTAAGCCTGTTTAACATGTCTGTACCTTCTGATAGATCATGTTCTGTATGTATGGAAGCCAATGTGGTTCCCCCTTCAAATATATGTGATAATTGTGCCATAGCGTCCAAACACAGTAAGGACAGTATTGTCACAAATAGTAAGGTTGCCCAGGATGATTCCTCAGATGAAGGAAGTAGAGATAGTTCTACATCTTTTCCTTCTGTGTCTATACCAGTTATGCCCGCGCAGGCGACCCCTAGTACTTCTAGCGCGCCAATGCTTGTTACTATGCAACAATTGACGGCAGTAACGGATAACTCCATAGCTAATATTTTATCCAAAATGCCAGCATTTCAGAGAAAGCGCGATTGCTCTGTTTTAAACACTGTAGAGCAGGAGGGCGCTGATGATAATTTTTCTGTCATACCCTCACACCAGTCTGAAGTGGCAGTGAGGGAGGGTTTCTCAGATGGAGAAATTTCTGATACAGGAAGAATTTCTCAGCAGGCAGAACCTGATGTTGTGACATTTAAATTTAAATCAGAGCATCTCAGCGCATTACTTAAGGAGGTGCTATCTACTCTGGATGATTGTGACAATCTGGTCATCCCAGAAAACTTGTGCAAGATGGACAAGTTCCTAGAGGTCCCGGTGCACCCTGATGCCTTTCCGATACCTAAACGGGTGGCGGACATAGTGAATAAGGAGTGGGAGAAGCCAGGCATACATTTTGTCCCTGCTCCTATATTTAAGAAATTGTTCCCTATGGTCGACCCCAGGAAGGACATATGGCAAACAGTCCCTAAGGTCGAGGGGGCGGTTTCTACACTAGCCAAACGCACGACCATTCCCATTGAGGACAATTGTGCTTTCAAAGATGCTATGGATAAAAAAATTGGAGGGTTTGCTTAAAAAGATTTTTGTACAGCAAGGTTACCTCCTTCAACCTATTTCGTGCATTATTCCTGTCACTACAGCGGCGTGGTTCTGGTTCGAGGAACTGGAAAAGTCGCTCAGTAGGGAGACTCCATATGAGGAAGTCATGGTCAGAATTCACGCACTTAAGTTAGCTAATTCCTTTATTTTAGACGCCGCTTTGCAGTTAGCGAGATTAGCGGCGAAAAATTCAGGGTTTGCAATTGTGGCGCGCAGAGCGCTCTGGCTAAAGTCTTGGTCGGCGGATGTATCTTCCAAGACAAAATTGCTTAATATCCTTTTCAAAGGTAAGACCCTTTTTGGGCCAGAATTGAAAGAAATTATTTCAGACATCACTGGGGGAAAGGGCCATGCCCTCCCACAGGATAGGCCTTTCAAGGCTAAGAATAAGTCCAATTTCTCCAACATTGGTGTGTCCGGTCCACGGCGTCATCCTTACTTGTGGGAATATCTCTTCCCCAACAGGAAATGGCAAAGAGTCCCAGCAAAGCTGGCCATATAGTCCCTCCTAGGCTCCGCCCACCCCAGTCATTCTCTTTGCCGTTGCACAGGCAACATCTCCACGGAGATGGTTAAGAGTATGTGGTGTTTAAATGTAGTTTTTTTATTCTACTATCAAGAGTTTGTTATTTTAAAATAGTGCTGGTATGTACTATTTACTCTGAAACAGAAAAGGATGAAGATTTCTGTTTGTGAGAGGAAGATGATTTTAGCAGACAGTAACTAAAATCGATTGCTGTTTCCACATAGGACTGTTGAGATGAAGTAACTTCAGTTGGGGGAAACAGTTAGCAGACTTTTCTGCTTAAGGTATGACTAGCCATATTTCTAACAAGACTGTGTAATGCTGGAAGGCTGTCATTTCCCCTCATGGGGACCGGTAAGCCATTTTCTTAGTTTCAAGCAGAATAAAGGGCTTAATATGGGCTATAAAACTGGTAGACACTTTTATGGGCTAAATAGATTGCTTTATTTGGACATTTTATACATGTTAATGCTGATAATTCACACTTATAAACTTGGGGAACGTTTTTTAACGTCAGGCACTATGTTAGACACCTTTTCCAGTCAGGAAGGGCCTTCCCAGTTGTAGACTGAGCCTCATTTTCGCGCCATTATTGCGCAGTTGTTTTTGAGAGCAAGACATGCAGATGCATGTGTGAGGACCTGAAAATAGTTGGAAAAGTTTCTAGAAGGCGTTATTTGGTATCGTATTCCCCTCTGGGCTTGGTTAGGTCACAGCAAAGACTGTAGCTGGGACTGTATAGGGGTTAATTTTGTAAACGGCTCTGGTTCCGTTATTTTAAGGGTTAAAGCTCTGAAAATTGGTATGCAATACTTTTAATACTTTTAATGCTTTAAGACACTGTGGTGAAAGTTTGGTAAATTTTGAACAATTCCTTCATACTTTTTCACATATTCAGTAATAAAGTGTACTCTGTTTAAAATTTAAAGTGACAGTAACGGTTTTGTTTTAAAACGGTTTTTGTGCTTTATTGACAAGTTTAAGCCTGTTTAACATGTCTGTGCCTTCGGATAAGCTATGTTCTATATGTATGAAAGCCAATGTGTCTCCCCATTCAAAATTGTGTGATAATTGTGCCATAGCGTCCAAACAAAGTAAGGACAGTACTGCCACAGATAATGAAATTGCCCAAGATGATTCCTCAGATGAGGGGAGTAGACATGATACTACATCATCTCCTACTGTGTCTACACCAGTTTTGCCCACGCAGGAGGCCCCTAGTACATCTAGCGCGCCAATGCTTATTACCATGCAACAATTGACGGCTGTAATGGATAACTCCATAGCAAATATTTTATCCAAAATGCCTGCATATCAGAGAGAGCGCGATTTGCTCTGTTTTAAACACTGAAGAGCAGGAGGGCGCTGATGATAATTGTTCTGTCATACCCTCACACCAATCTGAAGTGGCCATGAGGGAGGTTTTGTCAGATGGGAAAAATTTCTCAACAAGCTGAACCTGATGTTGTAACATTTAAATTTAAATTAGAACATCTCCGCGCACTGCTTAAGGAGGTGTTATCTACTCTGGATGATTGTGACAACTTGGTCATTCCAGAGAAATTATGCAAGATGGACAAGTTTCTAGAGGTTCCGGTGCACCCCAACGCTTTTCCTATACCCAAGCGGGTGGCGGACATAGTGAATAAGGAGTGGGAGAAGCCCGGCATACCTTTTGTTCCCCCCCCTATATTTAAGAAATTATTTCCTATGGTCGACCCCAGAAAGGACTTATGGCAGACAGTCCCTAAGGTCGAGGGGGCAGTTTCTACTCTAAACAAGCAAACTACTATTCCTATCGAGGATAGTTGTGCTTTCAAAGATCCTATGGATAAAAAATTGGAAGGCTTGCTTAAAAAGATTTTTGTACAGCAAGGTTACCTTCTACAACCCATTTCGTGCATTGTTCCTGTCACTACAGCAGCGTGGTTCTGGTTCGAGGAACTAGAAAAGTCGCTCAGTAGAGAGACTCCATATGAGGAGGTTATGGACAGAGTTCACGCACTTAAGTTGGCTAACTCCTTTATTTTGGATGCCGCTTTGCAATTAGCTAGATTAGCGGCGAAAAATTCAAGGTTTGCAATTGTGGCGCGCAGAGCGCTTTGGCTAAAGTCTTGGTCAGCGGATGTATCATCCAAGACAAAATTGCTTAACATCCCTTTCAAAGGTAAAACTCTCTTTGGGCCAGAATTGAAAGAGATTATCTCAGACATCACTGGGGGCAAAGGGCCACGCCCTTCCACAAGATAGGCCTTTCAAGGCCAAGAATAAGTCTAATTTTCGTTCCTTTCGCAATTTCAGGAACGGACCGGCCTCTAATTCTGCATCCTCTAAGCAAGAGGGTAATGCCTCACAGCCCAAACCAGCCTGGAAACCTATGCAAGGCTGGAACAAGGGTAAGCAGGCCAAAAAGCCTGCTGCTGCTAACAAAACAGCATGAAGGAGTAGCCCCCGATCCGGGACCGGATCTAGTAGGGGGCAGACTCTCTCTCTTTGCTCAGGCTTGGACAAGAGATGTTCAGGATCCCTGGGCACTAGAAATAGTTTCTCAGGGTTATCTTCTGGAATTCAGGGAACTACCCCCAAGGGGAAGGTTCCACATGTCTCACTTATCCTTAAACCAAATAAAGAGAC
Organism: Bombina bombina; assembly: GCF_027579735.1. Taxonomy (NCBI): domain Eukaryota; kingdom Metazoa; phylum Chordata; class Amphibia; order Anura; family Bombinatoridae; genus Bombina; species Bombina bombina. Next base: position 15,506,323 of record NC_069504.1, on the reverse strand, counting down.
AGGCGTTCTTACATTGTGTAGAAGACCTGTTAAAGATGGGAGTAATACACTCTGTTCCAAGGACGGAACAAGGAATAGGATTTTACTCAAATCTGTTCGTAGTTCCCAAAAAAGAGGGAACCTTCAGACCAATTCTGGATTTAAAGATCCTAAACAAATTTCTCAGAGTACCATTGTTCAAAATGGAAACCATTCGAACGATTCTACCCACTATCCAGGAAGGTCAATTTATGACTACCGTGGATCTAAAGGATGCGTACCTACATATTCCTATCCACAAAGAACATCATCAGTTCCCAAGGTTCGCCTTTCTGGACAAACATTACCAGTTTGTGGCCCTCCCATTCGGGTTAGCCACTGCTCCAAGAATTTTCACAAAGGTACTCGGGTCCCTTCTAGCGGTTTTAAGACCAAGGGGTATTGCAGTAGTACCGTACTTGGACGACATTCTAGTACAAGCGTCGTCCCTTTCAAAAGCAAAGGCTCATACAGACATCGTTCTGGCCTTTCTCAGATCTCACGGATGGAAGGTGAACATAGAAAAGAGTTCTCTGTCTCCGTCAACGAGAGTTCCCTTCTTGGGAACAATAATAGATTCCTTAGAAATGAGGATTTTTCTGACAGATGTCAGAAAGTCAAAACTTCTAAGCGCTTGTCAAGTTCTTCACTCTGTTCCACGTCCTTCCATAGCTCAGTGCATGGAAGTAGTAGGGTTGATGGTTGCAGCAATGGACATAGTTCCTTTTGCGCAAATTCATCTAAGACCATTACAACTGTGCATGCTCAAACAGTGGAATGGGGACTATACAGACTTGTCTCCAGTGATTCAAGTAGATCAGAAGACCAGAAATTCACTCCGTTGGTGGCTGACCCTGGACCATCTATCCCAGGGAATGAGCTTCCGCAGACCAGAGTGGGTCATTGTCACGACCGACGCCAGCCTAGTGGGCTTGGGCGCGGTCTGGGAACCCCTGAAAGCTCAGGGACTATGGTCTCGGGAAGAGTCTCTTCTCCCGATAAACATTCTGGAACTAAGAGCGATATTCAATGCTCTCAGGGCTTGGCCTCAGCTTGCAAAGGCCAGATTCATAAGATTCCAATCAGACAACATGACGACTGTTGCGTATATCAATCATCAGGGGGGAACAAGGAGTTCCCTAGCGATGAAAGAAGTGACCAAAATAATACAATGGGCGGAGGATCACTCCTGCCATCTATCTGCGATCCACATCCCAGGTGTGGAAAACTGGGAAGCGGATTATCTGAGTCGTCAGACATTCCATCCGGGGGAGTGGGAACTCCACCCGGAGATATTTGCCCAGTTGACTCAATTATGGGGCATTCCAGACATGGATCTGATGGCGTCTCGTCAGAACTTCAAGGTTCCTTGCTACGGGTCCAGATCCAGGGATCCTAAGGCGACTCTAGTGGATGCACTAGTAGCACCTTGGACCTTCAACCTAGCTTATGTGTTTCCACCGTTTCCTCTCATTCCCAGGCTGGTAGCCAGGATCAAACAGGAGAGGGCCTCAGTGATCTTGATAGCTCCTGCGTGGCCACGCAGGACTTGGTATGCAGACCTGGTGAATATGTTATCGGTTCCACCATGGAAGCTACCTTTGAGACAGGACCTTCTTGTTCAGGGTCCATTCGAACATCCAAATCTGGTCTCCCTCCAGCTGACGGCTTGGAGATTGAACGCTTGATTCTATCAAAGCGTGGGTTTTCAGATTCTGTGATAGATACTCTGGTTCAGGCCAGAAAACCAGTGACTAGAAAAATTTACCATAAAATATGGAAAAGATATATCTGTTGGTGTGAATCCAAGGGATTCCCATGGAATAAGATAAAAATTCCTAAGATTCTTTCCTTTCTGCAGGAAGGTTTGGATAAAGGATTATCTGCGAGTTCTCTAAAAGGACAGATTTCTGCTTTATCTGTCTTACTACACAAACGACTGGCAGCTGTGCCAGATGTACAAGCATTTGTTCAGGCTCTGGTTAGAATCAAGCCTGTTTACAGACCTTTGACTCCTCCCTGGAGTCTAAATCTAGTTCTTTCAGTTCTTCAAGGGGTTCCGTTTGAACCTCTACATTCCATAGATATTAAGTTATTATCTTGGAAAGTCTTGTTTTTGGTTGCTATTTCTTCTGCTAGAAGAGTTTCAGAGTTATCTGCTCTGCAGTGTACTCCACCCTATCTGGTGTTCCATTCAGATAAGGTTGTTTTGCGTACTAAGCCTGGTTTTCTTCCAAAGGTTGTTTCCAACAAGAATATTAACCAGGAGATAGTTGTACCTTCTTTGTGTCCGAATCCAGTTTCAAAGAAGGAACGTTTGCTACACAATTTAGATGTAGTCCGTGCTCTAAAATTCTACTTAGCAGCTACAAAAGAGTTCAGACAAACATCTTCTCTGTTTGTCATCTATTCTGGTAAAAGGAGAGGTCAAAAAGCAACTTCTACCTCTCTTTCCTTTTGGCTTAAAAGCATCATCCGATTGGCTTATGAGACTGCCGGACGGCAGCCTCCTGAAAGAATCACAGCTCACTCCACTAGGGCTGTGGCTTCCACATGGGCCTTCAAGAACGAGGCTTCTGTTGATCAGATATGTAAGGCAGCGACTTGGTCTTCACTGCACACTTTTGCCAAATTTTACAAATTTGATACTTTTGCTTCTTCGGAGGCTATTTTTGGGAGAAAGGTTTTGCAAGCCGTGGTGCCTTCCGTTTAGGTAACCTGATTTGCTCCCTCCCTTCATCTGTGTCCTAAAGCTTTGGTATTGGTTCCTGTTACAGAAGCATTAGTTATTTTGTTGTGAAGAAACTTATTTCCCAGCAGCAATGCCTGAACCAGCCAAGCCAGCGCCTAAGAAGGGCTCCAAGAAAACTGTAACAAGTATCATTTCATAAAGGGTTAACTCTGTTCAGTTTTAAGAAAACTATTTTCTGAGGCAGGTTTCCTAGCATATTGTGTACTGTAATTAAGTTTGTGATAAGCATTCACTGCTAGGTGATAAGAAGGACTCAATTGTTTTGTTGTGTGTACTTGTTATCTGCGGTGGCCTGTCCAAGGGCTTTGTCTAAATGTGTGATGGGGGATTTTATGCTTCCCCCCCTGGGAGTGCCCTGTGTGCATGTAACCTAAATAAAAAGCAGGCTGGGCATCCCAGTCCTCAGTTCTTGGTTGTCCCTCAATCGCAGCGTTGACTCGTTTTTGTGGGCAGAAGGGTATCCTAGCTGTACTACAGCTAAGGGGGATTATTCTACATTTGCGAGACTCATATAGAATACTATGGAAAGCAGTTTCTCCCCTCTTCAGCAATAGGAATCCAGGCTACTAAGCGGTCCATCTCTCAGCGAGACTAAGGGTAACCGTAACATTTGGCGGCAGCGGTGGGATTTTTCCTGGATTTCCTAGGAGAGGTACAGAACGGATGGAGAGCGCTTATGAAAAATTGAAGCGTACAACCCTAAAGGATTTACTTGAAAGCAGAGGGGGGTACGCCAGCAACCGGCCGAGGAGAGAGCTGATCGCAGAATTGACCGAACTGGATCAGAGCTTCACAATGGCGGAAACACCGACCACGATTAGTGACGAAAAAACCAGGATTGTTCGGGAGAGGCTCTCACTGTACGGGCCGAACCCCTCCATGGAATTGGTACAGCAGTTGATGGCGGAAGCGGACAAGGATATACGAGAGACTCGAGCCCACGAACTCAACCTAGCGAACGCACACTGCAATGCTGAAGCCCCGCAGGTAATCATCCCTGTCGAAAATGCTGGGAGGCCCAAGATACCCTATGCGGCATTTCGACCCTTCCTAGAGAGCGAGACAGGGATTGATGAATATTTGGCGGACTTCGAAAGGCAATGTGCCCTGCACCAGATTCCCAACGGGGAGTGGCCCACGATATTGTCTGGGAAACTATCCGGGCGAGCCCTGGAAGCCTTTCGTACTCTGGGTGCTGAGGAAGTGACACAGTATGAGCTAGTTAAGGAGACACTGTTGCGACGGTACGCAGTAACTCCGGACGCGTATCGCCGACAGTTTCGGGGCACGAAAAAGAAGCCTAACGATACCCATATGGAATGGGCGCACCGAATGCGGAGAGCGGCAAATCACTGGATGAGCGGAAGTAAAGCGGTGACTGGTGAGGAAATTTTACAATTGTTTCTCTTAGAACATTTTTATAATGGCATGGAACAGCAAGGGAAGGAATGGCTGCGAGACAGGCGACCTTCTACCTTAGAAGAAGCAGCCAAATTGGCCGATGAACATTATGACTCCCGTCTTCACGAACCCAGAGAGGTTTACCGTGCACCCCCTCATGCTGAATTCCGAGCCCCGGTGCCCGCAGGGCCCGCCCGACACTCAGGACCACCCAATAACAGCTCTGAGCGTCCCAGACCGACTTGCCACCGATGCAAGCAACCAGGGCATTTCATGGCTAGCTGCCCCCTTAATACGCACCAGACACCCAGGAATTACAATTACCCCTCTGGGGCATATCGTCCGGCCCGGACCCTCTGTGTTAACCAAGAGGCCCCTATGAAGGAATATTTGGGGCCGCTTCACGAGGCGGACCCTGTATATGCTGCCTCAGATAACCGCCAGCACCATCGGCAGAAGGTATGGCTCGAGGGGCGATCTACCGAGGGATTGAGAGACACAGGGGCTACTATCACGCTGGTACAGAGTCATTTGGTGCCGGAGCACAAGCGATCTGGACAGACTGTGGCCGTTAGAGTGGCGGGGGGGGATGTGTACAAAATTCCAACAGCTAAAGTGCATCTTGATTGGGGAGCGGGAAAGGGGGCTGTGAACGTGGGCATAATGGATAATTTACCTGCCGAAGTACTACTGGGCAATGATTTGGGCCCCATGACTTCTGCCTATGCTCCAGTATGCAACAACGAGGCGGACCCAGTGACTACACGGGCCCAAGCCCGGACGGAGCGAGAACTCTCACCAGTGCGGGAGACACAGGTAAGACCTACCCCGACCTTGCCTGACATGTTAGGCCCCATACCCTGGGACACCCCAGATGCTTTCGAGACAGAGTCTAAGACTGACCCGACCTTACAAAAGTACCGGGAACGAGCAGAGACCGGAGGGGGCGGGGCAGATAATGAAACATTCTTATGGGAAAAAGGGAAACTATACCGCTGGACAGAGAAAAGGGGACAGCGTAGGCGACAGCTGGTAGTGCCCCACAAATACCGTCAAGAAATCCTCAAGATAGGCCACGACATCCCCTTAGCAGGCCACCTAGCTGTAACCCGTACCCTACACCGCATTACTCACACGTTCTTTTGGCCAGGGGTACACGCTGACGTTAGAACTTACTGTAACACCTGCGATGTGTGTCAACGAGTAGGAAGGCGAGGCGATCACCCTAAAGCCCATCTAGTAAATATGCCCATTGTAGAGGAACCCTTCAGCCGGGTTGCTATTGACCTAGTGGGACCACTGGCTACCCCTAGTCCCTCCGGTAAGCGCTACATTCTTACCGTAGTGGACTACGCTACCAGGTACCCAGAGGCTGTCGCCCTATCCAACATACAAGCGGATACGGTAGCGAATGCACTAGTACAGGTGTTCTCCCGGGTAGGATTTCCAAAAGAAATCCTATCCGACCGAGGCACCCAATTTACGGCTGAATTGACCCAACAACTCTGGCAGGTTTGCAAAATTAAGTCCCTCCTGAGCTCCCCATACCACCCCCAGACGAACGGGCTGTGTGAGAGGTTCAATGGGACCCTCAAGCAAATGCTCAAGACGTTCACTCAGGAATACCGAGACTGGGAACGCTTCCTGCCGCACCTCCTTTTTGCTTATCGGGAGGTGCCCCAGGAAACGACAGGGTTCTCTCCCTTCGAGTTGCTCTACGGAAGAAAGGTACGGGGACCCCTAAACCTGATCCGGGAGCACTGGGAGGGAGAGATGGAGACTGACGGTGTCCCCATTGTGCCATACGTGCTGGAACTCAGGGACCGAATGGAGCAATTAGCCAAATCCGTGCGGGCTAATCTCCAGTCGGCCCAGAGAAGACAGAAAGTATGGTACGATCGGGGGGCCCGAAAGAGAATCTTTACCATAGGACAAAAGGTGTTAGTACTTAAGCCGGTGAAGACAGACAAATTGCAGGCGTCCTGGCAGGGCCCCTACCAGATCGTAGAGAAAAGGGGAGACACCACTTATGTGATAGCTAGCTGCCACGACAACAATCTTAGAAAGACATTCCATGTAAACATGCTCAAGGAATATTTTGAGCGACCAGAGAACGTGACGGCCGTATGTTGTTCCCCTCAGGAAGGCCCCGACAGTCTACCCATTCCAGACCTATTAGAGAAGAGTCTCCCCACAGGTATAGTGGCTCAGGTTCAGATAGGAGACCGACTTAGCCCCACTGAAAGGGAGCAGCTCAACCAACTCCTACAGTCCAAACACCTCACCTTCTCCCCGAAGCCAGGGTACACTACTTTAACCACCCACCAGGTAGATACTCCGGGACAAGCTCCCTTGCGCCAGGCTCCGTACCGAATCCCCGAAGCAGTTAGGATAGGAATGAAGAAGGAGATCGATGAGATGCTCCAACTCAGGGTAATTGAGCCCTCCGATAGTCCCTGGGCCTCCCCAGTTGTCTTGGTGCCCAAGAAAGATGGGACCACCCGGTTCTGCGTAGACTATCGGAGGCTCAATGAAAAGACCGTGACGGACGCTTACCCTATGCCCAGGGTAGACGAGCTACTCGATCGTATAGCCAGGGGAAATTACCTGACCACTATTGACCTCTGCAAAGGTTACTGGCAGATTCCCCTGGCCCCGGAGGCTATCCCCAAGTCGGCATTCGTCACCCCATTCGGCTTATATCAGTTTAGGGTAATGCCGTTTGGGATGAAGAATGCCCCAGCTACATTCCAGCGCTTGGTGGATAGGCTCCTGGATGGCTTCCAGAGTTTTGCTTGCGCCTACCTGGACGACATAGCGATCCACAGTGAGTCATGGGAGGACCACTTAGCTCACATAGGAATGGTTCTGGATCAGATCCGGGCTGCTGGCCTGACTCTGAAGCCAGAAAAATGCCACTTTGGGATGGCCGAGGTACAGTACCTGGGTCACCGGGTGGGGTGTGGAAAGCAGCGACCAGAGCCGGCCAAGATAGAAGCTGTCGCCAATTGGCCCACCCCCATCACTAAGACTCAGGTCCTAGCCTTCCTGGGCACGGCAGGGTACTATAGACGGTTCGTACCAGACTACAGCACACTTGCCAAACCCCTGACTGACTTGACCAAGAAGAACTTACCTCGACAGGTCCTGTGGTCTCCCCACTGTGAAACGGCTTTCCAGGCTCTCAAAAATGCTCTAATTAACGCTCCTGTCTTGGCGGCTCCAGCCCTTAACAAACGTTTTATCGTCCATACAGATGCTTCCATGTTCGGGCTGGGAGCCGTCCTCAGCCAAGTAGGCGAAGATGGAGGGGAGCATCCAGTTGCCTACATCAGCCGGAAGCTCCTGCCCCGCGAAGTCAGCTATGCAGCGGTCGAAAAGGAGTGTTTGGCTTTGGTGTGGGCATTAAAGAAATTGACTCCCTATTTATATGGGCAGGAGTTCACTCTGGTCACCGACCATAACCCGTTGGTGTGGCTGAACCGGGTCTCTGGAGATAATGGCAGGCTATTACGTTGGAGTTTATCGTTGCAACCCTTCAATTTCACCATTACTTACAGACCTGGGAAACAGAATGGCAACGCCGACGGGTTGTCCAGACAAACCAACCTCAGCCCCGCATAACCAGCGGTCTGGACAGCCTTAGTCTGCCCCGAAAAGGGGTCAGACCGTGTCTGCCAGAGTGTTCCACAGAAAGGGAGCACTGTTACAGAAGCATTAGTTATTTTGTTGTGAAGAAACTTATTTCCCAGCAGCAATGCCTGAACCAGCCAAGCCAGCGCCTAAGAAGGGCTCCAAGAAAACTGTAACAAGTATCATTTCATAAAGGGTTAACTCTGTTCAGTTTTGAGAAAACTATTTTCTGAGGCAGGTTTCCTAGCATATTGTGTACTGTAATTAAGTTTGTGATAAGCATTCACTGCTAGGTGATAAGAAGGACTCAATTGTTTTGTTGTGTGTACTTGTTATCTGCGGTGGCCTGTCCAAGGGCTTTGTCTAAATGTGTGATGGGGGATTTTATGCTTCCCCCCCCTGGGAGTGCCCTGTGTGCATGTAACCTAAATAAAAAGCAGGCTGGGCATCCCAGTCCTCAGTTCTTGGTTGTCCCTCAATCGCAGCGTTGACTCGTTTTTGTGGGCAGAAGGGTATCCTAGCTGTACTACAGCTAAGGGGGATTATTCTACATTTGCGAGACTCATATAGAATACTATGGAAAGCAGTTTCTCCCCTCTTCAGCAATAGGAATCCAGGCTACTAAGCGGTCCATCTCTCAGCGAGACTAAGGGTAACCGTAACAGTTCCCACAAGTAAGGATGACGCCGTGGACCGGACACACCAATGTTGGAGAAAACAGAATTTATGCTTACCTGATAAATTACTTTCTCCAACGGTGTGTCCGGTCCACGGCCCGCCCTGGTTTTTTAATCAGGTCTGATGAATTATTTTCTCTAACTACAGTCACCACGGTACCATATGGTTTCTCCTATATTTTTCCTCCTGTCCGTCGGTCGAATGACTGGGGTGGGCGGAGCCTAGGAGGGACTATATGGCCAGCTTTGCTGGGACTCTGTGCCATTTCCTGTTGGGGAAGAGATATTCCCACAAGTAAGGATGACGCCGTGGACCGGACACACCGTTGGAGAAAGTAATTTATCAGGTAAGCATAAATTCTGTTTTTCGTTCCTTTCGCAATTTCAGGAACGGACCGGCTTCTAACTCAGCAGCCTCTAGACAAGAGGGTAACGCTTCCCAGACTAAACCAACTTGGAAACCAATGCAAGGCTGGAATAAGGGTAAACAGGCCAAGAAGCCTGCTGCTGCTACCAATACAGCATGAAGGGGTAGCCCCCGATCCGGGACCGGGTCTAGTAGGGGGCAGACTCTCTCTCTTTGCTCAGGCCTGGGCAAGAGATGTTCAGGATCCCTGGACACTAGAAATAGTCTCTCAGGGTTATCTTCTAGAATTCAAGGAACTACCCCCAAGGGGAAGGTTCCACATTTCTCACTTATCTTCAAACCAAATAAGTAGACAGGCATTCTTACATTGTGTAGAAGACCTGTTAAAGATGGGAGTGATACACCCAGTTCCAACTGTGGAACAAGTTCAGGGGTTTTTACTCAAATCTGTTTGTAGTTCCCAAAAAAGAGGGAACTTTCAGACCAATTCTGGATTTAAAAATTCTAAACAAATTTCTCAGAGTTCCATCGTTCAGAATGGAAACCATTCGAACAATTTTACCTACAATCCAGGAGGGTCAATATATGACTACTGTGGATTTAAAGGATGCATATCTACATATTCCTATCCACAAAGATCATCATCAGTTCCTAAGGTTCGCCTTTCTGAACAAACATTATCAGTTCGTGGCTGCTCCCAGAATTTTCACAAAGGTGCTCGGGTCCCTTCTAGCGGTTCTAGGACCAAGGGGCATTGCAGTGGCACCTTATCTGGACAACATTCTAATGCAAGCGTCGTCTCTTTCCAAGGCAAAGGCTCATACAGACATTGTTCTAGCCTTTCTCAGATCTCACGGGTGGAAGGTGAACGTAGAAAAGAGTTCCCTGTCTCCGTCGACAAGAGTTCCCTTTTTGGGAACAATAATAGATTCTTTTGAAATGAAGATCTTCCTGACAGAAGTCAGAAAGTCAAAGCTTCTAAACGCTTGTCAAGTTCTTCTCTCTATTCTGCAGTCTTCCATAGCTCAGTGCATGGAAGTAGTAGGGTTGATGGTTGCAGCAATGGACATAGTTCCTTTTGCTCGAATTCATTTAAGACCATTACAACTGTGCATGCTCCAGTAGACAGGATCACCTGTCTCAGGGAATGAGTTTCTACAGACCAAAGTGTATCATTGTCAAGACCGACGCCAGTCTATCAGGCTGGGGCGCGGTCTGGGATTCCCTGAAAACTCAGGGTTTATGGTCTCGGGAAGAGTCTCTTCTCACGATCAACATCCTAGAACTGAGAGCGATATTCAATGCTCTCCGGGCTTGGCCTCATCTAGCGAAGGCCGGATACATAAGATTCCAGTCAGATAACATGACGACTGTAGCTTACATCAACCATCAGGGAGGAACAAGGAGTTCCTTGGCGATGAGAGAGGTATCCGAGATCATCAAATGGGCGGAGGATTACTCCTGCCACCTATCTGCAATCCACATCCCAGGAGTAGACAACTGGGAGGCGGATTATCTGAGTCGTCAGATTTTCTATCCGGGGGAGTGGGAACTCCACCCGGAGGTGTTTGCCCAGTTGACTCAATTATGGGGCATTCCAGACATGGATCTGATGGCGTCTCGTCAGAACTTCAAGGTTCCTTGCTACGGGTCCAGATCCAGGGATCCCAAGGCCACTCTAGTGGATGCATTAGTGGCGCCTTGGTCGTTCAACCTAGCTTATGCGTTTCCACCGTTCCCTCTCCTTCCCAGGCTTGTAGCCAGGATCAAACAGGAGAAGGCCTCGGTGATTCTGATAGCTCCTGCGTGGCCGCGCAGGACTTGGTATACAGACCTGGTGAATATGTCATCGGCTCCACCATGGAAGCTACCTTTGAGACAGGATCTTCTAGTACAAGGTCCATTCGAACATCCAAATCTAATTTCTTCAGCTGACTGCTTGGAAATTGAATGTTTGATTTTATTCAAGCGTGGGTTTTCAGAATCAGTGATAGATACTCTGGTCCAAGCCAGAAAACCTGTGTCTAGAAAGATTTACCTTAAAATATGGAAAAGATATATCTGTTGATGTGAATCCAAGGGATTCTCCTGGAGTAAGATTAAAATTCCTAAGATCCTCTCCTTTCTCCAAGAAGGTTTGGATAAGGGATCGTCAGCGAGTTCTCTAAAAGGACAGATTTCTGCTTTATCTGTCTTGTTATACAAACGACTGGCAGCTGTGCCAGAGGTACAAGCTTTTGTACAGGCTTTGGTCAGAATCAAACCTGTTTACAGACCCTTGACTCCTCCTTGGAGTCTAAATTTAGTTATTTCAGTTCTTCAGGGGGTTCCGTTTGAACCCTTACATTCCATAGATATCAAGTTGCTATCTTGGAAAGTTCTGTTTTTGTTGCTATTTCTTCTGCTAGAAGAGTTTCTGAATTATCTGCTTTGCAGTGTGATCCACCCTATCTGGTGTTCCATTCAGATAAGGTTATTTTGCGTACCAAGCCTGGTTTTCTTCCAAAAGTTGTTTCCAACAAGAATATTAACCAGGAAATAGTTGTTCCTTCTCTGTGCCCGAATCCAGTTTCAAAGAAGGAACGTTTGTTACACAATTTAGATGTAGTCCGTGCTTTAAAGTTCTATTTAGAAGCAACAAAGAATTTTAGACAAACCTCATCCTTGTTTGTCGTTTACTCTGGTAAGAGGAGAGGACAAAAAGCTATTGCTACCTCTCCTTCTTTCTGGCTGAAAAGCATTTTCCGATTGGCTTATGAGACTGCCGGACGGCAGCCTCCTGAACGAATCACAGCTCACTCCACTAGGGCTGTGGCTTCCACATGGGCCTTCAAGAACGAGGCTTCTGTTAATCAGAATATGTAAGGCAGCGACTTGGTCTTCTCTGCACACTTTTGCCAAATTTTACAAATTTGATATTTTTGCTTCTTCGGAGGCTATTTTTGGGAGAAAGGTTTTGCAAGCCGTGGTGCCTTCTGTTTAGGTAACCTGATTTGCTCCCTCCCTTCATCCGTGTCCTAAAGCTTTGGTATTGGTTCCCACAAGTAATGGATGACGCCGTGGACCGGACACACCAATGTTGGAGAAAACAGAATTTATGCTTACTTGATAAATTGCTTTCTCCAACGGTGTGTCCGGTCCACGGCCCGCCCTGGTTTTTTAATCAGGTTTGAAAAATGTTTCTTTTTCTTTATACACTACAGTCACCACGGCACCCTATAGTTTTCTCCTTTTTCTCCTAACCGTCGGTCGAATGACTGGGGGCTGAGCCAGAGGGGGAGCTATATGGACAGCTCTTGCTGTGTGCTCTCCTTGCCTTTCCCTGTAGGGGAGGAGAATATCCCACAAGTAATGGATGACGCCGTGGACCGGACACACCGTTGGAGAAAGCAATTTATCAGGTAAGCATAAATTCTGTTTCTCCATCTCCTATATTTAAAAAGATGTTTCCCATAGCCAACTCGGTTAAGGAGGCTTGGCAAACAGTCCCCAAGGTGGAAGGAGGTGTAATTGGCAAGAATCCATGAGCTAGTGACGTATGGGATATACAATCCTACCAGGAGGGGCAAAGTTTCCCAAATCTCAAAATGCCTATAAATACACCTCTCACCACACCCACAATTCAGTTTTACAAACTTTGCCTCCTATGGAGGTTGTGAAGTAAGTTTGTGCTAGATTTCTACGTTGATATGCGCTTCTCAGCATGTTGAAGCCCGGTTCCTCTCAGAGTATAGTGAATGTCAGAGGGATGTGAAGGAAGTATCACCTATTGAATACAATGGTCTTCCTAACGGGGATCTATTTCATAGGTTCTCTGTTATTGGTCGTAGAGATTCATCTCCTACCTCCCTTTTCAGATCGACGATATACTCTTATATACCATTACCTCTAATGATTCTCATTTCAGTACTGGTTTGGCTATCTGCTATATGTGGATGGGTGTCTTTTGGTAAGTATGTTTCATTTACTTAAGACACTCTCAGCTATGGTTTGACACTTTTTATATATAAAGTTCTAAATATATGTTTGTACTTATATTTGCCATTATTCAGGTTTATCAGTATATTTCCTTTATGCAGACTGTCAGTTTCATATCTGGGAGATGTTTGTTTGTTTTTTTAAAAAAAAGAAAGAATTTCTTACCTGAGGTTTTCAAATTGACTCTTTCTAAATTGCGGGCTGTATTAGGCTTGCGGGAGCGCAAAATGCTATAATTTATTGCGTCATTCTCGGCGCAAGACTTTTTTGGCGTAAAAAATTACATTTGTTGACGCAAATTCGTCATTTCCGGCATCTTAATTGGCGCCGAGTCTTTTCACAGGAAATCTCAAGAGGCGAGATTACCAACCAATGTTTTGGAACTCCGTGCAATTCTCAGAGCGCTTCAGTTTTGGCCTCTATTGAAGAGAGAGCCGTTTATTTGTTTTCAGACAGACAATGTCACAACTGTGGCATATGTCATCATCAGGGTGGGACTCACAGTCCTCAAGCTATGAAAGAAGTATCCCAGATACTTGTGTGGGCAGAATCCAGCTCCTGTCTAATTTCTGCGGTCCATATCCCAGGTATAGACAATTGGGAAGCGGATTATCTCAGTCGTCAAGCTTTACATCCGGGAAAATGGTCTCTTCACCCAGATGTGTTTTTTCAAATTGTTCAGATGTGGGGGCTTCCAGAAATAGATCTGATGGCATCTCATCTAAACAAGAAACTTCCCAGGTACCTGTCTAGGTACAGGGATCCTCAGGCGGAAGCAGTGGATACACTGACACTTCCTTGGAGTTATCAACCTGCCTATATTTTTCCGCCTCTAGTTCTTCTTCCAAGAGTGATTTCCAAAATCATCATGGAGCAATCATTTGTACTGCTGGTAGCTCCAGCATGGGCTCACAGGTTTTGGTATGCAGATCTTGTTCGGATGTCCAGTTGCCAACCCTGGCCACTTCCACTAAGGCCAGACCTTCTATATCAAGGTCCGTTTTTCCATCAGGATCTCAAATCATTAAATTTGAAGGTATGGAAATTGAACGCTTAGTGCTTAGTCATAGAGATTTATCTGACTCAGTGATTAATACTATGTTGCAGGCTCGTAAATCTGTTTCTAGAAAGATTTATTATCGAGTTTGGAAGATTTTCATTTCTTTCATGTAATTAGCAAGAGTCCATGAGCTAGTGACGTATGGGATATACATTCCTACCAGGAGGGGCAAAGTTTCCCAAACCTCAAAATGCCTATAAATACACCCCTCACCACACCCACAAATCAGTTTTTAGAAAACTTTGCCTCCTGTGGAGGTGGTGAAGTAAGTTTGTGCTAGATTCTACGTTGATATGCGCTCCGCAGCAGGTTGGAGCCCGGTTTTCCTCTCAGCGTGCAGTGAATGTCAGAGGGATGTGAGGAGAGTATTGCCTATTTGAATTCAATGATCTCCTTCTATGGGGTCTATTTCATAGGTTCTCTGTTATCGGTCGTAGAGATTCATCTCTTACCTCCCTTTTCAGATCGACGATATACTCTTATATATACCATTACCTCTACTGATTCTCGTTTCAGTACTGGTTTGGCTTTCTACTACATGTAGAGGAGTGTCCTGGGGTAAGTAAATCTTATTTTCTGTGACACTCTAAGCTATGGTTGGGCACTTTTATATAAAGTTCTAAATATATGTGTTTAAACATTTATTTGCCTTGATTCAGGATGTTCAACGTTCCTTATTTCAGACAGTCAGTTTCATATTTGGGATAATGCATATGTATCAATCAATTTTTTCTTACCTTAAAATTTGACTTTTTTCCTGTGGGCTGTTAGGCTCGCGGGGGCTGAAAATGCTTCATTTTATTGCGTCATTCTTGGCGCTGACTTTCTTGGCGCAAAAATTTTCTTGTCATTTCCGGCGTTTTTGACGTTTTTGCTCCAAAAAATGTCGGCGTTACCGGATGTGGCGCCATTTTTGGCGCCAAAAGCATTTAGGCGCCAAATAATGTGGGCAGCTTTTTTGGCGCTAAAAAATTTGAGCGTCATTGTTGTCTCCACAATATTTAAGTCTCATTATTTATTGCTTCTGGTTGCTAGAAGCTTGTTCATTGGCATTTTTTTCCCATTCCTGAAACTGTCATTTAAAGAATTTGATCAATTTTGCTTTATATGTTGTTTTTTCTATTACGTATTGCAAGATGTCTCAAATGGACTCTGAATCAGAAGCCACTTTTGGAAAAACGCTTAACAGAGTTTCAGTTCTACCAAAGCTAAGTTCATTTATTTTAAATGTTATAAATGTTTATCTTTAGCTATGGTTTGTAATAAGATATTATGTTATACTTTTACATGCGGAATCCATTAGTATTTATGCTTTATATATTTTCTTTTCTTACAAGAAATATTTAGAAGACTTATAAGAAATATTTTTCTGATTCTATGTTAAAGGCTTTGTCTGACTTTGTGCCTTCTAATAAAATTTTTAGGTCTTTTTCACTTCTTTTTTAATTATTGAAGTTTCAAATGACCAACAACATACTGATTTATCCTTCTCTGATGTTTTTTTCAGAAATTTTCTTCATCAGATATTGACACTAACAAATCTACTTTTTTATTATTTTTCAATTATTAAAGTACATTTGTTCTTTGTTAAAAAGGTGTTGATTATTTTGGATATTAAGGTAACTAGTTCTTTAAGACTAGCTGACATTAAACTCAATTTGGAGGGTTCTCCAATTTATTGGGGCTATCTCTAATTCTACTAATTATGCTATTGTTTCTATAGCAAAATAGTATTTATTTTCCTTTAAATAGTTGTATCTTATTTATGGAAAATTATTTAGTTTCAGGTACTTTTCTTGGTCCTGTGATTTATTTGGATATTGCAATTGCTTCATTTTCTCTGTTTACTTTAAGATCAAGTATCAGATTATGATTTATTTTAGCATTGTTAAAGGGACAACATTTACTAGACTAGGTGCTGTTGCATTTGTCTTGTTGTTTTGCATTTATTGATTATGCAAGTCCACTGTATTGGCTGGTCCTTTAAACTGGACTATCATGCTAATAATTTCATTTGTGTCTTCATTTTATTGAATATTTTCGCAAATGAGGGTTAATCTATTGCTTTAGCTTTTTTAGCTAGAAGAATTTTGTGTTTTTAAAAAAAAAAAAAAAAAAATCCATATTTCCTTTGTTCTAAGATAATCAATTATTTGTTTTATAATTGGATTCTATTCTTAACTGTTACTCTGGGCTTCAAGGTTGAGTTCTAAGACTAAAACTTTAAGCTTATACTAGTTTGGTTGTTCTTATTAAGGAACGAATTCCTGAGTTCTTTCCCAAGTAACATGTCTATAATTGGAGTTCGAAATCAGCTCCCTAATTTTGCGATGTACGTGCCGTATTCCAGCTTGGCTGGTAAGGGGCAGGTTAAGGCTTCTTTGAAATTTATTTTGTCCAAATTTCTTTGATTTTATTCCAGCAAGGCTAACACTTTCTTTAACTGTGTTTCTGTCCTATATATTTTGGGTACTGTTGAAGCATGGCTGGGCACCCATGGGGTTCAAGCGCTGCTCAGACCTGGAATCTTCTGGGGTATTTCTTCCAGTTTCTTTTGAGGAACCGGGTTTTGGAGTTTTATTCAAACTATTTTGCCTTTTTATGGTCTTTGATAGCATTATTTGTTTTCATTAGATGCATATTTTCATTTTTCTGTTTTCATTCAGATTATTTTCTGAGGATGCGGAATCTCATATGATTCACTTACTCTTCAGGACATAGTTAGAGGATCTTCTTTTCTAAAGCTCTTGATTCCTCACACAAAGGTCACCTTTTTTAGGTTTCCAGATAGTTTGTGTCACTGTCCTTGTCTCTATCAGACAAGGGATAATGTTATTGGGTTCCGTCTATCGGTACCCTTAGTCTCTATTTCCTTCAGTTGCTATATATGCATAGAAGTTTTAGGTCTTATGGCCACAGCATTGGATTCAATTCCCTTTGCTCATTTTCTCTAGAAAGAACCTTTCCAGTCTTTTATAAGTGTTGTTTCTTCAAGAACATGGTTGGAGGATCAATTTACCAAAAAGTTTGTTTGATTCCTCAGACAAGGGTAACCTTTTTAGGTTTCCTGATAGATTCAGTGTTCTTGATTCTGTCTCTGACGGACAAGAGGCGTCTGAAATTGGTTTCAGATTATCGAAACCTTCAGTCTCAATCATTCCCTTCGGTAGCCTTATGCATGGAAATTCTAGGTCTTATGACTGCTGCATTGGACGCGATTCCCTTTGCTCGTTTTCACATGCGACCTCTTCAGCTCTGTATGCTGAACCAGTGGTGCAGGGATTATACAAAGATATCTCAATTAATATCTTTAAAACCGATTGTTCGACACTCTGACGTGGTGGACAGATCACCATTGTTTAGTTCAAGGGGCTTCTTTTTGTTCCTCCAACCTAGACTGTGATCTCAACAGATGCAAATCTGACAGGTTGGGGAGCTGTATGGGGGTTTCTGACAGCACAAGGGGTTTGGGAATCTCAGGAGGTGAGATTACCAATCAACATTTTTGGAACTCCGTGCAATTTTCAGAGCTCTTCAGTCGTGGCCTCTTCTAAAGAGAGAGTCGTTCATTTATTTCTAGACGGACGATGTCACAACCGTGGCATATGTCAATCATCAAGGAGGAACTCACAGTCCTCTGGCTATGAAAGAAGTCTCTCGAATACTTGTATGGGCGGAATCCAGCTCCTGTCTAATTTCTGCGGTTCATATCCCAGGTATAGACAATTGGGAAGTGGATTATCTCAGTCGCCAAACACTACATCCGGGCGAATGGTTTCTTCACCCAGAGGTATTTCTTCAGATTGTTCAAATGTGGGGACTTCCAGAAATAGATCTGATGGCTTCTCATCTAAACAAGAAGCTTCCCAGGTATCTGTCCAGATCCAGGGATCCTCAGGCGGAAGCAGTGGATGCATTGTCACTTCCTTGGAAGTATCATCCTGCTTATATCTTTCCGCCTATAGTTTTTTCCAAGATTCTAAAGGAACGTTCGTTTATTCTGCTGGTGGCTCCAGCATGGCCTCACAGGTTTTGGTATGCGGATCTTGTCCGGATGGCCACTTGCCAACCGTGGACTCTTCCGTTAAGACCAGACCTTCTATCGCAAGGTCCTTTTTTCCATCAGGTTCTAAAATCCTTAAATTTGAAGGTATGGAGATTGAACGCTTGATTCTCAATCATAGAGGTTTCTCTGACTCTGTGATTAATACTATGTTACAGGCTCGTAAAACTGTATCTAGGAAGATATATTATCGAGTCTGGAAGATTTTCATTTCTTGGTGTTTTTCTCATCATTTTTCTTGGAATTCTTTTAGAATTCCTAGAATTTTACAGTTTCTTCAGGATGGTTTGGATAAGGTTTGTCTGTAAGTTCCTTGAAAGGTCAAATCTCTGCTCTTTCTGTTCTTTTTCACAGAAAGATTGCCAGTCTTCCTGATATTCATTGTTTAGTACAAGCTTTGGCTCGTATAAAACCTGTTAAGTCAATCTCTCCTCCTTGGAGTTTGAATTTGGTTCTGGGGGCTCTTCAAGCTCCTCCGTTTGAACCTATGCATTCGCTGGACATTAAATTACTTTCTTGGAAAGTTTTGTTTCTTTTGGCCATCTCTTCTGCTAGAAGAGTTTCTGAATTATCTGCTCTTTCTTGTGAGTCTCTTTTTCTGATTTTTCATCAGGATAAGGCGGTGTTGCGAACTTCTTTTAAATTTTTTCCTAAGGTTGTGAATTCTAACAACATTAGTATAGAAATTGTGGTTCCTTCATTGTGACCTAATCCTAAGAATTCTAAGGAAAATTTGTTGCATTCTTTGGATGTAGTTAGAGCTTTGAAATATTATGTTGAAGCTACTAAGGATTTCCGAGACATCTAGTTTATTTGTTATCTTTTCCGTTTCTTGGAAAGGTCAGAAGGCTTCTGCCATTTCTTTGGCATCTTGGTTAAAATCTTTGTTTCATCATGCCTATGTCGAGTCGGGTAAAACTCCGCCTCAAAGGATTACAGCTCATTCTACTAGGTCAGTTTCTACTTCCTGGGCGTATAGGAATGAAGCTTCAGTTGATCAGATTTGCAAAGCAGCCACTTGGTCTTCTTTGCATACTTTTACTAAATTCTACCATTTTGATGTGTTTTCTTCTTCTGAAGCAGTTTTTGGTAGAAAAGTACTTCAGGCAGCTGTTTCAGTTTGATTCTTCTGCTTATAATTTCAGTTTTTTTCATTATAAGATTTAAACTTTATTTTGGGTGTGGATTATTTTCAGCGGAATTGGCTGTCTTTATTTTATCCCTCCCTCTCTTGTGACTCTTGCGTGGAAGATCCACATCTTTGGTAGTCATTATCCCATACATCACTAGCTCATGGACTCTTGCTAATTACATGAAAGAAAACATAATTTATGTAAGAACTTACCTGATAAATTCATTTCTTTCATATATAGTCCATGAGGCCCACCCTTTTGTGGTGGTTATGATTTTTTTGTATAAAGCACAATTATTCCAATTCCTTATTTTTTATGCTTTCGCACTTTTTTCTTATCACCCCACTTCTTGGCTATACGTTAAACTGATTTGTGGGTGTGGTGAGGGGTGTATTTATAGGCATTTTGAGGTTTGGGAAACTTTGCCCCTCCTGGTAGGAATGTATATCCCATACGTCACTAGCTCATGGACTCTTGCTAATATGAAAGAAATGAATTTATCAGGTAAGTTCTTACATAAATTATGTTTTCATGGTGTTCTTCTCATAAATTCTCTTGGCATTCTTTAAGAATTTCTAGAATTTTACAGTTTCTTCAGGTTGGTTTGGATAAGGGTTTGTCTGCGAGTTCTTTGAAAGGACAAATCTCTGCTCTTTCTGTTTTATTCCACAGAAAAATTGCTAAACTCCCTGATATTCATTGTTTTGTACAGGCTTTGGTTCGTATCAAGCCTGTCATTAAATCAATCTCTCCTCCTTGGAGTCTTAATTTGGTTTCAAGGCTTTACAGGCTCCTCCGTTTGAGCCTATGCATTCTTTGGACATTAAATTGCTTTCTTGGAAATTGTTGTTTCTTTTGGCCATCTCTTCTGCTAGAAGAGTTTCTGAATTATCTGCTCTTTCTTGTGAGTCTCCTTTTCTGATTTTTCATCAGGATAAGGCAGTTTTGCGGACTTCATTTAAATTCTTCAGACGAAAATTATCAATCCTTGGATTGATGGGTTGTACACCTATATAGCACTCATTCCCTAATTGATAGTGACAAAAATTGGACAAGAGCTGTGTCTCCTGGGAGGAGAGTGTGCGTGGGGATATTTATTAAAATATAACCTTTATTGGTAATTTTTTAAAAATATAAGGCAACAAACACAATTGACATACAAACTTTATTAAAAACACAGGTTTGGGTCTTAGTGGATTATTATCCGTTATTCACGGAGTACATTACATGGTTGTGGTGTGTATTAGAAATTACTTGGGTTGGAAGTCAGGTTAATCCCAGTGATTATATAGTGGTTTGTTATACTTTGAGCTTATATTTGAGAAGGCTGTGGTATTGTGATATTTACTCTATTGTTGTGTATGTGGTCTCTGACTCACCATTCAAATCAAATTTTGATATTAGAGGTATTAGCGTAAATATCCCATATTATCACCAAAGTTTATTATTAATGCTTGTAATATTGCATTTAATATGTATCTTAGTGAGACACTACTTAATTTCCTAGTAGTTGTATTCTTATTTCAGTATGATATTGTAGGAAATATATGCATACTGCTGTTTTAAATAGCCTCCTAGCTATATAAATACAAAAAGTACTTTCTGTGTGTAGTATAATAATACTGGTCAGTGAGTTAATGTATTAACCCCTGTGATGTCTTTGGATCGTATATTTATCAATACTTAAGTATGCACAAGCATTATGCTTGAATCATTACACAGAGATTGTATTTTTTAAATTTCTTTGAATTTTTAAAGTTGATAGTGTGTACTATAATTGTTATAACAGTAACATATTTAAGTAACTTAGTAGCTCTATTGGATCTTGGCGTTCTTAAATCTTTGATACTATTGGTAACACGCTTCCAGTATAAATTCACAAGAAAGTGTTTGGTAGTAATATTCACATCATTTGTTTCTCTAATAATTTAATATTAGGATCTTACGATGTAAGAGTTATGGTATTCTTGTGAGTATACTACAATGTTAAAATAAAGTAGCTCTTCTTGGTATAATAATTATGCTCTTAGTATGTATCAACTATTACTTAGTGGTATTAAATAATTAAATCATGTTGTCCACTTAGGCCTTGAGAGTTGTTAGCGGTATTATGGCGTGAATTCGCTAAATATTTGCGGTATTTTCTATATATTTGAATCTTCGTACTAATAACCGCTTGCTGAATGCACGCTTTTGATACTGATTGTTTTTTGAAGTGATTCGCTAAGTATTTGCATTATTATATCTAGGCTTAATGTATCACATATATAACTGCTTGCAATATTTGCAATACTTGCGATACTGTATCTATGTCAGATGTATAACAATGCTAACCGCTTACTAAATCCAAGGCTGTAACTGTCAATTTGGCGTGAGGTGCTTCACTAAATATTGGCAGTGTTGTATATATATTTAGAGCTCCATAGTTCTGGCCGTTGGCCGGTTCTAAACTTCTAATATCGAATGATCTTACTACTGAGTTAACCCCGTTTACAAGTAAATTTACTTAATATTGTGCACAACCACAATAGTTATATATAATATAAAGACCTCTGTTCCTGCTAATTAAAAAATGCTAACTGACATTCTACAAACAATTCCCTAACATGTTTCGCCACTAACGTGGCTTTTTCAAAGGGTACGGCGCGGCCATGAAGATGTCTATTTATTGGCTGGCACTACTCCTCCTATTGGACGTTTTAAACAAATCCTTACGAGGAACCAATCATTGAATGTGAGACAGAGCCTGTGTGTATTAGAAACGGAATATTATTGGGTAAGGCTGTTCCTTCATTCATTGTGTTATATATAGATTCCGGATCTCAATGCAGTTTTGCAATGAGAAAAATATGCATATCTTATTTCAATGAAAGGGGGGAAAAAGGGAGAACATTAGGAAGGATGAGACCTTCTGAAATTTCTTAAATTATTCTTTAAATAAACGTTCACAAAAAATGTTTTTTGTAATTGTTGTCTATGTGTTTTATGAATTGGAATATGCCAATGACAGATTCTATTACTGGCAAGTTATCCATGATCAATGTTGATCTTATGGTATAGAGATGGGTACAGGTTAACTAGCAGAGAAGATTTTTGAATATTCGTGTTATAATGGGTTATACTGGAATCTCTTTATCTTGAAAGAGAAATATGGATACCTGACTGGATTAAGACGAGAAATATCTAGAAAAAACACTAACAGCAGTAAAATTGGAGAATAATACTATTAATAATGTGTAGAGTGAGGAATAATAAATACTAATAGTAATATTATTAAATGAATTTAAATATTTATAATGGTCTCCATTCGACTAGTTCTTACATTTACTTTTCTTTCATGTAATTAGCAAGAGTCCATGAGCTAGTGACGTATGGGATATACATTCCTACCAGGAGGGGCAAAGTTTCCCAAACCTTAAAATGCCTATAAATACACCCCTCACCACACCCACAATTCAGTTTTTACAAACTTTGCCTCCTATGGAGGTGGTGAAGTAAGTTTGTGCTAGATTCTACGTTGATATGCGCTCCGCAACAGGTTGGAGCCCGGTTTTCCTCTCAGCGTGCAGTGAATGTCAGAGGGATGTGAGGAGAGTATTGCCTATTTGAATGCAGTGATCTCCTTCTACGGGGTCTATTTCATAGGTTCTCTTTTATCGGTCGTAGAGATTCATCTCTTACCTCCCTTTTCAGATCGACGATATACTCTTATTTATATACCATTACCTCTGCTGATTTTCGTTTCAGTACTGGTTTGGCTTTCTACAAACATGTAGATGAGTGTCCTGGGGTAAGTAAATCTTATTTTCTGTGACACACTAAGCTATGGTTGGGCACTTTATTTATAAAGTTCTAAATATATGTATTCAAACATTTATTTGCCTTGACTCAGGATGTTCAACATTCCTTTTTTTCCAGACAGTCAGTTTCATATTTGGGATAATGCATTTGAATCAATCATTTTTTCTTACCTTAAAAAATTTGACTTTTTCCCTGTGGGCTGTTAGGCTCGCGGGGGCTGAAAATGCTTCATTTTATTGCGTCATTCTTGGCGCGGACTTTTTTGGCGCAAAAAATCTTTTCTGTTTCCGGCGTCATACGTGTCGCCGGAAGTTGCGTCATTTTTTTGACGTTCTTTTGCGCCAAAAATGTCGGCGTTCCGGATGTGGCGTCATTTTTGGCGCCAAAAGCATTTAGGCGCCAAATAATGTGGGCGTCTTATTTGGCGCTAAAAAAATATGGGCGTCGCTTTTGTCTCCACATTATTTAAGTCTCATTATTTATTGCTTCTGGTTGCTAGAAGCTTGTTCACTGGCATTTTTTTCCCATTCCTGAAACTGTCATTTAAGGAATTTGATCAATTTTGCTTTATATGTTGTTTTTTCTATTACATATTGCAAGATGTTCCACGTTGCAACTGAGTCAGAAGATACTTCAGGAAAATCACTGCCCGGTGCTGGAGCTACCAAGCTAAGTGTATCTGCTATACATTTTTGGTATCTGTTTCTCCAGCTGTTGTTTGTATTGCATGTCATGACAAACTTCTTAATGCAGATAAAATTTCCTTTAGTACTGTTACATTACCTGTTGCTGTTCCGTCAACATCTAATTTTCAGAGTGTTCCTGATAAACATAAGAGATTTTATTTTTTTAAATCCATTAAGAAGGCTATGTCTGTTATTTCTCCTTCTAGTTTACATAAAAGTCTTTTAAAACTTCTCTTTTTTCAGATGAATTTTTAAATGAACATCATCATTCTGATACTGATAATGGTTCTTCTGGTTCAGAGGTTTCTGTCTCAGAGGTTGATGCTGATAAATCTTTGTATTTGTTCAAGATGGAATTTATTCGTTCTTTATTTAAAGAAGTATTAATTGCATTAGAAATAGAGGATTCTGGTCCTCTTGATACTAAATCTAAACGTTTAAATAAGGTTTTTTAATCTCCTGTAGTTATTCCAGAAGTGTTTAATCTCCCTGATGCTATTTCTGAAGTAATTTCCAGGGAATGGAATAATTTGGGTAATTCTTTTACTCCTTCTAAACGTTTAAGCAATTATATCCTGTGCCATCTGACAGATTAGAGTTTTTTGAGACAAAATCCCTAAGGTTATGGGGCTGTCTCTACTCCTGCTAAATATACTACTATTCCTACGGCAGATAGTACTTCATTTAAGGATCCTTTAGATAGGAAAATTGTATCCTTGATAAGAAAAGCTTACTTATGTTCAGGTAATCTTCTTAGACCTGCTATATTTTTAGAGGATGTTGCTGCAGCTTCAACTTTTTGGTTAGAAGCTTTAGCGCAACAAGTAACAGATCATAATTTTATAGCATTATTATTATTCTATAACATGCTAATAATTTTATTGGTGATACCATCTTTTGATATCATTAGAGTTGATGTCAGGTATATGTCTCTAGCTATTTTAGCTAGAAAAGCTTTATGAATTAAACTTGGAATGCTGATATGTCTTCTAAGTCAACTTTGCTTTCCCTTTCTTTCCAGGGTAATAAATTATTATCTCAACTGTTTCTGGAAGGAAGGGAACTTTTTTACCAAAGGATAAAAAATCTAAGGTAAATTTAGGTCTAATAATCATTTTCGTTCCTTTCCTCACAACAAGGAACAAAAGCCTGATCCATCATCCTCAGGAGCGGTATCAGTTTGGAAACTATTTCCAGTTTGGAATATATCCAAGCCTTATAGAAACCTATAGCCAGCTCCTAAGTACCCATGAAGGTGCGGCCCTTATTCCAGCTCAGCTGGTATGGGGCAGATTATGTTTTCTTCAAAGAAATTTGGATCAATTCCGTTCTCAATCTCTGGTTTCAGAACATTGTTTCAGAAAGGTACAGAATTGGCTTCAAGTTAAGGCCTCCTGCTAAGAGATTTTTTTCTTTCCCGTGTCCCAGTTAACACAGCAAAGGCTCAGCATTTCTGAAATGTGTTTCAGATCTAGAGTTGGCTGGAGTAATTATGCCAGTTCCAGTTCTGGAACAGGGGCTGGGGTTTTATTTTATCTCTTCATTGTACCAAAGAAGGTCAATTCCTTCAGACCAGTTCCGGATCTATCAATATTGAATCGTTATGTAAGGATACCAACATTCAAGATGGTTACTGTAGGACTATCCTGCCTTTTGTTTAGCAAGGGCATTATATGTCTACAATAGATTTACAGGATGTGTATCTGCATATTCCGATTCATCCAGATCACTTTTAGTGTCTGAGATTCTCTTTTTAGACAAGCATTACCAGTTTTGTGGCTCTACCGTTTGGCCTAGCCTCAGTTCCAGAATTTTTTTCAAAGGTTCTCGGTGCCCTTCTTTCTGTAATCAGAGAACAGGGTTTTGGTATTTCCTTATTTGGACGATATCTTCGTACTTGCTCAGTCTTCTCATTTTTGAAGAATCTCATACGAATCGACTTGTGTTGTTTCTTCAAGTTCATGGTTGGAGGATCAATTTACCAATCAGTTCATTGATTCCTCAGACAAGGGTAACCTTTTTAGGTTTCTAGATAGATTCAGTGTCTATGACTCTGTCCTTGTCAGACAAGAGAAGTTTAACATTGATATCAGCTTGTCAAAACCTTCAGTCACAATCATTCCCTTTGGTAGCCTTATGCATGGAAATTTTAGGTCTTAGGACTGCCGCATCAGATGCGATCTCCTTTGCTCGTTTTCACATACGACCTCTTCAGCTCTGTATGCTGAACCAATGGTGCAGGGATTACTCAAAGATATCTCAATTAATATCTTTAAACCGATTATACGACACTCTCTGACATGGTGGACAGATCACCATTGTTTAGTTCAGGGGGCTTCTTTGTTCTTCCGACCTGGACTATAATCTCAACAGATGCAAGTCTTACAGGTTGGGGAGCTGTGTGGGGGTATCTGACGGCACAAGGGGTTTGGGAATCTCAGGAGGTGAGATTTCCGATCAATATTTTGGAACTCCGTGCAATTTTCAGAGCTCTTCAGTCTTGGCCTCTTCTGAAGAGAGAGTTGTTCATTTGTTTTCAGATAGACAATGTCACAACTGTGGCATACATGAAAGAAGTATCTCGAATTTGGTTTGGGCGGAATCCAGCTCCTGTCTAATCTCTGCGGTTCATATCCCAGGTATGGACAATTGGAAAGCGGATTATCTCAGTCGCCAAACGTTGCACCTGGGCGAATGGTCTCTTCACCCAGAGGTATTTCCTCAGATTGTTCAAATGTGGGAACTCCCAGAAATAGATCTGATGGCTTCTCATCTAAACAAGAAACTTCCCTGGTATCTGTCCGGATCCCGGGATCCTCGGGCGGAGGCAGTGGATGCATTATCTCTTCCTTACAAGTGTCATCCTGCCTATATCTTTCCGCCTCTAGTTCTTCTTCCAAGGGTATTCTCCAATATTCTAAAGGAATGCTCGTTTGTCCTGCTGGTAGCTCCAGCATGGCCTCACAGGTTTTGGTATGCGGATCTTGTCCGGATGGCCTCTTGCCAGCTGTGGACTCTTCCGTTAAGACCAGTCTTTCTGTCTCAAGGTTCTTTTTTCCATCAGGATCTCAAAACCTTAATTTTAAGGTATGGAGTTTGAACGCTTGATTCTTGGTCAAAGAGGTTTCTCTGACTCTGTGATTGATACTATGTGACAGGCTCGTAAATCTGTATCTAAAGATATATATTATAGAGTCTTGAAGACTTATATTTCTTAGTGTCTTTCTCATCTTTTTTCTTGGCATTCTTTTTGAATACCGAGAATTTTACAGTTTCTTCAGGATGGTTTAGATAAAGGTTTGTCCGCAAGTTCCTTGAAAGACAAATCTCTGCTCTTTCTGTTCTTTTTCACAGAAGGATTGCTAATCTTCCTGATATTCATTGTTTTGTACAACCTTTGGTTCGTATAAAACCTGTCATTAAGTCAATTTCTCCTCCTTGGAGTTTGAATTTGGTTCTGGGGGCTCTTCAAGCTCCTCCTTTTGAACCCATGGATTCTTTGGTCGTTATATTACTTTCTTGGAAAGTTTTGTTTCTTTTGGCCATCTCTTCTGCCAGAAGAGTCTCTGAATTATCTACTCTTTTTTGTGAGTCTCCTTTTCTGATTTTGCATCAGGATAAGGCGGTGCTGCAAACTTCTTTTGAATTTTTTACCTAAGGTTGTGAATTCTAACAACATTAGTAGAGAAATTGTGGTTCCTTCATTATGTCCTAATCCTATGAATTCTAAGGAGAAATCATTGCATTCTTTGGATGCTGTTAGAGCTTTGTAATATTATGTTGAAGCTACTAAGTCTTTCCGAAAGACTTCTAGTCTATTTGTCATCTTTTCCGGTTCTAGAAAAGGCCAGAAAGCTTCTGCCATTTCTTTGGCATCTTGGTTGAAATCTTTATTTCATCATGTTGAGTCGGGTAACACTCCGCCTCAAAAGATTACAGCTCATTCTACTAGGTCAGTTTCTACTTCCTGGGCGTTTAGGAATGAAGCTTCGGTTGATCAGATTTGCAAAGCAGCAACTTGGTCCTCTTTGCATACTTTTACTAAATTCTACCATTTTGATGTGTTTTCTTCTTCTGAAGCAGTTTTTGGTAGAAACGTACTTCAGGCAGTGGTTTCAGTTTGAATCTTCTGCTTATGTTTTTTCATTAAAATTTTATTCTGGGTGTGGATTATTTTCAGCAGGAATTGGCTGTCTTTATTTTATCCCTCCCTCTCTAGTGACTCTTGCGTGGAAAGATCCACATCTTGGGTAATCATTATCCCATACGTCACTAGCTCATGGACTTGCTAATTACATGAAAGAAAACATAATTTATGTAAGAACTTACCTGATAAATTCATTTCTTTCATATTAGCAAGAGTCCATGAGGCCCGACCGTTTTTGTGGTGGTTTTGATTTTTTTGTATAAAGCACAATTATTCCAATTCCTTATTTTATATGCTTTCGCACTTTTTTCTTATCACCCCACTTCTTGGCTATTCGTTAAACTGAATTGTGGGTGTGGTGAGGGGTGTATTTATAGGCATTTTAAGGTTTGGGAAACTTTGCCCCTCCTGGTAGGAATGTATATCCCATACGTCACTAGCTCATGGACTCTTGCTAATATGAAAGAAATGAATTTATCAGGTAAGTTCTTACATAAATTATGTTTTATGTTTCCATTGTTTGATGGTTCATTGAAGCTGGTAATGTAAGGGAAAACAATGGTGAGTTTTATCAGGAGCTGTTCCACTGCCTACTTACAATTTGATGTAAAGAGTGCTGTCTAGTGTTTCTCATATTGGTCGGTGTTATGTTAACTGAGGAGGTGTACTTTGGGATAAAAGTCTTATTATATTGACTAAATGTGAATCCAGGAAGTGATGGTGTTAAAATAAACTGAGATATGACCCTTAAAAATAAGAGATTATAAAAATGAAAGTTCTAATAATATAACTATTTGTTTAAATAAAGTGATGCGGTGCCACGTGTGGTATAAGTGAGAGTGGGTGTGATATAAGCACAAAATAGTGCTATTACTAACGTGATATTAAAACAACAAAATTAAATAATTGTGAATAGTAGATAATTAAATATCTACTTAGTAATGGTCATAGAAGCAGATAACGAATGTAGTGTCCGTGATGAGTGATGGATATATAATCCATGTTTAGTGACTAATAAATTTATAGTCAGTATGATGATTGCAATATGCTTATATTATATAAGATCTTTTCTGGGTTACTGATATTTGTCATCTTGTTTATATCTACAGGTATGAAAAATAATTGTTATGTTCATTTAACCCATTAGGTTGTATGGAGTTAAGCCGATAAATCCATCTGCTTTCATGTTGTAATAGGCTTGTTTCTTTGTCTCCACCTCTAATTCCTAGGTTGATTTTGTGTATACCAAAGCACATTAGCCCTTCTGCCTTTCCTTGATGGAATTTATAAAAATGTTGTGCTACTGATGAGATGGCCTTCTTGTTCTTTAAGTCTTTAGCTGCATTCCTGATATTGCGCACATGTTCTTGCAATCTCGTTCGTAATTTACGTGTCGTCATCCCTACATAAATTTTGGGACACTTACATTGTAAAACATAAATTACGCCGGTAGTGTTGCAATTGATGAAAGATTTGATTGGGTGTTTTTTATCAAATCTGTCTGTAACTGATGTTGTTTTTTTCAGAAATTTGCAGCTAATACAATTCCCACATGGGTATGATCCATTTTGTATGCCACTGGCAGTAGTTTTCTTTTTACGAGTATAATGGCTGGGGCTCACTAAATCTTTCAGATTTTTTGTGCGTCGATAACTGATGTCAACTTTGGATCCTAGGAATTGATCCAAGGTATTATCTGCTTGTAAGATATGCCAGTGTTTGTTGATTATTTGAATTATGTCTTTGCTCTGTGTGTTATAAGTTAACACTAATCTGGTTTTGCTGTCACTAGTGCGAATCTTAGGTTTCAATAAATTCTGACGTTCTGTTTTTGTTGCTCTATGCTTTGCTTTTTTAATGAGAGATTTACTGTACCCCCTCTGGCTAAGGCGATCTGTTGTTTCTTGTGCTCTTATTTTATATAAGTCTGGTTCTGAACAGTTTCTTTTGACTCGTAGAAATTCTCCTGTTGGAAGTGATTTGATTGTGCATGGTGCATGTGCACTTGTATTGTAAAGGATAGTATTGGTGGCCGTTTTCTTTCTGTATAAATCAGTCCCCACCATGCTATTACTTTTTTTAAAAATTCTCAAATCCAAAAAGGATATTTCTGTCTGACTGTATTCATAGGTTAGTTTGATGTTTAACCTGTTTACATTTAGGGTCTTTAGAAATATGTCCAACTTATCCTTAGGTCCTTCCCAGATAAAAAGAATGTCATCTATGTACCTTAGCCAGAGGGGGATATGTTTAGTAAATTCATCATTGTCATCAATGAAGACAGTGTTGTGCTCCCACCAACCTAAAAATAGGTTGGCGTATGTGGGTGCACACGCTGTCCCCATGGCTGTCCCCCTTGTTTGCAGATAGAATTGGTCGTTAAAAACGAAGTAATTCTTTTTGAGTACAAATTCAAGTAATTTCAACACGAATTTATTGTGATTGTCATCTTCATCTGTTTGTAGATTAAGATAGTATTGAACTGCTTCCAGCCCTAATTCATGTTGGATACTGGTGTAGAGGGCCTCCACATCTGCAGTGACAAGCCAAGATGTGGGTCCTAATTGGATACCTTGTAAATGCTGAAGTGTCTCCATAGTGTCTTTTATATATGAAGGAATTTCTGTTAGAAATTCTCTTAATCGCTGGTCAATATATTTGCTTGCTTTTTCTGTCAAGTTTCCATTACCAGACATTATGGGGCGACCCGGAGGGTGTTTGGCATTTTTGTGTACCTTGGGGATCAAGTAAAAGGTGGCTGTTTTCGGATGGTTTACAGTCAGGAATTTCTTCTCTTTTTCACTGATGATGTTATTCATTTTGGCTTGAGCGATGAGATCCTTATACTGTGTTAGAAATTGTTCCGTAGGATTGCTCCACAGTTTTTTGTCACAAGTCTCATTGGTTAATTGTGAATTGGCTTCTTTTAGATACATCTCTCTAGGCCAGAGAACGATATTACCACCTTTGTCCGTTTGGCGGACTATAATGTCATCCCACTTTTGAATTTCGGCTAGAGCACGTTTTTCACCTTTGGTTAGATTTGTTGGAGGAGATTTGACTTGTAAATTAGATATCTCTTTACAAACGATGTTGTTGAAAATTTGTACACTTGGGCTCATGGAGGATTTAGGTATATATTTGGATTTATTAATTAGGCTGTTTCGCCAATTTGTACTTCCCTCTGTTTCATTTTCCTTCAATAGATCTTCTAAATCCTGTAGTACTGTTAAATCCTCTATGGTCCATTGATTCTCTATATTTGGATCTTTTTGATTTTTTATATCCGCATATTGTTTACGTAGTAGTAGTTTTCGCAAGAATAATTGTATTTCTTTCATGTAATTAGCAAGAGTCCATGAGCTAGTGACGTATGGGATATACATTCCTACCAGGAGGGGCAAAGTTTCCCAAACCTCAAAATGCCTATAAATACACCCCTCACCACACCCACAATTCAGTTTTACAAACTTTGCCTCCGATGGAGGTGGTGAAGTAAGTTTGTGCTAGATTCTACGTTGATATGCGCTCCGCAGCAAGTTGGAGCCCGGTTTTCCTCTCAGCGTGCAGTGAATGTCAGAGGGATGTGAGGAGAGTATTGCCTATTTGAATGCAGTGATCTCCTTCTACGGGGTCTATTTCATAGGTTCTCTGTTATCGGTCGTAGAGATTCATCTCTTACCTCCCTTTTCAGATCGACGATATACTCTTATATATACCATTACCTCTGCTGATTCTCGTTTCAGTACTGGTTTGGCTTTCTACAAACATGTAGATGAGTGTCCTGGGGTAAGTAAATCTTATTTTCTGTGACACTCTAAGCTATGGTTGGGCGCTTTGTTTATAAAGTTCTAAATATATGTATTCAAACATTTATTTGCCTTGACTCAGAATGTTCAACTTTCCTTATTTTTCAGACAGTCAGTTTCATATTTGGGATAATGCACTTGAATTAATCATTTTTTTCTTACCTTCAAAAATTTGACTCTTTTTTCCCTGTGGGCTGTTAGGCTCGCGGGGGCTGAAAATGCTTCATTTTATTGCGTCATTCTTGGCGCAGACTTTTTTGGCGCAAAAAATTATTTTCCGTTTCCGGCGTCATACGTGTCGCCGGAAGTTGCGTCATTTTTTGACGTTATTTTGCGCCAAAAATGTCGGCATTCCGGATGTGGCGTCATTTTTGGCGCCAAAAGCATATAGGCGCCAAATAATGTGGGCGTCTGATTTGGCGCTAAAAAATATGGGCGTCGCTTTTGTCTCCACATTATTTCAGTCTCTTTTTTTCATTGCTTCTGGTTGCTAGAAGCTTGTTCTTTGGCATTTTTTCCCATTCCTGAAACTGTCATTTAAGGAATTTGACCAATTTTGCTTTATATGTTGTTTTTTCTCTTACATATTGCAAGATGTCTCACGTTGCATCTGAGTCAGAAGATACTACAGGAAAATCGCTGTCTAGTGCTGGATCTACCAAAGCTAAGTGTATCTGCTGTAAACTTTTGGTAGCTATTCCTCCGGCTGTTGTTTGTATTAATTGTCATGACAAACTTGTTAATGCAGATAATATTTCCTTTAGTAAAGTACCATTGCCTGTTGCAGTTCCTTCAACATCTAAGGTGCAGAATGTTCCTGATAACATAAGATAGATGAATTTTTAAATGAACATCATTCTGATTCTGATGACTCTTCTGGTTCAGAGGATTCTGTCTCAGAGATTGATGCTGATAAATCTTCATATTTATTTAAAATGGAATTTATTCGTTCTTTACTTAAAGAAGTACTAATTGCTTTAGAAATAGAGGATTCTGGTCCTCTTGATACTAATTCTAAACGTTTAGATAAGGTCTTTAAATCTCCTGTGGTTATTCCAGAAGTTTTTCCTGTTCCTAATGCTATTTCTGCAGTAATTTCCAAAGAATGGGATAAATTGGGTAATTCATTTACTCCTTCTAAACGTTTTAAGCAATTATATCCTGTGCCGTCTGACAGATTAGAATTTTGGGACAAAATCCCTAAAGTTGATGGGGCTATTTCTACCCTTGCTAAACGTACTACTATTCCTACGTCAGATGGTACATCGTTTAAGGATCCTTTAGATAGGAAAATTGAATCCTTTCTAAGAAAAGCTTATCTGTGTTCAGGTAATCTTCTTAGACCTGCTATATCATTGGCTGATGTTGCTGCAGCTTCAACTTTTTGGTTGGAAACTTTAGCGCAACAAGTAACAGATCATGATTCTCATGATATTATTATTCTTCTTCAGCATGCTAATAATTTTATCTGTGATGCCATTTTTGATATTATCAGAGTTGATGTCAGGTTTATGTCTCTAGCTATTTTAGCTAGAAGAGCTTTATGGCTTAAGAATTGGAATGCTGATATGGCTTCTAAATCAACTCTACTTTCCATTTCTTTCCAGGGTAACAAATTATTTGGTTCTCAGTTGGATTCTATTATCTCAACTGTTACTGGTGGGAAAGGAACTTTTTTACCACAGGATAAAAAATCTAAGGGTAAAAACAGGGCTAATAATCGTTTTCGTTCCTTTCGTTTCAACAAAGAACAAAAGCCTAATCCTTCATCCTCAGGAGCAGTTTTAGTTTGGAAACCATCTCCGGTCTGGAATAAATCCAAGCCTGCTAGAAAGGCAAAGCCTGCTTCTAAGTCCACATGAAGGTGCGGCCCTCATTCCAGCTCAGCTGGTAGGGGGCAGGTTACGTTTTTTTCAAAGAAATTTGGATCAATTCTGTTCACAATCTTTGGATTCAGAACATTGTTTCAGAAGGGTACAGAATTGGTTTCAAGATGAGACCTCCTGCAAAGAGATTTTTTCTTTCCCGTGTCCCAGTAAATCCAGTGAAAGCTCAAGCATTTCTGAATTGTGTTTCAGATCTAGAGTTGGCTGGAGTAATTATGCCAGTTCCAGTTCCGGAACAGGGGATGGGGTTTTATTCAAATCTCTTCATTGTACCAAAGAAGGAGAATTCCTTCAGACCAGTTCTGGATCTAAAAATATTGAATCGTTATGTAAGGATACCAACGTTCAAGATGGTAACTGTAAGGACTATCTTGCCTTTTGTTCAGCAAGGGCATTATATGTCCACAATAGATTTACAGGATGCATATCTGCATATTCCGATTCATCCAGATCATTATCAGTTCCTGAGATTCTCTTTTCTGGACAAGCATTACCAGTTTGTGGCTCTGCCGTTTGGCCTAGCTACAGCTCCAAGAATTTTTACAAAGGTTCTCGGTGCCCTTCTGTCTGTAATCAGAGAACAGGGTATTGTGGTATTTCCTTATTTGGACGATATCTTGGTACTTGCTCAGTCTTTACATTTAGCAGAATCTCATACGAATCGACTTGTGTTGTTTCTTCAAGATCATGGTTGGAGGATCAATTTACCAAAAAGTTCATTGATTCCTCAGACAAGGGTAACTTTTCTGGGTTTCCAGATAGATTCAGTGTCCATGACTCTGTCTTTAACAGACAAGAGACGTCTAAAATTGATTTCAGCTTGTCGAAACCTTCAGTCACAATCATTCCCTTCGGTAGCCTTATGCATGGAAATTCTAGGTCTTATGACTGCTGCATCGGACGCGATCCCCTTTGCTCGTTTTCACATGCGACCTCTTCAGCTCTGTATGCTGAATCAATGGTGCAAGGATTACACAAAGATATCTCAATTAATATCTTTAAAACCGATTGTTCGACACTCTCTAACGTGGTGGACAGATCACCATCGTTTAATTCAGGGGGCTTCTTTTGTGCTTCCGACCTGGACTGTAATTTCAACAGATGCAAGTCTCACAGGTTGGGGAGCTGTGTGGGGATCTCTGACGGCACAAGGAGTTTGGGAATCTCAGGAGGTGAGATTACCGATCAATATTTTGGAACTCCGTGCAATTTTCAGAGCTCTTCAGTTTTGGCCTCTTCTGAAGAGAGAATCGTTCATTTGTTTTCAGACAGACAATGTCACAACTGTGGCATACATCAATCATCAAGGAGGGACTCACAGTCTAATCTCTGCGGTTCATATCCCAGGTATAGACAATTGGGAAGCGGATTATCTCAGTCGCCAAACGTTGCATCCGGGCGAATGGTCTCTTCACCCAGAGGTGTTTCTTCAGATTGTTCAAATGTGGGAACTTCCAGAAATAGATCTGATGGCGTCTCATCTAAACAAGAAACTTCCCAGGTATCTGTCCAGATCCCGGGATCCTCAGGCGGAGGCAGTGGATGCATTATCACTTCCTTGGAAGTATCATCCTGCTTATATCTTTCCGCCTCTAGTTCTTCTTCCAAGAGTAATCTCCAAGATTCTGAAGGAATGCTCGTTTGTTCTGCTGGTAGCTCCGGCATGGCCTCACAGGTTTTGGTATGCGGATCTTGTCCGGATGGCCTCTTGCCAACCGTGGACTCTTCCGTTAAGACCAGACCTTCTGTCACAAGGTCCTTTTTTCCATCAGGATCTGAAATCCTTAAATTTAAAGGTATGGAGATTGAACGCTTGATTCTTGGTCAAAGAGGTTTCTCTGACTCTGTGATTAATACTATGTTACAGGCTCGTAAATCTGTATCTAGAGAGATATATTATAGAGTCTGGAAGACTTATATTTCTTGGTGTCTTTCTCATCATTTTTCTTGGCATTCTTTTAGAATACCGAGAATTTTACAGTTTCTTCAGGATGGTTTAGATAAGGGTTTGTCCGCAAGTTCCTTGAAAGGTCAAATCTCTGCTCTTTCTGTTCTTTTTCACAGAAAGATTGCTATTCTTCCTGATATTCATTGTTTTGTACAGGCTTTGGTTCGTATAAAACCTGTCATTAAGTCAATTTCTCCTCCTTGGAGTTTGAATTTGGTTCTGGGAGCTCTTCAAGCTCCTCCGTTTGAACCTATGCATTCATTGGACATTAAATTACTTTCTTGGAAAGTTTTGTTCCTTTTGGCCATCTCTTCTGCCAGAAGAGTTTCTGAATTATCTGCTCTTTCTTGTGAGTCTCCTTTTCTGATTTTTCATCAGGATAAGGCGGTGTTGCGAACTTCTTTTGAATTTTTACCTAAAGTTGTGAATTCCAACAACATTAGTAGAGAAATTGTGGTTCCTTCATTATGTCCTAATCCTAAGAATTCTAAGGAGAAATCGTTGCATTCTTTGGATGTTGTTAGAGCTTTGAAATATTATGTTGAAGCTACTAAGTCTTTCCGAAAGACTTCTAGTCTATTTGTTATTTTTTCCGGTGCTAGAAAAGGCCAGAAAGCTTCTGCCATTTCTTTGGCATCTTGGTTGAAATCTTTAATTCATCTTGCCTATGTTGAGTCGGGTAAAACTCCGCCTCAGAGGATTACAGCTCATTCTACTAGGTCAGTTTCTACTTCCTGGGCGTTTAGGAATGAAGCTTCGGTTGATCAGATTTGCAAAGCAGCAACTTGGTCCTCTTTGCATACTTTTACTAAATTCTACCATTTTGATGTATTTTCTTCTACTGAAGCAGTTTTTGGTAGAAAAGTACTCCAGGCAGCGGTTTCAGTTTGAATCTTCTGCTTATGTTTTTCATTAAACTTTATTTTGGGTGTGGATTATTTTCAGCAGGAATTGGCTGTCTTTATTTTATCCCTCCCTCTCTAGTGACTCTTGTGTGGAAAGATCCACATCTTGGGTAATCATTATCCCATACGTCACTAGCTCATGGACTCTTGCTAATTACATGAAAGAAAACATAATTTATGTAAGAACTTACCTGATAAATTCATTTCTTTCATATTAGCAAGAGTCCATGAGGCCCGCCCTTTTTTTGTGGTGGTTATGATTTTGTATAAAGCACAATTATTCCAATTCCTTATTTTATATGCTTTCGCACTTTTTTATCACCCCACTTCTTGGCTATTCGTTAAACTGAATTGTGGGTGTGGTGAGGGGTGTATTTATAGGCATTTTGAGGTTTGGGAAACTTTGCCCCTCCTGGTAGGAATGTATATCCCATACGTCACTAGCTCATGGACTCTTGCTAATATGAAAGAAATGAATTTATCAGGTAAGTTCTTACATAAATTATGTTATCCTTGATTTTTTCAAACTTATCAAGTGATGTGCTTGGGCAAAAGGATAACCCTTTAGATAGTAGAGATAGATGGTCTTCTGACAACATTTTGTTAGATAGATTTAACACTTTCATTGTTTCAGTTTGATTTTGGAGAAAGGACTGGGGCTCCTTTTGTAAGGTTTGTTGCTGTGTCTGGTGTCTCTGACACTTCTGGTTCTTGTTGCTTTTTTGTTTGCCCCCCCTACCTCTTCTGGTGGGTGGCCCTCTACACCAGTATCCAACATGAATTAGGGCTGGAAGCAGTTCAATACTATCTTAATCTACAAAGATGACAATCACAATAAATTCGTGTTGAAATTACTTGAATTTGTACTCAAAAAGAATTACTTCGTTTTTAACGACCAATTCTATCTGCAAACAAGGGGGACAGCCATGGGGACAGCGTGTGCACCCACATACGCCAACCTATTTTTAGGTTGGTGGGAGCACAACACTGTCTTCATTGATGACAATGATGAATTTACTAAACATATCCCCCTCTGGCTAAGGTACATAGATGACATTCTTTTTATCTGGGAAGGACCTAAGGATAAGTTGGACATATTTCTAAAGACCCTAAATGTAAACAGGTTAAACATCAAACTAACCTATGAATACAGTCAGACAGAAATATCCTTTTTGGATTTGAGAATTTTTAAAAAAAGTAATAGCATGGTGGGGACTGATTTATACAGAAAGAAAACGGCCACCAATACTATCCTTTACAATACAAGTGCACATGCACCATGCACAATCAAATCACTTCCAACAGGAGAATTTCTACGAGTCAAAAGAAACTGTTCAGAACCAGACTTATATAAAATAAGAGCACAAGAAACAACAGATCGCCTTAGCCAGAGGGGGTACAGTAAATCTCTCATTAAAAAAGCAAAGGATAGAGCAACAAAAACAGAACGTCAGAATTTATTGAAACCTAAGATTCGCACTAGTGACAGCAAAACCAGATTAGTGTTAACTTATAACACACAGAGCAAAGACATAATTCAAATAATCAACAAACACTGGCATATCTTACAAGCAGATAATACCTTGGATCAATTCCTAGGATCCAAAGTTGACATCAGTTATCGACGCACAAAAAATCTGAAAGATTTAGTGAGCCCCAGCCATTATACTCGTAAAAAGAAAACTACTGCCAGTGGCATACAAAATGGATCATACCCATGTGGGAATTGTATTAGCTGCAAATTTCTGAAAAAAACAACATCAGTTACAGACAGATTTGATAAAAAACACCCAATCAAATCTTTCATCAATTGCAACACTACCGGCGTAATTTATGTTTTACAATGTAAGTGTCCCAAAATTTATGTAGGGATGACGACACGTAAATTACGAACGAGATTGCAAGAACATGTGCGCAATATCAGGAATGCAGCTAAAGACTTAAAGAACAAGAAGGCCATCTCATCAGTAGCACAACATTTTTATAAATTCCATCAAGGA
This sequence comes from Bombina bombina, assembly GCF_027579735.1. Taxonomy (NCBI): domain Eukaryota; kingdom Metazoa; phylum Chordata; class Amphibia; order Anura; family Bombinatoridae; genus Bombina; species Bombina bombina. Next base: position 15,468,059 of record NC_069504.1, on the reverse strand, counting down.
AAGGCAGAAGGGCTAATGTGCTTTGGTATACACAAAATCAACCTAGGAATTAGAGGTGGAGACAAAGAAACAAGCCTATTACAACATGAAAGCAGATGGATTTATCTGCTTAACTCCATACAACCTAATGGGTTAAATGAACATAACAATTATTTTTCATACCTGTAGATATAAACAAGATGACAAATATCAGTAACCCAGAAAAGATCTTACAAATAACTTTGGAAAAAGCATATTGCAATCATCATACTGACTATAAATTTATTAGTCACTAAACATGGATTATATATCCATCACTCATCACGGACACTACATTCGTTATCTGCTTCTATGACCATTACTAAGTAGATATTTAATTATCTACTATTCACAATTATTTAATTTTGTTGTTTTAATATCACGTTAGTAATAGCACTATTTTGTGCTTATATCACACCCACTCTCACTTATACCACACGTGGCACCGCATCACTTTATTTAAACAAATAGTTATATTATTAGAACTTTCATTTTTATAATCTCTTATTTTTAAGGGTCATATCTCAGTTTATTTTAACACCATCACTTCCTGGATTCACATTTAGTCAATATAATAAGACTTTTATCCCAAAGTACACCTCCTCAGTTAACATAACACCGACCAATATGAGAAACACTAGACAGCACTCTTTACATCAAATTGTAAGTAGGCAGTGGAACAGCACCTGATAAAACTCACCATTGTTTTCCCTTACATTACCAGCTTCAATGAACCATCAAACAATGGAAACATAAAAGTAAATGTAAGAACTAGTCGAATGGAGACCATTATAAATATTTAAATTCATTTAATAATATTACTATTAGTATTTATTATTCCTCACTCTACACATTATTAATAGTATTATTCTCCAATTTTACTGCTGTTAGTGTTTTTTCTAGATATTTCTCGTCTTAATCCAGTCAGGTATCCATATTTCTCTTTCAAGATAAAGAGATTCCAGTATAACCCATTATAACACGAATATTCAAAAATCTTCTCTGCTAGTTACCTGTACCCATCTCTATACCATAAGATCAACATTGATCATGGATAACTTGCCAGTAATAGAATCTGTCATTGGCATATTCAAATTCATAAAACACATAGACAACAATTACAAAAAACATTTTTTGTGAACGTTTATTTAAAGAATAATTTAAGAAATTTCAGAAGGTCTCATCCTTCCTAATGTTCTCCCTTTTTTTCCCCCTTTCATTGAAATAAGATATGCATATTTTTCTCATTGCAAAACTGCATTGAGATCCGGAATCTATATATAACACAATGAATGAAGGAACAGCCTTACCCAATAATATTCCGTTTCTAATACAAACAGGCTGTCTCACATTCAATGATTGGTTCCTCGTAAGGAACAATCTGATTTGTTTAAAACGTCCAATAGGAGGAGTAGTGCCAGCCAATAAATAGACATCTTCATGGCCGCACCGTACCCTTTGAAAAAGCCACGTTAGTGGCGAAACATGTTAGGGAATTGTTTGTAGAATGCCAGTTAGCATTTTTTAATTAGCAGGAACAGAGGTCTTTATATTATATATAACTATTGTGGTTGTGCACAATATTAAGTAAATTTACTTGTAAACGGGGTTAACTCAGTAGTAAGATCATTCGATATTAGAAGTTTAGAACTGGCCAACGGCCAGAACTATGGAGCTCTAAATATATATACAACACTGCCAATATTTAGTGAAGCACCTCACGCCAAATTGACAGTTACAGCCTTGGATTTAGTAAGCAGTTAGCATTGTTATACATCTGACATAGATACAGTGGGGGGTAGTTATCAAGCCGTCAACCTCAAATACGCTGCGTATTCCGCAGCGTATTTGTGGCGAGGCTGATTCGCCTTAGTTATCAAAGGCTCGAGACCGGCAAAAGTAGAATTTTGTGACGTAAGCATCGATCCGCCGGACTCAGTCCGACACAGATCGATTCTTACGTCACTCCAGATGTTCCGCACACAAGTGCGGCACAATCTCACTACTTTTGCTAGCTATCAAAAAACTAGCAGGTACGCTCGGCACTTTTACGGCCCAGCGTACCTGGTTTTCAAAGCGCCAGCCTGGAGGCGGCGGATCCCATAGGAATCAATGGGAGTCTGACCATAGCGAAAGTACAAGTTCGCTGCTGACAGACATCCCATTGATTTCTATGGGAGCTGTCTACACCTAACACCCTAACATGTACCCCGAGTCTAAACACCCCTAATCTGACCCCCCCTACACCGCCGCAACTAAATAAAGTTATTACCCCCTAAACCGCCGCTCCCGGAGCCCACCGCAAGCTACTCTATACATATTAACCCCTAAACCGCCGCTCCCGGAGCCCACCGCAACTATAATAAATGTATTAACCCCTAACCCGCCGCTCCCTGAACCCGCCGCAACCTATATTAAATGTATTAACCCCTATCCTGCCCCCCCTACACCGTCGCCACCTATAATACATTTATTAACCCCTAATCTGCCCCCCCTACACCGTCGCCACCTATAATAAATTTATTAACCCCTATCCTGCCCCCCACTACGCCGCCGCCACTGTAATAAAATGATTAACCCCTAAACCTAACCCTAACCCTAACGCCCCCTAACTTAAATATTAATTAAATAAATCTAAATAAATTAACTCTTATTAACTAAATGAATCCTATTTAAAACTAAATACTTACCTTTAAAATAAACCCTAATATAGCTACAATATAAATAATAATTATATTCTAGCTATCTTAGGATTTATTTTTATTTTACAGGTACCTTTCAATTTATTTTAACCATGTACAATAACTATTAAATAGTTATTAACTATTTAATAGCTTACCTAGCTAAAATAAAGAGAAATGTACCTGTGAAATAAATCCTAACCTAAGTTACAATTACACCTAACACTACACTATACTTTAATAAATTATTCCTATTTAAAAATAAATACTTACCTGTAAAATAAACCCTAAGATAGCTACAATGTAATTAATAATTATATTATAGCTATCTTAGGATTTATATTTATTTTACAGGTAACTTTGTATTTATTTTAGCTAGTTAGAATAGTTATTAAATAGTTATTAACTATTTAATAACTACCTAGCTAAAAGAAATACAAAATTACCTGTAAAATAAATCCTAACTTAAGTTACAATTAAACCTAATACTACACTATCATTAAATTAACTAAATAAACTACCTACAAAGAACTACAATGAAATACAATTACATAAACTAACTAAAGTACAAAAAATTAAAAAAGCTAAGTTACAAAAAATAAAAAATTAAGTTACAAACATGTTAAAAATATTACAACAATTTTAAGCTACTTACACCTAATCTAAGCCCCCTAATAAAATAACAAACCCCCCCAAAATAAAAAAAATCCCTACCCTATTCTAAATTACATAAATTTCAAAGCTCTTTTACCTTACCAGCCCTTAAAAGGGCCATTTGTGGGGGCATGCCCCAAAAAGTTCAGCTCTTTTGCCTATAAAATAAAAATACAACCCCCCCCCCAACATTAAAACCCACCACCCACATACCCCTAATCTAACCCAAACCCCCCTTACAAAAACCTAACACTAATCCCCTGAAGATCATCCTACCTTGAATCGTCTTCACTCAGCCGAGCCACCGATGGAACTGAAGAGGGCATCCGGAACGGAAGAAGTTAATCCTCCAAGCGGCGCTGAAGAAATCTTCCATCCGATGAAGTCATCATCCAGGCGGCGCTGAAGAAGTCTTCGATCCGGCCGATGTCATCTTCAAAGAGGCGCTGAAGAGGTCTTCTATCCGGGCGAAGTCATCTTCCAAGCCGGGTCTTGAATCTTCCTTCCGCCGACGCGGAACCACCTTCTTCACCGACGGACTACGACGAATGACGGCTCCTTTAAGGGACGTCATCCAAGATGGCGTCCCCTCAATTCCGATTGGCTGATAGGATTCTATCAGCCAATCGGAATTAAGGTAGGAAAATCTGATTGGCTGATGGAATCAGCCAATCAGATTGAGCTCGCATTCTATTGGCTGTTCCGATCAGCCAATAGAATGCAAGCTCAATCTGATTGGCTGATTGGATCAGCCAATCGGATTGAACTTGAATCTGATTGGCTGATTCCATCAGCCAATCAGATTTTCCTACCTTAATTCCGATTGGCTGATAGAATCCTATCAGCCAATCGGAATTGAGGGGACGCCATCTTGGATGACGTCCCTTAAAGGAGCCGTCATTCGTCGTAGTCCGTCGGTGAAGAAGGTGGTTCCGCGTCGGCGGAAGGAAGATTCAAGACCCGGCTTGGAAGATGACTTCGCCCGGATAGAAGACCTCTTCAGCGCCTCTTTGAAGATGACATCGGCCGGATCGAAGACTTCTTCAGCGCCGCCTGGATGATGACTTCATCGGATGGAAGATTTCTTCAGCGCCGCTTGGAGGATTAACTTCTTCCGCTCCGGATGTCCTCTTCAGTTCCATCGGTGGCTCGGCTGAGTGAAGACGACTCAAGGTAGGATGATCTTCAGGGGATTAGTGTTAGGTTTTTGTAAGGGGGGTTTGGGTTAGATTAGGGGTATGTGGGTGGTGGGTTTTAATGTTGGGGGGGTTGTATTTTTATTTTACAGGCAAAAGAGCTGAACTTTTTGGGGCATGCCCCCACAAATGGCCCTTTTAAGGGCTGGTAAGGTAAAAGAGCATTGAAATTTATGTAATTTAGAATAGGGTAGGGATTTTTTTTATTTTGGGGGGGTTTGTTATTTTATTAGGGGGCTTAGATTAGGTGTAAGTAGCTTAAAATTGTTGTAATATTTTTAACATGTTTGTAACTTAATTTTTTATTTTTTGTAACTTAGCTTTTTTTATTTTTTGTATTTTAGTTAGTTTATGTAATTGTATTTCATTGTAGTTCTTTGTAGGTAGTTTATTTAGTTAATTTAATGATAGTGTAGTATTAGGTTTAATTGTAACTTAAGTTAGGATTTATTTTACAGGTAATTTTGTATTTCTTTTAGCTAGGTAGTTATTAAATAGTTAATAACTATTTAATAACTATTCTAACTAGCTAAAATAAATACAAAGTTACCTGTAAAATAAATATAAATCCTAAGATAGCTATAATATAATTATTAATTACATTGTAGCTATCTTAGGGTTTATTTTACAGGTAAGTATTTATTTTTAAATAGGAATAATTTATTAAAGTATAGTGTAGTGTTAGGTGTAATTGTAACTTAGGTTAGGATTTATTTCACAGGTACATTTCTCTTTATTTTAGCTAGGTAAGCTATTAAATAGTTAATAACTATTTAATAGTTATTGTACATGGTTAAAATAAATTGAAAAGTACCTGTAAAATAAAAATAAATCCTAAGATAGCTAGAATATAATTATTATTTATATTGTAGCTATATTAGGGTTTATTTCTCCAACATAGGTGTGTCCGGTCCACGGCGTCATCCTTACTTGTGGGATATTCTCTTCCCCAACAGGAAATGGCAAAGAGCCCAGCAAAGCTGGTCACATGATCCCTCCTAGGCTCCGCCTACCCCAGTCATTCTCTTTGCCGTTGTACAGGCAACATCTCCACGGAGATGGCTTAGAGTTTTTTAGTGTTTAACTGTAGTTTTTCATTATTCAATCAAGAGTTTGTTATTTTCAAATAGTGCTGGTACGTACTATTTACTCAGAAACAGAAAGAGATGAAGAATTCTGTTTGTATGAGGAAAATGATTTTAGCAACCGTAACTAAAATCCATGGCTGTTCCACACAGGACTGTTGAGAGCATTAACTTCAGTTGGGGGAACAGTTTGCAGTCCTTTGCTGCTTGAGGTATGACACATTCTAACAAGACGATGTAATGCTGGAAGCTGTCATTTTCCCTATGGGATCCGGTAAGCCATGTTTATTACGATTGTAAATAAGGGCTTCACAAGGGCTTATTTAGACTGTAGACATTTTTTGGGCTAAATCGATTGATATTAACACTTATTTAGCCTTGAGGAATCATTTATTCTGGGTATTTTGATATAATTATATCGGCAGGCACTGTTTTAGACACCTTATTCTTTAGGGGCTTTCCCAAAGCATAGGCAGAGTCTCATTTTCGCGCCGGTGTTGCGCACTTGTTTTTGAGAGGCATGGCATGCAGTCGCATGTGAGAGGAGCTCTGATACTGATAAAAGACTTCTGAAGGCATCATTTGGTATCGTATTCCCCTTGGGTTTGGTTGGGTCTCAGCAAAGCAGATACCAGGGACTGTAAAGGGGTTAAAGCTTAAAACGGCTCCGGTTCCGTTATTTTAAGGGTTAAAGCTTCCAAAATTGGTGTGCAATATTTTCAAGGCTTTAAGACACTGTGGTGAAAGTTTGGTGAATTTTGAACAATTCCTTCATGTTTTTTCGCAATTGCAGTAATAAAGTGTGTTCAGTTTAAAATTTAAAGTGACAGTAACGGTTTTATTTCAAAACGTTTTTTGTACTTTCTTATCAAGTTTATGCCTGTTTAACATGTCTGAACTACCAGATAGACTGTGTTCTGAATGTGGGGAAGCCAGAATTCCTATTCATTTAAATAAATGTGATTTATGTGATAATGACAATGATGCCCAAGATGATTCCTCAAGTGAGGGGAGTAAGCATGGTACTGCATCATTCCCTCCTTCGTCTACACGAGTCTTGCCCACTCAGGAGGCCCCTAGTACATCTAGCGCGCCAATACTCCTTACTATGCAACAATTAACGGCTGTAATGGATAATTCTGTCAAAAACATTTTAGCCAAAATGAACCCTTGTCAGCGTAAGCGTGGATGCTCTGTTTTAGTTACTGAAGAGCATGACGACGCTGATATTAATATCTCTGAAGGGCCCCTAACCCAATCTGAGGGAGCCAGGGAGGTTTTGTCTGAGGGAGAAATTACTGATTTAGGGAACATTTCTCAGCAGGCTGAATCCGATGTGATTACTTTTAAATTTAAATTGGAACATCTCCGCATTTTGCTTAAGGAGGTATTATCCACTCTGGATGATTGTGAAAATTTGGTCATCCCAGAGAAACTATGTAAAATGGACAAGTTCCTAGAGGTGCCGGGGCTCCCAGAAGCTTTTCCTATACCCAAGCGGGTGGCGGACATTGTTAATAAAGAATGGGAAAGGCCCGGTATTCCTTTCGTCCCTCCCCCCATATTTAAAAAATTGTTTCCTATGGTCGACCCCAGAAAGGACTTATGGCAGTCAGTCCCCAAGGTCGAGGGAGCGGTTTCTACTTTAAACAAACGCACCACTATTCCCATAGAGGATAGTTGTGCTTTCAAAGATCCTATGGATAAAAAATTAGAAGGTTTGCTTAAAAAGATGTTTGTTCAGCAGGGTTACCTTCTACAACCCATTTCATGCATTGTCCCTGTCACTACAGCCGCATATTTCTGGTTTGATGAGCTGATTAAGGTGCTCGATAGTGACTCTCCTCCTTATGAGGAGATTATGGACAGAGTCAATGCTCTCAAATTGGCTAATGCTTTCACTCTAGACGCCTCTTTGCAATTGGCTAAGTTAGCGGCTAAGAATTCTGGGTTTGCTATTGTGGCGCGCAGAGCGCTTTGGTTGAAATCTTGGTCGGCTGATGCGTCTTCCAAGAACAAGCTACTAAACATTCCTTTCAAGGGGAAAACGCTGTTTGGTCCTGACTTGAAAGAGATTATCTCTGATATCACTGGGGGTAAGGGCCATGCCCTTCCTCAGGATCGGCCTTTCAAGGCAAAAAATAGACCTAATTTTCGCCCCTTTCGTAAAAACGGACCAGCCCAAGGTGCTACGTCCTCTAAGCAAGAGGGTAATACTTCTCAGGCCAAGCCAGCTTGGAGACCAATGCAAGGCTGGAACAAGGGAAAGCAGGCAAAGAAACCTGCCACTGCTACCAAGACAGCATGAAATATCGGCCCCCGATCCGGGACCGGATCTGGTGGGGGGCAGACTCTCTCTCTTCGCTCACGCTTGGGCAAGAGATGTTCTGGATCCTTGGGCGCTAGAAATAGTCTCCCAGGGTTATCTTCTGGAATTCAAGGGACTTCCCCCAAGGGGAAGGTTCCACAGGTCTCAGTTGTCTTCAGACCACATAAAAAGACAGGCGTTCTTACATTGTGTAGAAGACCTGTTAAAAATGGGAGTGATTCATCCTGTTCCATTGAGAGAACAAGGGATGGGGTTCTACTCCAATCTGTTCATAGTTCCCAAAAAAGAGGGAACATTCAGACCAATCCTAGATCTCAAGATCTTAAACAAATTCCTCAAGGTCCCATCTTTCAAGATGGAAACCATTCGAACTATCCTTCCTTCCATCCAGGAAGGTCAATTCATGACCACGGTGGATTTAAAGGATGCGTATCTACATATTCCTATCCACAAGGAACATCATCGGTTCCTAAGGTTTGCATTCCTGGACAAACATTACCAGTTCGTGGCGCTTCCTTTCGGATTAGCCACTGCTCCAAGGATTTTCACAAAGGTACTAGGGTCCCTTCTAGCTGTGCTAAGACCAAGGGGCATTGCAGTAGTACCTTACCTGGACGACATTCTGATTCAAGCGTCGTCCCTCCCTCGAGCAAAGGCTCACACGGACATCGTCCTGGCCTTTCTCAGATCGCACGGCTGGAAAGTGAACGTGGAAAAGAGTTCTCTATCCCCGTCAACAAGGGTTCCCTTCTTGGGAACAATTATAGACTCCTCAGAAATGAGGATTTTTCTAACAGAGGCCAGAAAGACAAAGCTTCTGGACTCTTGTCGAATACTTCATTCCGTTCCTCTTCCTTCCGTAGCTCAGTGCATGGAAGTGATCGGGTTGATGGTAGCGGCAATGGACATAGTTCCTTTTGCGCGCATTCATCTAAGACCATTACAACTGTGCATGCTCAGTCAGTGGAATGGGGACTATACAGACTTGTCTCCAAAGATACAAGTAAATCAGAGGACCAGAGACTCACTCCGTTGGTGGCTGTCCCTGGACAACCTGTCACGAGGGATGACATTCCACAGACCAGAGTGGGTCATTGTCACGACCGACGCCAGTCTGATGGGCTGGGGCGCGGTCTGGGGATCCCTGAAAGCTCAGGGTCTTTGGTCTCGGGAAGAATCTCTTCTACCGATAAATATTCTGGAACTGAGAGCGATATTCAATGCTCTCAAGGCTTGGCCTCAGCTAGCGAGGACCAAGTTCATACGGTTTCAATCAGACAACATGACGACTGTTGCGTACGTCAACCATCAGGGGGGAACAAGGAGTTCCCTAGCGATGGAAGAAGTGACCAAGATTATTCTATGGGCGGAGTCTCACTCCTGCCACCTGTCTGCTATCCACATCCCGGGAGTGGAAAATTGGGAAGCGGATTTTCTGAGTCGTCAGACATTGCATCCGGGGGAGTGGGAACTCCATCCGGAAATCTTTGCCCAAGTCACTCAACTTTGGGGCATTCCAGACATGGATCTGATGGCCTCTCGTCAGAACTTCAAAGTTCCTTGCTACGGGTCCAGATCCAGGGATCCCAAGGCGGCTCTAGTGGATGCGCTAGTAGCACCTTGGACCTTCAAACTAGCTTATGTGTTCCCGCCGTTTCCTCTCATCCCCAGGCTGGTAGCCAGGATCTATCAGGAGAGGGCGTCGGTGATCTTGATAGCTCCTGCGTGGCCACGCAGGACTTGGTATGCAGATCTGGTGAATATGTCATCGGCTCCACCTTGGAAGCTACCTTTGAGACGAGACCTTCTTGTTCAGGGTCCGTTCGAACATCCGAATCTGGTTTCACTCCAGCTGACTGCTTGGAGATTGAACGCTTGATTTTATCGAAGCGAGGTTTCTCAGATTCTGTTATCGATACTCTTGTTCAGGCCAGAAAGCCTGTAACTAGAAAGATTTACCACAAAATTTGGAAGAAATATATCTGTTGGTGTGAATCTAAAGGATTCCCTTGGGACAAGGTTAAGATTCCTAGGATTCTATCCTTCCTTCAAGAAGGATTGGAAAAAGGATTATCGGCAAGTTCCCTGAAGGGACAGATTTCTGCCTTGTCGGTGTTACTTCACAAAAAACTGGCAGCTGTGCCAGATGTTCAAGCCTTTGTTCAGGCTCTGGTTAGAATCAAGCCTGTTTACAAACCTTTGACTCCTCCTTGGAGTCTCAATCTAGTTCTTTCAGTTCTTCAGGGGGTTCCGTTTGAACCCTTACATTCCGTTGATATTAAGTTATTATCTTGGAAAGTTTTGTTTTTAGTTGCAATTTCTTCTGCTAGAAGAGTTTCAGAATTATCTGCTCTGCAGTGTTCTCCTCCTTATCTGGTGTTCCATGCAGATAAGGTGGTTTTACGTACTAAACCTGGTTTTCTTCCAAAAGTTGTTTCTAACAAAAACATTAACCAGGAGATTATCGTACCTTCTCTGTGTCCGAAACCAGTTTCAAAGAAGGAACGCTTGTTGCACAATTTGGATGTTGTTCGCGCTCTAAAATTCTATTTAGATGCTACAAAGGATTTTAGACAAACATCTTCCCTGTTTGTTGTTTATTCAGGTAAAAGGAGAGGTCAAAAAGCAACTTCTACCTCTCTCTCTTTTTGGATTAAAAGCATCATCAGATTGGCTTACGAGACTGCCGGACGGCAGCCTCCCGAAAGAATCACGGCTCATTCCACTAGGGCTGTGGCTTCCACATGGGCCTTCAAGAACGAGGCTTCTGTTGATCAGATATGTAGGGCAGCGACTTGGTCTTCACTGCACACTTTTACCAAATTTTACAAGTTTGATACTTTTGCTTCTTCTGAGGCTATTTTTGGGAGAAAGGTTTTGCAAGCCGTGGTGCCTTCCATTTAGGTGACCTGATTTGCTCCCTCCCTTCATCCGTGTCCTAAAGCTTTGGTATTGGTTCCCACAAGTAAGGATGACGCCGTGGACCGGACACACCTATGTTGGAGAAAACAGAATTTATGTTTACCTGATAAATTTCTTTCTCCAACGGTGTGTCCGGTCCACGGCCCGCCCTGGTTTTTTAATCAGGTCTGATAATTTATTTTCTTTAACTACAGTCACCACGGTACCATATGGTTTCTCCTATGCTATTATTCCTCCTTAACGTCGGTCGAATGACTGGGGTAGGCGGAGCCTAGGAGGGATCATGTGACCAGCTTTGCTGGGCTCTTTGCCATTTCCTGTTGGGGAAGAGAATATCCCACAAGTAAGGATGACGCCGTGGACCGGACACACCGTTGGAGAAAGAAATTTATCAGGTAAACATAAATTCTGTTTTTAAAGGTAAGTATTTAGTTTTAAATAGGATTCATTTAGTTAATAAGAGTTAATTTATTTAGATTTATTTAATTAATATTTAAGTTAGGGGGGCGTTATGGTTAGGGTTAGACTTAGGTTTAGGGGTTAATCATTTTATTACAGTGGCGGCGGCGTAGTGGGGGGCAGGATAGGGGTTAATAAATTTATTATAGGTTGCGGCGGGTTCATGGAGCGGCGGTTTAGGGGTTAAACTATTTATTTAGTTGCGGAGAGGTGCGGGATCAGCAGGATAGGGGTTAATAATTTTATAATAGAGGGCGACGGTATAGGGGGGGCAGGATAGGGGTTACTAGGTATAATGTAGGTGGCAGCGGTGTCCGGGAGCGGCGGTTTAGGGGTTAATACATTTATAAGAGTTGCGGCAGGGTCTAGGAGCGGCGGTTTAGGGGTTAGTAACTTTATTTAGTTGCGGGGGGCTCCGGGGGCGCCGGTATAGGGGGCAGAACAGTGCAGTTTAGTGTGAGTGCTTAGTGACAGGCTAGCAATAAAGCTGGGAAAAAGCCGAAGGGCAGCGAGATCGGATGAGTGATAACTGTCACAGTCCGCTGCTCATCGCCCCGCGGCTTTTTGACAGCTTTATTTGATAACTTAGGCGAACGTATTCAAGGTCCGCGGCGGCGAAGGTAGGCGAGCTTAGGCGGACGTATTGGGCCGGCGAAGCCAGAAAAGTAGACGGCTTGATAACTAGCCCCCTGAATCGCAAGTATTGCAAATATTGCAAGCAGTTATATATGTGATACATTAAGCCTAGATATAATAATGCAAATACTTAGCGAATCACTTCAAAAAACAATCAGTATCAAAAGCGTGCATTCAGCAAGCGGTTATTAGTACGAAGATTCAAATATATAGAAAATACCGCAAATATTTAGCGAATTCACGCCATAATACCGCTAACAACTCTCAAGGCCTAAGTGGACAACATGATTTAATTATTTAATACCACTAAGTAATAGTTGATACATACTAAGAGCATAATTATTATACCAAGAAGAGCTACTTTATTTTAACATTGTAGTATACTCACAAGAATACCATAACTCTTACATCGTAAGATCCTAATATTAAATTATTAGAGAAACAAATGATGTGAATATTACTACCAAACACTTTCTTGTGAATTTATACTGGAAGCGTGTTACCAATAGTATCAAAGATTTAAGAACGCCAAGATCCAATAGAGCTACTAAGTTACTTAAATATGTTACTGTTATAACAATTATAGTACACACTATCAACTTTAAAAATTCAAAGAAATTTAAAAAATACAATCTCTGTGTAATGATTCAAGCATAATGCTTGTGCATACTTAAGTATTGATAAATATACGATCCAAAGACATCACAGGGGTTTATACATTAACTCACTGACCAGTATTATTATACTACACACAGAAAGTACTTTTTGTATTTATATAGCTAGGAGGCTATTTAAAACAGCAGTATGCATATATTTCCTACAATATCATACTGAAATAAGAATACAACTACTAGGAAATTAAGTAGTGTCTCACTAAGATACATATTAAATGCAATATTACAAGCATTAATAATAAACTTTGGTGATAATATGGGATATTTACGCTAATACCTCTAATATCAAAATTTGATTTGAATGGTGAGTCAGAGACCACATACACAACAATAGAGTAAATATCACAATACCACAGCCTTCTCAAATATAAGCTCAAAGTATAACAAACCACTATATAATCACTGGGATTAACCTGACTTCCAACCCAAGTAATTTCTAATACACACCACAACCATGTAATGTACTCTGTGAATAACGGATAATAATCCACTAAGACCCAAACCTGTGTTTTTAATAAAGTTTGTATGTCAATTGTGTTTGTTGCCTTATATTTTTTAAAAATTACCAATAAAGGTTATATTTTAATAAATATCCCCACGCACACTCTCCTCCCAGGAGACACAGCTCTTGTCCAATTTTTGTCACTATCAATTAGGGAATGAGTGCTATATAGGTATACAACCCATCAATCCAAGGATTGATAATTTTCGTCTGACAAAACAAGTACACAGCACCTCAGCCATTATTAGTAACACAATAAATCTGGATGGATATTGATACCATATTACCTGAACCAGAGATCACTAGGCTACCCTAAGTTGTAAATTTAAGCAGTGTTTCATTTAAATTCTTACCTAAAGTTGTGAATTCCAACAGCATTAGTAGGGACATTGTTGTCCCTTCTTTGTGTCCACATCATAAGAATTCTTTGGAAAGATCTTTACATTCTTTGGATGTGGTGAGAGCTTTGAAATATTATGTTGAAGCTACTAAAGATTTCAGGAAGACTTCTAGTCTATTTGTTATCTTTTCTGGTTCTAGGAAAGGTCAGAAGGCTTCTGCCATTTCTTTGGCATCTTGGTTAAAGCTTTTGATTCATCACGCTTATTTGGAGTCGGGTAAATCCCTGCTTCAGAGGATTACAGCCCATTCTACTAGGTCAGTTTCCACTTCCTGGGCTTTTAAGAATGAAGCTTCAGTTGATCAGATTTGCAAAGCAGCAACTTGGTCTTCTTTGCATACATTTACTAAGTTCTACCATTTTTATGTTTTTTCTTCTTCAGAAGCAGTTTTTGGTAGAAAAGTTCTTCAGGCAGCTGTTTCAGTTTGATTCTTCTGCTTATAATTTCAGGGGGTTTTTTGTTTCCATTATAAGATTAAAATTTATGATTTGGGTTGTGGATTAATTTTGTTCAGCGGAATTGGCTGTCTTTATTTTTTATCGCTCCCTCTCTAGTGACTCTTGCGTGGAGTTCCACATCTTGGGTATTGCTATCCCATATGTCACTAGCTCATGGACTCTTGCCAATTACATGAAAGAAAACATAATTTTGTAAGAATTTACCTGATAAATTAATTTCTTTCATATTGGCAAGAGTCCATGAGGCCCACCCTTTTTATGGTGGTTTTATGATTTTTTTGTATAAAGCACAATTATTCCAATTCCTTTGTTTATGCTTTTGCTCCTTTCTTTATCACCCCACTTCTTGGCTATTCGTTAAACTGAATTGTGGGTGTGGGGAGGGGTGAGAAGCAGACAGATTGGCGGCCGGCTCCCAGGAGTCATCATGTGAATAACCAGTCCAATGCACTAGGTAATAAAGTCGACCATTCCATCTCCGAGAGTCAAGAATACTATGAACCTCAAAACTGGGACCTTGGTCATCTAGAGGAGGGTTGTGGGTTGTTCAGAGATGAGCTGGCATGAGAGCGACACGGCTTCACAAGGGACACATGGAGAGTTGGGTGCAATCGATATGAAGAGGGCAATTGGAGTGTCACAGTGGACACTCCACAGTTTCGTATGGAAGCAATAGGAAAGGGACCTATAAACAATTGATTCAATTTACGGCAAGGGTTGTGCAGTTTAAGGTTATTGGTTGACAACCAAACCAGTTGTCCGACTGTGTAGGTGGGTTGTTGGTGATGTCTCAAATCGTAGAATCTTTTCTGCGATGCCTGTGCATGTTTAATGTTATCTGATATGGAGGAAAAAACCTGTGAGATATCGTTTACCACATCATTGACTTGATGGCAAGGAGAATCCACAGTGGGTAAGAGATTGAAGGCGTGGATGTATTCCGTAATTGATGAAGAAAGGGGTGTACCCTGTAGAGGAACTAACAGAATTATTATATGCGATCTCTGCAAGGGCTAGATAGGTTAACCATGTATCCTGATGCTGGGAACAGTAGCATCTGAGGTACTGTTCAAGCCACTGATTGGTGCGCTCTGTCTGTCCATTCGTCTGAGGATGATATGAAGTGGTAAGACGATGGTTAATATGAAGAGATTCACACATGCTTCTCCAAAACCTTGATGTAAATTGGGTACCCCTATCGCTGAGTACTGTAAGAGGCAAACCATGGAGACGTACCACCTCCCTGATGAACATATCTGAGGTCTGTAAAGAAGTGGGTAAGTTCTTAGTGGGTATGAAATGTGCCATCTTAGAGAAGAGGTCTACCACCACAAAGATGGTAGTGTAAGTAAAGGAGGGTGGTAAATCAACTATGAAATCCATGGATATCATTCTCCAAGGCCCCTCAGTTACTGGTAAGGGCTGGAGGAGACCAATAGGTTGTCTAGAGTATTTAGAGGTCTCACAGGTAGAGCAGGACATCACATAATCATCAACACTTCTATGCATGTTTGACCACCACAGTGTGCGATTCAGAACTGCATAGGTTTTTTGTCTTCCAAGGTGTCCGACTAGGGGTGAGTCATGGTATTCTTCCAGAATCCGGGGTCGGAGTGATGATGGGATGTAGAGTTTTTGTTGGTGGAAGAGAAGACCTTGGTGATCTGGCTGTAGCAAATCAAGTGGTTTATCCAGTTCTGCCTTTTGAGCGGCTTTAATATCTGGAATTAAAGTGGAAAGGAGTCCAATCAAGCAATGCTGAGTATGACAGATGATGGAGTTGTGTTATAAGACGGCTTGTCAAAAATTCGTGAAAGGGCATCCGCCTTACCACTCTTGCTTCCCGGACGGTAAATTATAACATAATGAAATCTGGAGAAGTACAAACTCCAGCGGAGTTGTCTAGAGGATAAGGTTCTATTAGACTGCAGATATATTAGGTTTTTATGGTCCGTGTATATTATAATAGGATGTGAAGACCCCTCCAGCAGGTGCCGTCAATGGTCAAAGGAACACTTAATAGCCAGGAGCTCTACTGCAGACATATTAGGCAACAAAGAGCAGTTCCTTATGATCTGGGAACCTTGGATTATGTATGTTGAGAGTAGGAATAGACAGCAGGATATGGGGGTACTTATTTAAAAGTCACTTAGATATATGGGATAGACCGCTTCTCCTGCCTCTTCCACTCCCGTGCAACCTGTCTGGATGGGTCATTTCATACTTCCTTTTCCCCTTCTTACGAGTCGTATCCCAAGCTCCCTGAGGCAGGAGACGAGTCTCCAAGATAGATTGTTGAGGTATGAGAGAGTTTCTTGTGGGCTGGCCCCTCCCCTACTCTAGAGGGAGATTATATGTCTTGAAATAAATGTCATGGTAAGACATTGCTTGTTTGGATTTTATAAACGTTGCTCTCAGATGAGATAAGATAGATCTGTTAAAAATGTGAATTTGCTGGTAATTATGATTCATAAGTTTTTGTCATGTATGCATTGCTTCATAAATGGATAATTCAATAAAAAAAATGTTTTCATTAATAGCCAGGAGCTCCTTTTCACCCACTGGATCATTCACTTTGGCGGAAGTCATAAGCCGGGAATAAAAGGCGACAGGATGAAGGGGTTCCTTGAATGATGTTTTCTGCGAGAGTATGGCTCCAATTGCATACTCAGAGGCGTCAACCTCCACAATGAACTGGTGGTCGGTGTCAGGAAATCGGAGTATGGGAGCAGTTGTAAATCTGTGTTTTAGTTGTTCGAAACAGGATTGAGTAAGAGGTGTCCAAAGAAATGGTGAATGTAACTTAGTTAAATCAGTCAGGGGTTTTGCTATTGCAGCAAAATTGGGTATGAAGCTTCTGTAAAAATTAGCAAACCCAAGAAATCGCTGTACCTTCTTTTTATTCTGGGTTTGCGGCCAGTCTCTTACAGCAACGACTTTGGTACTCTCCATGTAAATGCCTTGTGGTGTAATTCGGTAACCCAAAAATGATATGTCTTGTGAATCGAATATACATTTCTCTAACTTAACATATAAAGAGTTCTGACGTAATCTGTTGAGAACTGTCCTAACATGTTCTCTATGATCTATGATGTTGTTAGAATACTGTATATCAATATGTCGTCCAAATATACGACAAGGAAAACAACAAGGATGTCCCGAAAAATGTAATTGATAAGACATTGAAATGTCGCTGGAGCGTTATACAGACCAAATGGCATTTCAGTATATTTGAATAGACCGTACCGAGTCCTAAATACTCATAATAATATAGTCATTCTTCCCCAGCTCTCATTCTGATGAGGTTGTAGGCACCTCTGAGGTCCAATTTCGTGAACACAGAAGCACCCCTTAACCTCTCTATCAGCTCAGTTATCAGTGGAAGGGGGTACCTATTTTTCCTGGTCATTTTATTAAGCTCACGGTAATCAGCAATGGGTCTTTAAGACCCGTCTTTGTTTCTCACAAAGAATATCCCTGCACCAGCAGGGGAGGTGCTCAGTCTAATAAATCCCTTCATAAGATTTTCGTCTATGTAAGACTTCAGATGATCTAGCTCTGGACGGGATAATGGGTAAATATGACCAAATGGGATTATTACCCCGGGTAGGAGATCTATCAGGCAATTGTAAGCCCTGTGAGGAGGTAAGGACTCTGCGTCTTTCTTGTTAAAGACATCTGTGAAATCTTGGTAATGTAAGGGTATTTGATGTTCTGGTATGAGACATAGACTAGAGGTTGTGTTAATAGGTCTATATGTGTTGTTAGGGGGTAAAGTAATGGTTAAATTCCCCCAATCAATAATAGGTTTGTGCTCCTTAAGCCAATTCATACCTAGTACTATCTCATACATAGGTGAAGATATAACATCAAAAACTATCTCTTCTGTGTGTCCGGATAGAGTGGTGAGTATAAGGGGTGTAGTCTTGTATATGATAAGACCTATTGTTAGGTGAGAACCGTCAATAACTGTAAGAGAGACTGGGTTATGCTTGGTGAGAAAGGGTATTTTATTAATATTTACAAATTCTTGATCAACAAAATTTCCTCCAGATCCTGTGTCGATAATGGCTTCAGAGCTGGTCCTGTAGAGACCCCACTGCAAGGTAAGGGGAAGTATGATATAAGAAGTATCTTTAGTTTGTTTTGTTAAACAGACGTTAGAATTGAAAAGCTTACCCTGTTTCATTCTAGATAAACTTGGACATTCCTTTACCACATGGGTGGCTGAGGCACAATACATGCATAAATTTAAAGTTTTTCTCCTAGACCTCTCCTTAGGAGATAGTGGACCTTTTATAAAACCTATTTCCCTAGGTTGAGGATTATCCTTATCCTTTATGCCAAATGAGATAGGAGTTGGATTTCGTCGGGGATTATTTTTCTCGTAACGTCTCTACCTTAGTCTTCTGTCTATGCTAATACATAGATTATATAGTTCATCCAATGTGTCATGGAGTCTTGTATGGGACAGTTCATCTTTTATCTCCTCTGAGACTCCAAGACGGAACTGATTTTTTAGTGATATATTATTCCATTGGGAGTCCCTTGCATGAATTTTAAACTGTGTGATGTATGTCTCTACAGGATTTTTACTTTGCCTGAGTGATCTTAGGGTGTTCTCCGCAGTGATCTGCTTAAACGGATCATCATATAGGGTTGACATTTCAGCAAAGAATAAATCTAGAGATCCAAGTATGGCATCTTGAGATTCATAAAACAAATATGCCCAGGCCCTAGGCTCCCCCCTAAGGTAGCTTATAACAGTAAGAACTTTAATTTTATCATTGGGATAAGTTTTTGGCTTAAGTTCAAACTAAAGTTGGCAAGCATTTTTAAATTCACGGAAATGAGAACGATCTCCTGAAAATTTCTCAGGCAGGGACACCTGGGGCTCTGGGTGTTGCTCTATAACGTTGGGTTTAGTGGTGAGTACCTCTCTTAAACAGGCCTTAACTGCCTGGTTCTCAACCTGTAATTCATGGAAGGAGTTAACAAGGATATCCATCCTGTCTGATAGACTCTGTATCTGTTTAGGTATTAGGGTAGGATCCATGATTGCAGAAATAGAGAGGTAAATATACAGATACAGATATAAAGAATCTTACAGGGAATTTAGGTTTTACATATAACAGTATCAGTGATATGTATCTCTTTTATGTAATCCTGTAAGACTTCTCTGTCTCAGCTTCAGACTCGGTAATCAATTCATACAGCAGATGGTAACATACAAGTTAATAATTCACATTAGCAAGTCAAGTGTTTGATTTTATACAGCTACCGCTTAATGCAAGGTTAAACACTCTGCCTTTACACTAATAATGACTTAAACTGTTTAGCTGGTTTTGATTAATATTGTTTCTCTTGTTAAGTGTATCCAGTCCACGGATCATCCATTACTTATGGGATATTCTCCTTTCCAACAGGAAGTTGCAAGAGGATCACCCACAGCAGAGCTGCTATATAGCTCCTCCCCTAACTGTCATATCCAGTCATTCTCTTGCAAGCCTCAACCAAGATGGAGGTCGTAAGAGGAGTGTGGTGTTTTATACTTAGTTTATTCTTCAATCAAAAGTTTGTTATTTTTAAATGGTGCCTGAGTGTACTGTTTATCTCAGGCAGTATTTAGAAGAAGAATCTGCCTGCATTTTCTATGATCTTAGCAGAAGTAACTAAGATCCATGGCTGTTCTCACATATTCTGAGGAGTGAGGTAACTTCAGAGAGGGAATGGCGTGCAGGTTTTCCTGCAATAAGGTATGTGCAGTTAATATTTTTCTAGGGATGGAATTTGCTAGAAAATGCTGCTGATACCGAACTAATGTAAGTAAAGCCTTAAATGCAGTGATAGCTACTGGTATCAGGCTTATTAATAGAGATGCATACTCTTATAAAAATGTAATATAAAACGTTTGCTGGCATGTTTAATCGTTTTTATATGTATTTGGTGATAAAACTTATTGGGGCCTAGTTTTTTTCCACATGGCTGGCTTGAATTTGGCCTAGAAACAGTTTCCTTAGGCTTTCCACTGTTGTAATATGAGTGGGAGGGGCCTATTTTGCCGGTTTTTTGCACAGCAAAAATTACAGACATACATCCAGCTTCTTCCTGCATGATCCAGGACATCTCTGGAGGGCTCAAAAGGCTTCAAAGTCGTTTTTGAGGGAGGTAAAAAGCCACAGTAGAGCTGTGGCAGTTGTTGTGACTGAAAAAAAAAAAAAAAAACGTTTTTGTCTTTTATTATTTTTTGGGTATTAAGGGGTTAATCATCCATTTGCAAGTGGGTGCAATGCTCTGCTAACTTGTTACATACACTGTAAAAATTTCGTTAGTGTAACTGCCTTTTTTCACTGTTATTTCAAATTTTGACAAAATTTGGGTTTCTTAAAGGTGCAGTAACGTTTTTTATATTGCTTGTAAACTTTAAAGTTTAAAGTGTTTTCCAAGCTTGCTAGTCTCATTGCTAGTCTGTTTAAACATGTCTGACACAGAGGAAACTACTTGTTCATTATGTTTGAAAGCCATGGTGGAGCCCCATAGGAGAATGTGTACCAAATGTATTGATTTCACCTTAAACAGTAAAGATCAGTCTTTAACTATAAAAGAAATATCACCAGAAGATTCTGATGAGGGGGAAGTTATGCCAACTAACTCTCCCCACGTGTCAGACCCTTCGCCTCCCGCTCAGGGGATGCACGCTAATATGGCGCCAATTACATCAGGGACGCCCATAGCGATTACCTTGCAGGACATGGCTGCAATCATGAATAATACCCTGTCAAAGGTATTATCCAGGTTGCCTGAATTAAGAGGCAAGTGCGATTGCTCTGGGGTTAGGAGAAATACAGAGCGCGCAGATGCTGTAAGGGCCATGTCTGATACTGCGTCACAATATGCAGATCATGAGGATGGAGAGCTTCAGTCTGTGGGTGACATCTCTGATTCGGGGAATCCTGATTCAGAGATTTCTAATTTTAAATTTAAGCTTGAGAACCTCCGTGTGTTGCTTGGGGAGGTATTAGCTGCTCTGAATGACTGTAACACAGTTGCAGTACCAGAGAAATTGTGTAGGCTGGATAAATACTATGCGGTACCGGTGTGTACTGATGTTTTTCCTATACCTAAAGGGCTTACAGAAATTATTAGCAAGGAGTGGGATAGACCGGGTGTGCCTTTTTCCCCACCTCCTATATTTAGAAAAATGTTTCCAATAGACGCCACTACACGGGACTTATGGCAGACGGTCCCTAAGGTGGAGGGAGCAGTTTCTCTATCCCGGTTGAGGGCAGTTGTGCTTTTTCAGATCCAATGGATAAAAAATTGGAGGGTTACCTTAAGAAAATGTTTATTCAACAAGGTTTTATTTTACAGCCCCTTGCATGCATTGCGCCTGTCACGGGCGCAGCGGCATTCTGGTTTGAGGCCCTGGAAGAGGCCATCCATACAGCTCCATTGACTGAAATTATTGACAAGCTTAGAACACTTAAGCTAGCTAACTCATTTGTTTCTGATGCCATTGTTCATTTGACTAAACTAACGGCTCAGAATTCCGGATTCGCCATCCAAGCGCGTAGGGCGCTATGGCTTAAATCCTGGTCAGCTGACGTGATTTCGAAGTCTAAATTATTCAACATTCCTTTCAAGTGGCAGACCTTATTCGGGCCTGGTTTGAAGGAAATTATTGCTGACATTACTGGAGGTAAGGGTCACACCCTTCCTCAGGACAGGGCCAAAGCAAAGGCCAAACAGTCTAATTTTCGTGCCTTTCGAAATTTCAAGGCAGGTGCAGCATCAACTTCCTCCGCTTCAAAACAAGAGGGAACTTTTGCTCAATCTAAGCAGGCCTGGAAACCTAACCAGTCCTGGAACAAAGGCAAGCAGGCCAGAAAGCCTGCTGCTGCCTCTAAGACAGCATGAAGGAACGGCCCCCTATCCGGCGACGGATCTAGTAGGGGGCAGACTTTCTCTCTTCGCCCAGGCGTGGGCAAGAGATGTTCAGGATCCCTGGGCGTTGGAGATCATATCTCAGGGATATCTTCTGGACTTCAAAGCTTCTCCTCCACAAGGGAGATTTCATCTTTCAAGGCTATCTGCAAATCAGATAAAGAAAGAGGCATTCCTACGCTGTGTGCAAGACCTCCTAGTTATGGGAGTGATCCATCCAGTTCCGCGGACGGAACAAGGACAGGGTTTTTATTCGAATCTGTTTGTGGTTCCCAAAAAAGAGGGAACCTTCAGACCAATTTTGGATCTAAAGATCTTAAACAAATTCCTCAGAGTTCCATCTTTCAAAATGGAAACTATTCGGACCATCCTACCCATGATCCAAGAAGGACAGTACATGACCACAGTGGACTTAAAGGATGCCTACCTTCACATACCGATTCACAAAGATCATCACATCATCGGTTTCTAAGGTTTGCCTTTCTAGACAGGCAGTACCAATTTGTAGCTCTTCCCTTCGGGTTGGCTACAGCCCCGAGAATCTTTACAAAGGTTCTGGGCTCACTTCTGGCGGTTCTAAGACCGCGAGGCATAGCGGTGGCTCCGTGTCTAGACGACATCCTGATACCGGCGTCAAGCTTTCAAGTTGCCAAGTCTCATACAGAGATAGTTCTGGCATTTCTGAGGTCGCACGGGTGGAAAGTGAACGAGGAAAAGAGTTCTCTATCCCCACTCACAAGAGTCTCCTTCTTAGGGACTCTTATAGATTCTGTAGAAATGAAAATTTACCTGACGGAGTCCAGGTTATCAAAACTTCTAAATGCTTGCTGTGTTCTTCACTCCATTCCGCGCCCTTCGGTAGCTCAGTGTATGGAGGTAATCGGCTTAATGGTAGCGGCAATGGACATAGTGCCATTTGCGCTCCTTCATCTCAGACCGCTGCAATTATGCATGCTGAGTCAGTGGAATGGGGATTACACAGATTTGTCCCCTCTGCTAAATCTGGATCAAGAGACCAGAGATTCTCTTCTCTGGTGGTTGTCTCGGGTACACCTGTCCAAGGGTATGACCTTTCGCAGGCCAGATTGGACAATTGTAACAACGGATGCCAGCCTTCTAGGTTGGGGTGCAGTCTGGAATTCCCTGAAGGCACAGGGATCGTAGACTCAGGAGGAGAAACTCCTTCCAATAAATATTCTGGAGTTAAGAGCGATATTCAATGCTCTTCTGGCTTGGCCTCAGTTAGCAACACTGAGGTTCATCAGATTTCAGTCGGACAACATCACGACTGTGGCTTACATCAACCATCAAGGGGGAACCAGGAGTTCCCTAGCGATGTTAGAAGTCTCAAATATAATTCGCTGGGCAGAGTACCACTCTTGCCACCTGTCAGCAATCCATATCCCAGGCGTGGAGAACTGGGAGGCGGATTTTCTAAGTCGTCAGACTTCAATCCGGGGGAGTGGGAACTCCATCCGGAGGTGTTTGCTCAGTTGATTCATCGTTGGGGCAAACCAGAGGCTGATAGATGCTCTAGCAGTGCCTTGGTTCTTCAACCTGGCTTATGTGTTTCCACCGTTTCCTCTGCTCCCTCGACTGATTGCCAAAATCAAACAGGAGAGAGCATCAGTGATTCTGATAGCACCTGCGTCGCCACGCAGGACTTGGTATGCAGACCTAGTGGACATGTCATCCTTTCCACCATGGACTCTGCCTCTAAGACAGGACCTTCTGATACAAGATCCTTTCATTCATCCAAATCTAATTTCTCTGAGACTGACTGCATGGAGATTGAACGCTTGATTCTATCAAAGCGTGGCTTCTCCGAGTCAGTCATTGATACTTTAATACAGGCACGAAAGCCTTTTACCAGGAAAATCTACCACAAGATATGGAGTAAATATCTTTTTTGATGTGAATCCAAGACTTACTCATGGAGTAAGGTTAGGATTCCTAGAATATTGTCTTTTCTCCAAGAGGGCTTGGACAAAGGATTATCAGCTAGTTCCTTAAAGGGACAGATTTCTGCTCTTTCTATTCTTTTGCACAAGCGTCTGGCAGAGGTTCCAGACGTCCAGGCATTTTGCCAGGCTTTGGTTAGAATTAAGCCTGTGTTTAAACCTGTTGCTCCCCCGTGGAGCTTAAACTTGGTTCTTAAAGTTCTTCAAGGAGTTCCGTTGGAACCCCTTCATTCCATTGATATTAAACTTTTATCTTGGAAAGTTCTGTTTTTGATGGCTATTTCCTCGGCTCGGAGAGAGTCTCTGAGCTATCTGCCTTACAATGTGATTCTCCTTATCTGATTTTAGATAAGGTAGTCCTGCGTACCAAACCTGGGTTTTTACCTAAGGTGGTTTCTAACAAGAATATCAATCAAGAGATTGTTGTTCCATCATTGTGTCCTAATCCTTCTTCAAAGAAGGAACGTCTTTTACATAATCTGGACGTAGTCCGTGCCTTGAAGTTTTACTTACAAGCTACTAAAGATTTTCGTCAAACATCTACCCTGTTTGTCGTTTACTCTGGACAGAGGAGAGGTCAAAAAGCTTCGGCAACCTCTCTTTCCTTTTGGCTTCGGAGCATAATACGCCTTGCCTATGAGACTGCTGGACAGCAGCCCCCTGAAAGGATTACAGCTCATTCTTCTAGAGCTGTGGCTTCCACCTGGGCCTTTAAAAATGAGGCCTCTATTGAACAGATTTGCAAGGCCGTGACTTGGTCTTGGCTTCACACTTTTTCCAAATTTTCCAAATTTGATACTTTTGCTTCTTCGGAGGCTGTTTTTGGGAGAAAGGTTCTTCAGGCAGTGGTTCCTTCCGCTTAATCCTGCCTTGTCCCTCCCATCATCCGTGTACTTTAGCTTTGGTATTGGTATCCCATAAGTAATGGATGATCCGTGGACTGGATACACTTAACAAGAGAAAACATAATTTATGCTTACCTGATAAATTTATTTCTCTTGTAGTGTATCCAGTCCACGGCCCGCCCTGTCCTTTTAAGGCAGGTCTAAATTTTAATTAAACTACAGTCACCACTGCACCCTATGGTTTCTCCTTTCTCTGTTTGTTTTCGGTCGAATTACTGGATATGACAGTTAGGGGAGGAGCTATATAGCAGCTCTGCTGTGGGTGATCCTCTTGCAACTTCCTGTTGGGAAGGAGAATATCCCATAAGTAATGGATGATCCGTGGACTGGATACACTACAAGAGAAATAAATTTATCAGGTAAGCATAAATTATGTTTTTGCGACAGGGAGGTATCTCAGTATGTGGAAAGGGCTTAATATGGCCCAAATAAACTCCTGCAGAGCTATAAGGAAACTATGAGGAGAGCTGCGGATTTTCTAAGGGCTATAGCTGGTAGTAAGCTCAGGAACAACGCCAAAGTATGAGAGGCTGATAGCAGAGGTCAGATGGCAGCATCTGGATGATGTCATGCTGCAGGAGACGCTCAGACCAGAAACGGAGGAACAGTTAAGAACAGAGCTGTGAGGAAAAATACAGCTGGAGATTGCAAACCACAGAGAGTTTCGCAAATAGCAGGGAATTAGGTGAGGAGGATGGAAAACCCTCAATATTCCAGCATAGACTGGAGGGAGGCAGAGGCTTTTACAGCCAGACAGAGGCAGCAGTGCTTAAAGGGCCAGCAGGACCTGACAGCCTTATGGTTAAAACCTTGGTCTGCGGATGTATCCTCTAAGTCTAAACTTTTAACAATTCCTTACAAAGGGAGCACTTTGTTTGGACCGGGCTTGACGGAAATAATCTCTGATATTACGGGAGGTAAGGGTCATCTCCTCCCTCAAGATAAGAGAAACAAGCAAAAGGGACGTCAGAGTAATTTTTGTTCCTTTCGAAATTTCACAAAGACAGCATGAAGAGCCTGCCCCCGATCCGGGACAGGATCTTGTAGGGGGCAGACTTTCCTTCTTTGCTCAGGCTTGAGTTCAAGATGTTCAGGATCCCTGGGCAGTAGACATAGTGTCCCAGGGATACAAACTAGAGTTCAAAGGTTTTCCTCCCAGAGGCAGGTTTCTGCTTTCAAGATTATCTGTAGACCAGACAAAGAGAGAGGCGTTCTTACACTGTGTAAGAGACCTCTCCGACCTGGGAGTGATAGTTCCTGTTCCGATACAGGAACAGGGTATGGGATTTTATTCCAATCTGTTAGTGGTTCCCAAAAAATAGGGAACCTTCAGGCCAATTTTAGATCTCAAGAGTCTAAACAAATTCCTCAGAGTACCGTCCTTCAAGATGGAAATGATTCGTTCCATTCTCCCTTTGGTCCAAGAGGGTCAATTCATGACAACGGTGGATTTAAAGGACGCATACCTGCATGTTCCCATTCACAGGGATCATCACAAGTTTCTAAGGTTTGCCTTTCTAGACAAACACTTTCCTTCGGTCTTGCCACAGCTCCCAGAATTTTCTCAAAGGTTCTAAGATCTCTTCTGGTGGTGCTCTGATTACAGGGCATTGCAGTGGCGCCCTATCTGGACAACATCCTGTTCCAGGCGCCTTCCTTTCAACTAGCAAGGTCCCACACAGAAATGTTGTTATCCTTCCTACGGTTGGAAGGTAAATTTGATAAGAAGCTCCTAGGTTCCAAATACGAGAGTAACTTTCTGGGGAACCATAATAGATTCCCTATCAATGGATATTTTTCTGACAGAAGTCAGGAACTCAAAGATTTTCAATTCTTGCCTAGCGCTTCAGTCCACTCCTCGGCCATCAGTGGCTCAGTGCATGGAGATAATCGGGCTGATGGTGGCGGCAATGGACATCATCCCATTCGCTTGTTTCCACCTAAGACCTCTGCAGTTAAACATGCTCAGTCAATGGAACAGAGATTATGCGGATTTGTCTCCATAAATTCTATTGGAGCAGGAGACAAGGAATTCTCTTCAAAGGTGGTTGTCTCAGGATCATCTCTCCCAGGGAACCTGCTTTCGCAGACCCTCCTGGGTGATTGTGACAACAGACGCCAGCCTTCTAGGATGGGGAGCAGTCTGGGGCTCCCTGAAGGCTCAGGGAGTTTGGACTCAATCAGAGTTCGTTCTACCTATAAACATTCTAGAGCTGAGAGCGATCTTCAATGCTCGTCTGGCCTGGCCCCAGTTAGCCTCGGCCCAGTTCATCAGGTTCCAGTCGGACAACATAACCTCAGTGGCTTACATCAATCATCAGGGAGGAACACAAAGTTCCTTAGCAATGATAGAGGTAGCCAAAATAATTTGGCGAGTGAAAACCCACTCTTGATGTCTGTCGGCGATCCACATCCCAGGGGTGGACAACTGGGAGGCGGACTTCCTGAGCAGGCAGATTTTTCACCCGGGGGAGTGGGAACTCCATCCAGAAGTGGTTTCCAGTCTGATTCTCAAATGGGCTCAGCCGGAATTGGATCTCATGGCATCTCGACAGAATGCCAAGCTTCCGAGGTACGGATCGAGGTCCAGGGACCCTCAGGCTGTACTGATAGACACCCTGGCGGTACCTTGGACCTTCAGTCTAGCAGGTCATTGCTCGAATCAAGCAGGAGAGGACATCGGCGATCCTCATTGCACCGGCTTGGCCTCGCAGGATTTGGTATGCAGATCTGGTGGACATGTCGTCTCTTACAACTTGGAGACTTCCGTTGAGGAAGGACCTTCTACTTCAAGGGCCCTTTCTTCATCCAAATCTAGTTTCTCTGAAGCTGACTGCTTGGAGATTGAACGCTTAATTTTATCCAAGCGGAGCTTTTCAGAATCGGTCATAGAGACCATGATTCAGGCTCGTAAACCGTTAACTAGAAAGATGTACCACAAGATATGGCGTAAATATCTCTATTGGTGTGAATCCAAGGGCTACTCTTGGAGTAGAGTTAGGATTTCTAGAATTTTGTGATTTCTCCAAGAAGGTTTGAAGAAAGGATTATCGACAAGTTCCCTAAAGGGTCAAATATCTGCCTTGTCTATTTTGTTACATAAGCGTCTGGCGGACGTACCAGATGTGCAATCTTTTTGTCAGGCCTTGGTTTAGGATCAGGCCTGTGTTTAAACCAGTTACTCCTCCATGGAGTCTTAATTTAGTTCTTAAGGTTCTTCAAGGGGCTCCATTTGAGCCTATGCATTCCTTAGATATTAAGTTGTTATCTTGGAAAGTTTTGTTTCTTGTTGCTATTTCTTCTGCTCATAGAGTGTCAGAGCTCTCGGCATTACAGTATGAGTCTCCTTACCTTATTTTTCATTCGGATAAGGTAGTTTTCCGTACTAAATTAGGATTTCTTCCTAAAGTAGTTTCTGACCGGAATATTAATCAGGAGATTGTTGTGCCTTCCTTGTGTCCTAATCCTTCCACTCAGAAGGAACGGCTTCTGCACAATTTAGACGTGGTACGTGCTTTAAAATTTTACCTACAGGCGACTAAGGATTTTCGTCAGTCTTCTGCCTTGTTTGTGGTTTTCTCGGGAAAACGTAAGGGTCAGAAAGCCACGGCTACTTCTCTGTCTTTTTGGCTGAAGAGTATCATACGTTTTGCCTATGAGACTGCTGGACAGCACCCTCCAGAGTGAGTTACGGCTCATTCCTCGAGGGCTGTTGCTTCCTCATGGGCATTCAAAAATGAAGCTTCTGTGGAACAGATTTGCAAGGCTTCAACTTGGTCCTCTCTTCACACTTTTTCAAAGTTCTATAAATTTGACACTTTTGCCTCGGCTGAGGCCGCTTTTGGGAGAAAGGTTATTCAAGCAGTGGTGCCTTCCGTTTAGGTTCCCTGTCTTGTCCCTCCCATATCATCTGTGTACTCTAGCTTGGGTATTGATTCCCAATAGTAATTAGATGATCCGTGGACTCATCGTATCATTAAAAAGAAAAGAAAATTTATGCTAAACTGATAAATTTATTTCTTTTTTGACACAATGGGGCATATGTATGAAGCTCCGTATGGAGCTTGATGCCCCGTGTTTCTGGCGAGTCATCAGACTCGCCAGAAACAGCAGTTATGAAGCAGCGGTCAAAAAGACTGCTGCTCCATAACCTGTCCGCCTGCTCTGAGCAGGCGGACAGACATCGCAACAATACAACCCCATCGCAACAATACAAACCAATGATGAATACGGCGAGCGTATTGCTCGCCGTATTCAGCAAAGTCTGGCGGACCTGATCCGCACTGGCGGATCAGGTCTGCCATACTTTCATAACTAGAGACCAATGAGTCCACTGCCCGCCCTGTTTTAAAGACAGGTTGTTGGTTTGTTATAAACTTCAGACACCTCTGCACCTTGTTACTTCCTTTCTCTCCTTTACTTCGGTCAAAAGACTGGGTTGGGAGGGAAGGGAGGTGATATTTAACAGCTTTGATGTTGTGCTCTTTGCCGCCTCCTGCTGGGCAGGAGTGATATTCCCAATAGTAATTAGATGATCTGTGGACTCATAGTGTCAAAAAAGAAATAAATTTATCAGGTAAGCATAAATATTCTTTTTTTTTTACCAGGAGACTTTGCAGCACAGCTTCAGTCAGCTGTTTCTGCTGAGCTGATTGCCTTTCGCGGCTTAGGTAAGAGAAAGAGAAAAATTAAACATGCTGTTACATGAATCTCTTCTCCTATTCAGTTTGCTTTGGTCAGTCTGTCACAACGTGAAGATGAGCATAATTCAGTAGCCTCTGAGGGTGAAATATCTGCCTCCATTACAGACAAATTTGTGGAGTCTGAAAATATAAACTTCAGATTTAATCTAGAAAACCTTTGTTTATTGCTCAAGGAGGTATTATCTACTTTGGATGTTCCTGATTCAAAACCATCTGAGGAGCCTAGGATTAGTAAACTGGACAGTGTTTATGAAACCCAGAACTACAGGGGTTTTTCCTGTTCTGGCCCGCATGGTGGACATTATCACTAAGGAGTGGGAAAAACCTCGGATTCAGCTCTCTCTGTCCTCAAATTTTAAGAGGATGTTTCCAGTTCCTGACTCTAATCTGGAATTATGGAGTAACATTCCTAAGGTGGATGGTGCTATTTCCACCCTGGCAAAGCGTACTACTATCCTTTTTGAGGAAAGTACCTCCTTTAGGCACCCGATGGACAGAAAGATGGAGGGGTACTTAAGGAGAATTTTTCACCAGATTGGCTTTTCTTTTAACCGGCTGCAAGCATTGGGGCGGTTGCTAGTATCTAAGTCCAGACTTCTCTCTTTACTTTTTAAGGGGAAGTCCTTATTTGATCCTGGCCTGGATTCCATCATTTCCATAGTGACTGGTAGGAAGGGCACCTCCTTCCTCAGGATAAGAAGGCTAGATCCAAGGGTCGGCAGTATGGTAATTTTCATTCCTTTCGTACATCCAAGGGACAGAGATCTCTGGCCCCCGCCAAGTCGGACCAACCCAAGAGTACCTGGAAGCCCACTCAGTCTTGGAACAAGAACAAGCAGTCAAAGAAGCCCTCCTACGACATTAAGTTGGCATGAATGGAAGGCCCCGATCTGGGACCAGATTATGTACTGGGCAGACTTTCCTTCTTTCAAGACACTTGGATTCGAGACATCCCAGACCCTTGGGTCATTGACGTGGTTTCCCAGGGATACAAGATAGGGTTCAAGTCCTGCCCCCAAGAGGCAGATTCCTTCTGTGAAGACTCTCTTCAAATCCTGTGAAGAGGGCAGCTTTTCTAAACTGTGTAGAGCAGCTATTTTCTCTGGGAATGATCTCTCCGGGCCCCCTTTCAGGTTTTATTCAAATCTTTTTGTGGTTCCCAAAACGAGGGGACTTTTGGTCTTATTTTGGACTTAAACTGTTGCAACAAATTTCTCCAGGTGCCATCCTTCAAGATGGAGATTATCAGATCCATTACCACTATAGACCTGAAGGACGCATACCTTCATGTTCCAATTCACAGGGATAATTTTCAGTTTTGGCAGTTTGCCTTTCTGGACAAACATTTTCAATTTATAGCCCTTCCATTTGGTATGGAAACGGCTCCAAGGATCTTTACAAAGGTATTAGGAGCGCTTCTAGCAGTGGCCAGGATGCAATGCATTGCAGCGGCCCATTACCTGGATGATATCTTGGTTCAGGCTCCATCTTTTCCTTTTTCAAAATCTCACACGGACTCTGTCTCTCCTTCAAGACCATGGGTGGAAGATAAATCTGGGCAAAGGTTTCCTGGTCCCCAATACCAGGGTGTGTTTTCTGGGTACAATCATAAATTAGATTTCCATGAACATTTTGCTGATGGATCTAAGGGGAGTCAAACTCCTTTCGGCTTGTCTCTCGCTTCAGTCAACTGCATGCCCTTCGCTGGCGCAATGCATGGAGGTAGTGGGTCTCATGGTGGCTACCATGGATATTATTCCTTTCGCTCGCTTTCATCTGCTACCTCTACAACTATGTATGCTCAGACAATGGAACGGAGATAATTCTGACCTATTCCAGCAGATCGTCCTGGAAAACCAAACATGAGAATCTCTCTCCTGGTGGCTCTGTCAGGATCACCTGTCTCAAGGCACGTGCTTTTTCAGACCATTGTGGGAGATTGTGACTACGGGCGCCATCCTTTTGGCTGGGGTGGGGTCTGGTGTCCACTGAGGGCGCAGGGCATCTGGTCTCTGGAGGAGTCCTCTCTCCCCTTTAACATTCTAGAATTGAGAGCCATGTTCAATGCTCTGATGGCTTGGCCTCAACCTAAATCTGTCCGGTTTATCAGATTCCAATCAGACAACATAACATCTGTGGCTTATATCAATCATCAGGGAGGAACAAGGAGCTCCCTGGATATGAAGGAAGTCTCTTGCATCCTTCAGTGGGTAGAGACCCTCAATTGTCACATTATACATAGTAACATAGTAGATGAGGTTAAAAAAAGACTGAAGTCCATCGAGTTCAACCTATACAAATCTAAAATACTTACAAAAAGCTCCAGTTAAGCTTAAATATTCCCACTAAAAGGTGACCCATTTAATACTAGCAATAATATCCATGAATTTTGTTTCTAGACAGAAACGTATTCAAACGATTTTTAAATGTATCTAGGGTATTGGCATTCACTACCTCCTTTGGTAATGAGTTCCACAATTTTATTGCTCTTACAGTGAAAAAACGATTCCGTTGCAGGAAATTAAATCTCCTTTCCTCCAACCTTAAATTGTGACCTCTTGTCACAGACAAGTTTCTTGGAATAAACAGAGCTTCTTCCATCTCTTTATATGGGCCTTGAATATATTTATATAAAGTAATCATGTCACCTCTCAAGCGCCTTTTTTCTAAAGAAAAGAGACCCAATTTGGCTAGCCTCTCCTCATAGCTTAAATTATCCATTCCCCTTATTAGCTTTGTGGCACTTCTCTGAACTTTTTCTAGTTCTGCAATATCTTTTTTTGTGATCGGTCCCCAGAACTGCACTCCATACTCAAGGTGAGGTCTTAGCATGGATTTATATAGTGACATAATTATGCTTTCCTCCATTGAATCAATGCCTCTTATAATACATACTAGTATCTTATTAGCCTTTGTAGCCACTGCCCTGCATTGTGCACCCATCTTTAGCTTGTTATCTATTACTACTCCCAAATCCCTTTCCTCATCTGTTTGGCAAAGTCTTATCCCATTTAAATAAATCGTGGCCTGCGCATTTTTACTTCCAAAATGTAGAAGCTTGCATTTTCCTGTATTAAATCTCATTTTCCATTTACCTGCCCATACTTCTAATTTTTGCAGATCCCTTTGTAACAAAAGTTCATCCTTTGTCCAATCTGAGTATGATCCATTCAATACTTCTCGTTGCTCCCTATCTTTTATCCAGTTTTTTATCCATGAGCTAAAATTTTCAGCTATTCTTAGTCCCTTAATTTTGTTCATTGATCTCTCATGTGGCACTGTATCAAATGCCTTTGCAAAATCTAAGTATATCACATCAACTGATTCCCTTTTATCTATATTTTTACTTACTCATAGAATCTAATTAGATTAGTTTGACATGATCTATTTCTCATAAAACCGTGCTGATCTGAACTCAGTCATAGAGGCCTATTTATCAAGCCGAAAACCGCAAATATGCTGGAATTCCGCAGCATAATTGGGGAGTGCCTGATTCGCCTTATTTATCAAAGCCTACAGACCAGCAAAAGTAGAAATTTGTGACGTAACAAGTCATGCTTACGTCATTACAGATGTTCCAAATGCAAATTTGGCACTATCTGACTACTTTTGCTAGTTAACAAATATCTACCAGGTACGCTCGCCACTATTCCGTCCCAGCGTACCTGGTTTTAAATCCTCTGCCCTGGAGGCGGCGGATGCCATAGGAATCAATGGAAGTCTGAAAGCAGCGAAAGCTGATGTTCGCTTCTGCCCGATATCCCATTGATTCCTATGGGAGAATAAGTTACGTTTACACCTAACATAACCCCCGAGTTTAAACACCCCTAATCTGCTGCCCCCTACACCGCCGCCACCTACATTATACTTATTAACCCCTATCCCGCTGCTCCCGGACCCCACCGCAACTAAATAAATGTATTAACCCCTAAACCCCTGTCCTCCCACATCACTAGCACTTACTAAACCTATTAACCCTTAAACTGCCAGCCCCCCACAGCGCCATAAACTAAATTAAACTATTAACCCCTAAACCTAAAAACCTGCTAACTTTATATTAAATATTAACTCATCCCTATCTTATAATAAATTTAAACTTACCTTTAGATTTAAATTAAACTATATTAAACTAATAATTAATCTACTCTATTATACTAAAATTTCATTAAACTATATTAAACTATTAATTAACCTAACCTAACTATTAGACTAAAATTACATTAAACTACAAATTAAATTAACTATATTATATATTTAAACACCTAACCCTACTCAAATAATTTAAATCTACACTAAAAAATTACTAAGTTACAAAAAACTAACAACTAAGTTACAAAAAATAACAAACACTAAGTTACACAAAAAAATAAACACTAAGTTACAAAAAATAAAAAAGAAATTATCAAATATTTAAACTAATTACACCTAATCTAAGGGCCCTATGAAAATAAAGCTCCCCCAAAATAAAAAAAAACCCTAGCCTACAATAAACTACCAATGGCCCTTCAAAGGGCCTTTTGCGGGGCATTGCCCCAAAGACATCAGCTCTTTTACCTGTAAAGAAAAAATACAAACACCCCCCAACAGTAAAACCCACCACCCACACAACCAACCCCCCCAAAATAAAAACCTAACTAAAAAAACCTAAGCTCCCAATTACACTGAAAAGGGCACTTGGATGGGCATTGCCCTTAAAAGGGCATTTAGCTCTATTGCAGCCCAAAACCCTAAGCTAGAAATAAAACCCACCCAATAAACCCTTAAAAAATCATAACACTAACCCCTGAAGATTCACTTACAGTTTTGAAGAGCCGACATCCATCCTCCAAGAAGCCGGCAGAAGTCTTCATCCAAGCTGCCGAAGTCTTCCTCCAAGCCCACAGAAGTCTTCACCCAGATGACATCTTCTATCTTCATCCATCCGGCGCGGAGCAGCTCCATCTTCAAGACATCCGACGCAGAGCATCCTCTTCAATCGACGTCTTCTTCCGAATGAAGGTTCCTTTATATGATGTCATCCAAGATGGCGTCCCTTAGATTCTGATTGGCTGATAGAATTCTATCAGCCAATCTGAATTAAGGTTGAAAAAATCCTATTGGCTGTTGCAATCAGCCAATAGGATTGAGCTTTCATCCTATTGGCTGATCCAATCAGCCAAAAGGATGAAACCTTAATAGGATGAAACCTTAATTCCGATTGGCTGATAGAATTCTATCAGCCAATCGGAATCTAAGGGAATCTAAGGGAAGATGTCGATTGAAGAGGATGCTCCGCGTCGGATGTCTTGAAGATGGA
Source organism: Bombina bombina (assembly GCF_027579735.1). Lineage (NCBI taxonomy): Eukaryota > Metazoa > Chordata > Amphibia > Anura > Bombinatoridae > Bombina > Bombina bombina. Next base: position 15,433,235 of record NC_069504.1, on the reverse strand, counting down.
GCCGCTCCGCGCCGGATGGATGAAGATAGAAGATGCCGTCTGGGTGAAGACTTCTGCGGGCTTGGAGGAAGACTTCGGCCGCTTGGATGAAGACTTCTGCCGGCTTCTTGGAGGATGAATGTCGGATCTTCCAAACTGTAAGTGAATCTTCAGGGGTTAGTGTTAGGATTGTTTAAGGGTTTATTGGGTGGGTTTTAGTTTTAGGTTTTGGGCTGCAATAGAGCTAAATGCCCATTTAAGGGCAATGCCCATCCAAATGCCCTTTTCAGGGCAATGGGGAGCTTAGGTTTTTTAGTTAGGTTTTATTTGGGGGGGTTGGTTGTGTGGGTGGTGGGTTTTACTGGCCCTTTTAAGGGCTATTTGTAGTTTATTGTAGGCTAGGGTTTTTTTATTTTGAGGGGGGATTTTTTATTTTCATAGGGCCCTTAGATTCGGTGTAATTAGTTTAAATCTTTGATCATTTCTTTTTTATTTTGTGTAACTTAGTGTTTGTTATTTTTTGTAACTTAGTTGTTAGTTTTTTGTAACTTAGTAATTTTTTAGTGTAGATTTAAATTATTTGAGTAGGGTTAGGTGTTAAAATATATAATATAGTTAATTTAATTTGTAGTTTAATGTAATTTTAGTATAAAAGTTAGGTTAGGTTAATTATTAGTTTAATATAGTTTAATGTAATTTAGTATAATAGTTAGGGTAGGTTAATAAATAAATTAATATAGTTTAATTTAAATTTAAAGGTAAGTTTAAATTTATTATAAGATAGGGATGAGTAAATATTTAATGTACAGTTAGCGAGTTGTTAGGTTTAGGGGTTAATAGTTTAATTTAGTTTATGGCGATGTGGGGGCTGGTGGTTTAGGGGTTAATAACTTTATTTAGTTGTGGTGGGATCCGTGAGTGGCGGGATAGGGGTTAGTAACATAATGTAGGTGGCGGTGGTGCAGGGGCGGTTCTACACAGGGGCCAGTGCCCCTGTAAAAATCTCCCTGGCCCCCCCCTAAGCTGGCCACTGAGCTGACTGATAAATACCGGACAAGATCAAGGCTATTTATCTGCTTCCCTGGCCCTGAAATGCTGTCTAGTCAAAGCATGGGGTTAACAAAGTGAAGTAAAACTTGTGTTCCCTCCCCTTTCAGAGATGTGCTATCTGAACTATGTAGCACTAGTTAAGTGCATAGACTTCTTTTTTTTTATTTCATTTTTTTCTACTCAGTGTGTGTATGTATGTATGTGTGTGTGTATATGTGTGTGTGTGTGTGTGTATATATATATATATATATATATATATATATATATATATATATATATATATATATATATATATATATGTATACAGAAACAAAGAAACTTGCACTCACTGGACTTTTATGAAATATTTACTTGGCAAAAAACAGTGACGTTTCGAGGACAATGTATCCCCTTCTTCAGACAACGCGTGCATCAAACAACAGTGAATTTATACACTACAACAAACAAACCCCTCCCCCGAATTAGAACAAAAAAACGCCAAAAATGTTGCTATGGTGACCAATGAGTCACAGTATAAACATTATAGTGCTATTGCAATAATCAAAGTATTACATGAGCCATCCCGGCCCCTAAACAAACAGTGACTGTCCAGGTGTTTTGTAAGAGAACTGTAATAGTAATGTACCCCAATGTGGAACTCATGCAGCCCAAACTAAACAGATTCACGGAACACACTTAGTAACTCAAATGCTTTCCATCTCATTAGAAATGTGACACCAGGCGTGTGTTTAAAACAAGCTTAAGAGGAAAGATGCAAACGTACCAGGTGGAGATATAGCACCGATCACTGCAGACCCACATAACTGCACTAGTACACAACGCCGTAGAGAGGAACCCGGAACTGCACCGGCCGCTCACGTGGGGGGTGATGCGCCAATCACCAGGGTTGTATACTGTTGCCATAGTGATGGGTCGCACCGGACCATACCTGCAGCGAAATAAAGCAAAGCAAGTGGCTAAGACAGCAAGTGGTTACGATAGGAGCAAAGGCTTCACAAATATACACATACGGCTATAGTCAAAGCAGGCACCATATACGTAACACTCTCAGATACTGTAGCACAGTTACAAACATGGAAAGATCCCCAAGCCGTCATATCACCCACAGCAAAGACTTACACACTAAAGAACTTATACACTAAAAACTTACACACTAAAAAACTTACTCACTAAATCCATTCATACCAAAGCGCCAGTAAACAGCGCTGCTACAGGAGCCAGGTCACAAGGGAGGCCATCACCCAATAACGCCTATTGTGTAAATAGTCATGGTGATAGCTCGTATCTAACAAGTTAGGGCTTTATAATAACGCTAAGTACGCCAAACAAACCAAGTGACACCATATACTATGTTAAAAAAACGATAACAAAATTACGTGTACAATTACATGCTTAATTAAACTTAGACTTAAAGCAGGGACCCCAGCCACAGAGCAACCACATACAACATCAGAATACACGAGTATGTCTTATCAGCAAACCTTTCATAGCTATAATGAGTGTAACCAAGGGGATCCCACACAGGAATTGACAGATCACTCAGTTAAAACACACATGCCTCTCAGCCAAAGGACCTGCTCCAAGGGAGATATCAACAATCTGTACATAAGAGCTAACTACTATCTAATAACCATATACTGAGCAGAAATGATAAAAGGCAATCCCAACATCAATCATACAAAGAAAATCAGTATCCTACCACACATTCTCACAAGTACAACTCTCATATGGCACTACTCATTATCTATCTCATTCAACACCCCTTTCGTAACAAGAGGGAGTGTACTTACAAATAACAAATATCCAAAGCCACCAATAGGGAATATAGTGGAGAATATATTAGACCAAAAAGGACCCCATGCACCAGTAAACAGGTGGCAAAGATAAGTAACAGTTGAATGATCCATGGACTCTCTTGGTCCAACACAATTGACTCAGTAGTATTGGCACACAACTGGCAAAATCCACCAAAACTGGACAAGTAACTATAAGAAACAGTGCCAGTCAAACATAGTGTTTAGTCCATGGGGTTGCAAGGTGTTCAACCGGAAGATCCATTTGGCCTCAATCTGTAGAAGAAGTGTATCTCTATCACCCCCCCGCCTCAATGGGGGGACTTGATCTATTAGGGTGAATCTCAAGTCCTGGAGTCCATGTCCTTTTTCCACAAAATGGCTGGCCACAGGCTGGTCACTAGAACCCTTTTTAAGAGAAGTCCTGATGACCTGTGATTGGTGAACCGGGTTCTGGCATCATCCGTGGTTTTACACACATAGAACCGCCCACAGCTGCAGTTCAATAGGTACACCACGTGTGTGGTAGTACACGTCAGTACATGCCTGATCTTATACCGTTGGTTGCGATGAGGATGGCCAAAAGTGGCCCCTGGAATCATAGAATTACAGGTGGTACACCCCAAACACCTGTAACACCTGGGTTTCTTTTTATGTGACAACCACGTCTCGGGAGTGTAGCAATGGATTGGATCAGTAAGCATAAGAAGATCTTTCAAATTTTTGTCACGTTTGTACCCCACTTTAGAATGTTGCCAACCATTGAACGGAAGTGAAAGGTCACCTTGCACAATGTGCCAATGTTCTCTCAATGATTTTCCCAAAGATCTCGTTGAGGGACTATAGATGGTCGTAAAGGTCATTCTCTGCTCATCTTTGCACCTGGATGTAGTCAGTGCCGTGGTCACATTTTCAGCTGCCAATTTGCTCTGTTGGATAAGGTGGGGATTGTATCCTCTTTGTGTGAAGCGTTACTGCATTTCATTGAGTTGTTGGTCTCTTCTAGCCATATCACTATTGTTCCTAACGGCCCGATATAGTTGAGCTTTCGGAATTGCCTTAAGGAGTGCTGTTGGGTGGTTACTAGTGGCGTGTAGAATTGAATTTCTGTCAGTGGGTTTTCTAAACAGAGAAGTTCCTAATTGGCCACTCTCCGTTTTAAAGATGTTTAGGTCTAGGAACTCAATGTTTGAAGGGTCATGTTTCAGCTTGAATTTTACTGGATTCGCAAGGGAGTTCAGGTGCTCAAACCATGATTCTAACTCAATTGCTGTACCACTCCAAATGATCAACAAATCATCTATGTATCTTTGTAAAACAATATTTCAGGTTTCTGGTATATCCCCATCATGGATAATTCATAGTGCTCCATATAGATGTTGGCTAGTGAGGGGGCCACGTTCGATCCCATGGCCGTACCCAATATTTGTTGGTGGTACTTACCCTCAAATCTGAAGTAGTTTAACCGTAGGCTCAAATCCAGCAACTTTATAATGAAGTCCCTAGGGGGACCTACATAGGGATATTTATCCAAGGCATCAGACACATGTTGTTTCCCTGCTTCGTGCGGGATGATTGTGTATAAGCTGTTGACGTCTGCCGTAGCAAGAATGTACGGTTCTTCAAACGTGATGGTTCTTATATCTTCGATCAGCTGTGTAGAATCCCTTAGATAGGACCTCATGTTCCTCACAAGTGGTTGTAAAAAGTGGTCCACAAATATTGCTAGCCTAGAGGTGATAGAATTACGGGCTGAGACGATGGGCCTCCCAGGAGGCTTCTCTAAATCTTTATGAATTTTGGGGAGTGTGTACAGAGTTGGACAGACTGGATGTTCAATCTTCAGGAACCCCACTGTGTCTTCATCAATCCAACCTTCATTGAACCATTCTTGTACAACCTGATCTATAAGTAATTGAAAACTCTTAGTAGGATCCCTGTTGAGTACCTGATAGGTCTCAGTGTCACTGAGTTGGTGGTTGATCTCTTCACTGTAGTACTTGTAGTTTAATACTACCACCGCACCGCCCTTATCAGCGGTGCGGATTACAATATCAGGGTCCTTAGAGAGTGTCGTAATGGCTTCTTTTTCTTGTATGGACAGGTTGGTATGGTATCTGTTAGACTCATACCCTCTCAAATCCTGAGAGACCAATCTCATAAAAGTCTTGATACTGGCATTATTACTTGAAGGGTCAAAAGAGCTCTTTGTCTTGAACTTTTGTTTGTCTCCATCTGCAGAGTAATCTTTAAAAAAACATAATTTATGTAAGAACTTACCTGATAAATTCATTTCTTTCATATTAGCAAGAGTCCATGAGCTAGTGACGTATGGGATATACATTCCTACCAGGAGGGGCAAAGTTTCCCAAACCTTAAAATGCCTATAAATACACCCCTCACCACACCCACAATTCAGTTTAACGAATAGCCAAGAAGTGGGGTGATAAGAAAAAAGTGCGAAAGCATATAAAATAAGGAATTGGAATAATTGTGCTTTATACAAAAAATCAAAAACCACCACAAAAAAGGGCGAGCCTCATGGACTCTTGCTAATATGAAAGAAATGAATTTATCAGGTAAGTTCTTACATAAATTATGTTTTCTTTCATGTAATTAGCAAGAGTCCATGAGTTAGTGACGTATGGGATAATGATTACCCAAGATGTGGATCTTTCCACGCAAGAGTCACTAGAGAGGGAGGGATAAAATAAAGACAGCCATTTCCTGCTGAAAATAATCCACACCCAGAATAAAATTTTAATTAAAAAACATAAGCAGAAGATTCAAACTGAAACCACTGCCTGAAGTACGTTTCTACCAAAAACTGCTTCAGAAGAAGAAAAACACATCAAAATGGTAGAATTTAGTAAAAGTATGCAAAGAGGACCAAGTTGCTGCTTTGCAAATCTGATCAACCAAAGCTTCATTCCTAAACGCCCAGGAAGTAGAAAACTGACCTAGTAGAATGAGCTGTAATCCTTTGAGGCGGAGTGTTACCCGACTTAACATAGGCATGATGAAATAAAGATTTCAACCAAGATGCCAAAGAAATGGCAGAAGCTTTCTGGTCCTTTCTAGAACCGGAAAAGATGACAAATAAACTAGAAGTCTTTCGGAAAGACTTAGTAGCTTCAACATAATATTACAAAACTCTAACAGCATCCAAAGAATGCAATGATTTCTCCTTAGAATTCATAGGATTAGGACATAATGAAGGAACCACAATTTCTCTACTAATGTTGTTAGAATTCACAACCTTAGGTAAAAAATTCAAAAGAAGTTCGCAGCACCGCCTTATCCTGATGCAAAATCAAAAAAGGAGACTCACAAAAAAGAGAAGATAATTCAGAGACTCTTCTGGCAGAAGAGATGGCCAAAAGAAACAAAACTTTCCAAGAAAGTAATATAACGACCAAAAAATGTATGGGTTCAAAAGGAGGAGCTTGAAGAGCCCCCAGAACCAAATTCAAACTCCAAGGAGGAGAAATTGACTTAATGACAGGTTTTATACGAACCAAAGGTTGAACAAAACAATGAATATCAGGAAGATTAGCAATCCTTCTGTGAAAAAGAACAGAAAGAGCAGAGATTTGTCTTTCAAGGAACTTGCGGACAAACCTTTATCTAAACCATCCTGAAGAAATATAAGTCTTCCAGACTCTATAATATATCTCTCTAGATACAGATTTACGAGCCTGACACATAGTATCAATCACAGAGTCAGAGAAACCTCTTTGACCAAGAATCAAGCGTTCAAACTCCATACCTTAAAATTAAGGTTTTGAGATCCTGATGGAAAATAGAACCTTGAGACAGAAAGACTGGTCTTAACGGAAGAGTCCACAGCTGGCAAGAGGCCATCCGGACAAGATCCGCATACCAAAACCTGTGAGGCCATGCTGGAGCTACCAGCAGGACAAACGAGCATTCCTTTAGAATATTGGAGAATACCCTTGGAAGAAGAACTAGAGGCGGAAAGATATAGGCAGGATGACACTTGTAAGGAAGAGATAATGCATCCACTGCCTCCGCCCGAAGATCCCGGGATCCGGACAGATACCAGGGAAGTTTCTTGTTTAGATGAGAAGCCATCAGATCTATTTCTGGGAGTTCCCACATTTGAACAATCTGAGGAAATACCTCTGGGTGAAGACCATTCGCCCAGGTGCAACGTTTGGCGACTGAGATAATCCGCTTTCCAATTGTCCATACCTGGGATATGAACCGCAGAGATTAGACAGGAGCTGGATTCCGCCCAAACCAAATTCGAGATACTTCTTTCATGTATGCCACAGTTGTGACATTGTCTATCTGAAAACAAATGAACAACTCTCTCTTCAGAAGAGGCCAAGACTGAAGAGCTCTGAAAATTGCACGGAGTTCCAAAATATTGATCGGAAATCTCACCTCCTGAGATTCCCAAACCCCTTGTGCCGTCAGATACCCCCACACAGCTCCCCAACCTGTAAGACTTGCATCTGTTGAGATTATAGTCCAGGTCGGAAGAACAAAGAAACCCCCTGAACTAAACGATGGTGATCTGTCCACCATGTCAGAGAGTGTCGTATAATCAGTTTAAAGATATTAAATTGAGATATCTTTGAGTAATCCCTGCACCATTGATTCAGCATACAGAGCTGAAGAGGTCGCATGTGAAAATGAGCAAAGGAGATCGCATCTGATGCGGCAGTCCTAAGACCTAAAATTTCCATGCATAAGGCTACCAAAGGGAATGATTGTGACTGAAGGTTTTGACAGGCTGATATCAATGTTAAACTTCTCTTGTCTGACAAGGACAGAGTCATAGACACTGAATCTATCTAGAAACCTAAAAAGGTTACCCTTGTCTGAGGAATCAATGAACTGATTGGTAAATTGATCCTCCAACCATGAAAAGAAGAAACAACACAAGTCAATTCGTATGAGATTCTTCGAAAATGAGAAGACTGAGCAAGAACCAAGATATCGTCCAAATAAGGAAATACCAAAACCCTGTTCTCTGATTACAGAAAGAAGGGCACCGAGAACCTTTGAAAAAAATTCTTGGAACTGAGGCTAGGCCAAACGGTAGAGCCACAAAACTGGTAATGCTTGTCTAAAAAGAGAATCTCAGACACTAAAAGAGATCTGGATGAATCGGAATATGCAGATACACATCCTGTAAAGCTATTGTAGACATATAATGCCCTTGCAAAACAAAAGGCAGGATAGTCCCACAGTAACCATCTTGAATGTTGGTATCCTTACATAACGATTCAATATTGATAGACCCGGAACTGGTCTGAAGGAATTAACCTTCTTTGGTACAATGAAGAGATAAAATAAAACCCCAGCCCCTGTTCCTGAACTGGAACTGGCATAATTATTCCAGCCAACTCTAGATCTGAAACACATTTCAGAAATGCTGAGCCTTTGCTGTGTTAACTGGGACACGGGAAAGAAAAAAATCTCTTAGCAGGAGGCCGTAACTTGAAGCCAATTCTGTACCTTTCTGAAACAATGTTCTGAAACCAGAGATTGAGAACGGAATTGATCCAAATTTCTTTGAAGAAAACGTAATCTGCCCCATACCAGCTGAGCTGGAATAAGGGCCGCACCTACATGGGTACTTAGGAGCTGGCTATAGGTTTCTATAAGGCTTGGATATATTCCAAACTGGAAATAGTTTCCAAACTGATACCGCTCCTGAGGATGAAGGATCAGGCTTTTGTTCCTTGTTGTGAGGAAAGGAACGAAAAAATGATTATTAGACCTAAATTTACCTTAGATTTTTTATCCTTTGGTAAAAAAGTTCCCTTCCTTCCAGAAACAGTTGAGATAATAATTTATTACCCTGGAAAGAAAGGGAAAGCAAAGTTGACTTAGAAGACATATCAGCATTCCAAGTTTAATTCATAAAGCTTTTCTAGCTAAAATAGCTAGAGACATATACCTGACATCAACTCTAATGATATCAAAAGATGGTATCACCAATAAAATTATTAGCATGTTATAGAATAATAATAATGCTATAAAATTATGATCTGTTACTTGTTGCGCTAAAGCTTCTAACCAAAAAGTTGAAGCTGCAGCAACATCCGCTAAAAATATAGCAGGTCTAAGAAGATTACCTGAACATAAGTAAGCTTTTCTTAGAAAGGATTCAATTTTCCTATCTAAAGGATCCTTAAATGAAGTATTATCTGCCGTAGGAATAGTAGTACATTTTAGCAGGAGTAGAGACAGCCCCATAACCTTAGGGATTTTGTCCCAAAAAAACTCTAATCTGTCAGATGGCACAGGATATAATTGCTTAAACGTTTAGAAGGAGTAAAAGAATTACCCAAATTATTCCATTCCCTGGAAATTACTTCAGAAATAGCATCAGGGAGATTAAACACTTCTGGAATAACTATAGGAGATTTAAAAACCTTATTTAAACGTTTAGATATAGTATCAAGAGGACCAGAATCCTCTATTTCTAATGCAATTAATACTTCTTTAAATAAAGAACGAATAAATTCCATCTTGAACAAATACAAAGATTTATCAGCATCAACCTCTGAGACAGAAACCTCTGGACCAGAAGAACCATTATCAGTATCAGAATGATGATGTTCATTTAAAAATTCGTCTGAAAAAAGAGAAGTTTTAAAAGACTTTTATGTAAACTAGAAGGAGAAATAACAGACATAGCCTTCTTAATGGATTTAAAAAATAAAATCTCTTATGTTTATCAGGAACACTCTGAAAATTAGATGTTGACGAAACAGCAACAGGTAATGTAACAGTACTAAAGGAAATTTTTATCTGCATTAATAAGTTTATCATGACATGCAATACAAACAACAGCTGGAGAAAACAGATACCAAAAATTATAGCAGATACACTTAGCTTGGTAGCTCCAGCACCGGCAGTGATTTTCCTGAAGTATCTTCTGACTCAGTTGCAACGTGGAACATCTTGCAATATGTAATAGAAAAAACAACATATAAAGCAAAATTGATCAAATTCCTTAAATGACAGTTTCAGAAATGGGAAAAAAATGCCAGAGAACAAGCTTCTAGCAACCAGAAGCAATAAATAATGAGACTTAAATAATGTGGAGACAAAAGCGACGCCCATATTTTTTTAGCGCCAAATAAGACGCCCACATTATTTGGCGCCTAAATGCTTTTGGCGCCAAAAATGACGCCACATCCGGAACGCCAACATTTTTGGCGCAAAAGAACGTCAAAAAAATGACGCAACTTCCGGCGACACGTTTGACGCCGGAAACAGAAGAATTTTTGCGCCAAAAAAGTCCGCGCCAAGAATGACGCAATAAAATGAAGCATTTTCAGCCCCCGCGAGCCTAACAGCCCACAGGGAAAAAGTCAAATTTTTTAAGGTAAGAAAAAAAGATTGATTCAAATGCATTATCCCAAATATGAAACTGACTGTCTGAAAAAAAGGAATGTTGAACATCCTGAGTCAAGGCAAATAAATGTTTGAATACATATATTTAGAACTTTATAAAAAAGTGCCCAACCATAGCTTTAGAGTGTCACAGAAAATAAGACTTACTTACCCCAGGACACTCATCTACATGTTTGCAGAAAGCCAAACCAGTACTGAAACGAAAATCAGCAGAGGTAATGGTATATATATAAGAGTATATCGTCGATCTGAAAAGGGAGGTAAGAGATGAATCTCCACGACCAATAACAGAGAACCTATGAAATAGACCCCGTAGAAGGAGATCATTGAATTCAAATAGGCAATACTCTCCTCACATCCCTCTGACATTCACTGCACGCTGAGAGGAAAACCGGGCCCCAACTTGCTGCGGAGCGCATATCAACGTAGAATCTAGCACAAACTTACTTCACCACCTCCATAGGAGGCAAAGTTTGTAAAACTGAATTGTGGGTGTGGTGAGGGGTGTATTTATAGGCATTTTAAGGTTTGGGAAACTTTGCCCCTCCTGGTAGGAATGTATATCCCATACGTCACTAGCTCATGGACTCTTGCTAATTACATGAAAGAAATTATTTTAGTCTCAGGGACCGCTGGAATTTTTGACAGTCGATGTAGTTGGAAAACTCATCACCCTTGCCCGATGCAACAAAACTCAGGCCTCTGTTCAACACACTTCTCTCTGCCATAGATAAAACTTGATCGCTAATGTTCACCACTAAGTCCTCAGCGGGACTGGCGGTGGTTATTGTCTGGATGGTAGTGGTGGCTTTCTCTCTCCAGCCTCCCCTCCGAATATGAGGCCTCCTCCTCATCTTCGTTGGCTGGCTCTGGTGGTGACCCCTTGAAAAACCTGCTGACCAAATGATTGGCCACCAGTTGCTCCAATCTGACCCTGTGATGCTTCTGTATCCGATCTGGAGCTACTGTCGACTGTTTGGAGAGACTGTTTCATGTGGAATCTTTGTCTCCTACGTCTCTGGGGGAATGGTCTTCTATTATCACCGCCACTAAGCCATCTATACACCATTTTTTCTTTGTGGTCCTCAATTACCGTTTGCAATTTCCTATTTTTAAATTGCACCAGGTTATCTTTATATTCCTTGATCTGAGAGGCTAACTTGTCAAGCCATTGTTCAGAAGAGTCATCAATCATTATAGACACCTTATCTCTTTCCCATTCCTGGATCTCTACTTTAGATATCCAGGAATGGGAAAGAGATAAGGTGTCTATAATGATTGATAACTCTTCTGAACAATGGCTTGACAAGTTAACCTCTCAGATCAAGGAATATAAAGATACCCTGGTACAATTTAAAAATAGGAAATTGCAAACGGTAATTGAGGACCACAAAGAAAAATGGTGTATAGATGGCTTAGTGGCGGTGATAATAGAAGACCATTCCCCCAGAGACGTAGGAGACAAAGATTCCACACGAAACAGTCTCTCCAAACAGTCAACAGTAGCTCCGGATCGGATACAGAAGCATCACAGGGTCAGAGTGGAGCAACTGGTGCCCAATCATTTGGTCAGCAGGTTTTTCAAGGGGTCACCACCAGAGCCAGCCAACGAAGACGAGGAGGAGGCCTCATATTCGGAGGGGAGGCTGGAGAGAGAAAGCCACCACTACCATCCAGACAATAACCACCGCCAGTCCCGCTGAGGACTTAGTGGTGAACATTAGGGATCGCGTTTTATCTATGGCAGAGAGAAGTGTGTTGAACAGAGGCCTGAGTTTTGTTCCATTGGGCAAGGGTGATGAGTTTTCCAACTACATCGACTGTCAAAAATTCCAGCGGTCCCTGAGACTAAAAGAATTTTTTAAAGATTACTCTGCAGATGGAGACAAACAAAAGTTCAAGACAAAGGAGCTCTTTTGACCCTTCAAGTAATAATGCCAGTATCAAGACTTTTATGAGATTGGTCTCTCAGGATTTGAGAGGGTATGAGTCTAACAGATACCATACCAACCTGTCCATACAAGAAAAAGAAGCCATTACGACACTCTCTAAGGACCCTGATATTGTAATCCGCACCGCGGATAAGGGCGGTGCGGTGGTAGTATTAAACTACAAGTACTACAGTGAAGAGATCAACCACCAACTCAGTGACACTGAGACCTATCAGGTACTCAACAGGGATCCTACTAAGAGTTTTCAATTACTTATAGATCAGGTTGTGCAAGAAGGGTTCAATGAAGGTTGGATTGATGAAGACACAGTGGGGTTCCTGAAGATTGAACATCCAGTCTGTCCAACTCTGTACACACTCCACAAAATTCATAAAGATTTGGAGAAGCCTCCTGGGAGGTCCATCATCTCAGCCCGTAATTCTATCACCTCTAGGCTAGCAATATTTGTGGACCACTTTTTACAACCACTTGTGAGGAACATGAGGTCCTATCTAAGGGATTCTACACAGCTGATCGAAGATATAAGAACCATCACTTTTGAAGAACCGTACATTCTTGCTACGGCAGACGTCAACAGCTTATACACAATCATCCCGCATGAAGCAGGGAAACAACATGTGTCTGATGCCTTGGATAAATATCCCTATGTAGGTCCCCCTAGGGACTTCCTTATAAAGTTGCTGGATTTGAGCCTACGGTTAAACTACTTCAGATTTTAGGGTAAGTACCACCAATAAATATCGGGTACGGCCATGGGATCGAACGTGGCCCCCTCAAACGATACATAGACGATTTGTTGATCATTTGGAGTGGTACAGCAATTGAGTTAGAATCATGGTTTGAGCACCTGAACTCCCTTGCGAATCCAGTAAAATTCAAGCTGAAACATGACCCTTCAAACATTGAGTTCCTAGACCTAAACATCTTTAAAACGGAGAGTAGCCAATTAGGAACTTCTCTGTTTAGAAAACCCACTGACAGAAATTCAATTCTACACGCCACTAGTAACCACCCAACAGCACTCCTTAAGGCAATTCCGAAAGCTCAACTATATCGGGCCATTAGGAACAATAGTGATGTGGCTAGAAGAGACCAACAACTCAATGAAATGCAGCAATGCTTCACACAAAGAGGATACAATCCCCACCTTATCCAACAGAGCAGATTGGCAGCTGAAAATGAGACCACGGCACTGACTACATCCAGGAGCAAAGATGAGCAGAGAATGACCTTTATGACCATCTATAGTCCCTCAACGAGATCTTTGGGAAAATCATTGAGAGAACATTGGCACATTGTGCAAGTTGACCCTTCACTTCCGTTCAATGGTTGGCAACATTCTAAAGTGGGGTACAAACGTGACAAAAATTTGAAAGATCTTCTTATGCTTACTGATCCAATCCATTGCTACACTCCCGAGACGTGGTTGTCACATAAAAAGAAACCCAGGTGTTTGGGGTGTACCACCTGTAATTCTATGATTCCAGGGGCCACTTTTGGCCATCCTCATCGCAACCAACGATATAAGATCAGGCATGTACTGATGTGTACTACCACACACGTGGTGTACCTATTGAACTGCAGCTGTGGGCGGTTCTATGTGGGTAAAACCACGGATGATGCTAGAACCCGGTTCGCCAATCATAGGTCATCTATCAGGACTTCTCTTAAAAAGGGTTCTAGTGACTAGCCTGTGGCCAGGCATTTTGTGGACAAAGGACATGGACTCCAGGACTTGAGATTCACCCTAATAGATCAAGTCCTCCCATTGAGTCGGGGGGGGTGATAGAGATACACTTCTTCTACAGATTGAGGCCAAATGGATCTTCCGATTGAACACCTTGCAACCCCATGGACTAAACACTATGTTTGACTGGCACTGTTTCTTATAGTTACTTGTCCAGTTTTGGTGGATTTTGCCAGTTGTGTGCCAATACTACTGAGTCAATTGTGTTGGACCAAGAGAGTCCATGGATCATTCAACTGTTACTTATCTTTGCCATCTGGTAACTGGTGCATGGGGTCCTTTTTGGTCTAATATATTCTCCACTATATTCCCTATTGGTGGCTTTGGATATTTGTTATTTGTAAGTACACTCCCTCTTGTTACGAAAGGGGTGTTGAATGAGATAGATAATGAGTAGTGCCATATGAGAGTTGTACTTGTGAGAATGTGTGGTAGGATACTGATTTTCTTTGTATGATTGATGTTGGGAATGGCCTTCTATCATTTCTGCTCAGTATATGGTTATTAGATAGTAGTTAGCTCTTATGTACAGATTGTTGATATCTCCCTTGGAGCAGGTCCTTTGGCTGAGAGGCATGTGTGTTTTAACTGAGTGATCTGTCAATTCCTGTGTGGGATCCCCTTGGTTACACTCATAGCTATGAAAGGTTTGCTGATAAGACATACTCGTGTATTCTGATGTTGTATGTGGTTGCTCTGTGGCTGGGGTCCCTGCTTTAAGTCTAAGTTTAATTAAGCATGTAATTGTACACGTAATTTTGTTACTGTTTTTTAACATAGTATCTGGTGTCACTTGGTTTGTTTGGCGTACTTAGCGTTATTATAAAGCCCTAACTTGTTAGATACGAGCTATCACCATGACTATTTACACAATAGGCGTGATTGGGTGATGGCCTCCCTTGTGACCTGGCTCCTGTAGCAGCGCTGTTAACTGGCGCTTTGGTATGAATGGATTTAGTGAGTAAGTTTTTTTGTGTGGAAGTTTTTTAGTGTGGAAGTTTTTTAGTGTGGAAGTTCTTTAGTGTGGAAGTCTTTGCTGTGGGTGATATGACGGCTTGGGGCAGTTCCGGGTTCCTCTCTACGGCGTTGTGTACTAGTGCAGTGATGTGGGTCTGCAGCGATCGGTGCTATATCTCCACCTGGTACGTTTGCATCTTTCCTCTTAAGCTTGTTTTAAACACATGCCTGGTTTCACATTTCTAATGAGATGGAAAGCATTTGAGTTACTAAGTGTGTTCCATGAATCTGTTTAGTTTGGGCTGCGTGAGTTCCACATTGGGGTACATTACTATTACAGTTCTCTTACAGAACACCTTGACAGTCACTGTTTGTTTAGGGGCCGGGATGGCTCATGTAATACTTTGATTATTGCAATAGCACTATAATGTTTATACTGTGACTCATTGGTCACCATAGCAACATTTTTGGCGTTTTTTTGTTCTAATTGGGGGGAGGGGTTTGTTTGTTGTAGTGTATAAATTCACTGTTGTTTGATGCACGCGTTGTCTGCAGAAGGGGATACATTGTCCTCGAAACGTCACTGTTATTTGCCAAGTAAATATTTCATAAAAATCCAGTGAGTGCAAGTTTCTTTGTTTCTGTATACCAATTTTTACTAGCAACCTGGCAGCTGTGGAAAAGTGAGAGTGCACATCTTTGCTACGAGTATATATATATATATATATATATATATATATATATATACAGGTGGCCCTCGGTTTACGACGGTTCAATTTGCGCCGTTTCAGAATAACGCCCTTTTTTTTGCTATTGAAAAGCATTGACTGCTATTGAAAGCATTGGCACATGCATACATTAAAATAGCCAGTAGGTGGAGCTGTCCGCTTGTGTTGCAGCAAACACATGCAAAGAAAAGCAAGACAGACATGATCAATGGATCAGCTTTCAAAGGAACAAGATCTAGCAGTCACTTCCCTTAGATGCAGGCTCAATGCAGAGAACTATTTGCAGAAAAAGGCAAGTAAAAAAACGTTTTTGTTCATTAAACTTGGTTTGATGATGATACAGTCTGTTGTGTGATTATTTTGTTTTTCTACTTTAAACTTAGATTAATGATGATAGTGTCTGTTGTCTGATTATTTTGTTTTTGTTCATTAAACTTAGATTGATGATGATACAGTCTGTTGTGTGATTTTGTTTTTCTTCATTAAACTTAGTTTGATGATGATACAGTCTGTGTTTGTGTGATAATTTTATTAGGTGCGGTTTAGCAAATGTTTTTGTTTATAAAACTTAGATACAATCTATTTTATTAGGTTAATAATGCTGTTTTGCATTTAAAGTCTTCATTTTAAAGCTTTAAAAATAATGTATTAGGTGTTACTTATGTCAATTTTGAGAGGGGCCTGGAACCTAACTCCCTCACTTCCCTTTGACTTACATTATAAACTGGGTTTTAATTTACAACGGTTTCGATTTACAACCATTCCTTCTGGAACCTAACCCCGGCGTAAACTGAGGGCTACCTGTATATGTGTGTGTGTGTGTATATATATATATGTGTGTGTGTGTATGTACAGTATGTATATATATATATATATATATATATATGTATGTGTGTGTATATGTGTATGGTTGTGTGTGTGTGTGTGTGTGTATGTATATATATATATATATATACAGTGTGTATATATATATGTGTATGTGTCTGTGTATGTATGTGTGTGTATATGTTTTTGTGTATGTATGTGTGTGTGTATATATATATATATATATATATATACAGGGAGTGCAGAATTATTAGGCAAGTTGTATTTTTGAGGATTAATTTTATTATTGAACAACAACCATGTTCTCAATGAACCCAAAAAACTCATTAATATCAAAGCTGAATAGTTTTGGAAGTAGTTTTTAGTTTGTTTTTAGTTATAGCTATTTTAGGGGGATATCTGTGTGTGCAGGTGACTATTACTGTGCATAATTATTAGGCAACTTAACAAAAAACAAATATATACCCATTTCAATTATTTATTTTTACCAGTGAAACCAATATAACATCTCAACATTCACAAATATACATTTCTGACATTCAAAAACAAAACAAAAACAAATCAGTGACCAATATAGCCACCTTTCTTTGCAAGGACACTCAAAAGCCTGCCATCCATGGATTCTGTCAGTGTTTTGATCTGTTCACCATCAACATTGCGTGCAGCAGCAACCACAGCCTCCCAGACACTGTTCAGAGCGGTGTACTGTTTTCCCTCCTTGTAAATCTCACATTTGATGATGGACCACAGGTTCTCAATGGGGTTCAGATCAGGTGAACAAGGAGGCCATGTCATTAGATTTTCTTCTTTTATACCCTTTCTTGCCAGCAACGCTGTGGAGTACTTGGACGCGTGTGATGGAGCATTGTCCTGCATGAAAATCATGTTTTTCTTGAAGGATGCAGACTTCTTCCTGTACCACTGCTTGAAGAAGGTGTCTTCCAGAAACTGGCAGTAGGACTGGGAGTTGAGCTTGACTCCATCCTCAACCCGAAAAGGCCCCACAAGCTCATCTTTGATGATACCAGCCCAAACCAGTACTCCACCTCCACCTTGCTGGCGTCTGAGTCGGACTGGAGCTCTCTGCCCTTTACCAATCCAGCCACGGTCCCATCCATCTGGCCCATCAAGACTCACTCTCATTTCATCAGTCCATAAAACCTTAGAAAAATCAGTCTTGAGATATTTCTTGGCCCAGTCTTGACGTTTCAGCTTGTGTGTCTTGTTCAGTGGTGGTCGTCTTTCAGCCTTTCTTACCTTGGCCATGTCTCTGAGTATTGCACACCTTGTGCTTTTGGGCACTCCAGTGATGTTGCAGCTCTGAAATATGGCCAAACTGGTGGCAAGTGGCATCTTGGCAGCTGCACGCTTGACTTTTCTCAGTTCATGGGCAGTTATTTTGCGCCTTGGTTTTTCCACACGCTTCTTGTGACCCTGTTGACTATTTTGAATGAAACGCTTGATTGTTCGATGATCACGCTTCAGAAGCTTTGCAATTTTAAGAGTGCTGCATCCCTCTGCAAGATATCTCGCTATTTTTGACTTTTCTGAGCCTGTCAAGTCCTTCTTTTGACCCATTTTGCCAAAGGAAAGGAAGTTGCCTAATAATTATGCACACCTGATATAGGGTGTTGATGTCATTAGACCACACCCCTTCTCATTACAGAGATGCACATCACCTAATATGCTTAATTGGTAGTAGGCTTTCGAGCCAATACAGCTTGGAGTAAGACAACATGCATAAAGAGGATGATGTGGTCAAAATACTAATTTGCCTAATAATTCTGCACTCCCTGTGTGTATATATATATATATATATATATATATATATATATATATATATATATATATATATATATATATAGCAGGGTTGTATTGTATGTGCACTCTCACCAACAAACTGCAACTTGCCAGGGTGCTGTAGCCAGGTATACAAATTCCAAAAAGAGAAAAGCACTCACTGGAGTATGGACATCAGTGTAAATAAAGTATTTATTGTGACGTTTCTGGACTGGCAGCGTCCCTTCCTCTGACAAATAACAGGTGCAAAAACAAAACATTTATAGGCCTACAAAACACTCCCACCTGTGGGCTACCAATCAAAATGAGCCGTGTGCAAAACCATCTTCAAGATGTGTAATTAGTGTATAATTGGTCAAAACATGGAAAAATATGTGTAATATAAATAATGAAAATGTGTTTAAATATAGTCATTAAACTGATTGAATAAAAGTAGAACTGATGGCCACCAACTTAGGACCAGATCGATTTTAAAGCCCAAAATCGTAACATTCATTCATTCACATATGTGTCAACAAAACTTGTGATAGGCTGACACTCTGCACGCCTCTAGATCCTCATTGGGTGCTACAACGCCTCCTAGCAAAACCCGTATGTCAACACTTATGTCATACCGCTCTGTAGCCAAACTAAACGGATCGAACACTATATTAGCTCAAAGCACATATCACAACAAACTTAGCAACTAAGGTATCTAATCATCATATGGGTATAGGTGTAATCCCTTCTCGCCGTTATATAAGTAAGCCCTGACAGCAACCTGATCTTGTGTCAAGCATGATCCGCCCACAACACCCATTGGATGAGCGGCATCCGCCCATCAAGTGTAAACGGCACACGCCCCGCTGTGCCACACAACACCACATAACATGTCATTGTAACCGCAACGTCAAACTGCACACCAATAGAATCCAATATAAGCATCTCTGATAAACGCATCAAATGTACAGTGTGCAATGGTCCATGGCCAGACTAACACACTTACATGTTTGCCTGCCCGATCACCGCAATGTATAAAAGAGTCAGCCGAAGGTTACCATAGCAACCAATATACAAAAACAAAAAGTCAAAAATATGAGAGCGGCTGAATGTCCAGATCTATCGCCTAAAACTTAAAGCTAATGCTCAGTATGAGCATAACAGCTAACAACTAGCAATGTGCTTGAAACAGCGATATCACCGACCACGCTAACAAGGGGGTTGTCATGGCTACATGACTACAACTCAGATATATAGACAAAAGAGGAAATAATATTAGACGAAAAAAGAAATAATACCCTTGATCGGGCCCCAAACCCAATCTCCTATCCCATGTTTCACAAATATATAAATTGAACAAATGTAATATCACCGACAGTACTACTCAACTGTCACTATCACACCAACACTGTGACATTAATAGAGACCAAAAAGAGGCACTAACCAATGAACATAGATACTAAAGACACCTCTGTAAACAGGAATATCAACCACCTAATTATAACTATTAAAAATAAAGCCATAAAACCATAAAAAAAAAAACCATTAGGCATCCACAAAGATACAATGTGGAGCTGCGACAATAACACCGGAGAATTATCTTAAACTACGTGCTAACCAAAGTCAACCTGACACCATATTAGAGTATATTCATCACATGTATATGCTACAACCAAAGGATCCCTCCTTGGATACTTCTGTAGCAACCCATATCTCATACATAAGAGATCATGTTACTGAATCCCATGAAGAGACTAAGGTCCTAGGGGCTCATCATTCACAATTATTCCCAGTAAATATGTGCAGAAAATGTGATATGAAGTGATATACAGTGTTGTTAAGAAACAAAATATAATAAAAACAAATTTAAAATAAACACACCTCATTAATCTTCCATATGGAAGAGATGTGACAACAGTGGAACAAATGAGAACACATCATTTTGTCTAATATAGCAACTAGCAACATATAGACACAATAGAAAGATATAGTTTAAATAAACACTCTAACTTCACCAAAAAATATATACATCAATACAGAGAGAAAATATACATAACTACAGGGAGAAAATAAGGACTCTCCGTCGGAGAGGAATGGAAGTGTGAACTCTCACTCATATTTATAGAACAACATCATACAGATCAATGGACTCTCCAGAAAAGGATCAATAGACTCTCATGGACATCAAGATGTCCATTGTATTTTATAAAAAGTTCTGCCAGCCTGTTTGGATGTTCAAACCTCTTGGTGCCAATGTGCTCAGTTCATGTATCCAACGAGCTTCCTTTTTCAGGAGCATTTTGGCTCTGTTACCACCTCTTCTTGGGACAGGTACGTGATCAATGATTCTAAATCGTAGGTCACTCACAGTGTGTCCTGCTTCAAGAAAGTGACGAGCCACAGGATGGTCTGCCTTTCCTATTCTTAAGGCCAATCTGATGTTAGACCGATGATTCGCCATCCTAACTCTGGCATCGTCAGTCGTCTTACCTGTGTAAAATTTTCCACAGGGACAGTTAAGCAAATACACAATGAACTGGGTTGTGCACGTGAGGAAGAACTTAATTTGGTATCTCTTACGGCAGTCAGGATGTTGGAATGTTGCGCCAGTGTGCATACTGTTGCATGTTACGCAACTGATGCATTTAAAGCAACCCGCTTTCTTTCTTTCATGTAATTAAGAGTCCATGAGCTAGTGACGTATGGGATATACATTCCTACCAGGAGGGGCAAAGTTTCCCAAACCTCAAAATGCCTATAAATACACCCCTCACCACACCCACAATTCAGTTTTACAAACTTTGCCTCCCGTGGAGGTGGTGAAGTAAGTTTGTGCTAGATTCTACGTTGATATGCACTTCGCAGCAGGCTTGAGCCCGGTTTTCCTCTCAGAGTGCAGTGAATGTCAGAGGGATGTGAAGAGAGTATTGCCTATTTGAATTCAATGGTCTCCTTCTACGGGATCTATTTCATAGGTTCTCTGTTATCGGTCGTAGAGATTCATCTCTTACCTCCCTTTTCAGATCGACGATATACTCTTATATACCATTACCTCTACTGATTCTCGTTTCAGTACTGGTTTGGCTATCTACTATATGTAGATGAGTGTCCTGGGGTAAGTAAATCTTATTTTGTGTGACACTCTAAGCTATAGTTGGGCACTTTATATATAAAGTTCTAAATATATGTCTTTAAACTTCTATTTGCCATGATTCAGGATGATCAGTATTCCTTATTTCAGACAGTCAGTTTCATTATTTGGGATAATGCATATGAATGATCATTTTTTCTTTCCTTAAAAATAGTTTCAATTGTCTTTTTTCCCTGTGTGCTGTTAGGCTCGCGGGGGCTGAAAATGCTTCTATTTATTGTGTCATTTTTGGCGCAAAAAATTTGTCATTTCCGGCGCCCTAATTGACGCCGGAAGTTGTTTGTGATTGCGTCATTTTTTTTACATTTTTGCGCCAAAAATGTCGGCGTCACCGGATGTGGCGTCATTCTTAGCGCCAAAAAATTTAGGCGTTGTACTTAGCGCCAATAATGTGGGCGACATTTTTGGCGCCAAAAAATGTGGGCGTCATTCTTGTCTCCACCTTTTTTTCACATTATTTCAGTCTCATTTTTCTTTGCTTCTGGTTGCTAGAGGCTTGTTCATTGGCATTTTTTCCCATTCCTGAAACTGTCATTTAAGGAATTCGATAAATTTTGCTTTATATGTTGTTTTTTCTTTTACATATTGCAAGATGTCTCAAATTGACCCTGGATCAGAATCTACTTCTGGAAAGACGCTGCCTGATGCTGGTTCTACCTAAGTTAAGTGCATTTGTTGTAAACTTGTGGTAACTGTTCCTCCAGCTGTAGTTTGTGATGAATGTCATGATAAACTTGCTAATGCAGATAGTATTTCCATTCGTAATATTCCATTACCTGTTGTTGTTCCCTCAACATCTAATGCTCAGGATGTTCCTGTTAAAATAAAAGAATTTGTTTCTAAATCTATTAGGAAGGCTCTGTCTGTTATTCCTCCTTCCAGTAAATGTAAAAGGTCTTTTAAAACTTCTCATATTTCAGATGAATTTTTAAATGACCGTCATCATTCTGACTTGTCTGTTTCTGATGAGGATTTATCTGGTTCAGAAGATTCTGTCTCAGATATTGACACTGATAAATCTTCATATTTATTTAAAATGGAATTTATTCGTTCTTTACTTAAAGAAGTTTTAATCGCATTAGATATGGAGGAGTCTAGTCCTCTTGATACTAAATCTACTAAGCGTTTAATTTCGGTTTTTAAACCTCCTATAGTTATTCCAGAAGTTTTTCCTGTCCCTGATGCTATTTCTGAAGTAATTTCTAGGGAATGTAATAATCTGGGTACTTCATTTACTCCTTCTCAAAGGTTTAAGAAATTGTATCCTGTGCCATCTGACAGATTAGAGTTTTGGGACAAAATCCCTAAAGTTGATGGGGCTATCTCTACTCTTGCTAAACGTACTACTATTCCTACGGCGGATAGTACTTCCTTTAAGGATCCTTTAGATAGGAAGATTGAATCCTTCCTAAGGAAAGCTTATTTATGTTCAGGTAATCTTCTTAGACCTGCTATTTCTTCTGTTAAGTGTGATCAGTCCACGGGTCATCATTACTTGTGGGATATTATCTGCTCCCCTACAGGAAGTGCAAGAGGATTCACCCAGCAGAGTTGCTATATAGCTCCTCCCCTCTACGTCACCTCCAGTCATTCTCTTGCACCCAGCAACTAGATAGGTCGTGTGAGAGGACTATGGTGATTATACTTAGTTTTATATCTTCAATCAAAAGTTTGTTATTTTAAAATAACACCGGAGTGTGTTATTACCTCTCTGGCAGAGTTTGAGGAAGAATCTACCAGAGTTTTGCTATGATTTTAGCCGGAGTAGTTAAGATCATATTGCTGTTCTCGGCCATCTGAGGAGTGAGGTAAACTTCAGATCAGGGGACAGCGGGCAGATGAATCTGCATAGAGGTATGTAGCAGTTTTTATTTTCTGACAATGGAATTGATGAGAAAATCCTGCCATACCGATATAATGTCATGTATGTATACTTTACACTTCAGTATTCTGGGAGAATGGTAATTCACTAGAATTACACTGTAAGAAAGACATAAAGCTGTTTAATAACTAGAGATTATGTTTAACGTTTTTGCTGGAATGTAAAATCGTTTTCATTTACTGAGGTACTGAGTGAATAAATGTTTGGGCACTATTTTTCCACTTGGCAGTTGCTTAAATCTGTTTTTTCTGTCAGTTTCTGTTCTCCCTCACTGCTGTGTGTGTGGGGGAGGGGCGCTTTTACTATGCATCAAATATTCCAGTCAGCAACTCATTGTATTCCCTGCATGATCCGGTTCATCTCTACAGAGCTCAGGGGTCTTCAAACTTATTTTGAGGGAGGTAATTTCTCTCAGCAGAGCTGTGAGAATTATAGTTTGACTGAGATAAAAACGTTTATTCTGTAATTTGTTTCCTGCTTTCAGAAATTGTTATCTTTGCTAATGGGATTAAACCTTTGCTAAAGTTGTGTTGTTTAATTGCTGAGGGGAACAATCCTTTGCTAAAACTGTATATTCTGACAAAGATTGATGCTATAACTTAATTATTTTAACTGTTATAATTTTTTTCTGTGCTTCTTAAAGGCACAGTTCGTTTTCATATTATTTGTAAATTACTTTGAAAAGTATTTTCAAGTTGCTGTTTATTTTGTGTGTTAAACATGTCTGATTCAGAGGAATATCTCTGTGCTATATGTGTTAATGCCAAAGTGGAGCCCAATAGAAATTTATGTACTAAATGTATTGATGCTACTTTAAAAAACAGTCAATCTGTACAAATTGAACATATTTCACCAAACAACGAGGGGAGAGTTATGCCGACTAACTCGCCTCACGTGTCAGTACCTGCATCTCCCGCTCAGGAGGTGCGTGATATTGTAGCGCCGAGTACATCTGGGCGCCCATTACAAATCACATTACAAGATATGGCTACTGTTATGACTGAAGTTTTGGCTAAACTACCAGAACTAAGAGGTAAACGTGATCACTCTGGGGTGAGAACAGAGTGCGCGGATAATGCAAGGGCCATGTCTGATACTGCGTCACAGTTTGCAGAACGTGAAGACGGAGAGCTTCATTCTGTGGGTGACGGTTCTGATCCAAATAAACTGGACTCAGACATTTCAAATTTTAAATTTAAGCTTGAGAACCTCCGTGTGTTACTAGGGGAGGTATTAGCGGCTCTGAATGATTGTAACACAGTTGCAATCCCAGAGAAAATGTGTAGGTTGGATAAATATTTTGCGGTACCGACGAGTACTGACGTTTTTCCTATACCTAAGAGACTTACTGACATTGTTACTAAGGAGTGGGATAGACCCGGTGTGCCTTTCTCACCCCCTCCTATATTCAGAAAGATGTTTCCAATAGACGCCGCCACACGGGACTTATGGCAAAGATCCAATGGATAAAAAATTAGAGGGTTACCTTAAGAAAATGTTTGTTCAACAAGGGTTTATATTGCAACCTCTTGCATGTATTGCGCCTGTCACGGCTGCAGCAGCATTTTGGTTTGAGTCTCTGGAAGAGACACTTCAATCATCCACACTAGATGACATCACACACAAACTTAAATTCCTTAAGTTAGCTAATTCATTTATTTCAGATGCCGTAATACATTTAACTAAACTTGCGGCTAAAAATCAGGATTCGCCATTCAGGCACGCAGAGCTCTGTGGCTGAAATCCTGGTCAGCTGATGTTACGTCTAAATCTAAATTGCTTAATATTCCTTTCAAAGGGCAGACCTTATTCGGGCCCGGCTTGAAAGAGATTATTGCTGACATTACAGGAGGAAAAGGTCATGCCCTGCCTCAGGACAAGGCCAAAGCCAAGGCTAGACAGTCCAATTTTCGTTCCTTTCGTAATTTCAAAGCAGGAGCAGCATCAACTTCCTCTGCACCAAAACAGGAAGGAGCTGTTGCTCGCTACAGACAAGGCTGGAAACCTAACCAGTCCTGGAACAGGGGCAAACAGGCCAGAAAACCTGCTGCTGCCCCTAAGACAGCATGAATTGAGGGCCCCCGATCCGGGACCGGATCTAGTGGGGGGCAGACTTTCCCTCTTCGCCCAGGCTTGGGCAAGAGATGTTCAGGATCCCTGGGCGTTAGAGATCATATCTCAGGGATACCTTCTGGACTTCAAATCCTCTCCCCCAAGAGGGAGATTTCATCTGTCAAGGTTGTCAACAAACCTAACAAAGAAGGAAGCGTTTCTACGCTGCGTACAAGATCTTATTTATTAATGGGAGTGATCCATCCAGTTCCGCGGTTGGAACAAGGACAAGGGTTTTACTCAAATCTGTTTGTAGTTCCCAAAAAGAGGGAACCTTCAGGCCAATCTTGGATTTAAAGATCCTAAACAAATTCCTAAGAGTTCCATCGTTCAAGATGGAAACTATTCGAACAATTTTGCCCATGATCCAAGAGGGTCAGTACATGACCACAGTGGATTTAAAGGATGCTTACCTTCACATACCGATTCACAAAAGCCATTACCGGTATCTAAGGTTTGCCTTTTTAGACAGGCATTACCAGTTTGTAGCTCTTCCATTCGGACTGGCTACGGCTCCAAGAATCTTCACAAAGGTTCTGGGCACTCTTCTGGCGGTACTAAGACCGCGAGGAATTTCAGTAGCTCCGTACTTAGACGACATACTGATACAAGCTTCAAGCCTTCAAACTGCCAAATCTCATACAGAGATAGTACTGGCATTTCTAAGGTCGCATGGATGGAAAGTGAACGAAGAGAAAAGTTCTCTCTTTCCACTCACAAGAGTTCCCTTCCTGGGGACTCTGATAGATTCTGTAGAAATGAAGATTTACCTGACAGAGGACAGGTTAACAAAACTTCAAAGTGCATGCCGTGTCCTTCATTCTATTCAACACCCGTCAGTAGCTCAATGCATGGAGGTAATCGGACTAATGGTAGCAGCAATGGACATAGTTCCTTTTGCACGCCTACATCTCAGACCACTGCAACTGTGCATGCTAAGTCAGTGGAATGGGGATTACTCAGATTTGTCCCCCACTCTAAATCTGAATCAAGAGACCAGAAATTCTCTTCTATGGTGGCTTTATCGGCCACATCTGGCCAGGGGAATGCCATTCAGCAGGCCAGACTGGTCAATTGTAACA
This sequence comes from Bombina bombina, assembly GCF_027579735.1. Lineage (NCBI taxonomy): Eukaryota > Metazoa > Chordata > Amphibia > Anura > Bombinatoridae > Bombina > Bombina bombina. The sequence continues at coordinate 15,406,797 of NC_069504.1, read as the reverse complement.
ACAGACGCCAGCCTACTAGGTTGGGGCGCTGTCTGGAATTCTCTGAAGGCTCAGGGACTATGGAATCAGGAGGAGAGTCTTCTTCCAATAAACATTCTGGAATTGAGAGCAGTCCTCAATGCTCTTCTGGCTTGACCCCAGTTAACAACTCGGGGGTTCATCAGGTTCCAGTCGGACAACATCACGACTGTAGCTTATATCAACCATCAGGGAGGGACAAGAAGCTCCCTAGCAATGATGAAAGTATCGAAGATAATTCGCTGGGCAGAGTCTCACTCTTGCCACCTGTCTGCAATCCACATCCCGGGAGTGGAGAACTGGGAGGCGGATTTCTTAAGTCGTCAGACTTTTCATCCGGGGGAGTGGGAACTTCATCCAGAGGTCTTTGCCCAAATACTTCGACGATGGGGCAAACCAGAGATAGATCTCATGGCGTCTCGACAGAACGCCAAGCTTCCGCGCTACGGGTCCAGATCCAGGGATCCGGGAGCGGTCCTGATAGATGCCTTGACAGCACCATGGACCTTCAGGATGGCTTATGTGTTTCCACCTTTCCCGATGCTTCCTCGATTGATTGCCAGAATCAAACAGGAGAAAGCATCAGTGATTCTAATAGCGCCTGCATGGCCACGCAGGACTTGGTATACAGATCTGGTGGACATGTCATTCTGTCCACCTTGGTCATTACCTCTGAAACAGGACCTTCTGATTCAGGGTCCTTTCAAACATCAAAATCTAACTTCTCTGAAGCTGACTGCTTGGAAATTGAACGCTTGATCTTATCAAAGCGTGGTTTTTCTGAGTCAGTTATTGATACCTTAATACAGGCTAGGAAGCCTGTTACCAGAAAGATTTACCATAAAATATGGCGTAAATACCTATATTGGTGCGAATCCAAAGGTTACTCTTGGAGTAAGGTTAGGATTCCTAGGATATTGTCTTTTCTACAAGAAGGTTTAGAAAAGGGGTTATCCGCTAGTTCCTTAAAGGGACAGATCTCAGCTCTGTCCATTCTGTTACACAAGCGTCTGTCAGAAGTCCCAGACGTTCAGGCTTTTTGTCAGGCTTTGGCCAGGATTAAACCTGTGTTTAAAGCTGTGGCTCCACCATGGAGTTTAAACCTTGTTCTTAACGTTTTACAGGGTGTTCCGTTTGAACCCCTTCATTCCATTGTTATAAAGTTGTTATCTTGGAAAGTTCTATTTTTAATGGCTATTTCCTCGGCTCGAAGAGTCTCTGAGTTATCAGCCTTACATTGTGATTCTCCTTATTTGATTTTTCACTCGGATAAGGTAGTTCTGCGTACTAAACCTGGGTTCTTACCTAAGGTAGTCACTAACAGGAATATCAATCAGGAGATTGTTGTTCCATCCTTGTGCCCAAATCCTTCTTCGAGGAAGGAACGTCTTTTGCACAATCTGGATGTAGTTCGTGCCCTTAAATTTTATTTACAGGCAACTAAAGATTTTCGACAAACGTCTTCCCTGTTTGTCGTTTACTCTGGTCAGAGGAGAGGTCAAAAAGCTTCTGCTACCTCTCTCTCTTTTTGGCTTCGTAGCATAATTCGTTTAGCTTATGAGACTGCTGGACAGCAGCCTCCTGAAAGAATTACAGCTCATTCCACTAGAGCTGTGGCTTCCACTTGGGCCTTTAAGAATGAGGCCTCTGTTGAACAGATTTGCAAGGCTGCAACTTGGTCTTCGCTTCATACTTTTTCCAAATTTTACAAATTTGACACTTTTGCTTCCTCAGAGGCTATTTTTGGGAGAAAGGTTCTTCAGGCAGTGGTTCCTTCTGTATAAAGAGCCTGCCTATCCCTCCCGTCATCCGTGTACTTTTGCTTTGGTATTGGTATCCCACAAGTAATGATGACCCGTGGACTGATCACACTTAACAGAAGAAAACATAATTTATGCTTACCTGATAAATTCCTTTCTTCTGTAGTGTGATCAGTCCACGGCCCGCCCTGTTTTTTAAGGCAGGTAAATATTTTTTAAATTATACTCCAGTCACCACTACACCCTTGGCTTCTCCTTTCTCGTTGGTCCTTGGTCGAATGACTGGAGGTGATGTAGAGGGGAGGAGCTATATAGCAACTCTGCTGGGTGAATCCTCTTGCACTTCCTGTAGGGGAGCAGATAATATAATAAGTAATGATGACCCGTGGACTGATCACACTACAGAAGAAAGGAATTTATCAGGTAAGCATAAATTATGTTTTCTTTGGCTGATGTTGCTGCCGCTTCCACTTTCTGGTTGGAGGCTTTAGCGCAACAAGTGTCAGACCATAATACTCATAGCATTGTTAAACTTCTTCAACATGCTAATAACTTTATTTGTGATGCCATCTTTTATATCATTAGAATTGATGTCAGGTATATGTCTTTAGCTATTTTAGCCAGAAGAGCTTTATGGCTTAAAACTTGGAATGCAGATATGACTTCTAAGTCAACTTTGCTTTCTTTTTCTTTCCAAGGTAATAAATTATTTGGTTCTCAGTTGGATTCTATTATTTCAACTGTTACTGGGGGGAAAGGAACTTTTTTGCCTCAGGACAAAAAATCTAAAGGTAAATACAGGGCTGCTAATCGTTTTTGTTCGTTTCGTCAAAATAAGGAACAGAAGCCTGGCCTTTCCCCTAAAGGAACGGTTTCTGTTTGGAAACCTTCTCCAATCTGGAATAAATCCAAGCCTTTTAGAAAGTCAAAACCAGCTCCCAAGTCCACATGAAGGTGCGGCCCTCATTCCAGCACAGCTGGTAGGGGGCAGGTTACGATTTTTCAAAGACATTTTGATCAATTCGATTCACAGTCTTTGAATTCAGAACATTGTTTCACAAGGGTACAGAATAGGTTTCAAGGTAAGGCCGCCTGCGAGAAGATTTTTTCTCTCTCGCATTCCAATAAACCCAGTGAAGGCTCAGGCATTTCTGAAATGTGTTTCAGATCTAGAGTTGGCTGGAGTAATTGTGCCAGTTCCAGTTCTGGAACAGGGTCTGTGGTTTTACTCAAATCTATTCATTGTACCAAAGAAGGAGAATTCCTTCAGACCAGTTCTGGATCTAAAGATATTGAATCGTTATGTAAGGATACCAACATTCAAAATGGTAACTATAAGGACTATTCTGCCTTTTGTTCAGCAAGGGCATTATATGTCCACAATAGATTTACAGGATGCATATCTTCATATTCCGATTCATCCAGATCACTTTCAGTTTCTGAGATTCTCTTTTCTAGACAAGCATTACCAGTTTGTGGCCCTTCCGTTTGGCCTAGCAACAGCTCCAAGGATCTTTTCAAAGGTTCTCGGTGCCCTTCTCTCTGTAATCAGAGAACAGGGTATTGCGGTATTTCCTTATTTGGACGATATCTTGGTACTTGCTCAGTCTTCACATTCTGCAGAATTTCATACGAATCAACTTGTGTCGTTTCTTCAAAGACATGGTTGGAGGATCAATTTATCAAAGAGTTCGTTGATTCCTCAGACACAGGTAGCCTTTTTGGATTTTCAAATAGAGTCAGTGTCCATGACCTTGTCTCTAACAGAAAAGAGACGTCTGAAATTGGTTTCAGCCTGTCGAAACCTTCAGTCTCAATCATTCCCTTCGGTAGCTTTATGCATGGAAATTCTAGGTCTCATGACTGCTGCATCGGACGCGATCCCCTTTGCTCGTTTTCACATGCGACCTCTTCAGCTTTGTATGCTGAACCAGTGGTGCAGGGATTATACAAAGATATCACAATTAATATCCTTAAATCCCAATGTACGACACTCTCTGATGTAGTGGATAGATCACCATCGTTTTGTCCAAGGGGCTTCTTTTGTTCGTCCAACCTGGACTGTGATCTCAACAGATGCGAGTCTGTCAGGTTGGGGAGCTGTGTGGGGATCTCTGACAGCGCAGGGGGTTTGGGAATCTCAGGAGGCGAGATTACCAATCAACATTTTGGAACTCTGTGCGATTTTCAGAGCTCTTCAGTTCTGGCCTCTTCTGAAGAGAGAATCAATCATCAGGGTGGGACTCACAGTCCTCAGGCTATGAAAGAAGTATCTCGGATACTTGTATGGGCGGAATCCAGCTCCTGTCTAATCTCTGCGGTTCACATCCCAGGTGTAGACAATTGGGAAGCGGATTATCTCAGTCGCCAGACGTTACATCCGGGCGAATGGTCCCTTCACCCAGAGGTTTTTCTTCAGATTGTTCAAATCTGGGGACTTCCAGAAATAGATCTGATGGCCTCTCATCTAAACAAGAAACTTCCCAGGTATCTGTCCAGATCCAGGGATCCTCAGGCGGAGGCAGTGGACGCGTTGTCGCTTCCTTGGAATTATCATCCTGCCTATATCTATCCGCCTCTAGTTCTTCTTCCAAAAGTGATTTCCAAAATTCTAATGGAACGTTCGTTTGTACTGCTGGTAGCTCCAGCATGGTCTCACAGGTTTTGGTATGCGGATCTCATTCGGATGGCCAGTTGCCAACCTTGGACTCTTCCGTTAAGACCAGACCTTCTATCTCAAGGCCGTTTTTTCCATCAGGATCTCAAATCATTAAATTTGAAGGTATGGAAATTGAACGATTGATTCTTAGTCATAGAGGTTTCTCTGACTCAGTAATTAATACTATGTTACAGGCTCGTAAATCTGTGTCTAGGAAGATTTATTATCGAGTCTGGAAGACTTACATTTCTTGGTGTTTTTCTCATAAATTCTCCTGGCATTCTATTAGAGTTCCTAGAATTTTACAGTTTCTTCAGGATGGTTTGGATAAAGGTTTGTCTGCAAGTTCCTTGAAAGGACAAATCTCTGCTCTCTCTGTTCTTTTTCACAGAAAGATTGCTAATCTTCCTGATATTCATTGTTTTGTACAGGCTTTGGTTCGTATCAAACCTGTCATTAAGTCAATCTCTCCTCCTTGGAGTCTTAATTTGGTTCTGAGGGCTTTACAAGCTCCTCCGTTTGAACCTATGCATTCTCTGGACATTAAATTACTTTCTTGGAAAGTTCTGTTCCTTTTGGCCATCTCTTCTGCTAGAAGAGTTTCTGAGTTATCTGCTCTTTCTTGTGAATCTCCTTTTCGGATTTTTCATCAGGATAAGGCAGTGTTGCGGACTTCATTTAAATTTTTACCTAAGGTTGTGAATTCTAACAACATTAGTAGAGAAATTGTTGTTCCTTCATTGTGTCCTAATCCTAACAATTCAAAGGAGAGATCTTTACATTCTTTGGATGTAGTAAGAGCTTTGAAATATTGGGGGGTAGTTATCAACGTGTCTACTTTCCTGCCTTCGCCGTCCCAATACGCCCGCCTAAGCTTGCCTACCTTCGCCGCCGCGGACCTGAAAAAATACGCCTAAGTTATCAAAAAAAGCTGTCAAAAAGCCGCGGGGCGATGAGCAGCGGACTGTGAGAGTTATCACTCATCCGATCTCGCTGCTCTTCGGCTGTTTGACAGCTTTCTTGCTAGCCTGTCACTAAGCACTCACACTAAACTACACTGCTCTAACCCCTATACCGGCGCACCCGGAGCCCCCCGCAACTAAATAAAGTTACTAACCCCTAAACCGCCGCTCCTAGACCCTGCCGCAAGTCTTATAAATGTATTAACCCCTAAACCGCCGCTCCTAGACCCCGCCGCAAGTCTTATAAATGTATTAACCCCTAAACCGCCGCTCCCGGACACCGCTGCCACCTACATTATACATAGTAACGCCTATCCTGCCCCCCCTATACCGTTGCCCTTTATAATAAAGTTATTAACCCCTATCCTGCTGATCCCGCACCTCGCCGCAACTAAATAAATAGTTTAACCCCTAAACCGCCGCTCCCTATATTAAATTTATTAACCCCTATCCTGCCCCCCACTACACCGCCGCCACTATAATAAAATGATTAACCCCTAAACCTAAGTCTAACACTAACCCTAACACCCCCCTAACTAAAATATTAATTAAATAATATTTCTATTATTAACTAAGTTAATCCTATTTAAAACTAAATAATTACCTTTAAAATTAAACCTAATATAGCTACAATATAAATAATAATTATATTGTAGCTACCTTAGGATTTATTTTTATTTTACAGGTACCTTTCAATTTATTTTAACTAGGTACAATAACTATTAAATAGTTATTAACTATTTAATAGCTTACCTAGCTAAAATAAAGAGAAATTTACCTGTAAACTAAAAACTAACCTAAGTTACAATTACACCTAACACTACACTATACTTTAATAAATTATTCCTATTTAAAACTAAATACTTACCTGTAAAATAAACCCTAATATAGCTACAATATAAATAATAATTATATTGGAGCTATCTTAGGATTTATATTTATTTTACAGGTAACTTTGTATTTATTTTAGCTAGTTAGAATAGTTATTAAATAGTTATTAACTATTTAATAACTACCTAGCTAAAAGAAATACAAAATTACCTGTAAAATAAATCCTAACCTAATTTACAATTAAACCTAACACTACACTATTATTAAATAAATTAAATAAACTACCTACAAATAACTACAATTAAATACAATGATATAAACTAACTAAAGTACAAAAAATAAAAAAAGCTAAGTTACAAAAAATAAAAAAAATAAGTTACAAACATTTAAAAACATATTACAACAATTTTAAGCTACTTACACCTAATCTAAGCCCCCTAATAAAATAACAAACCCCCCCCAAAATAAAAAAATGCCCTACCCTATTCTACATTAAAAAAAGTTCAAAGCTCTTTTACCTTACCAGCCCTTAAAAGGGCCATTTGTGGGGGCATGCCCCAAAGTTCAGCTCTTTTGCCTGTAAAAGAAAAATACAACCCCCCCCAACATTAAAACCCACCACCCACATACCCCTAATCTAACCCAAACCCCCCTTAAAATAACCTAACACTAATCCCCTGAAGATCATCCTACCTTTAGTTGTCTTCACTCAGCCGAGCCACCGATGGAACTGAAGATGACATCCGGACCGGCAGAAGTTATCCTCCAAGGGGCGCTGAAGAAATCTTCCATCCGATGAAGTGATCCTCCAAGCGGCGCTGAAGAAATCTTCCATCCGGGCGAGGTCATCTTCCAAGAGGCGCTGAAGAAGTCTTCTATCCGGGTGAGGTCATCGTCGAAGCCGGGTCTTGAATCTTCTTCCCGCCAACGCGGAACATCCTCCTTTCCCGACGAACTACCGACGAATGAAGGCTCCTTTAAGGGACGTCATCCAAGATGGCGTCCCTTCAATTCCGATTGGCTGATAGGATTCTATCAGCCAATCGGAATTAAGGTAGGAAAAATCTGATTGGCTGATGAAATCAGCCAATCAGATTCAAGTTCAATCCGATTGGCTGATCCAATCAGCCAATCAGATTGAGCTTGCATTCTATTGGCTGTTCCGATCAGCCAATAGAATGCAAGCTCAATCTCACTAGCAAAAGTAGTGAGATTGTGCCGCACTTGTGTGCGGAACATCTGGAGTGACGTAAGAATCGATCTGTGTCGGACGGAGTCCGGCGGATCGAAGCTTACGTCACAAAATTCTACTTTTGCCGTTCTGAAGCCTTTGATAACTAAGGCGAATCAGCCTCGCCACAAATACGCTGCGGAATTCCAGCGTATTTGAGGTTGACGGCTTGATAACTACCCCCCATTATGTTGAAGCTACTAAAGATTTTAGAAAGACTTCTAGTCTATTTGTTATCTTTTCTGGGTCCAGAAAAGGTCAGAAGGCCTCCGCCATTTCTTTGGCGTCTTGGTTAAAGTCTTTGATTCATCATGCTTATGTAGAGTTGTGTAAATCCCCGCCTCAAAGAATTACGGCTCATTCTACTAGGTCAGTTTCTACTTCCTGGGCGTTTAGGAATGAAGCTTCTGTTGATCAGATTTGCAAAGCAGCAACTTGGTCTTCTTTGCATACTAAATTCTACCATTTTGATGTGTTTTCTTCTTCTGAAGCAGTTTTTGGTAGAAAAGTACTTCAGGCAGCTGTTTCAGTTTGATTCTTCTGCTTATAATTTCAGGTTTTTTTTCATTATTGAGATTAAAACTTTTGTTTTGGGTTGTGAATTATTATTTTTCAGCGGAATTGGCTGTCTTTATTTTATCCCTCCCTCTCTAGTGACTCTTGCGTGGAAGTTCCACATCTTGGGTATTCATTATCCCATACGTCACTAGCTCATGGACTCTTGCTAATTACATGAAAGAAAACATAATTTATGTAAGAACTTACCTGATAAATTCATTTCTTTCATATTAGCAAGAGTCCATGAGGCCCACCCTTTTTTGTGGTGGTTATGATTTTTTTGTATAAAGCACAATTATTCCAATTCCTTATTTTGATGCTTTCGCTCCTTTCTTATCACCCCACTGCTTAGCTATTCGTTAAACTGAATTGTGGGTGTGGTGAGGGGTGTATTTATAGGCATTTTGAAGTTTGGGAAACTTTGCCCCTCCTGGTAGGAATGTATATCCCATACGTCACTAGCTCATGGACTCTTGCTAATATGAAAGAAATTAATTTATCAGGTAAGTTCTTACATAAATTATGTTTTTTTAGCCAAGGTTGTTCGGTCTTCAAGGGGATGTCTGTCTTTACCAATAGATCCCTCAAGCTTCTACCTTTGCGATAAGCCAATCTCGGTACCGCCCATTCAGTGAATGGTAATGTAGGGTCGCTTTGAAGTATTTTCCATTCTTCTTTAATTGCCTTTGCAATCTGATACTGATCTGGACTATATGTGGTGACAAAAGTAAGCTGGGGATTTCCCTTGTTATTTTGAGCATACTGTTTTTCTTGGAATGACAGGGCCTGTTTTAGTTGTTCATCAAGGCACTTCCTACTGTAGCCACGTTGGATGAACCTCTGTGTCATTTCCGACAATTGTGTCAACATTAGATTCTCATCGGTGTTGTTTCTTATCACCCGTTGGTATTGTGCTTTAGGAATGTTGCGAATTAACGCTGGTTGGTGGCAACTCTTAGCGTGCAATATCGTGTTGCGATCAGTCTTCATCCGAAATAGAGTGGTGCCCAATCCATCTCTAGTTTTAAATACTCTAACATCCAGAAAATCCACTGTATTCGTGTTAACAGTGTTTAATTGTACTGTCCATCACATTAAGGGTGTTAATCCAGTTGTCCAGAGTGTCTTCCCCATCGCGCCAGATTAGAAAAACATTGTCTATATAACGACAATAGAACATGATGGCCTTGCTGTCATAAACTTTCATTTGTGTGGATTCATATTCAGCCATAAAGAGATTCGCCATATTGGACCCCATTGCTGTCCCTTCTGTTTGTAGGTAAAAGGTGTTCTCAAAACGGAAGAAATTATTCAGCCTATCACGAGTTTTGTTGACACATATGTGCATGATTGAATGTTACGATTTTGGGCTTTAAAATCGATCTGGTCCTAAGTTGGTGGCCATCAGTTCTACTTTTATTCAATCAGTTTAATGACTATATTTAAACACATTTTCATTATTTATATTACACATATTTTTCTATGTTTTGACCAATTATACACTAATTACACATCTTGAAGATGGTTTTGCACACGGCTCATTTTAATTGGTAGCCCACAGGTGGGAGTGTTTTGTAGACCTATAAATGTTTTGCACCTGTTATTTGTCAGAGGAAGGGACGCTGCCAGTCCCGAAACGTCACAATAAATACTTTATTTACACTGATGTCCATAGTCCAGTGAGTGCTTTTCTCTTTTTGGAATTTATATATATATATATATATATATATATATATATATATATATATATATATATATATATGTGTGTGTATATATGTGTATGGATGTGTGTGTGTGTGTGTATGTATATGTGTGTGTGTGTATGTATGTATGTATGTATGTATGTGTATATATATATGTATGTGTGTATGTATATGTGTGTGTGTATAATATGTGAATGGATGTGTTAAAATGTGTGTGTTTATGTATGTGTGTGTATATATATATATATATATATATATATATATATACACACATATACACACACACACACACATATATATATATATATATATACACATACACACACAAATTATAAATATATATATCTCATTTATTTCCGTTTTTTAATGTGCCCCCCTGATTAAACACTGGCTCCACCTTGGCCCCCCCCAGTAAAAATTGTCTAGAACCGCCACTGCGGTGGTGTAGGGGGCGGCAGATTAGGGGTTAATAACATAATGTAGGGGGCGGCAGATTAGGGGTTAAGAACATAATGTAGGTGGCGGCGGGCTCCGGGAGCGGCGCGATAGGGGTTAATAACTTTATTTAGTTGTGGTGGGGTCAGGGAGCAGCGGGATAGGGGTTAAACAGTTTACTATAGTGGCGGTCCTTAGTGACAGTAATCGCCCCCGTACTTGGTGCGTGGCTTTTTCACAGCTTTTTTGTTAAATATGGAGAGTGTATTCAGGTCCGCGGCAGCAATGTTGGGCGATGTCAGGCGAGCGTATTGGTGCCGTCGAATGCAGCACAGTTGACAGCTTGATAAATAGGCCTCATTATCTTGTTTACACAAATGTGCTCATCAAATATCTTCCCCACTATTGATGTCAGACTAACTGGTCTATAGCTTCCTGGATTATCCATGCTTCCTTTTTCGAAGAGTGGCACCACATCAGTTTTACGCCAATCCTGGGGTCTTGAAAAATTAAGAGTAGAGGTTTGTCTATAACAGTGCTAAGTTCCTTTAACACCCTTGGGTGTATTCCATCTGGGCCTCAAGTTTTATTTACCTTAATATTATCCAGTTTTTCCTGATATTCTCTATACTGTACATAACCCAGTTAATGGTATGGGCTGGCATGTTCTAGTTTGTTCCAAAGTATCGTCCATTGGTTCCTCTCTTGTATATGCTGAAGAAAAAAAATGGTTTAGTACCTCAGCCTTCTCCCTGTCACTGTTAACCATTCTACCCTGCACGCATTTTAATGTGTACCTATATTGTCTGTCAGCCGTATAGAATCAGTCCAGGATTGGACCGAACTGCTAGCGGGAAAAAAATAAACACACGCTAGCACGCTGAGAGGAAACCAGGACGTGACCCACTCAGGAACAAAAAATTAACAGGTTAATTTGTAGAAAAAGAAAACTGTACTCACAGATGTAGGTATTCGGATTGGAGTTTTAAAGCAGGCAGAAGATGAGGCAGTGGACAATGTCCTTTTAAACAAGTACAAGAGGGGGGGGCGGAGCCTGGAGCTCAGTGTGGATGGAGGCATAATCCCTGAGCTCCGTCAAACACTGCCTAAATAAAGACTATTAACGGGCAAAGAATTTTCTAAAAATCGCTGGAAAATGTCAGGGGAAGTTATGTGAGCTAACCAGCAACAACTGAGAGGATAAAACAGCCGGCATAGGAACTGATCAACAGCGCATACAATATTGAACAAGCTGCGCCGCATGCCGCCCGCCATCTTGGATGCAATGACCTGACACCCGAATCCAGCATAATGGCGGTAAGCTAATAAATATCAGACCCCGGACTTTACCCGACCATACATCGTAACAGCACTGTACTAAATTGACCGCTAGCCACTTATTCTGATAGACAGGGGGAGTGAGGAGCGGTTCTTCCCCCCATCCTCACTAACGAGGAGACGACGAGCGGTCCCAGAATCAGTAAAAAGACACAGTGAAGTGCTAATAACAAGTGCTACTGGGATATTATGTAACGGTTGGGGACAAATATCCTCCAGAAGGAGATACACTAATCAGAGTCTGCGAAGTCTGGCTAATAAGCTGTGATGCAAAAGTTTACTCGCATAAAATGACAAATGGGGTAGGAAAAGAACTATGTAAAGAAATAAGCTGCACACTGTAACCACATGTGATTATGACACGGTACTAAAAGGAGTTGAATACTATGCTACTACTAAAGTGACACATTCAAGAAGCTACATTATAGATCTCAATAAACCGCCATCTCAATATATCTGAAGCAGAGCAAGGCCTCTTTACTATTAGATAAAAGAAAATCAACCGCTATATCAACAAGAGGCCCAATTAAGATCTACGAGTGCAGCTCACAGTGCAGACCACTACAATAGAGTTAGACCTATATATCTTTCTGTGAGTAGGGGACTTAAGCTGCAGGCACAGTAGAAAGCAGAAATTTATTTGCCACGACTGATAGCAAAATTACATTAAAACCAACAAAGGAGATAAAAACTGCTAAATAGATATAAAATTGATATACACTACAACTACACCTATAAAGTGCGGGGCAGCCAGACAAAACAAACAGAATAATTAGGTGTATGCCAATATCCTCAGTTTACAACGACTATTAATTTCTCTTTCAAGAAGAAATCTCAAACAGCTATTATGGCGACGAGAAAAAACAATAAATCCTCTCAGGGTCTTAAAGCAACTTCGGCTAACTTATTTTTTAAACCTGCAAAAGAAAAGATTACAGAGATAACTAATAGCACAGCAGATGAAGATATAGACTCTGAAACAGACTCGCAGTGTGCTGAAGAGGACTCTATCCCTGTCACCAAGGCTGACCTCAGGTCACTGGTTTCTAAAAACGATATTGATAAAAATTTCAACAAGCTGTGGGAAAAGATTGACGCATTCCAGAGTACTGTGACTAATAGTCTATCAGAAATAAAGCAAGATGTAACAGAGCTGGGCACTAGAGTGGCAGCGCTAGAGGAGACTGAAACTTCAGTTACAGATGAAATTACGAATGTCACCCAACAACTTGCAGCACAACACCAAGAGCTATCTGAGATGCAAGATAAACTAGAAGATCTTGAAAATAGAAGCCGTAGGTATAATTTGAGATTGAAAGGGATCCCGGAATCTATAGCGGCTGAAGAATTAAGTAATTACCTTCATCAACTCTTTCAAGCTATATCAGGCGATGTCAACGATGATAAGTATCAACTAGAAAGGTCACACAGAGCACTCCGACCCAAACCAAAAGAAGAAGCACCTCCTAGAGATGTGGTTGTTAAGTTTTTAAGATTTCAGGAAAAAGAGGAGATCCTCACAGCAGCAAGAAGGAATCCAACATTTAAATTCCAAGGATCAGTGATCCAATTTTATCAAGACCTATGTATCAAGACACTTCAAAAGAGAAGCGAACTGAGACCACTCACTACGTTACTGAGGAAACATCAAATCAGATACAGGTGGGGATTTCCTTTCAATTTATACATTCTACACAACGGCAGATCTCTAAGCCTTAAAGAACCAGCGGAGATACCAACAATCTGCAAACAACTGGCATTGGAAACGCCAGAACTACCGCAATTGGATCAATCAGAGGATCTGATACACCATTCATCGGGATCTACTCAACTAAGAAGACAAAAGTGGTTAAAAGTCACGAAAAAGAAAACCAAACTATAAGGCCCTTGCCTTATGAATAAGGAAGTGATCATTTGCCTGTGGAGTTGGTGAGAGTATGAGTCAAGGTGATCAAGAACTGTAAGTGTCACAAATCACTGACTGTTGATGTTGGTTACAAAAACTAGACTATTAATAGCAGAAACATGGTTATTAGACCACATTTTTTTAGGCCCAATGCTACTTTTTCAGCAGTGGGAGTAAGCAAACACTCATAAAGTGGATAATGTAAAGGGGGAGGGGTGGATGGGATTGGGGAATTTTTTACATTTTTATGTTGTTCTTCTTCTACATTCAGTTTTTCAATGCGGGAGAAGTTGGTTTTTTTCTGTTCTGTATGTTCTCACTCATTGTATCACAGATGCTTTGCTGAAAATACTTTGTAACCTAACTGTTCTTATTTTTGTTTTTATCCTACTATGTTGTTCTCTATATACAAATAAGTTTCCCAGTAACAATGACACCTGCTTAGATTTCCCAGAGAAGATATCAGAGGAATCGATAGAGACGGATCCGGGGGGGGGAGCCCCAAGCCTTAAACTGTAAGTAATGACTAATGACATTCATCTAATATCACACAATGTTAGGGGCCTTAACTCAGACCTTAAGAGACGGACAGCACTAGCTCAATATTTAAAAATTAAAGCTAATATAATATTCCTGCAAGAGACACATTTCACTAACGACGTAATACCGAAGTATTGGTCAAGACACTTTACTCAACACTATCACTCAACGACAGACAAGAAGAAAAGAGGGGTCTCAATCTTGATACACCAATCCCTGGGATTAATAGTTGAGGAAACAATCAGAGATCCAGATGGGAGGTTCTTAATAGTAAGAGGGAGACAACGTGATAAGCAAATTGTTCTATGCAATATTTATGCCCCCAACGAGACCCAGATTTCCTTTTTCACACATATTTCCCATCTGCTTACCCGATGGACGCAAGACAGAATCCTGTTAGGTGGTGATTTTAATATAGAGCTATACAAATACCAAGATACAGACCAAACCACATTGACTCAGAAACAACTTAGACATAACTCTATGGTAAAAAAAATTAGGGAGATCTTTTTATCTCACAACATACTAGATTCCTGGGACACCCTATACGGGAGAACGGCAGACTACACTTATTATTCACATGCTCATAAAAAGTACTCAAAATTAGACTATATCTATGTAAGCCAGATCTGGCTTCCCGACTTATCTTCCTCTACCATTCATGCCTGCGCTTGGTCAGATCATTCCATAGTTCACATTCGCATTAAAGAAACATTCCAGATTAGCACAGCACACTCCTGGAACTACGACCCATATGTTTTACAAAAACCAGGTATACATATATTTCTATCTCACAAGCTATGTCAGAATACTGGACATTAAATAAAGGTACCACCTCGAATCCGATTAACATCTGGGCAGCACACAAACCTTTCGTTAGGGGATTACTCATAAAAGAAAAAGCAGTCCTTAATAAAGCTAATAGATCACAGATAGACTCTTTACAAGCTCAAATAGATTCGCTCACAAAGCTACACCAACAAGGCCAATCAGAAACTGTGTTCCGAGACTTACAAGCAAAGAGAGTAGAATTATTAACCATAATGAATAGGGCATCTCTCAGGGCAGCGCACAGGTTGAAAGCAAATTATTTTCTCTATTCTAACAAACCAGATAAGTACTTAGCTCATAAGCTCAGGGAACAAATAAAGTCTTTTTCTATACCAACACTGCAAAAACAGGACGGAACATACACGTCAAATCCGCAAGAAATTGCTGATAGTTTTGCTCAATATTATGCCCAACTTTATGAAGGGGAAAAGACGACACGCAATGACAAAACAAGACAGACATTACATAGATTCTTAGCTCAGGCTAATTTAACACCAATTGATGAAACAATTAGAGACGAACTGAACGCGGAGGTGTCAGCCAGGGAGGTCCTACTAGCTATTAGGGACCTTAAGGCGGGAAAAGCATCGGGCCCTGACGGGTTTCCAGGGGAATATTACCAACTCTTCAAATCCATCCTAACCCCACACATTGTAACATTCTGCAATGACATTCTCCAAGGTAAAGCAATCCCAACAGAAATTCTACAGGCTAAGATAGTGGTGATCCCCAAGCCAGGAAGAAATCCAAAATTGTGCCAAAATTACAGGCCCATATCCCTAATTAACCAAGATATAAAAATTCTTAGTAAAATTTTGGCAAACAGACTCAAAACACTCCTACCGACCTTGATCCACCCAGACCAGGTGGGGTTCATAACGGGACGAGAAGCCCCTGACAATATAAGACGTAGGATCTCCCTGGTTGACTACCTTCATAAGACAAAAGCGCCTTCTCTGGTCCTTTCTTTGGACGCGGAGAAGGCGTTTGACAGAATAGACTGGGTTTTTATGTTTGAAGTCTTAAACAAATTAGGATTCAGTGGCCCATTTGTACAAGCCATCAATAGCATTTATTCCAACCCCACTGCACACATTAGAGCGGCAGGCTATCAATCTAAAAAGATTGATATTCGAAATGGTACTAGACAAGGTTGCCCCTTATCGCCGCTCTTATTTGCTCTATGCATAGAGCCTCTGGCAGCGGTGATTCGCTCAACTCCAGAGGTACACGGAGTCTTACTAGGTAACGAAGAATTTAAAATTTCTTTGTTTGCTGAAGACGTTCTTCTCACCCTGACCAAACCAATGGAATCTCTACCCCATCTATACCGTATCTTACAAGATTATGCTGACATCTCAGGGTATAAAGTCAACCAGGAAAAATGTGAGGCACTGGCCATCTCCCTCCCCACCCATGCTAAAAAGACCATTGAAGCTAATTTCTCGTTTGAATGGGCTAAAGGGGCAATTAAATATCTAGGGGTCAAACTATCAGGCGATATCTCAGACCTTTACAAACTAAACTATATTCCCCTTTACAAGATAATCAGAAAGGAGGTTAAAAATTGGAAAACTGGAGGTTTCTCTTGGTTCGGCCGATTGTCGGCGATCAAGATGAACGTTCTTCCCAGACTGTTATATTTTTTTAGAGCCTTGCCGATCAAGATCCCACTCCCAGAATTAGACAAACTTCAATCAGACCTGATTAGATTCATAAGGGGAAATAAGAAAGCTAGAATACCTTCGCAAGTATTAATGCAACATAAACAACTAGGAGGAGTGGGGATACCAAATTTACTCAATTACTATCAAGCAGCGAGACTAGCACAGACTACTTTAATGAGCAAAAAACAAAAAGAAATAATTTGGGTGAGGGTGGAGACTTTAAGGTCAGGATACAAACACTCAGAGGATATCCTATGGGAGCACCCGAAAGACACACTTAAACTAACTGGCGTCTCGAAACTGACAGGAGAGATGATGTCAATGTGGCACTCAATAACCGACAAACTAAAGCTCCTACCATCTGACTCATTAATGAGACCATTAAGGACACTGATGGGTCCAGACTTTCAGAGACTAATTAGCAAATGGGAAAATAAAGGGCTCTATAGATTAGCAGACTTTCTCCATAAAGGGAAAATAGCCACTCACCAACAAATACAAGAAAAAATATTACCAGATAAGTTACACTGGTTCTTATATCTACAGATTGCATCCACCATAAATGGGGTCATGCCCAAACCTCCCAGACAACACTTAACGACTCTAGAAAAACTGTGTAGTGCCGACTCACGCCATAGAGGTTTAAACTCTACCCTATATATAACTTTGCAGACAGCCAAACACACTACCAAATCCCCCTTAATGGTGAAGTGGGAGAGAGATATTAATAAAACACACTCCAAAGAGGAATGGGAGGAAATCTTTCAGGGTTCAGGTAGAGGTATGATCAGTGCAGATCTGAAAGAAAATTGCATTAAGACGGTTTTCAGGTGGTACCTTACTCCAATGATTACATCTCACTATACTCAAGCTAGCAATAGAAACTGTTACAGAGGCTGCAAAGAGGCAGGAACATATTTCCATATGTGGTGGGAGTGTCCTAAGGTACAACAAATATGGGTTAAACTATCCAAGCTGCTGAGTGAGGTGCTTTCAGAAAGCATCTCCCTAACCGCGACACAAGCTTTATTAAATGAACACATAAAACCCTTCAATTCAGCCACCAACACATTTATACGCATTCTATGCACAGCTACTAGGACATGTGTGGCTCGTTATTGGAATGTAGGAACACCCACATGGGGAGAGGTTATGGAGAAGATAAAGACAATATACAAACTATCTGAATCAGCCTCATTCATTCAAGCTAATCACGAACAATTCTTAAAGATTTGGAACTATTGGATTTTAAGCGGACACTAACCTGATTTAAGACAGAAAGATAGAAACAATACCAATTTAGAACTAAGGTAGAGTCTACACTCTAGAGGGGACTGAGAACTGACAATTGACTGCAGATAATTAGGCTGAAACAGAAAAGCTGGGGCTCCCACCCCGGACCGTCAACAGGCGAAATGATGAAACAACCAGGTTAAGGTTTGGAAATACAATGAGTGAGGGGGGGGGGGGTTGTCTTTGGTTTATTGTTTACTGTTTATTGCTTACTGTTATTATAGTTTAATGAACAGGAGGATGGAGTGGAAAAGTTTTAAGAAAATACAATAAAGCGGCATGGAGAGAAAGGGGATGCCAAGGAAACTTTCATGTCTTCTGGTAGCGATCTGCTGCACCCCTTAATTCATGGTGCTATTAATAAACGTATGAATAATCACACAGACAGTTGGAACTCATGGGTCCATAAATAGAGTCATCGTTTGCCCTACTAGCAGTCCTTGCTACCTCTGACTGAGGAAACATAATATCTGTTATAGACTCTTAACTGATGGACGCATAGCAGAAAGAGGGGGGGAGGAAACAAAAAGATGATGATATTTGTAAGACAATTGTATGATGTGTGACATACTCTGTATATGTTTTGTAATAAAAAAATTATTTCAACTAAACAAGTACAAGAATGAGGCGGCAGAGTGGTCAGGCAAAGCAATGGTCTGTGTCCCTTTAATCAAGTACAAGGATGAGGCAGCAGAGTGGTCAGGCAAAGCAATGGTCTGTGTCCCTTTAATCAAGTACAAGGATGAGGCAGTAGAGTGGTCAGGCAATGCAATGGTCAATGTCCCTTTAATCAAGTACAAGGATGAGGCAGCAGAGTGGTCAGGCAAAGCAATGGTCTGTGTCCCTTTAATCAAGTACAAGGATGTACTCACGAGCCAGAAAGCAGAAGCTGGAATGCTAACAACAAACGGGCACCGGAGCGATGTCCTGCCAAGGCTTTTAAAAGCCTAGTGATGTGACGCGCAGAAACAGAGAGGGATACGGGAGCCGCGGCGACGCAGCAATGATCGGATCAGATCATGACATTGTCCTTCTTAGATTTCTTTGCTATTTATGTACTTAAAGGGACACCGTAGTCAGAAATGATATGCAAATAAAATCGTAGTATAGTTTTAAAACTCCTATATTCTAATGTACTTCATTTATTAAATATGTACCCTTTTGCCAATAATTTACTTTGAAATATTAATTGTTTCCCAACCTACTTGTATGTCAGCCGTTACGGATTCCCAATCCGTGCTGACAACTGCAGTTGTAAGATGGCGTTTTTCTGAACTAATGCGCATGCGCGAGTTGCCGCAGCGTCACAGGAAACGTCACTATCTGCAGTAGAATAAGGCAAGTAGAATCTATCAGCAGCAGTCGAGTGAGCTGCGCACATCACGTAAATACATAGCTTACGATCGCTTCCAGAATCGCCCTAGAGTAAACGAGCAAACTATACTTAAAATGAAAACTAGCAGGTACGCTCAGCACTTTTCCGGCCCAGCGTACCTGGTTTTCAATCCGCCGCCCTGGAGGCAGCGGATCCCATAGGAATCAATGGGAGTCTGACCATAGCGAAAGTTCAGGTTCGCTGCTGCCAGACATCCCATTGATTTCAATGGGAAATGTCTACACCTAACACCCTAACATGTACCCCGAGTCTAAACACCCCTAATCTGCCCCCCCCTACACCGCCGCAACTAAATAAATGTATTACCCCCTAAACCGCCGCTCTCGGAGCCCACCGCCACTATAATAAATATGTTAACCCCTAAACCGCCGCTCCCGGTCCCCGCCGCAACTATAATATATGTATTAACCCCTAAACCGCCGCTCCCAGACCCCGCCGCCACCTACATTATGCCTAGTAACCCCTATCCTGCCCCCCCCCCCCCATACCGCCGCTCCCGGAGCCCACCGCAAGCTACATTATACATATTAACCCCTAATCTGTCCCCCCCTACACCGTCGCCACCTATAATAAATTTATTAACCCCTATCCTGCCCCCCCACACTGCCGCCACTGTAATAAAATGATTAACCCCTAAACCTAAGTCTAACACTAACCCTAACACCCCCCTAACTTAAATATTAATTAAATACATCTAAATAAATGTAACTCTTATTAACTAAATGAATCCTATTTAAAACTAAATACTTACCTTTAAAATAAACCCTAATATAGCTACAATATAAATAATAATTATATTGTAGCTATCTTATGATTTATTTTTATTTTACAGGCAAATTTCAATTTATTTTAACTAGGTACAATAGCTATTAAATAGTTATTAACTATTTAATAGCTACCTAGCTAAAATAAAGAGAAATTTACCTGTAAAATAAATCCTAACCTAAGTTACAACTACACCTAACACTACACTATACTTTAATAAATGAATCCTATTTAAAACTAAATACTTACCTGTAAAATAAACCCTACGATAGCTACAATGTAATTAATAATTAAATTGTAGCTATCTTAGGATTTATATTTATTTTACATGTAACTTTGTATTTATTTTAGCTAGTTAGAATAGTTATTAACTACCTAGCTAAAAGAAATACAAAATTACTTGTAAAATAAATCCTAACCTAAGTTACAATTAAACCTAACACTACACTATCATTAAATTAATTACCTACAAATAACTACAATTAAATTCAATTAAATTAACTAAGTTACAAAAAATAAAAAAATAAGTTACAAACATTTAACAAATATTACAACAATTTTAAGCTACTTACACCTAATCTAAGCCCCCTAATAAAATAACAAAGCCCTCCAAAATAAAAAAATGCCCTACCCTATTCTACATTAAAAAAGTTCAAAGCTCTTTTACCTTACCAGCCCTTAAAAGGGCCTTTTGCGGGGCATGCCCCAAAGAAAACTGCTCTTTTGCCTGTAATAGAAAAATACAACCCCCCCCCAACATTAAAACCCACCACCCACATACCCCTAATCTAACCCAAACCCCCCTTAAATAAACCTAACACTACCCCCCTGAAGATCATCCTACCTTGAGTCGTGTTCAGCCAGCCGACCACCGATGGAACCGAAGAGGAGATCCGGAGCGGCAGACGTCATCCTCCAAGGGGCGCTGAAGAAATCTTCCATCCGATGAAGTCATCATCCAGGCGGCGCTGAAGAAATCTTCCATCCGATAGAAGTCTTCATCCAGCCGGCGTTTTCAATCTTCATCCATCCTGAGCAGAGCGGAGCCATCTTCAGAGGAGCCTACGCGGATCCATCCTCTTCTTCCCGACGACTAACGACGAATGACGGTACCTTTAAGTGACGTCATCCAAGATGGCGTCACTCGAATTCCAATTGGCTGATAAGATTCTATCAGCCAATCGGAATTAAGGTAGAAAAATCTGATTGGCTGACTGAATCAGCCAATCATATTCAAGTTCAATCCGATTGGCTGATTGGTTCAGCCAATCGGATTGAACTTGAATCTGATTGGCTGATTCAGCCAATCAGATTTTTCTACCTTAATTCCGATTGGCTGATAGAATCCTATCAGCCCATCGGAATTCGAGTGACGCCATCTTGGATGACGTCACTTAAAGGTACCGTCATTCGTCGTTAGTCGTCGGGAAGAAGAGGATGGATCCGCGTAGGCTCCTCTGAAGATGGCTCCGCTCTGCTCAGGATGGATGAAGATTGAAAACGCCGGCTGGATGAAGACTTCTATCGGGTGGAAGATTTCTTCAGCGCCGCCTGGATGATGACTTCATCGGATGGAAGACTTCTTCAGCGCCCCTTGGAGGATCACTTCTGCCGCTCCGGATCTCCTCTTCGGTTCCGTCGGTGGCTCGGCTGAGTGAAGACAACTCAAGGTAGTATGATCTTCAGGGGGGTAGTGTTAGGTTTATTTAAGGGGGGTTTGGGTTAGATTAGAGGTATGTGGGTGGTGGGTTTTAATGTTGGGGGGGTTGTATTTTTCTTTTACAGGCAAAAGAGCAGTTTTCTTTGGGGCATGCCCCGCAAAAGGCCCTTTTAAGGGCTGGTAAGGTAAAAGAGCTTTGAACTTTTTTAATGTAGAATAGGGTAGGGCATTTTTTTTGGGGGGGGGGCTTTGTTATTTTATTAGGGGGCTTAGATTAGGTGTAAGTAGCTTAAAATTGTTGTAATATTTGTTAAATGTTTGTAACTTTTTTTTTTTTTTGTAACTTATCTTTTTTTTATTTTTTGTACTTTAGTTAGTTTATTTAATTGAATTTAATTGTAGTTATTTGAAGGTAATTAATTTAATGATAGTGTAGTGTTAGGTTTAATTGTAACTTAGGTTAGGATTTATTTTACAGGTAATTTTGTATTTCTTTTAGCTAGGTAGTTATTAAATAGTTAATAACTATTTAATAACTATTCTAACTAGCTAAAATAAATACAAAGTTACATGTAAAATAAATATAAATCCAAAGATAGCTACAATGTAATTATTAATTACATTGTAGCTATCTTAGGGTTTATTTTACAGGTAAGGATTTAGTTTTAAATAGGATTCATTTATTAAAGTATAGTGTAGTGTTAGGTGTAATTGTAACTTAGGTTAGGATTTATTTTACAGGTAAATTTCTCTTTATTTTAACTAGGTAGCTATTAAATAGTTAATAACTATTTAATAGCTATTGTACCTAGTTAAAATAAATTGAAAGTTGCCTGTAAAATAAATATAAATCCTAAGATAGCTACAATATAATTATTATTTATATTGTAGCTATATTAGAGTTTATTTTAAAGGTAAGTATTTAGTTTTAAATAGGATTCATTTAGTTAATAAGAGTTAAATTTATTTAGATGTATTTAATTAATATTTAAGTTAGGGGGGTGTTAGGGTTAGTGTTAGACTTTGGTTTAGGGGTTAATCATTTTATTACAGTGGCGGCGGTGTAGGGGGGGCAGGATAGGGGTTAATAAATTTATTATAGGTGGCGACGGTGTAGGGGGGGCAGATTAGGGGGTTAATAAGTTTAATATAAGTTGCGGCGGGGTCCGGGAGCGGCGGTTTAGGGTTTAAACTATTTACTTGCGACGGGGTCCGGGATCGGCAGGATAGGGGTTAATAACTTTATTATAGGTGGCAGCGGTATAAGGGGGGCAGGATAGGGGTTACTAGGTATAATGTAGGTGGCGGTGGGCTCCAGGAGCGGCGGTTTAGGGGTTAATACATTTATAAGAGTTGCGGCGGGGTCTAGGAGCGGCGGTTTAGGGGTTAGTAACTTTATTTAGTTGCGGGAGGCGCCGGTATAGGGGGTAGAACAGTGTAGTATAGTGTGGGTGCTTAGTGACAGCTTGTTTACATATAAACTGAACAAAAAAGTTACTGCTTTAGTTCTTTTTAATTGTAAATAGCCGTACAATATTTAGCTAGATATAAGACGTGTCAATTTTATCTAATACGTAGAAAGTCTGGATAACCGATTCAATAGATTTTCCCTCCAATGCGCAAGCGTAAAACTAACAGAGATGTGGGTAACTTTGGCTTCTACAATTACAAATGCGCATGCGCGATTTAGCTGAATTGATGCGCAGGCTTATTAGGAAGGGTTATGCTGGTAATGATATGCATAGGAGCGAAATGTTATTGGTCAATCATTTCATATACACACTATGCCGAAAACGATGGGCTGGAAAAGGTGACGTCATGGCCGGGTAATATTTAGTTAAAATATAAGGTTTGTAAGCTTTGTTTTATACAAAATATAGGTTAGTAGCTTTTAATAGATGATAATTATACAAAATATGGGACTATTGAGTAACGAAAAAAGTAAACAACAGTAATCCTTTAAAGAACCTTTTAGGGTTAGACTTAGAATCCTTTGCAATTAATTTTTCATTTTTAACTTTGGCTAATTTGATTGCTTTTTTGCATGCTTTGTTTTAGTCCTTATAAATATGGTATGTTGAGTCTCTACTATTTTTTTTTTAATAATTTAAATGCCCTACGTTTTTTCCTAATTTCTCTTAACACATTTTTATTTACCCACATTGGCTTGGATTTTTTATTAGAGAATACTTTGTTCCAATTTTTATTATTTAATGATTTCCTAAAATCGTTTAATTTTGCTTTCTTAAAGTTAAAAGTCTTAGTTAAACCATTAAGACACTGCATATGAAAGTAGATTTCAAATGTGACCATGTTATGAGCACTGTTACTCAAATGTTCTTTGACTTCTATGTTTGATATTATGGGGCATATTTATCAAGCTCCGAATGGAGTTTGATGCCCAATGTTTCTGGCGAGCCTGCAGGCTCACCAGAAACAGCAGTTATGAAGCAGTGGTCACAAAGACTGCTGCTCCATAACCTGTCCGCCTGCTCTGAGCAGGCGGACAGACATCGCCGGAAATCAACCCGATCGAGTACGATCGGGTTGATTGACACCCCCCTGCTGGCGGCCCATTGCCGCAAGTCTGCAGGGGGCGGCGTTGTACCAGCAGCTCTTGTGAGCTGCTGGTGCAATGCTGAATACGGCGAGCGTATTGCTCGCCGTATTCAGCGAGGTCTGTCGGACCTGATCCGCACTGTCGGATCAGGTCCGACAGACCTTGATAAATAGAGGCCTATATCTGTATTGTTTGATAGCACTAAATCCAAAATAGCCTTACTCCTAGTTGGCTCCTCTATTAATTGTGACAAGAAGTTATCCCTGAGAACATTTAAAAAAATATCCCCCTTAGCTGAATTACTAGTTTCATTGGCCCAGTTTATGTCAGGGTAGTTAAAATCTCCCAGAATTACAGCACTGTTATTAACAGCCTTACTTATTTGCATTAGTAGTTGCGTTTCCTTCAGGTCACTAACGTTGGGGGACTTGTAGCATGTTCCAAGTAATATTTTTTTAAGGTCACCCTGCACCCACAGGGTCTCTACATTGTCACCTGTATCATAAATATCTTCCCTTATTGTAGGTTTAAAGGGACACTTAACACCTGTCTTCTAATAATCCCTTAAACCTACATTTTCTTATTAGTAAAAATAAAATAATCACTGTTTCTATTTTATTCATTCCTTTTATCCCAAACTGTTGAAGGAAATTGCTTTGAAGTACAATGTTGATCCAGTGCTTAATTTCCTATCTAAGCTGCCATATTGTAACGTGCGTTTCAGGGGCACAGCAGTCACATGCTCATGATGCTGTCACATGACACACACAGCATATTACTTAGAGAATCACATCTTGCTGCAGCCTCTGAGCATATATATTTATGTGTCACTCACAGTATAAATGTATTAGCTTTCCCTATCTAACACACATATTATTATGCAGTATAATTGAAATAAAATGCTTTATAAGAACTGTTTATGTTTTTAACGCCCCCCACAGTTTTGCTCTTCAAACTGCCCACAAGTTTTATGCTCTAAGCAAAAGCCGTTTCCAGTGCACGGCTTCAGGGCCGGCACTATTGTCATAAATCATTTGAAAGCTGAAGCTCCGTGAGGGAAAAAGTGAGAGGGAGGATCTCAGACGCGCTGGATATACTGATATACTCCGTGTAGAGCAGATTTATGCTTCTTGTAATCTCTACTGCTTATGTACCAGCTAATGTGATCAGTTAGTAATGATCGTCTGTTTTATTTACCAGTGTGATCTGCTCCTGTCACACCCTCTGATGATCACACACAGAGTTCTGCTCTAGTGACTGTGTCTTGGCAGAGGGTGTGACAAGAGCAGATCACACTGCTAAATAAAACCAGATGATCATTACTAACTGGTGATCACATTAGCTGGTACATAAGAAGGAGAGGTCATAAGAAGCAAAAATCTTCTGCATGGAGTATATCAGTATATCCAGCGTGTCTGAGAGCCTCCCCCTCCCTCTCTCCCTCACGGAGCTTACAATGATTTACGACAATAGTGCCTGAAGTTCACTGGACTTGTGCTTAGAGCATAAAACTTGAGGGCAGTTTGAAGAGTAAAACTGTGGGGGGTGTTAAAAACATAAACAGTGCTTATAAAGAATTTCATTTCAATTGTTCTCCATAATATGTGTATTAGATGGGGAAAGCTAATACATTTATACTGTGAGTGACAAAAAAATAAGTATCTTCAGACACTGCAGCTCACACACTGCAAACAGATGTGATTCTCTAAGTATATGCAACAAATAATATATTGTGTGTGTCATGTGACAGCTGTGCCCCTGTAAGGTACGTTACAATATGGCAGCTTACATAGTAGAATCAAGCACTGGATCAACACTGTACTTCAAAACAATCTTTGTCAACAGTCTGGGGTAAGAGGAACAGATAAAATAGACAGCAGTGATTATTTTATTTTTATTAATAAGAAAAAGTAGGTTTTAGCATTTTACATCAGGTGTTAAATGTCCCTTTAAGGTTAGGTTTAATATACATGCAGATTACTCCACCCCTTGTATTATTCCTGTCCCTCCTAAATAAAGTATACGCCTCTAAGTTAACTGCCCACTCATATGAATCATCCCACCAAGTTTCAGTTATACTGATAACCTCATAGTCCTCTTCTGCAAAAGTGTCACTCCCCTACCCATAAACCCCAGTTATTCTCTTTGCCTCGGTACATGGAGGAGGTGAAGTTTTGGTGTCTGAAGAAAATTGAATTTCCTTCGCTTTAAGCAAGATTTTTGGGTCTAGCCGTAATCCATGTTAATCTCTTCAGTAGGGTAGTGGTGTCTTTAAAGCAGTTAGGAACTTGTAAGGTGGGCCTTGCTGTGTTTTCCTAACATATTTGCTGCTCAAGGTATAGAAAGCCAGAGTAGGTTTACTCTGTTCTTTCTCTTTCTACGGGTCTCTGTGAGGAGGATGTGTCCTTTCATACCATGTAAACTGTCCTCCTGCCGGACAGCTAGATGCAACTAAGTGCCCTGTTGTCTTCTAGGAGTGAAGATAGGCACTTGAATAATTAAAAGAAATTGAGCTGCATCTTATGGGACATAAATATATCCTTTATACAGGGTATTTATATAGGCAGGAAGTAGGGCTGCACGATTAATTGCGGATGCGGTTTAAAACCGCAAGAGTACGCAATTTAAAAAAAAAAAAAATTCTCAGATTGTCCTGAAAACGGAGGCGGAGAGGGAGGATGAGTGGCAGACCAGTGTGCGGCCGTGGGCGTACCTGAGAATGCCTGCGAAACGGCCATTTTGGAAGAGATTGTAAAGTGTGTGGGAGTCATCTGGGAGTAGTGTAGGGGTAGTCAAGCAGTGGTGTGGCGGTGTACAGTGCTTGTAAGATGGATGTATATGGGGTATTGTTATTTATTCTTTTATTCACCGCATGGGAATTTCTTCATAATTTTATTATAATCGGTTGCAAGGCTTATCTTTTGCCTCCCTTTATGGATCCACAATATATTCCTATTCCATATTCCACTTTTATATATGGCCGTCGTACAGAATCTATTTTCACTATGACCCTTGTAGTTTCTTTCATGTAATTAGCAAGAGTCCATGAGCTAGTGACGTATGGGATATACATTCCTACCAGGAGGGGCAAAGTTTCCCAAACCTTAAAATGCCTATAAATACACCCCTCACCACACCCACAATTCAGTTTTACAAACTTTGCCTCCTATGGAGGTGGTGAAGTAAGTTTGTGCTAGATTCTACGTTGATATGCGCTCCGCAGCAGGTTGGAGCCCGGTTTTCCTCTCAGCGTGCAGTGAATGTCAGAGGGATGTGAGGAGAGTATTGCCTATTTGAATGCAATGATCTCCTTCTACGGGGTCTATTTCATAGGTTCTCTGTTATCGGTCGTAGAGATTCATCTCTTACCTCCCTTTTCAGATCGACGATATACTCATATATATACCATTACCTCTGCTGATTTTCGTTTCAGTACTGGTTTGGCTTTCTACAACATGTAGATGAGTGTCCTGGGGTAAGTAAGTAAGCTTATTTTCTGTGACACTCTAAGCTACGGTTCGGCACTTTTTTATAAAGTTCTAAATATATGTATTCAAACATTTATTTGCCTTGACTCAGGATGTTCAACATTCCTTATTTTCAGACAGTCAGTTTCATACTTGGGATAATGCATTTGTTTCAATCATTTTTTCTTACCTTAAAAAATTTGACTTTTTCCCTGTGGGCTGTTAGGCTCGCGGGGGCTGAAAATGCTTCATTTTATTGCGTCATTTTTGGGGCGGACTTTTTTGGCGCAAAAATTTTTTTTTCTGTTTCCGGCGTCATACGTGTCGCCGGAAGTTGCGTCATTTTTTGACGTTTTTTTTTTGCGTCAAAAGTGTCGGCGTTTCGGATGTGGCGTCATTTTTTGGCGCCAAAAGCATTTAGGCGCCAAATAATGTGGGCGTCTTTCTTGGCGCTAAAAAATATGGGCGTCATTTTTGTCTCCACATTATTTATGTCTCATTATTTATTGCTTCTGGTTGCTAGAAGCTTGTTCACTGGCATTTTTTTCCCATTCCTGAAACTGTCATTTAAGGAATTTGATCAATTTTGCTTTATATGTTGTTTTTTCTTTTACATATTGCAAGATGTTCCACGTTGCAACTGAGTCAGAAGATACTTCAGGAAAATCGCTGCCCAGTGCTGGAGCTACCAAGCTAAGTGTATCTGCTATAAACTTTTGGTATCTGTTTCTCCAGCTGTTGTTTGTATTGCATGTCATGACAAACTTATTAATGCAGATAAAATTTCCTTTAGTACTGTTACATTACCTGTTGCTGTTCCGTCAACATCTAATTTTCAGAGTGTTCCTGATAACATAAGAGATTTTATTTTTTAAATCCATTAAGAAGGCTATGTCTGTTATTTCTCCTTCTAGTATACATAAAAGTCTTTTAAAACTTCTCTTTTTTCAGATGAATTTTTAAATGAACATCATCATTCTGATACTGATAATGGTTCTTCTGGTTCAGAGGTTTCTGTCTCAGAGGTTGATGCTGATAAATCTTTGTATTTGTTCAAGATGGAATTTATTCGTTCTTTACTTAAAGAAGTATTAATTGCATTAGAAATAGAGGATTCTGGTCCTCTTGATACTAAATCTAAACGTTTAAATTCGGTTTTTAAATCTCCTGTAGTTATTCCAGAAGTGTTTTCTCTCCCTGATGCTATTTCTGAAGTAATTTCCAGGGAATGGAATAATTTGGGTAATTCATTTACTCCTTCTAAACGTTTAAGCAATTATATCCTGTGCCATCTGACAGATTAGAGTTTTGGGACAAAATCCCTAAGGTTAATGGGGCTGTCTCTACTCCTGCTAAACATACTACTATTCCTACGGCAGATAGTACTTCATTTAAGGATCCTTTAGATAGGAAAATTGAATCCTTTCTAAGAAAAGCTTACTTATGTTCAGGTAATCTTCTTAGACCTGCTATATTTTTAGCGGATGTTGCTGCAGCTTCCACTTTTTGGTTAGAAGCTTTAGCGCAACAAGTAACAGATCATAATTTTATAGCATTATTATTATTCTATAACATGCTAATAATTTTATTTGTGATACCATCTTTTGATATCATTAGAGTTGATGTCAGGTATATGTCTCTAGCTATTTTAGCTAGAAAAGCTTTATGGCTTAAAACTTGGAATGCTGATATGTCTTCTAAGTCAACTTTGCTTTCCCTTTCTTTCCAGGGTAATAAATTATTCGATTCTCAGTTGGATTCTATTATCTCAACTGTTACTGGAGGGAAGGGAGCTTTTTTAACAAAGGATAAAAAATCTAAGTTAATTTAGGTCTAATAATCATTTTCGTTCCTTTCCTCACTACAAGGAACAAAAGCCTGATCCTTCATCCTCAGGAGCGGTATCAGTTTGGAAACCATTTCCAGTTTGGAATATATCCAAGCCTTATAGAAACCTATAGCCAGCTCCTAAGTACCCATGAAGGTGCGGCCCTCATTCTAGCTCAGCTGGTATGGGGCAGTTTACGTTTTCTTCAAGGAAATCTGGTTTCAGAACATTGTTTCAGAAAGGTACAGAATTGGCTTCAAGTTAAGGCCTCCTGCAAAGAGATTTTTTTCTTTCCCGTGTCCCAGTAAACACAGCAAAGGCTCAGCATTTCTGAAATGTGTTTCAGATCTAGAGTTGGCTGGAGTAATTATGCCAGTTCCAGTTCTGGAACAGGGGCTGGGGTTTTATTCTATCTCTTCATTGTACCAAAGAAGGTCAATTCCTTCAGACCAGTTCCGGATCTATCAATATTGAATCGTTATGTAAGGATACCAACATTCAAGATGGTAACTGTAGGTCTATCCTGCCTTTTGTTTAGCAAGGGCATTATATGTCTACAATAGATTTACAGAATGCATATCTGCATATTCCGATTCATCCAGATCACTTTTAGTTTCTGAGATTCTCTTTTTAGACAAGCATTACCAGTTTTGTGGCTCTACCGTTTGGCCTAGCGTCAGCCCCAAGAATTTTTTCAAAGGTTCTCGGTGCCCTTCTGTCTGTAATCAGAGAACAGGGTTTTGGTATTTCCTTATTTGGACGATATCTTGGTACTTGCTCAGTCTTCACATTTTCGCAGAATCTCATACGGATCGACTTGTGTTGTTTCTTCAAGATCGTGGTTGGAGGATCAATTTACCAATCAGTTCATTGTTTCCTCAGACAAGGGTAACCTTTTTAGATTTCCAGATAGATTCAGTGTCTATGACCCTGTCCTTGTCAGATAAGAGAAGTTTAACATTGATATCAGCTTGTCAAAACCTTCAGTCACAATCATTCCCTTTGGTAGCCTTATGCATGGAAATTTTAGGTCTTAGGACTGCCGCATCGGATGCGATCTCCTTTGCTCGTTTTCATGCGACCTCTTCAGCTCTGTATGCTGAACCAATGGTGCAGGGATTACACAAAGATATCTCAATTAATATCTTTAAACCGATTATACGACACTCTCTGACATGGTGGACAGTTCACCATCGTTTAGTTCAGGGGGCTTCTTTGTTCTTCTGACCTGGACTATAATCTCAACAAATGCAAGTCTTACAGGTTGGGGAGCTGTGTGGGGGTCTCTGACGGCACAAGGGGTTTGGGAATCTCAGGAGGTGAGATTACCGATCAATATTTTTGAACTCCGTGCAATTTTCAGAGCTCTTCAGTCTTGGCCTCTTCTGAAGAGAGAGTTGTTCATTTGTTTTCAGATAGACAATGTCACAGCTGTGGCATACATCAATCATCAAGGAGGGACTCACAGTCCTCTGGCTATGAAAGAAGTATCTCGAATTTTGGTTTGGGCGGAATCCAGCTCCTATCTAATCTCTGCGGTTCATATCCCAGGTATAGACAATTGGGAAGCGGATTATCTCAGTCGCCAAACGTTGCATCCGGGCGAATGGTCTCTTCACCCAGAGGTATTTCTTCAGATTGTTCAAATGTGGGAACTCCCAGAAATAGATCTGATGGCTTCTCATCTAAACAAGAAACTTCCCTGGTATCTGTCCAGATCCCGGGATCCTCGGGCGGAGGCAGTGGATACATTATCACTTCCTTGGAAGTATTATCCTGCCTATATCTTTCCGCCTCTAGTTCTTCTTCCAAGAGTATTCTCCAAGATTCTAAAGGAATGCTCGTTTGTCCTGCTGGTAGCTCCAGCATGGCCTCACAGGTTTTGGTATGCGGATCTTGTCCGGATGGCCTCTTGCCAGCTGTGGACTCTTCCGTTAAGACCAGACTTTCTGTCGCAAGGTCATTTTTTCCATCAGGATCTCAAATCCTTAAATTTTAAGGTATGGAGTTTGAACGCTTGATTCTTGGTCAAAGAAGGTTTCTCTGACTCTGTGATTAATACTATGTGACAGGCTCGTAAATCTGTATCTAGAGAGATATATTATAGAGTCTGGAAGACTTATATTTCTTAGTGTCTTTCTCATCATTTTTTCTTGGCATTCTTTTTGAATACCGAGAATTTTTCAGTTTCTTCAGGATGGTTTAGATAAAGGTTTGTCCGCAAGTTCCTTGAAAGGACAAATCTCTGCTCTTTCTGTTCTTTTTTCACAGAAGGATTGCTAATCTTCCTGATATTCATTGTTTTGTACAAACTTTGGTTCGTATAAAACCTGTCATTAAGTCAATTTCTCCTCCTTGGAGTTTGAATTTGGTTCTGGGGGCTTTTCAAGCTCCTCCTTTTGAACCCATGCATTCTTTGGTCGTTATATTACTTTCTTGGAAAGTTTTGTTTCTTTTGGCCATCTCTTCTACCAGAAGAGTCTCTGAATTATCTGCTCTTTCTTGTGAGTCTCCTTTTCTGATTTTTCATCAGGATAAGGCGGTGCTGCGAACTTCTTTTGAATTTTTTACCTAAGGTTGTGAATTCTAACAACATTAGTAGAGAAATTGTGGTTCCTTCATTATGTCCTAATCCTATGAATTCTAAGGAGAAATCATTGCATTCTTTGGATGCTGTTAGAGCTTTGTATTATTTGTCATCTTTTCCGGTTCTAGAAAAGGCCAGAAAGCTTCTGCCATTTCTTTGGCATCTTGGTTGAAATCTTTATTTCATCATACCTATGTCGAGTCGGGTAAAATTCCGCCTCGAAGGATTACAGTTCATTCTACTAGGTCAGTTTCTACTTCCTGGGCGTTTAGGAATGAAGCTTCGGTTGATCAGATTTGCAAAGCAGCAACTTGGTTCTCTTTGCATACTTTTTCTAAATTCTACCATTTTGATGTGTTTTCTTCTTCTGAAGCAGTTTTTGGTAGAAAAGTACTTCAGGCAGTGGTTTCAGTTTGAATCTTCTGCTTATGTTTTTCATTAAACTTTATTTTGGGTGTGGATTATTTTCAGCAGGAATTGGCTGTCTTTATTTTATCCCTCCCTCTCTAGTGACTCTTGTGTGGAAAGATCCACATCTTGGGTAGTCATTATCCCATACGTCACTAGCTCATGGACTCTTGCTAATTACATGAAAGAAAACATAATTTATGTAAGAACTTACCTGATAAATTCATTTCTTTCATATTAGCAAGAGTCCATGAGGCCCGCCCTTTTTTGTGGTGGTTATGATTTTTTTGTATAAAGCACAATTATTCCAATTCCTTATTTTATATGCTTTCGCACTTTTTTCTTATCACCCCACTTCTTGGCTATTCGTTAAACTGAATTGTGGGTGTGGTGAGGGGTGTATTTATAGGCATTTTAAGGTTTGGGAAACTTTGCCCCTCCTGGTAGGAATGTATATCCCATACGTCACTAGCTCATGGACTCTTGCTAATATGAAAGAAATGAATTTAACAGGTAAGTTCTTACATAAATTATGTTTTTGTGCGCATAGTTTTGATTTTTTGTACATGAGCCTTTGGGTTTGTGCACGTCAGATTAACCAAGTCACTTCCGACGCTAAGGGTACAAATACCTACACTGTACACTGTCTGGGCTCTTATTAGAAGCAAAGGGTTCTTCTGTGCTAAACTTAGTGCACACTACTCTGCAGTCAGATCCAACATAAGAACAAACAGCTCACCCCAAGCTGTCAACTGTGATAATCACCATATTTTTAGTGCAACCCAGGCTCCTTACACACTCATATTCCTCTACATAGTGCGACCCCAGAGTCCTTACACACTCATCCCTCTTCATAGTGCAGCCCCAGGCTCCTTATACACTCACATCCCTCTTCATAGTGCAGCCCCAGGCTCCTTACACACTCACATCCCTCTTCATAGTGCAGCCCCAGGCTCCTTACACACTCACATCCCTCTTCATAGTGCAGCACCAGGCTCCTTACACACTCACATCCCTCTTCATAGTGCAGCCCCAGGCTCCTTACACACTCACATCCCTCTTTATAGTGCAGCCCCAGGCTCCTTACACACTCACATCCCTCTTCGTAGTGCAGCCCCAGGCTCCTTACACACTCACATCCCTCTTCATAGTGCAGCCCCAGGCTCCTTACACACTCACATCCCTCTTCATAGTGCAGCCCCAGGCTCCTTACACACTCACATCCCTCTTCATAGTGCAGCCCCAGGCTCCTTACACACTCACATCCCTCTTCATAGTGCAGCCCCAGGCTCCTTACACACTCACATCCCTCTTCATAGTGCAGCCCCAGGCTCCTTACACACTCACATCCCTCTTCATAGTGCAGCCCCAGGCTCCTTACACACTCACATCCCTCTTCATAGTGCAGCCTCAGGCTCCTTACACACTCACATCCCTCTTCATAGTGCAGCCCCAGGCTCCTTACACACTCTCATCCCTCTTCATAGTGCAGCCCCAGGCTCCTTACACACTCACATCCCTCTTCATAGTGCAGCTCCAGGCTACCTGCACACTCACATCCCTCTTCATAGTGCAGCCCCAGGCTCCTTACTAACATCCCTCTTCATAAAGCAGCCCCAGGCTCCTTACACACTCACATCCCTCTTCATAGTGCAGCTCCAGGTTACTTGCACACTCACATCCCTCTTCATAGTGCAGCCCCAGGCTCCTTATACACTCACATCCCTCTTCATAGTGCAGCCTCAGGCTCCTTACATACTCACATCCCTCTTCATAATGCAGCCCCAGGCTCCTTACACACTCACAACCCTCTTCATAGTGCAGCCCCAGGCTCCTTAAACACTCACATCCCTCTTCATAATGCAGCCCCATGCTCCTTACACACTCACAACCCTCTTCATAGTGCAGCCCCAGGCTCCTTATACACTCACATCCCTCTTCATAGTGCAGCCCCAGGCTCCTTACACACTCACATCCCTCTTCATAGTGCAGCCCCAAGCTCCTTACACACTCTCATCCCTCTTCATAGTGCAGCCCCAGGCTCCTTATACACTCACATCCCTCTTCATAGTGCAGCCCCAGGCTCCTTACACACTCACATCCCTCTTCATAGTGCAGCTCCAGGCTACTTGCACACTCACATTCCTCTACATAGTGCGACCCCAGAGTCCTTACACACTCATCCCTCTTCATAGTGCAGCCCCAGGCTCCTTATACACTCACATCCCTCTTCATAGTGCAACCCCAGGCTCCTTATACACTCACATCCCTCTTCATAGTGCAGCCCCAGGCTCCTTACACACTCACATTCCTCTACATAGTGCGACCCCAGAGTCCTTACACACTCACATCCCTCTTCATAGTGCAGCCCCAGGCTCCTTACACACTCACATCCCTCTTCATAGTGCAGCCCCAGGCTCCTTACACACTCACATCCCTCTTCATAGTGCAGCTCCAGGCTACTTGCACACTCACATCCCTCTTCATAGTGCAGCCCCAGGCTCCTTACACACTCACATCCCTCTTCATAGTGCAGCTCCAGGCTACTTACACACTCACATCCCTCTATATAGTGCAGCCCCAGGCTCCTTACACACTCACATCCTTCTATATAGTGCAGCCCCAGGCTCTTTACACACTCACATCCCTCTTCATAGTGCAGATCCAGACTCCTTACACACTCACATCCCTCTATATAGTGCAGCCCCAGGCTCCTTACACACTCACATCCCTCTTCATAGTGCAGATCCAGACTCCTTAAACACTCACATCCCTCTATATAGTGCAACCCCAGGCTCCTTACACACTCACATCCCTCTATATAGTGCAGCCCCAGGCTCTTTAAACACTCACATCCCTCTTCATAGTGCAGATCCAGACTCCTTACACACTCACATCCCTCTATATAGTGCAGCCCCAAGCTCCTTACACACTCACATCCCTCTTCATAGTGCAGCCCCAGGCTCCTTACACACTCACATCCCTCTTTATAGTGCAACCCCAGGCTCCTTACACACTCACATCCCTCTTCATAGTGCAGCCCCAGGCTCCTTACACACTCACATCCCTCTTCATAGTGCAGCCCCAGGCTCCTTATACACTCATATCCCTCTTCATAGTGCATCCCCAGGCTCCTTACACACTCACATCCCTCTTCATAGTGCATCCCCAGCCTCCTTACACACTCACATTCCTCTTCATAGTGCAACCCCAGGTTCCTTACACACTAACATCCTTCTTCATAGTGCAGCCCCAGGCTCCTTACACACTCACATCCCTCTTCATAGTGCATCCCCAGGCTCCTTACACACTCGCATCCCTCTTCATAGTGCAGCCCCAGGCTCCTTACACACTCACATCCCTCTTCATAGTGCAGCCCCAGGCTCCTTACACACTCATCCCTCTTCATACTGCAGCCCCAGGCTCCTTACACACTCACATTTCTCTTCATAATGCAACCCCAGGTTCCTTACTCACTAACATCCCTCTTCATAAAGCAGCCCCAGGCTCCTTACACACTCACATCCCTCTTCATACTGCAGCCCCAGGCTCCTTACACACTCACATCCCTCTTCATAGTGCAACCCCAGGTTCCTTACTCACTAACATCCTTCTTCATAGTGCAGCCTCAGGCTTCTTACACACTCACATCCCTCTTCATAGTGCAACCCCAGGTTCCTTGCTCACTAACATCCTTCTTCATAGTGCAGCCTCAGGCTCCATACACACTTACATCCCTCTTCATAGTGCAGCCCCAGGCTCCTTACACACTCACATCCCTCTTCATAGTGCAGCCCCAGGCTCCTTACACACTCACATCCCTCTATATAGTGCAGCCCCAGGCTTCTTACACACTCACATCCCTCTTCATAGTGCAGCTCCAGGCTACTTACACACTAACATCCCTCTTCATAGTGCAGCTCCAGGCTACTTAAACACTCACATCCCTCTTCATAATGCAGCCCCAGGCTCCTTACACCCTCACATCCCTCTGCATAGTGCAGCTCCAGGCTCCTTACACACTCACATCCCTCTTCATAGTGCATCCCCAGGCTCCTTACACACTTGCATCCCTCTTCATAGTTCAACCCCAGGTTCCTTACACACTAACATCCCTCTTCATAGTGCAGCCCCAGGCTCCTTACACACTCACATCCCTCTTCATAGTGCAGCCCCAGGCTCCTTACACACTCATCCCTCTTCATAGTGCAGCCCCAGGTTCCTTACACACTCACATCCCTCTTCATACTGCAGCCCCAGGCTCCTTACACACTCACATTTCTCTTCGTAATGCAGCCCCAGGCTCCTTACAAACTCACATCCCTCTTCACAGTGTAACCCCAGGCTCCTTACACACTCACATCCCTCTAAATAGTGCAGCCCCAGGCTCTTTACACACACACATCCCTCTTCATAGTACAGCCCTAGGCTCCTTACACACTCACATCCCTCTTCATAGTGCAACCCCAGGCTCCTTACACACTCACATCCCTCTTCATAGTGCAGCCCCAGACTCCTTACACACTCACATCCCTCTTCATAGTGCAACCCCAGGCTCCCTACACACTCACATCCCTCTTCCTAGTGCAGCCCCAGGCTTCTTACACACTCACATCCCTCTTAATAGTGCAGCCCCAGGCTCCTTACACACTCACATGCTGCAACCCCAGTCTCCTTACACACTCACATCCCTCTTCATAGTGGCGCCCCAGGTTCCTTACACACTCACATCCCTCTTCATAGTGCAACTCCAGACTCACACACTCACATCTCTCTTCATAGTGCAGCCCCAGGCTCCTTACACACTCACATCTCTCTTCATAGTGCAACCCCAGGCTCCTTACACACTCACATCCCTTTTCATAGTGCAGCCCCAGGCTCCTTACACACTCACATCCCTCTTCATAGTGCAACCCCAGACTCACACACTCACATCTCTCTTCATAGTGCAGCCCCAGGCTCCTTACACACTCACATCTTTCTTCATAGTGCATCCCCAGCCTCCTTACACACTCACATTCCTCTTCATAGTGCAACCCCAGGTTCCTTACACACTAACATTCTTCTTCATAGTGCAGCCCCAGGCTCCTTACACACTCACATCCCTCTTCATAGTGCATCCCCAGGCTCCTTACACACTTGCATCCCTCTTCATAGTGCAGCCCCAGGCTCCTTACACACTCATCCCTCTTGATAGTGCAGCCCCAGGTTCCTTACACACTCACATCCCTCTTCATACTGCAGCCCCAGGCTCCTTACACACTCACATTTCTCTTCATAATGCAACCCCAGGTTCCTTACTCACTAACATCCCTCTTCATAAAGCAGCCCCAGGCTCCTTACACACTCACATCCCTCTTCATACTGCAGCCCCAGGCTCCTTACACACTCACATCCCTCTTCATAGTGCAACCCCAGGTTCCTTACTCACTAACATCCCTCTTCATAAAGCAGCCCCAGGCTCCTTACACACTCACATCCCTCTTCATACTGCAGCCCCAGGCTCCTTACACACTCACATCCCTCTTCATAGTGCAACCCCAGGTTCCTTACTCACTAACATCCTTCTTCATAGTGCAGCCTCAGGCTCCTTACACACTCACATTTCTCTTCATAATGCAACCCCAGGTTCCTTACTCACTAACATCCCTCTTCATAGTGGAGCCCCAGACTCACACACTCACATCTCTCTTCATAGTGCAGCCCCAGGCTCCTTACACACTCACATCCCTCTTCATAGTGCAGCCCCAGGCTCCTTACACACTCACATCCCTCTAAATAGTGCAGCCCAGGCTCTTTACACACTCACATCCCTCTTCATAGTACAGCCCTAGGCTCCTTACACACTCACATCCCTCTTCATAGTGCAACCCCAGGCTCCTTACACACTCACATCCCTCTTCATAGTGCAGCCCCAGGCTCCTTACACACTCACATCCCTCTTCATAGTGCAACCCCAGGCTCCTTACACACTCACATCCCTCTTCCTAGTGCAGCCCCAGGCTTCTTACACACTCACATCCCTCTTAATAGTGCAGCCCCAGGCTCCTTACACACTCACATGCTGCAACCCCAGTCTCCTTACACACTCACATCCCTCTTCATAGTGGAGCCCCAGGGTCCTTACACACTCACATCCCTCTTCATAGTGCAACCCCAGACTCACACACTCACATCTCTCTTCATAGTGCAGCCCCAGGCTCCTTACACACTCACATCTCTCTTCATAGTGCAACCCCAGGCTCCTTACACACTCACATCCCTCTTCATAGTGCAGCCCCAGGCTCCTTACACACTCACATCCCTCTTCATAGTGCAACCCCAGACTCACACACTCACATCTCTCTTCATAGTGCAACCCCAGGTTCCTTACTCACTAACATCCTTCTTCATAGTGCAGCCTCAGGCTCCTTACACACTCACATTTCTCTTCATAATGCAACCCCAGGTTCCTTACTCACTAACATCCCTCTTCATAGTGGAGCCCCAGACTCACACACTCACATCTCTCTTCATAGTGCAGCCCCAGGCTCCTTACACACTCACATCCCTCTTCATAGTGCAGCCCCAGGCTCCTTACACACTCACATCCCTCTAAATAGTGCAGCCCAGGCTCTTTACACACTCACATCCCTCTTCATAGTACAGCCCTAGGCTCCTTACACACTCACATCCCTCTTCATAGTGCAACCCCAGGCTCCTTACACACTCACATCCCTCTTCATAGTGCAGCCCCAGACTCCTTACACACTCACATCCCTCTTCATAGTGCAACCCCAGGCTCCTTACACACTCACATCCCTCTTCCTAGTGCAGCCCCAGGCTTCTTACACACTGACATCCCTCTTAATAGTGCAGCCCCAGGCTCCTTACACACTCACATGCTGCAACCCCAGTCTCCTTACACACTCACATCCCTCTTCATAGTGGAGCCCCAGGGTCCTTACACACTCACATCCCTCTTCATAGTGCAACCCCAGACTCACACACTCACATCTCTCTTCATAGTGCAGCCCCAGGCTCCTTACACACTCACATCTCTCTTCATAGTGCAACCCCAGGTTCCTTACTCACTAACATCCCTCTTCATAGTGGAGCCCCAGACTCACACACTCACATCTCTCCTCATAGTGCAGCCCCAGGCTCCTTACACACTCACATCCCTCTTCATAGTGCAGCCCCAGGCTCCTTACACACTCACATCCCTCTAAATAGTGCAGCCCAGGCTCTTTACACACTCACATCCCTCTTCATAGTACAGCCCTAGGCTCCTTACACACTCACATCCCTCTTCATAGTGCAACCCCAGGCTCCTTACACACTCACATCCCTCTTCATAGTGCAGCCCCAGACTCCTTACACACTCACATCCCTCTTCATAGTGCAACCCCAGGCTCCTTACACACTCACATCCCTCTTCCTAGTGCAGCCCCAGGCTTCTTACACACTGACATCCCTCTTAATAGTGCAGCCCCAGGCTCCTTACACACTCACATGCTGCAACCCCAGTCTCCTTACACACTCACATCCCTCTTCATAGTGGAGCCCCAGGGTCCTTACACACTCACATCCCTCTTCATAGTGCAACCCCAGACTCACACACTCACATCTCTCTTCATAGTGCAGCCCCAGGCTCCTTACACACTCACATCTCTCTTCATAGTGCAGCCCCAGGCTCCTTACACACTCACATCCCTCTTCATAGTGCAGCCCCAGGCTCCTTACACACTCACATCCCTCTTCATAGTGCAACCCCAGACTCACACACTCACATCTCTCTTCATAGTGCAGCCCCAGGCTCCTTACACACTCACATCTTTCTTCATAGTGCAGCCCCAAGCTCCTTATTCACTCACATCCCTCTTCATAGTGCAGCTCTAGGCTCCTTACACACTCACATCCCTCTTCATAGTGCAGCCCCAGGCTCCTTACACACTCACATCCCTTTTCATAGTGCAGCCCCAGGCTCCTTATACACTCACATCCCTGTTCATAGTGCAGCTCCAGGCTCCTTACACACTCACATCCCTCTTCATAGTGCAGCCCCAGGCTCCTTACACACTCACATCCCTCTTCATAGTGCAGCCCCAGGCTCCTTATACACTCACATCCCTCTTCATTGTGCAGCTCCAGGCTCCTTACACACTCACATCCCTCTTCATACTGCAGCCCCAGGCTCCTTACACACTCACATCCCTCTTCATAGTGCAGCCTCAGGCTCCTTACACACTCACATCCCTCTTCATACCGCAGCCCCAGGTTCCTTACTCACTAACATCCCTCTTCATAGTGGAGCCCCAGACTCACACACTCACATCTCTCTTCATAGTGCAGCCCCAGACTCCTTATACACTCACATCCCTCTTCATTGTGCAGCTCCAGGCTCCTTACACACTCACATCCCTCTTCATACTGCAGCCCCAGGCTCCTTACACACTCACATCCCTCTTCATAGTGCAGCCTCAGGCTCCTTACACACTCACATCCCTCTTCATACCGCAGCCCCAGGTTCCTTACTCACTAACATCCCTCTTCATAGTGGAGCCCCAGACTCACACACTCACATCTCTCTTCATAGTGCAGCCCCAGACTCCTTACACACTCACATCTCTCTTCATAGTGCAACCCCAGGCTCCTTACACACTCACATCCCTCTTCATACTGCAGCCCCAGGCTCCTTACACACTCACATCCCTCTTCATAGTGCAACCCCAGGTTCCTTACTCACTAACATCCTTCTTCATAGTGCAGCCTCAGGCTCCTTACACACTCACATCCCTCTTCATACTGCAGCCCCAGGTTCCTTACACACTCACATCCCTCTTCATAGTGCAGCCCCAGGCTCCTTACACACTCACATCCCTCTTCATAATGTAGCCCCAGACTCCTTACACACTCACATCCCTCTTCATAGTGCAACCCCAGGCTCCTTACACACTCACATCCCTCTTCATAGTGCAACCCCAGGTTCCTTACTCACTAACATCCTTCTACATAGTGCAGCCTCAGGCTTCTTACACACTCACATCCCTCTTCATAGTGCAACCCCAGGTTCCTTGCTCACTAACATCCTTCTTCATAGTGCAGCCTCAGGCTCCATACACACTTACATCCCTCTTCATAGTGCAGCCCCAGGCTCCTTACACACTCACATCCCTCTTCATAGTGCAGCCCCAGGCTCCTTACACACTCACATCCCTCTATATAGTGCAGCCCCAGGCTTCTTACACACTCACATCCCTCTTCATAGTGCAGCTCCAGGCTACTTACACACTAACATCCCTCTTCATAGTGCAGCTCCAGGCTACTTAAACACTCACATCCCTCTTCATAATGCAGCCCCAGGCTCCTTACACCCTCACATCCCTCTGCATAGTGCAGCTCCAGGCTCCTTACACACTCACATCCCTCTTCATAGTGCATCCCCAGGCTCCTTACACACTTGCATCCCTCTTCATAGTTCAACCCCAGGTTCCTTACACACTAACATCCCTCTTCATAGTGCAGCCCCAGGCTCCTTACACACTCACATCCCTCTTCATAGTGCAGCCCCAGGCTCCTTACACACTCATCCCTCTTCATAGTGCAGCCCCAGGTTCCTTACACACTCACATCCCTCTTCATACTGCAGCCCCAGGCTCCTTACACACTCACATTTCTCTTCGTAATGCAGCCCCAGGCTCCTTACAAACTCACATCCCTCTTCACAGTGTAACCCCAGGCTCCTTACACACTCACATCCCTCTAAATAGTGCAGCCCCAGGCTCTTTACACACACACATCCCTCTTCATAGTACAGCCCTAGGCTCCTTACACACTCACATCCCTCTTCATAGTGCAACCCCAGGCTCCTTACACACTCACATCCCTCTTCATAGTGCAGCCCCAGACTCCTTACACACTCACATCCCTCTTCATAGTGCAACCCCAGGCTCCCTACACACTCACATCCCTCTTCCTAGTGCAGCCCCAGGCTTCTTACACACTCACATCCCTCTTAATAGTGCAGCCCCAGGCTCCTTACACACTCACATGCTGCAACCCCAGTCTCCTTACACACTCACATCCCTCTTCATAGTGGCGCCCCAGGTTCCTTACACACTCACATCCCTCTTCATAGTGCAACTCCAGACTCACACACTCACATCTCTCTTCATAGTGCAGCCCCAGGCTCCTTACACACTCACATCTCTCTTCATAGTGCAACCCCAGGCTCCTTACACACTCACATCCCTTTTCATAGTGCAGCCCCAGGCTCCTTACACACTCACATCCCTCTTCATAGTGCAACCCCAGACTCACACACTCACATCTCTCTTCATAGTGCAGCCCCAGGCTCCTTACACACTCACATCTTTCTTCATAGTGCATCCCCAGCCTCCTTACACACTCACATTCCTCTTCATAGTGCAACCCCAGGTTCCTTACACACTAACATTCTTCTTCATAGTGCAGCCCCAGGCTCCTTACACACTCACATCCCTCTTCATAGTGCATCCCCAGGCTCCTTACACACTTGCATCCCTCTTCATAGTGCAGCCCCAGGCTCCTTACACACTCATCCCTCTTGATAGTGCAGCCCCAGGTTCCTTACACACTCACATCCCTCTTCATACTGCAGCCCCAGGCTCCTTACACACTCACATTTCTCTTCATAATGCAACCCCAGGTTCCTTACTCACTAACATCCCTCTTCATAAAGCAGCCCCAGGCTCCTTACACACTCACATCCCTCTTCATACTGCAGCCCCAGGCTCCTTACACACTCACATCCCTCTTCATAGTGCAACCCCAGGTTCCTTACTCACTAACATCCCTCTTCATAAAGCAGCCCCAGGCTCCTTACACACTCACATCCCTCTTCATACTGCAGCCCCAGGCTCCTTACACACTCACATCCCTCTTCATAGTGCAACCCCAGGTTCCTTACTCACTAACATCCTTCTTCATAGTGCAGCCTCAGGCTCCTTACACACTCACATTTCTCTTCATAATGCAACCCCAGGTTCCTTACTCACTAACATCCCTCTTCATAGTGGAGCCCCAGACTCACACACTCACATCTCTCTTCATAGTGCAGCCCCAGGCTCCTTACACACTCACATCCCTCTTCATAGTGCAGCCCCAGGCTCCTTACACACTCACATCCCTCTAAATAGTGCAGCCCAGGCTCTTTACACACTCACATCCCTCTTCATAGTACAGCCCTAGGCTCCTTACACACTCACATCCCTCTTCATAGTGCAACCCCAGGCTCCTTACACACTCACATCCCTCTTCATAGTGCAGCCCCAGACTCCTTACACACTCACATCCCTCTTCATAGTGCAACCCCAGGCTCCTTACACACTCACATCCCTCTTCCTAGTGCAGCCCCAGGCTCCTTACACACTCACATCCCTCTTAATAGTGCAGCCCCAGGCTCCTTACACACTCACATGCTGCAACCCCAGTCTCCTTACACACTCACATCCCTCTTCATAGTGGAGCCCCAGGGTCCTTACACACTCACATCCCTCTTCATAGTGCAACCCCAGACTCACACACTCACATCTCTCTTCATAGTGCAGCCCCAGGCTCCTTACACACTCACATCTCTCTTCATAGTGCAACCCCAGGCTCCTTACACACTCACATCCCTT
The DNA here is from genome assembly GCF_027579735.1 of Bombina bombina. NCBI lineage: Eukaryota > Metazoa > Chordata > Amphibia > Anura > Bombinatoridae > Bombina > Bombina bombina. The sequence goes on along the minus strand of NC_069504.1, from coordinate 15,362,752 downwards.
TTCATAGTGCAGCCCCAGGCTCCTTACACACTCACATCCCTCTTCATAGTGCAACCCCAGACTCACACACTCACATCTCTCTTCATAGTGCAACCCCAGGTTCCTTACTCACTAACATCCTTCTTCATAGTGCAGCCTCAGGCTCCTTACACACTCACATTTCTCTTCATAATGCAACCCCAGGTTCCTTACTCACTAACATCCCTCTTCATAGTGGAGCCCCAGACTCACACACTCACATCTCTCTTCATAGTGCAGCCCCAGGCTCCTTACACACTCACATCCCTCTTCATAGTGCAGCCCCAGGCTCCTTACACACTCACATCCCTCTAAATAGTGCAGCCCAGGCTCTTTACACACTCACATCCCTCTTCATAGTACAGCCCTAGGCTCCTTACACACTCACATCCCTCTTCATAGTGCAACCCCAGGCTCCTTACACACTCACATCCCTCTTCATAGTGCAGCCCCAGACTCCTTACACACTCACATCCCTCTTCATAGTGCAACCCCAGGCTCCTTACACACTCACATCCCTCTTCCTAGTGCAGCCCCAGGCTTCTTACACACTGACATCCCTCTTAATAGTGCAGCCCCAGGCTCCTTACACACTCACATGCTGCAACCCCAGTCTCCTTACACACTCACATCCCTCTTCATAGTGGAGCCCCAGGGTCCTTACACACTCACATCCCTCTTCATAGTGCAACCCCAGACTCACACACTCACATCTCTCTTCATAGTGCAGCCCCAGGCTCCTTACACACTCACATCTCTCTTCATAGTGCAACCCCAGGTTCCTTACTCACTAACATCCCTCTTCATAGTGGAGCCCCAGACTCACACACTCACATCTCTCTTCATAGTGCAGCCCCAGGCTCCTTACACACTCACATCCCTCTTCATAGTGCAGCCCCAGGCTCCTTACACACTCACATCCCTCTAAATAGTGCAGCCCAGGCTCTTTACACACTCACATCCCTCTTCATAGTACAGCCCTAGGCTCCTTACACACTCACATCCCTCTTCATAGTGCAACCCCAGGCTCCTTACACACTCACATCCCTCTTCATAGTGCAGCCCCAGGCTCCTTACACACTCACATCCCTCTTCATAGTGCAACCCCAGGCTCCTTACACACTCACATCCCTCTTCCTAGTGCAGCCCCAGGCTTCTTACACACTGACATCCCTCTTAATAGTGCAGCCCCAGGCTCCTTACACACTCACATGCTGCAACCCCAGTCTCCTTACACACTCACATCCCTCTTCATAGTGGAGCCCCAGGGTCCTTACACACTCACATCCCTCTTCATAGTGCAACCCCAGACTCACACACTCACATCTCTCTTCATAGTGCAGCCCCAGGCTCCTTACACACTCACATCTCTCTTCATAGTGCAACCCCAGGCTCCTTACACACTCACATCCCTCTTCATAGTGCAGCCCCAGGCTCCTTACACACTCACATCCCTCTTCATAGTGCAACCCCAGACTCACACACTCACATCTCTCTTCATAGTGCAGCCCCAGGCTCCTTACACACTCACATCTTTCTTCATAGTGCAGCCCCAAGCTCCTTATTCACTCACATCCCTCTTCATAGTGCAGCTCTAGGCTCCTTACACACTCACATCCCTCTTCATAGTGCAGCCCCAGGCTCCTTACACACTCACATCCCTCTTCATAGTGCAGCCCCAGGCTCCTTATACACTCACATCCCTGTTCATAGTGCAGCTCCAGGCTCCTTACACACTCACATCCCTCTTCATAGTGCAGCCCCAGGCTCCTTACACACTCACATCCCTCTTCATAGTGCAGCCCCAGGCTCCTTATACACTCACATCCCTCTTCATTGTGCAGCTCCAGGCTCCTTACACACTCACATCCCTCTTCATACTGCAGCCCCAGGCTCCTTACACACTCACATCCCTCTTCATAGTGCAGCCTCAGGCTCCTTACACACTCACATCCCTCTTCATACCGCAGCCCCAGGTTCCTTACTCACTAACATCCCTCTTCATAGTGGAGCCCCAGACTCACACACTCACATCTCTCTTCATAGTGCAGCCCCAGACTCCTTACACACTCACATCTCTCTTCATAGTGCAACCCCAGGCTCCTTACACACTCACATCCCTCTTCATACTGCAGCCCCAGGCTCCTTACACACTCACATCCCTCTTCATAGTGCAACCCCAGGTTCCTTACTCACTAACATCCTTCTTCATAGTGCAGCCTCAGGCTCCTTACACACTCACATCCCTCTTCATACTGCAGCCCCAGGTTCCTTACACACTCACATCCCTCTTCATAGTGCAGCCCCAGGCTCCTTACACACTCACATCCCTCTTCATAATGTAGCCCCAGACTCCTTACACACTCACATCCCTCTTCATAGTGCAACCCCAGGCTCCTTACACACTCACATCCCTCTTCACAGTGTAACCCCAGGCTCCTTACACACTCACATCCCTCTTCATAATGTAGCCCCAGACTCCTTACACACTCACATCCCTCTTCATAGTGCAGCCCCAGGCTCCTTACACACTCACATCCCTCTAAATAGTGCAGCCCCAGGCTCTTTACACACTCACATCCCTCTTCATAGTACAGCCCTAGGCTCCTTACACACTCACATCCCTCTTCATAGTGCAACCCCAGGCTCCTTACACACTCACATCCCTCTTCATAGTGCAGCCCCAGACTCCTTACACACTCACATCCCTCTTCATAGTGCAACCCCAGGCTCCTTACACACTCACATCCCTCTTCCTAGTGCAACCCCAGGCTCCTTACACACTCACATCCCTCTTCCTAGTGCAGCCCCAGGCTTCTTACACACTCACATCCCTCTTAATAGTGCAGCCCCAGGCTCCTTACACACTCACATGCTGCAACCCCAGTCTCCTTACACACTCACATCCCTCTTCATAATTGAGCCCCAGGGTCCTTACACACTCACATCCCTCTTCATAGTGCAACCCCAGACTCACACACTCACATCTCTCTTCATAGTGCAGCCCCAGGCTCCTTACACACTCACATCTTTCTTCATAGTGCAGCCCCAGGCTCCTTATACACTCACATCCCTCTTCATAGTGCAGCTCCAGGCTCCTTACACACTCACATCCCTCTTCATAGTGCAGCCCCAGGATCCTTACACACTCACATCCCTTTTCATAGTGCAGCCCCAGGCTCCTTATACACTCATATCCCTGTTCATAGTGCAGCTCCAGGCTCCTTACACACTCACATCACTCTTCATAGTGTAGTCCCAGGCTCCTTACACACTCACATCCCTCTTCATAGTGCAGCCCCAGGCTCCTTATACACTCACATCCCTCTTCATTGTGCAGCTCCAGGCTCCTTACACACTCACATCCCTCTTCATACTGCAGCCCCAGGCTCCTTACACACTCACATCCCTCTTCATAGTGCAGCCCCAGGCTCCTTACACACTCCCCCCTCCTTACACACTCCTTATGCCCCAATAAGTTGGAGGCTCAAATTAAGTGAATGCCCCGATTAAGTTGGAGGCGCAAATTATATTTCTGTAGCAGCTGTTTAAACTGCTGCCTAATAAACCCTATAATGGCACTGTGGCTTAGTTGTTTGCAGTGCCTGTCTAGTAAACAGACGATTGTGAGTTCGAATCCCAGCAGTGCTTGCAGCTTTTTAATGCATAATAACCTGTCACACAATCACTAACTGCCCAGCAGGGTCATCACTACAGGAGGTGTGCACAAGTATTAGCTATCACTACAGGGGGTGTGCACAAGTATTAGCCATCACTACAAAGGGTGTGCACAAGTATTAACCATCACTACAGGAGGTGTGCACAAGTATTAGCCATCACTATAGGAGGTGTGCACAAATATAATCCCTTACTACAGATGGTGTGCACCAGTGTAACCATCACTACATGAGGTGTGTACAAGTATTAGCTATCAATACAGGAATTGTGCGCAAGTATTAGCCATCACTACAGTGGGTGTGCACAAGTATTAGCTATCAATACAGGAATTGTGCACAAGTATTAGCCATCACTACAGTGGGTGTGCACAAGTATTAGCCATCACTACAGGAGGTGTGCACAAGTATTAGCCATCACTACAGTGGTTGTGCACAAGTATGAGCCATCACTACAGGAGGTGTACACAAATATTAGCCACTACTAAAGGAGGTGTGCACAAGTATTAGCCATCACTTAAGGAGGTGTGCACAGGTATCCATCAGTACAGTAGGTGTACACAAGTATTAGAAATCACTACAGGAGGTGTGCAAAAGTATTAGCCATCACTACAGGAGGTGTGTACAAGTATTAGCCATTACTACAGGAGGTGTGCACAATTAAAGTCATCACTACAGGAAGTGTGCACATGTATTAGCCATCACTACATGAGGTGTGCACAAGTATTAGCCATTACTACAGGATGTTTGCACAAGTATTAGCCATTACTACAGGAAGTGTGCACAAGTGTTAGCCATCACTACATGAGGTGTACACAAGTATTAGCCATTGCTACAGGTGTGCACAAGTATCTATCAGTACAGTAGGTGTGCACAGGTATTAGCCATCAATACAGGAGTAGTGCACAAGTATTAGCTATCACTACAGGAATTGTGCACAAGTAAGAGCCATCATTACAGGAGGTGTGCACAAGTATTAGCCATCACTACAGTGGCTGTGCACAAGTATGAGCCATCACTACAGGAGGTGTGCACAAGTATCCATCAGTACAGTAGGTGTACACAAGTATTAGACATCACTACAGGAGGTGTACACAAGTATCCATCACTACAGGAGGTGTGCACAAGTATTAGCCATTACTACAGGATGTTTGCACAAGTATATGCATCACTACAGGAGGTGCGTACCAGTATAAACCATCACTACAGAAGGTGTGCACAAGTATTAGCCATTAATACAGGAGGTGTACACAAGTATTAGCCATCACTACAGGAGGTGTACACAAGTATTAGCCATCACTATAGGAGGTGTACACAAGTATTAGCCATCAATACAGGAGGTATACACAAGTATTAGCCATCAATACAGGAGGTATACACAAGTATTAGCCATCACTACAGGAGGTGTGCACAAGTATTAGCCATCACTACAGGAGGTGTACACAAGTATTAGCCATCATTACAGGGGGTGTGCACAAGTATTAGCAATCAATACAGGAAGTGTACACAAGTATTAGCCATCAATACAGGAGGTGTGCACAAGTATTAGCCATCATTACAGGGGGTGTGCACAAGTATTAGCAATCAATACAGGAGGTGTACACAAGTATTAGCAATCAATACAGGAGGTTTCCACAAGTATAGGCATCACTACAAGAAGTGCACACAAGTATAAACCATCACTACAGAAGGCATACACATGTATAGTCATTACTACAGGAGGTGTGCACAAGTATTCATCAGTACAGTAGGTGTGCACAACTATTAGCCATCACTACAAAAGGTGTGCAGAAGTATTACCCATCACTACAGGAGGTGTGTGCAAGTATTAGCCATCACTATAAGAGGTGTGCACAAGTATTAGCCATCACTACAAGAGGTGTGCACAAGTATTAGCCATTACTACAAGAGGTGTGCACAAGTATTTGCTATCACTACACTATCCCCATAGGAAACAATGGGGCAGTTTGGGCTGAAAAAAAACCTAACACCTGCAAAAAAGCAGTCCCATTGTTTCCTATGGGGAAACACTATCTAAGCCTACACCTAACACCCTAACATGAACCCCGAGTCTAAACACCCCTAACCTTACACTTATTAACCCCTAATCTGCCCCCGCAACGTCGCCACTACCTTACCTACACTTATTAACCCCTAATCTGCCGACCGGACCTCGCCGCCACTATAATAAATGTATGAACCCCTAAACCACCACACTCCCGCCTCGCAAACACTAGAATAAATTTTAATAACCCCTAATCTGCCTTCCCTAGCATCCCCGCCACCTACCTACAATTATTAACCCCTAATCTCCCGTCCGCAACGCCGCCGCTACTATAATAAATTTATTAACCCCTAAACCTGTCTAACCCTAACACCCTCTAACATAAATATAAATTAAATTAAATGAAATAATATTCCTAAAATTAACTAACTAAATTAATCCTATTTAAAACTAAATACTTACCTATAAAATAAACCTTAAGATAGCTACAATATAATTAATAATTACATTGTAGCTATTTTAGGATTTATATTTATTTTACAGGCAACTTTGTATTTATTTTAACTAGGTACAAAAGCTATTAAATAGTTAATAATTATTTAATAGCTACCTAGTTAAAATAAATACAAAATTACCTGTAAAATAAATCCTAACCTAAGTTACAAATACACCTAACACTACACTATCATTAAATTAATTAAATAAATTACATACAATTACCTAAAATAAAATACAATAAAATAAACTATAATATAATACAAAACTACCCCCACTAAATTACAAAAAATAAAAAAGAATTACAAGCAGTTTAAACTAATTACACCTAATCTAAGCCCCCTAATAAAATAAAAAAGCCCCCCACAATAAAAAATTCCCTATCCTAAAATACAAAAGTAATCAGCTCTTTTACCAGCCCTTAAAAGGGCTTTTTGCCCCAAAGTAATCAGCTCTTTTACCTGAAAATAAAAATACAATACCCCCTCAACATTACAACCCACATACCCCTACTCTAACCCACCCAAACCCCCCTTAAATAAACCTAACACTAACCCCCTGAAGATCTCCCTACCTTGAGTCGTCTTCACCCAGCCGAGCCGAATTCTTCATCCAAGGTGTGCAGAGGAGGTCCTTGATCCGGTAGAAGTCTTCATCCAAGCGGCAAAGAAGAGGTCCTCCATCCGGTAGAAGTGTTCATCCAGGCGGCGTCTTCAATCTTCATCCATCCGGAGCGGAGCCATCTTCAACTGAGCCGACGTGGAGCCATCCTCTTCAACCGACGGACTAACGACAAATGAAGGTTTCTTTAAGGGACGTCATCCAAGATGGCGTCCCTTCAATTCCGATTGGCTGATAGAATTCTATCAGCCAATCGGAATTAAGGTAGAAAAAATCTGATTGGCTAATACCAATCGTATTGAACTCGCATTCTATTGGCTGATCGGAACAGCCAATAGAATGCGAGTTCAATACGATTGGCTGATTGGATCAGCCAAACGGATTGAACTTCAATCTGATTGGCTGATTGCATCAGCCAATCAGATTTTTTCTACCTTAATTCCGATTGGCTGATAGAATTCTATCAGCCAATCAGAATTGAAGGGACGCCATCTTGGATGACATCCCTTAAAGGAACCTTCATTCGTCGTTAGTCTGTCGGTAGAAGAGGATGTGTCAGGTTAGGAACAGTCCAGAAGAAGACCCAAATGCTAGGGCGAACTTAAACAACACCCTTGCACTCTAAGTTTAATCCAGGACGTGACCCCACGACAACCTCTAAAAAACAATGTACTCACGATGTGGAGCAGGGTTAGCCTGATATCAGCCAAATAGACTTCTGAGTAAGGAACTGGTTACAGGAAAAGTCTTCCACAGAATCAGGAGAGCAGGGATAGTCACTTATACTCAGACAGAGGAAGGGTAAACAAGAAACAGTTAATAATGCAGGAGTAGGTAACTTGTTATCAGGCAGTTTGAGGGTTAATACTGTGTAGTCAGTCCTTGAAGAGTTTGGCAACAGGTTATCAGACAGTTTGTAGGTTAATACTGAATAGTCATTACATGCAGAGTTAGAAAACAGGATAACAGGTAGTTTATCAGTACTTGCAGGAATTGGCAACAGGTTGTCATGCAGTTTGAGAGTTTCACAGAATAGACAGTCTTTGCAATGTTTGGCAACAGGATATCAAGCAGTTTGAAGGTTTACACTGAATTAACAGTATTTGCAGAGTTTTGGCAACAGGTAAACAAGCAGATTGAGAGATTCACAGAATAAATAGTACTTGCAATGTTCGGCAACAGGTTATCAGGAAGTTAGAGGATTAACCCAGGATAGTCAGTCTTTGCAGAGTTTGGCAGTTAGAGAGATTCCACAGCGAAGTCCTCACAGGAGCCACAAAGAGTAACAAACAAACGGACACTGAAGAAAAAAGCCTGGTAGTGACATCATCAGGAAGGGGCGGCTCAGACTACCTGTCAATCAAGCACACAGAGAGGACAGCTGGAGCTTCCCAGCAGCCGAGCATGACAGGATGGCTCCGCGTCGGCTCCTTTGAAGATGGCTCCGCTCCGGATGGATGAAGATTGAAGACGCCAAATGGATTAACACTTCTACCGGATTGAAGACCTCTTCTTGCCCCGCTTGGATGAAGACTTCTACCGGATGAAGGATCTCCTCTGCGCACCTTGGATGAAGAATTCGGCTCGGCTGAGTGAAGACGACTCAAGGTAGGATGATCTTCAGGGGGTTAGCGATAGGTTTATTTAAGGGGGGTTTGGGTGGGTTAGAGTAAGGGTATGTGGGTGGTGGGTTGTAATGTTGGGGGGGGGTATTGTATTTTTATTTTCAGGTTAAAGAGCTGATTACTTTGGGGCAATGCCCTGCAAAAAGCCCTTTTAAGGGCTGGTAAAAGAGCTGATTACTTTTGTATTTTAGAATAGGGTAGAGCATTTTTTATTTTGGGGGGATTTTTTATTTTATTAGGGGGCTTAGATTAGGTGTAATTAGTTTAAACTGCTTGTAATTCTTTTTTATTTTTTGTAATTTAGTGTTTGTTTTTATTTGTATTATAGAAGTTTATTTTATTGTATTTTATTTTAGGTAATTGTAAGTAATTTATTTAATTAATTTAATGATAGTGTAGTGTTAGGTTTAATTGTAACTTAGGTTAGGATTTATTTTACATGTAATTTTGTATTTATTTTAACTAGGTAGCTATTAAATAGTTATTAACTATTTAATAGCTATTGTACCTAGTTAAAATAAATACAAAGTTGTCTGTAAAATAAAGATAAATCCTAAAATAGCTACAATGTAATTATTAATTATATTGTAGCTATATTAGGGTTTATTTTATAGGTAAGTATTTAGTTTTAAATAGGAATAATTTAGTTAATTTTAGAAATATTTAGTTTAATATAAATTATATTTATGTTAGGGGGTGTTAGGGTTAGAGTTAGGTTTAGGGGTTAATAACTTTATTATAGTAGCGGCGACGGTGCAGGCGGGAGATTAGGGGTTAATAATTGTAGGTAGGTGGCGGCGATGTTAGGGAGGGCAGATTAGGGGTTAATACTATTTATTCTAGTGTTTGCGAGGCGGGAGTGCGGCGGTTTAGGGGTTAATACATTTATTATAGTGGCGGCAAGGTCCGGTCGGCAGATTAGGGGTTAATAAGTGTAGTTAGGTAGCGGCGACGTTGGGGTGAGCAGATTAGGGGTTAATACATTTTAGGGGTACATAGGTAGTTTATGGGTGTTAGTGTACTTTAGAGCACAGTAGTTAAGAGCTTTATATTCACGCGTTAGCCCATAAAGCTCTTAACTACTGACTTTTTTTGTCGTTAGGAGTCTTGTCGGTAGAGGGTCTACCGCTCACTTCTCCCAAGACTCCAAATACCGGCGTTAGGCAGATCCCATTGAAAAGATAGGATACGCAATTGGCGTAAGGGGATCTGCGGTAGCCTGGAATCGCGGTAGGGAAGTGAGCGGTAGACCCTTTCCTGTCTGACTCTAAATACCAGCGTGCGGTAAAAAGCAGTGTTAGGACCCCTTAACGCTGCTTTTGACGGCTAATGCAGAACTCTAAATCTAGGTGAAAGTTTGCACAAATATAGCCATCACTACAGAAGGTTTTCACAAGTGTAAGCATCACTACAGGAGATGTGCACGTGAATAGCTATCACTACAGGAGTTGTGCACATGTATATCCATCACTACAGGAGATGTGCACATGTATTATCCATCACTACAGGAGGTGTGCACAAGTATTAGCCATCACTACAGGAGTTGTGCACAAGTATTAGCCATCACTACAGGAGGTGTGCACATGTATTAGCCATACCTACAGGAGGTGTGCACAAGTATTAGCCATTACAACATGAAATGTGCACAAGTATTAGTCATCACTACAGGAGGTGTACACAAGTATTAAAACAAAAAGTATAGTGACCAGCGCCAATTATAAAATACTACACACTCCAACTAGAATATAGGATTCCCTCTGCAAGCCTATAAAAAATTCTACATATAACTAAAAATATACTAGGGAGCGCTCACAAGAGCTTAAGAGTAGTGATGTCCCGAACTGTTCGCCGGCGAACAGTTCGCCGTGAACTTAGCTTGTTCGCGTTCGCCGATACGGGCGAACATATACGATGTTCGATCCGCCCCCTATGTGTCATCATTGAGGAAACTTTGACCCTGTATGTCACAGCCTTCTGACACATTAGAGCCAATCAGCATCAGACACTCCCTCACAGACACTCCCAGCTTCTTGGCAGCAGCCATTTTAGACTCTTTGCTTTGTTAGTGAGAGGACCTTTTGTGTTGCTGCTGCTGACATTATAAGGAAATAGATAGCTAGGCTAGTGTATTTAGTGTCCACTACAGTCCTGAAGGACTCATCTCTGCTGCAAGGACAGCACCCCAAAAAGCCCTTTTTAGGGCTTATAACTTCAGTCGTTTTTTTGTTTTTTTTCTTTGTATTTTTATTTGCATTTGCCTGGCTTTCAGCCTGTGTGTGAGGCTCACAGCATATACTGTGATTAGTGCCACCACTGATATCTGCTTAACATTAGTTTAAATTTAACCAACAAAAATTTGAAATTATTTTGCTAGTGTAATTTATTTTCATTTTCTATCAGGCCTGTGTCTCAGGCTCACACAGCATAAACTGTGGTTCATTGCTCTGTGCCAGCCACCACTCATATCTGCTTATAACATTATTTTAAATTAAAAAAAACTTTAAAATCATTTTGCTAGTGTAATGTAATTTCATTTTCTATCAGGCCTGTGTGTTTTGCTGACTTACAGAGCTTACTGTGTTTAATTGCTGCCCTCCCTAGTCTATCAGCCAAGACTCATATGTGCTTAACTTTTTTTTAAAATCCCAAAAAAAAAACTTTAAATCATTTTCCTAGTGTAATCTAATTTTATTTTCTATCAGGCCTGTGTGTATCTGACTTACACAGCATACTGTGTTTAATTGCTGCCCTCCCTAGTCTAGTGCTTAACCTTTTTCTTTAAATTAAAAAAAAAAAACCTTTAAATCATTTTGCTAGTGTTATCTAATTTTATTTTCTATCAGGCCTGTGTGTTTATCTGACTTACAGAGCCTACTGTGGTTAATTGATGCCCTACCAAGGCTAGCAGCCACGACTCATATGTGCTTAACCTTTTTCTTTAAATTAAAAAAAAACCTTTAAATCATTTTGCTAGTGTAATCTATTTTTATTTTCTATCAGGCCTGTGTGATTTGCTGACTTACAGAGCATACTGTGTTTAATTGCTGCCCTCCATAGTCTATCAGCCATGACTCATATGTGCTTAACCTTTTTTTAAATTCCAAAAAAAACCACTTTAAATTATTTTGCAAGTGTAATCTAATTTCATTTTCTATCAGGCCTGTGTCTTTCTCACTTACACAGCATACTGTGGTAAATTGCTGCCCTACCTACCAGCCACGACTCATATCTGCTTTACATTATTTTAAAGTAAAAAAAAAAATTTAAATCATTTTGCTAGTGTAATTTAATTTCTTTTTCCATCAGGTCTGTGTGTTTCTGGCCCACATCATATAGTGTGACACAGATTAATTTTTTTTTCCACCACTTATATCTGGTGTAACAACATTAGTGTAAATTTTATGTTAATTTTTTTTTTTACATCAGTCCTCTTCTAGTGTTATTTAATTTTAGTTGCCAGGCCAGCCAGGCTGCCATTAGTGCCAGCCTGTGTGTCAGGCTGCCATCATTTACTGTGCCTACTTCCATCCTCAGTGCCAGTCCACGACTCCTATCTGGTGTAACATAATATTAAATTTTGTAAAAAAAAAACTTTTACATCACTCTTCGAGTGTTATTTAATCTTAGTTCACAGGCCAGCCTGCCACCACTAGTGCCAGCCTGTGTGTCAGGCTGCCAGCACATACTGTGCCTAGTTCTATCCTGAGTGCCATTACTCCTATCTGTCGTAACATTTTTGTAACTTTTGTAAAAACTAACTGTTACATCACTCAGCTATTGTTATTTAATTGCAGTTGCCTGCCTGCCAGCGTGTGTGCCAGGCCCACTTGCCAACTAGTTACACCAATCATATTTGTTATAACAGTAGTGCAAATATTTAAAATAAAATATTTTTTGACTGTGAATCATCGGCCTGCTAGTGCAATTGAATTGCAGTTGCCTGCCAGCCAGCGTGTGTGCCAGGCCCACTTGCCAACTGGTGCCACCAATCATATTTGTTATAACAGTAGTTTAAATATTAAAAATAATAAATTTTTGACTCTGAAACATCAGTCTGCTAGTGTAATCCAATTGCGGTTGCCTGCCTGCCTGCCAGCGTGTGTGCTAGGCCCACTTGCTGCCAACTATTTCCACCAATCATATTTGTTATAACAGTATAGTAAATATTTAGAATAAATATTTTTTTGCCTGTGATTCATCAGTCTGCTAGTGCCTTTGAATTGCAGTTGCCTGCCTGCCTGCCTGCCTGCCAGCATGTGTGCCAGGCCACTTGCCAACTAGTTACACCAATCATATTTGTTCTAACAGTATTATAAATATTTAAAATAAAAAATTCTTAGATTGTGAATCATCAGTCTGCTAGTGCCATTGAATTGCAGTTTCCTGCCTGCCAGCGTGTGTGCCAGGCCCACTAGCAAACTAGTGCCACCAATCATATTTCTTGTAACAGTCTTGAAAATTTTTTAAATCATAACTTTTTTGACTGTGTATCTTCAGTCTCCTAGTGCCATTGAATTGCAGTTGCCTGCCTGCCAGCCTGTGTGCCAGGCTGTGGTATTCTGAGCTTCGTATTTAAGTAAACAAGTATTTGCACATTGGTTATAAAGGTTAGCTCTAAAATTAGAGCTTGTTGCTCTTTTTTGTAGTAATCAGAAAACAACTTCTATGTAGCCTGATTAAACAATATGAGACATTTAATATATGATGAATTTGTATATTAACTACTGACTTAAGTGTTAATAAATATAAGGAATATTTAATATAATATATATCTTATGTTCAAGATATATATATATATAACCGGAGGCCACAGATGAAAAAGAAATACTGACAAGCTCAGAATCTGAATTGGTAGAAACAAATGATTCTTCTTACTTCACGCAATCACACACAGCCTAAAATATTTACAAGTTCAGACATTCCACAGACATACAATGTTTGTTCATATTGGATGTTGCAGGTAATAGGAGATGCCCATTAATTCAGTATGGTAACAAAAACAAGCAGGTGAGAAGTTTAAAGGCTTTAGCATTGTTCGTATACGTTACCACCTTGAGGACCGTGATATTTCTGTTACCGCATTGGAAGATCCGTGTTTGGAGAGGCAGCGTGTGTGAATGCGGCTTACTTCCGGGTAGCGGTGAAAAAGTAGATCCGGCCGTTGAATGATCCAAAGTCGGTAATGACAAAGTAACGATTTGAGCATAAGAGATTCAAGACGCAGCTAGAGTAAACAAAGTAAACCACCTTGCACAGGATACAAGCAATAGGAGACCTGAGATAAGGAAAGCTACACCAGAGTAGCTAAGACTTCAATAATCAGGCAGTAAATGAGTGTTACAGGTAGTCCTTATATAGGGTGGAGACCAAATAGGAGGGGTTATAGTTAAAGGTATACCACATCTCCCCCCCTTCAAGGAAGCACCCCAGGGGTTTCCAAACTAGGTTTCTCAGGATAGCGGCGATGAAAATTTCGTAGAAGACGGGGAGTGCGAAGATCAGAATGAAGCTGCCAAGAGTTATCCTCCGAACCATAACCTTTCCATTTCACAAGATACTCTAACCTCTTCCTATGGATCCTAGAATCCAATACAGCTTCAACTTCATACTCCTCTCGATCATCAACGAGTATTGGAGGTGGTCGAGACAAGGAGAGAGACTGAGGTGAAGGAAGATATGGCTTTAACAGAGAGACATGAAAAGAGGGGTGAATCTTAAAATCCTGGGGAAGCTCTAATCTCACAGCATTGAGGTTGATTATTTTAGAAATCTTAAAAGGACCCAAATATTGATTTGCTAACTTTTTGCTAGGAACTGACAGTTTGAGATTCTTTGTCGAGAGTAGTACCAAATCTCCAATCTGATAAGCCGGGCTAGCAGTGTGATGGGTATCATATAACCTTTTTTGATAATCTTTAGCTTCCGAAAGATGTTTTTTCAGGATGTTAAGTCTTTCTTGTAGGGTAGTTGCGAAATCCAATGCTGAGGGAGAGTTCACTTGTTGAGAGGACAATGAAATAGTAGTAGGATGATATCCATAAGTAACGAAGAATGGGGATAGTTTAGTAGATGTAGAAGTAGTATTGTTATAACAGAATTCAGCCAAAGGTAAATAGGATGACCAGTCATCCTGCAGATGAGATATATAACAACGAAGATATTGCTCAAGGGTTTGGTTGAGTCGTTCTGTAAGGCCATTTGTCTGAGGGTGAAAAGCAGTCGAGTATCTAGAATCAATTTTGATTAACTTACATAGGGATCTCCAAAAATTAGAGGTAAACTGTGTACCACGATCAGTTATTATAACTTTGGGCAGTCCATGTAAGCGAACTATGTTGTCTAGGAAAACGTGAGCTGTAGTGAAAGCTGTAGGGAGACCTTTTAGGGGAATGTAATGAGCCAGTCTTGTTAAATGATCAATGACAACTAAAATAGTATTGTAATGGTGGGATTCAGGTAACTCGACAATAAAGTCCATTGATATGGTACTCCAGGGTTTGTCAGGAATAGGCAGAGGAGATAAAAGACCTGATGGTCTTTTGTGTGTTAACTTGTTTCTGGCACAGGTATCACAATGTTTTACATAGTTTGTAATATAGGTATCCATGAGTGGCCACCAATAATTTCTCCTGGTTAGGTCTATAGTTTTAGAAATACCTGGATGGCCTGCTAGTGTCCCGTCATGGGTTTGTTTAAGAATAGAAGATCTAATTTGTTTGGGGATATATAGTTTAGAATTATGATAGAAAAGACCAGTCTTGGAATCTTTTTGACAGTCTATTCCAAGGGGTGGTTCATGTTTTAATTCTTTTAAGATCTCCTCTTCTAAAGGTGTTAATAAACCTATAATTTTTTCTTTTGGAATGATTTGGTAAATTTGATTATGAGTGTCTTGTTCATGTAATCTAGAGAGGGCATCGGCTTTGGTATTTAAATGTCCTGGTCTGTAGGTTAAGAGAAAATCGAAACGATCAAAAAATATAGACCATCTTGCTTGTCTTGCAGACAAGGTCTTACTTGTTTTTAGAAATTCAAGATTTTTATGGTCAGTATAAATCTTAAAAGGTAGCTTAGAACCTTCTAATAAATGTCTCCAATGATCTAGAGCACGTTTTATAGCTAGAAGTTCTTTATCTCCTATGCTATAGTTTTTCTCAGCACTAGTTAACATTTTTGAATAGAAAGCAATAGGATGAATCTCAGTCTTGTTCTTATCTTGTTGTGATAAAACTGCACCGATACCTGAGTCGGATGCATCTACTTCAAGGATAAATTCTGAATCAAAATCTGGCATAACTAGAATGGGAGCTGTAGTAAAATTTTCTTTCAATTTATTAAAGGCAAGACTAGCGGATTCGGTCCACTTAAATCTTTGTTTTTCACTAGTGAGTGTTGTTAATGGTTTAACGATTGAAGAGAAATTTTTTATAAACTTCCTATAAAAATTCGCAAAACCAATGAATCGTTGTACAGATTTTGTGGAAGTAGGAGTAGGCCAATTTAGAATTGCTGATACCTTCTCTGGATCCATTTGAATTTTGTTGGGACTGATGATGTAACCCAAGAATTTTATTTCTGTGACATGAAAGGAACATTTTTCCAGTTTAGCATATAGTTTGTGTTCTTTTAAACGAGTTAATACCCAGCGTACATGTTTTTCATGCTCTTGAGGTGTTCTAGAATAAATTAATATGTCGTCAAGGTATATTATGACACAAACGTCTATCAGGTCACGAAAGATCTCATTTATAAAAAACTGAAAAGTTGCCGGAGCATTACTCAGACCAAAAGGCATTACATTATACTGGAAAAGGCCATATCTGGTCCTGAATGCCGTTTTCCATTCGTGACCTTCTTTAATTCTAATCAAATTATAAGCTCCCTTTAAATCTAATTTGGTGTAAATAGTTGCACCAGTTAGACGTTCCAAAAGTTCAGGTATTAAAGGTAACGGGTATCTGTTTTTTATTGTGATGTTATTTAATGCTCTATAATCAATAATAGGCCTTATGGTACCATCCTTGTTTCTTACTAGAAACATACCTGCAGCTGCAGGGGATGTGGAGTGTGAAATAAATCCCTTACGTAAATTTTCGTCTAAGTAGTTTCTTATATACTGGAGTTCCTCTTGAGAGAGGGGATAGATCTTACCATGAGGGATTTTGGAACCAGGTATTATATCGATAGGACAGTCAAACTCCCTATGAGGTGGAAGGTTTTCTGCCTCTTTTAAATTAAATACATCTGCCAAATCCTGATAACACGAGGGTAAACCAATATCAAGTGACGCTATGGTTTGATGTGGATAACAAGTTTGGGAACAAAAAGCAGAATCTAATGTTACCTTATTTGAAACCCAATTTATGTGAGGGTTGTGTTTCTTCAACCAAGGATAGCCTAGGATGAGAGTATGCTGATGTATGGTTATGAGATCAAAAGATAAATATTCAGTGTGTCCCTGCAATGATGTTACAAGCAGGGGAATAGTATGATGTGTAATAGGTCCTTGTTCTATTAATGAACCATCTATCAGCTTAATAGATACAGGATTTTGTTTACAAATAGTAGGTATTCGATTTTTATTTACATAAGTGGAATCAATGTAATTTCCGGATGCTCCTGAATCAATTAATGCCTTGGTTTGGATATTTTTCTGGTCCCACTGTAAAGAAATAGACAAAGTCATGTGTGTATCATTAGCTATGCTGTAAATAAAGTCACTGGTTTTTTTCTTACCATTCTTTTGTTTTTTCAACAAAGGACAAGTAGATACTACATGTTCTTTTTGAGCACAATATAAACAGAGATTTTCCAACCTCCTTCTAATTTTTTCCTCTGGTGGCAGAGGTCCTCTAAGTACACCAATCTCCATAGGGGTAGCACTGCCATGAGCTTTGTCATGACTTGTTGTGACTTGGTAAGGTCTTCTATATGAGGTATCATTAGAGGCCTTTTCTGCCCTCCTTTCTCTCAAACGACGATCTAAAGATGTACTTAATTTAATAAGACCATCAAGGGTATCTGGGATCTCAAGACGTGAAAGTTCATCTTTGAGTGTTTCAGATAAACCTAAACGATATTGATTTTTCAAACTGATTTCATTCCACTGAGAGTCCTCTGCCCACATCTGAAACTCAGTGGTATAATCCTCCACATTTCTCTTACCTTGTTTTAAAGACCTCAATCTCATTTCAGCATTTATTTGAGAATTTGAGTCTTGATATAGACTAGTTAAAGCAGAAAAAAAATCTTGTAATGAATCCAGGATATTGTTATTGTTTTCAAAAAACCTATTAGCCCAAGTCCTGGGTTCACCTTGTAGGAAAGATATTGTGGTACAAACTTTAATCCGCTCAGTATGATAAGTCTTAGGTCTAAGAGAAAATAATAAATTACAGGCATTCTTAAATTCCCTGAACTCAGAACGTTTCCCTGAAAAAGGTTGTGGATAATTAATATGAGGTTCAGGTGTGTCATGAGGCTTTTGTGTAACAAAATCTTTAACTATAGTTTTCAGTGCAGCATTTTCAGTCTGCACTTCTGTCACAGCTCTTGCTAAATAATCAAGTTTAAGGTAAACATTATTAAACTCCTTTTTTATTTCATTAGGATCCATAATGTTTAATTAATTCAAAATTCGGTTTTTTGGGCCTGATTATTATGTGGTATTCTGAGCTTCGTATTTAAGTAAACAAGTATTTGCACATTGGTTATAAAGGTTAGCTCTAAAATTAGAGCTTGTTGCTCTTTTTTGTAGTAATCAGAAAACAACTTCTATGTAGCCTGATTAAACAATATGAGACATTTAATATATGATGAATTTGTATATTAACTACTGACTTAAGTGTTAATAAATATAAGGAATATTTAATATAATATATATCTTATGTTCAAGATATATATATATATATATATAACCGGAGGCCACAGATGAAAAAGAAATACTGACAAGCTCAGAATCTGAATTGGTAGAAACAAATGATTCTTCTTACTTCACGCAATCACACACAGCCTAAAATATTTACAAGTTCAGACATTCCACAGACATACAATGTTTGTTCATATTGGATGTTGCAGGTAATAGGAGATGCACATTAATTCAGTATGGTAACAAAAACAAGCAGGTGAGAAGTTTAAAGGCTTTAGCATTGTTCGTATACGTTACCACCTTGAGGACCGTGATATTTCTGTTACCGCATTGGAAGATCCGTGTTTGGAGAGGCAGCGTGTGTGAATGCGGCTTACTTCCGGGTAGCGGTGAAAAAGTAGATCCGGCCGTTGAATGATCCAAAGTCGGTAATGACAAAGTAACGATTTGAGCATAAGAGATTCAAGACGCAGCTAGAGTAAACAAAGTAAACCACCTTGCACAGGATACAAGCAATAGGAGACCTGAGATAAGGAAAGCTACACCAGAGTAGCTAAGACTTCAATAATCAGGCAGTAAATGAGTGTTACAGGTAGTCCTTATATAGGGTGGAGACCAAATAGGAGGGGTTATAGTTAAAGGTATACCACATCTCCCCCCCTTCAAGGAAGCACCCCAGGGGTTTCCAAACTAGGTTTCTCAGGATAGCGGCGATGAAAATTTCGTAGAAGACGGGGAGTGCGAAGATCAGAATGAAGCTGCCAAGAGTTATCCTCCGAACCATAACCTTTCCATTTCACAAGATACTCTAACCTCTTCCTATGGATCCTAGAATCCAATACAGCTTCAACTTCATACTCCTCTCGATCATCAACGAGTATTGGAGGTGGTCGAGACAAGGAGAGAGACTGAGGTGAAGGAAGATATGGCTTTAACAGAGAGACATGAAAAGAGGGGTGAATCTTAAAATCCTGGGGAAGCTCTAATCTCACAGCATTGAGGTTGATTATTTTAGAAATCTTAAAAGGACCCAAATATTGATTTGCTAACTTTTTGCTAGGAACTGACAGTTTGAGATTCTTTGTCGAGAGTAGTACCAAATCTCCAATCTGATAAGCCGGGCTAGCAGTGTGATGGGTATCATATAACCTTTTTTGATAATCTTTAGCTTCCGAAAGATGTTTTTTCAGGATGTTAAGTCTTTCTTGTAGGGTAGTTGCGAAATCCAATGCTGAGGGAGAGTTCACTTGTTGAGAGGACAATGAAATAGTAGTAGGATGATATCCATAAGTAACGAAGAATGGGGATAGTTTAGTAGATGTAGAAGTAGTATTGTTATAACAGAATTCAGCCAAAGGTAAATAGGATGACCAGTCATCCTGCAGATGAGATATATAACAACGAAGATATTGCTCAAGGGTTTGGTTGAGTCGTTCTGTAAGGCCATTTGTCTGAGGGTGAAAAGCAGTCGAGTATCTAGAATCAATTTTGATTAACTTACATAGGGATCTCCAAAAATTAGAGGTAAACTGTGTACCACGATCAGTTATTATAACTTTGGGCAGTCCATGTAAGCGAACTATGTTGTCTAGGAAAACGTGAGCTGTAGTGAAAGCTGTAGGGAGACCTTTTAGGGGAATGTAATGAGCCAGTCTTGTTAAATGATCAATGACAACTAAAATAGTATTGTAATGGTGGGATTCAGGTAACTCGACAATAAAGTCCATTGATATGGTACTCCAGGGTTTGTCAGGAATAGGCAGAGGAGATAAAAGACCTGATGGTCTTTTGTGTGTTAACTTGTTTCTGGCACAGGTATCACAATGTTTTACATAGTTTGTAATATAGGTATCCATGAGTGGCCACCAATAATTTCTCCTGGTTAGGTCTATAGTTTTAGAAATACCTGGATGGCCTGCTAGTGTCCCGTCATGGGTTTGTTTAAGAATAGAAGATCTAATTTGTTTGGGGATATATAGTTTAGAATTATGATAGAAAAGACCAGTCTTGGAATCTTTTTGACAGTCTATTCCAAGGGGTGGTTCATGTTTTAATTCTTTTAAGATCTCCTCTTCTAAAGGTGTTAATAAACCTATAATTTTTTCTTTTGGAATGATTTGGTAAATTTGATTATGAGTGTCTTGTTCATGTAATCTAGAGAGGGCATCGGCTTTGGTATTTAAATGTCCTGGTCTGTAGGTTAAGAGAAAATCGAAACGATCAAAAAATATAGACCATCTTGCTTGTCTTGCAGACAAGGTCTTACTTGTTTTTAGAAATTCAAGATTTTTATGGTCAGTATAAATCTTAAAAGGTAGCTTAGAACCTTCTAATAAATGTCTCCAATGATCTAGAGCACGTTTTATAGCTAGAAGTTCTTTATCTCCTATGCTATAGTTTTTCTCAGCACTAGTTAACATTTTTGAATAGAAAGCAATAGGATGAATCTCAGTCTTGTTCTTATCTTGTTGTGATAAAACTGCACCGATACCTGAGTCGGATGCATCTACTTCAAGGATAAATTCTGAATCAAAATCTGGCATAACTAGAATGGGAGCTGTAGTAAAATTTTCTTTCAATTTATTAAAGGCAAGACTAGCGGATTCGGTCCACTTAAATCTTTGTTTTTCACTAGTGAGTGTTGTTAATGGTTTAACGATTGAAGAGAAATTTTTTATAAACTTCCTATAAAAATTCGCAAAACCAATGAATCGTTGTACAGATTTTGTGGAAGTAGGAGTAGGCCAATTTAGAATTGCTGATACCTTCTCTGGATCCATTTGAATTTTGTTGGGACTGATGATGTAACCCAAGAATTTTATTTCTGTGACATGAAAGGAACATTTTTCCAGTTTAGCATATAGTTTGTGTTCTTTTAAACGAGTTAATACCCAGCGTACATGTTTTTCATGCTCTTGAGGTGTTCTAGAATAAATTAATATGTCGTCAAGGTATATTATGACACAAACGTCTATCAGGTCACGAAAGATCTCATTTATAAAAAACTGAAAAGTTGCCGGAGCATTACTCAGACCAAAAGGCATTACATTATACTGGAAAAGGCCATATCTGGTCCTGAATGCCGTTTTCCATTCGTGACCTTCTTTAATTCTAATCAAATTATAAGCTCCCTTTAAATCTAATTTGGTGTAAATAGTTGCACCAGTTAGACGTTCCAAAAGTTCAGGTATTAAAGGTAACGGGTATCTGTTTTTTATTGTGATGTTATTTAATGCTCTATAATCAATAATAGGCCTTATGGTACCATCCTTGTTTCTTACTAGAAACATACCTGCAGCTGCAGGGGATGTGGAGTGTGAAATAAATCCCTTACGTAAATTTTCGTCTAAGTAGTTTCTTATATACTGGAGTTCCTCTTGAGAGAGGGGATAGATCTTACCATGAGGGATTTTGGAACCAGGTATTATATCGATAGGACAGTCAAACTCCCTATGAGGTGGAAGGTTTTCTGCCTCTTTTAAATTAAATACATCTGCCAAATCCTGATAACACGAGGGTAAACCAATATCAAGTGACGCTATGGTTTGATGTGGATAACAAGTTTGGGAACAAAAAGCAGAATCTAATGTTACCTTATTTGAAACCCAATTTATGTGAGGGTTGTGTTTCTTCAACCAAGGATAGCCTAGGATGAGAGTATGCTGATGTATGGTTATGAGATCAAAAGATAAATATTCAGTGTGTCCCTGCAATGATGTTACAAGCAGGGGAATAGTATGATGTGTAATAGGTCCTTGTTCTATTAATGAACCATCTATCAGCTTAATAGATACAGGATTTTGTTTACAAATAGTAGGTATTCGATTTTTATTTACATAAGTGGAATCAATGTAATTTCCGGATGCTCCTGAATCAATTAATGCCTTGGTTTGGATATTTTTCTGGTCCCACTGTAAAGAAATAGACAAAGTCATGTGTGTATCATTAGCTATGCTGTAAATAAAGTCACTGGTTTTTTTCTTACCATTCTTTTGTTTTTTCAACAAAGGACAAGTAGATACTACATGTTCTTTTTGAGCACAATATAAACAGAGATTTTCCAACCTCCTTCTAATTTTTTCCTCTGGTGGCAGAGGTCCTCTAAGTACACCAATCTCCATAGGGGTAGCACTGCCATGAGCTTTGTCATGACTTGTTGTGACTTGGTAAGGTCTTCTATATGAGGTATCATTAGAGGCCTTTTCTGCCCTCCTTTCTCTCAAACGACGATCTAAAGATGTACTTAATTTAATAAGACCATCAAGGGTATCTGGGATCTCAAGACGTGAAAGTTCATCTTTGAGTGTTTCAGATAAACCTAAACGATATTGATTTTTCAAACTGATTTCATTCCACTGAGAGTCCTCTGCCCACATCTGAAACTCAGTGGTATAATCCTCCACATTTCTCTTACCTTGTTTTAAAGACCTCAATCTCATTTCAGCATTTATTTGAGAATTTGAGTCTTGATATAGACTAGTTAAAGCAGAAAAAAAATCTTGTAATGAATCCAGGATATTGTTATTGTTTTCAAAAAACCTATTAGCCCAAGTCCTGGGTTCACCTTGTAGGAAAGATATTGTGGTACAAACTTTAATCCGCTCAGTATGATAAGTCTTAGGTCTAAGAGAAAATAATAAATTACAGGCATTCTTAAATTCCCTGAACTCAGAACGTTTCCCTGAAAAAGGTTGTGGATAATTAATATGAGGTTCAGGTGTGTCATGAGGCTTTTGTGTAACAAAATCTTTAACTATAGTTTTCAGTGCAGCATTTTCAGTCTGCACTTCTGTCACAGCTCTTGCTAAATAATCAAGTTTAAGGTAAACATTATTAAACTCCTTTTTTATTTCATTAGGATCCATAATGTTTAATTAATTCAAAATTCGGTTTTTTGGGCCTGATTATTATGTGGTATTCTGAGCTTCGTATTTAAGTAAACAAGTATTTGCACATTGGTTATAAAGGTTAGCTCTAAAATTAGAGCTTGTTGCTCTTTTTTGTAGTAATCAGAAAACAACTTCTATGTAGCCTGATTAAACAATATGAGACATTTAATATATGATGAATTTGTATATTAACTACTGACTTAAGTGTTAATAAATATAAGGAATATTTAATATAATATATATCTTATGTTCAAGATATATATATATATATATATAACCGGAGGCCACAGATGAAAAAGAAATACTGACAAGCTCAGAATCTGAATTGGTAGAAACAAATGATTCTTCTTACTTCACGCAATCACACACAGCCTAAAATATTTACAAGTTCAGACATTCCACAGACATACAATGTTTGTTCATATTGGATGTTGCAGGTAATAGGAGATGCACATTAATTCAGTATGGTAACAAAAACAAGCAGGTGAGAAGTTTAAAGGCTTTAGCATTGTTCGTATACGTTACCACCTTGAGGACCGTGATATTTCTGTTACCGCATTGGAAGATCCGTGTTTGGAGAGGCAGCGTGTGTGAATGCGGCTTACTTCCGGGTAGCGGTGAAAAAGTAGATCCGGCCGTTGAATGATCCAAAGTCGGTAATGACAAAGTAACGATTTGAGCATAAGAGATTCAAGACGCAGCTAGAGTAAACAAAGTAAACCACCTTGCACAGGATACAAGCAATAGGAGACCTGAGATAAGGAAAGCTACACCAGAGTAGCTAAGACTTCAATAATCAGGCAGTAAATGAGTGTTACAGGTAGTCCTTATATAGGGTGGAGACCAAATAGGAGGGGTTATAGTTAAAGGTATACCACACAGGCCCACTTGCCAACTAGTTACACCAATCATATTTGTTGTAACAGTATTGTTAATATTTAAAATAAAAAAATTGTTAGATTGTGAATCATCAGTTTGCTAGTGCCATTGAATTGCAGTTTACTCCTGCCTGCCAGCGTATGTGCCAGGCCCACTAGCCAACTAATGCCACCAATCATATTTCTTGTAACAGTATTGAAATTTTTTTAAATCATAACTTTTTTGACTGTGAATCTTCAGTCTCCTAGTGCCATTGAATTGCAGTTGCCTGCCTGCCAGCGTGTGTGCCAGGCCCATTTGCCAACTAGTTACACCAATCATATTTGTTGTAACAGTATTGTTAATATTTAAAATAAAAAATTGTTAGATTGTGAATCATCAGTTTGCTAGTGCCATTGAATTGCAGTTTCCTCCTGTCTGCCAGCGTGTGTGCCAGGCCCACTAGCCAACTAGTGGCACCAATCATATTTCTTGTAACATTATTGAAATTTTTTTAAATCATAACTTTTTTGACTGTGAATCTTCAGTCTCCTAGTGCCATTGAATTGCAGTTGCCTGCCTGCCAGCCTGTGTGCCAGGCCCACTTGCCAACTAGTTACACCAATCATATTTGTTGTAACAGTATTGTTAATATTTAAAATAAAAAATTGTTAGATTGTGAATCATCAGTTTGCTAGTGCCATTGAATTGCAGTTTCCTCCTGCCTTCCAAGCATGTGTGCCAGGCCCACTAGCCAACTAGTGCCACCAATCATATTTCTTGTAACAGTCTTGAATTTTTTTTAAATCATAACTTTTTTGACTGTGAATCTTCAGTCTCCTAGTGGCATTGAATTGCAGTTGCCTGCCTGCCTGCCAGCCTGTGTGCCAGGCCCACTTGCCAACTAGTTACACCAATCATATTTGTTGTAACAGTATTGTTAATATTTAAAATAAAAAAAATGTTAGATTGTGAATCATCAGTTTGCTAGTGCCATTGAATTGCAGTTTCCTCCTGCCTGCCAGCATGTGTGCCAGGCTCACTAGACAACTAGTGCCACCAATCATATTTCTTGTAACAGTATTGAAAATGTTTTAAATCATAACTTTTTTGACTGTGAATCTTCAGTCTCCTAGTGCCATTGAATTGCAGTTGCCTGCCTACCAGCCTGTGTGCCAGGCCCACTTGCCAACTAGTTACACCAATCATATTTGTTGTAACAGTATTGTTAATATTTAAAATAAAAAAATTGTTAGATTGTGAATCATCAGTTTGCTAGTGCCATTGAATTGCAGTTTCCTCCTGCCTGCCAGCATGTGTACCAGGCCCACTAGCCAACTAGTGCCACCAATCATATTTCTTGTAACAGTATTGACATTTTTTTAAATCATAACTTTTTTGACTGTGAATCTTCAGTCTCCTAGTGCCATTGAATTGCAGTTGCCTGCCTGCCAGCCTGTGTGCCAGGCCCACTTGCCAACTAGTTACACCAATCATATTTGTTGTAACAGTATTGTTAATATTTAAAATAAAAAATTGTTAGATTGTGAATCATCAGTTTGCTAGTGCCATTGAATTGAAGTTTCCTCCTGCCTTCCAAGCGTGTGTGCCAGGCCCACTAGCCAACTAGTGCCACCAATCATATTTCTTGTAACAGTCTTGAAAAAAAATTAAATCATAACTTTTTTGACTGTGAATCTTCAGTCTCCTAGTGCCATTGAATTGCAGTTGCCTGCCTGCCAGCCTGTGTGCCAGGCCCTCTTGCCAACTAGTTACACCAATCAAATTTGTTGTAACAGTATTGTTAATATTTAAAACAAAAAAATGTTAGATTGTGAATCATCAGTTTGCTAGTGCCATTGAATTGCAGTTTCCTCCTGCCTTCCAAGCGTGTGTGCCAGGCCCACTAGCCAGCTAGTGCCACCAATCATATTTCTTGTAACAGTCTTGAAAAAAATTTAAATCATAACTTTCTCCTGTTAAGTGTAGTCAGTCCACGGGTCATCATTACTTATGGGATATTAACTCCTCCCCAACAGGAAGTGCAAGAGGATCACCCAAGCAGAGCTGCCACACAGCTCCTCCCCTCTACGTCACACCCAGTCATTCTCTTGCACCCAACTGTTTTAAATCATAACTTTTTTGACTGTGAATCTTCAGTCTCCTAGTGCCATTGAATTGCAGTTGCCTGCCTACCAGCCTGTGTGCCAGGCCCACTTGCCAACTAGTTACACCAATCATATTTGTTGTAACAGTATTGTTAATATTTAAAATAAAAAAATTGTTAGATTGTGAATCATCAGTTTGCTAGTGCCATTGAATTGCAGTTTCCTCCTGCCTGCCAGCATGTGTACCAGGCCCACTAGCCAACTAGTGCCACCAATCATATTTCTTGTAACAGTATTGAAATTTTTTTAAATCATAACTTTTTTGACTGTGAATCTTCAGTCTCCTAGTGCCATTGAATTGCAGTTGCCTGCCTGCCAGCCTGTGTGCCAGGCCCACTTGCCAACTAGTTACACCAATCATATTTGTTGTAACAGTATTGTTAATATTTAAAATAAAAAATTGTTAGATTGTGAATCATCAGTTTGCTAGTGCCATTGAATTGAAGTTTCCTCCTGCCTTCCAAGCGTGTGTGCCAGGCCCACTAGCCAACTAGTGCCACCAATCATATTTATTGTAACAGTCTTGAAAAAAAATTAAATCATAACTTTTTTGACTGTGAATCTTCAGTCTCCTAGTGCCATTGAATTGCAGTTGCCTGCCTGCCAGCCTGTGTGCCAGGCCCTCTTGCCAACTAGTTACACCAATCAAATTTGTTGTAACAGTATTGTTAATATTTAAAACAAAAAAATGTTAGATTGTGAATCATCAGTTTGCTAGTGCCATTGAATTGCAGTTTCCTCCTGCCTTTCAAGCGTGTGTGCCAGGCCCACTAGCCAGCTAGTGCCACCAATCATATTTCTTGTAACAGTCTTGAAAAAAATTTAAATCATAACTTTCTCCTGTTAAGTGTAGTCAGTCCACGGGTCATCATTACTTATGGGATATTAACTCCTCCCCAACAGGAAGTGCAAGAGGATCACCCAAGCAGAGCTGCCACACAGCTCCTCCCCTCTACGTCACACCCAGTCATTCTCTTGCACCCAACTAATAGATAGGATGTGTGAGAGGACTG
This sequence comes from Bombina bombina, assembly GCF_027579735.1. Classification (NCBI taxonomy): domain Eukaryota; kingdom Metazoa; phylum Chordata; class Amphibia; order Anura; family Bombinatoridae; genus Bombina; species Bombina bombina. The sequence goes on along the minus strand of NC_069504.1, from coordinate 15,335,518 downwards.
TGGTGATTAAACTTAGTTTTTTATATCTTCAATCAAAAGTTTGTTATTTTAAACGACACCGGAGTGTGTTGTTTCCTTCTCAGGCAGAATTTGAAGAAGAATCTACCTGAGTTTTTTGTATATGATCTTAGCGGACGTAACTAAGATCCGTTTGCTGTTCTCGGCCATTCTGAGGAGTAAGGTAACTTCAGATCAGGGGACAGCGGGCAGGTCCACCTGCAAAGAGGTATGTTGCAGTATATTATTTTCTAAGGAATGGAATTGACTTTGAAAATACTGCTAATACCGATATAATGTAAGTACAGCCTTAAATGCAGTAGTAGCAACTGGTATCAGGCTGACATGTATATATGTTTACACTTAAGTATTTCTGGGGAATGGCACTTCACTGGGAAAATACTGTATGCATATAACTTTTAGCCTAACTTGCAGTGTGAGCGACTAGCAGCAGGCTTTTTAATGACATCTCATATATTAGATTTTAAACGTTTACTGGCATGTTAAATCGTTTAATGATCTGAGGTACTTGGTGAAAATTGTTTTGGGCTTTATTTTCCACATGGCTGTCGTTGTTTTAAATTAAAACAGTTTACTGAGCTTCCATCACTGTTGTAGTGTGAGTGGGAGGGGCCTATTTTGGCGCTTTTACTACGCAACAGAAATTCAGTCACAGTCTGTCTTTTTCTCCCTGCATGATCCAGGACGTCTCCACAGAGCTCAGGGGTCTTCAAAACTAGTTTTGAGGGAGGTAATCACTCACAGCAGACCTGTGAGACTGTGCTTGACTGTGATAAAAACGCTTATATTGTCAATTGTTATACGTTTTTTTCTGATATTAAGGGTTAATCATCCATTGCTAATGTGTGCAATCCTTTGCTAAATTTGGTTTATATAACTAATCAGGTTCATTTTTATTCAACTGTGTCAGTTTTTTGTGTGCTTCTTAAAGGCACAGTAACGTTTTTACATATTGCTTGTAAATTTAGTTGAAAAGTATTTCCAAGCTTGCTAGTCTAATTGCTAGTTTGTTTAAACATGTCTGACACAGAGGAAACTCTTTGTGCAATATGTTCAAAAGCCAAGGTGGAGCCCAATAGAAATTTATGTTCTAATTGCATTGATGCTACTTTAAATAAAAGTCAATCTGTACGTGTTAAGCAACATTCACCAGACAACGAGGGGGAAGTTATGCCGACTAACTTGCCTCACGTGTCAGTACCTGCATCTCCCGCTCAGGAGGTGCGTGATATTGTAACGCCAAGTACATCAGGGCGGCCATTACAAATCACTTTACAAGACATGGCTAATGTTATGACTGAAGTTTTGTCTAAATTGCCAGAACTTAGAGGTAAACGTGATCACTCTGGGATGAGAACAGAGTATACTGATAATGCTAGGGCCATGTCTGATACTGTGTCACAATATGCAGAGCATGAGGACGGAGAGCTTCATTCTGCGGGTGACGGATCTGATCCAAATAAATTGGATTCAGACATTTCAAATTTTAAGTTTAAGTTGGAAAACCTCCGTGTATTGCTAGGGGAGGTGTTAGCGGCTCTGAATGATTGTAACACAGTTGCAATCCCAGAGAAAATGTGTAGGTTGGATAAATATTTTGCGGTACCGACGAGTACTGACGTTTTTCCTATACCTAAGAGACTTACTGAAATTATTACTAAGGAGTGGGACAGACCCGGTGTGCCTTTCTCACCCCCTCCTATATTCAGAAAAATGTTTCCAATAGACGCCACCACACGGGACTTATGGCAAACGGTCCCTAAGGTGGAGGGAGCAGTTTCTACTTTAGCTAAGCGTACCACTATCCCGGTGGAGGATAGCTGTGCCTTTTCAGATCCAATGGATAAAAAGTTAGAGGGTTACCTTAAGAAAATGTTTGTTCAACAAGGTTTTATATTACAACCCCTTGCATGCATTGCGCCTGTCACGGCTGCGGCAGCATTTTGGTTTGAGTCTCTGGAAGAGACCCTTGACTCAGCGACATTAGATGAGATTTCACTTAAGCTTAAAACCCTTAAGCTAGCTAATTCATTTATTTCTGATGCCGTAGTACATTTAACTAAACTTACGGCTAAGAATTCCGGATTCGCCATTCAGGCACGCAGAGCGCTGTGGCTAAAATCCTGGTCAGCTGATGTAACTTCTAAATCGAAACTACTTAACATACCTTTCAAGGGGCAGACTTTATTCGGGCCCGATTTGAAAGAAATTATCGCTGATATTACGGGAGGTAAAGGCCATGCCCTGCCTCAAGACAGAGCCAAACCCAGGGCTAGACAGTCTAATTTTCGTGCCTTTCGTAATTTCAAGGCAGGAGCAGCTTCAACTTCCTCTGCTCCAAAACAGGAAGGAGCTGTTGCTCGCTACAGACAAGGCTGGAAACCTAACCAGGCCTGGAACAAGGGCAAGCAGGCCAGAAAGCCTGCTGCTGCCCCTAAGACAACATGAAGTGAGGGCCCCCGATCCGGTAACGGATCTAGTGGGGGGCAGACTCTCTCTCTTCGCCCAGGCTTGGGCAAGAGATGTCCAGGATCCCTGGGAGTTGGAGATCATATCTCAGGGATATCTTCTGGACTTCAAAGCTTCTCCTCCACAAGGGAGATTTCACCTTTCAAGGTTGTCAACAAACCAGATAAAGAAAGAGGCGTTTCTACGCTGTGTACAAGACCTTTTACTAATGGGAGTGATCCATCCAGTTCCGCGGTCGGAACACGGACAAGGGTTTTACTCAAATCTGTTTGTGGTTCCCAAAAAAGAGGGAACCTTCAGACCAATATTGGATTTAAAGATCCTAAACAAATTCCTAAGAGTTCCATCATTCAAGATGGAAACTATTCGGACAATCTTACCCATGATCCAAAGAGGTCAGTACATGACCACAGTGGATTTAAAGGATGCTTACCTTCACATACCGATTCACAGAGAACATTACCGGTATCTAAGGTTTGCCTTCCTAGACAAGCATTACCAATTTGTAGCTCTTCCCTTCGGGTTGGCTACGGCTCCAAGAATCTTTACAAAGGTTCTGGGTTCTCTTCTGGCGGTACTAAGACCACGAGGAATTTCGGTAGCTCCGTACCTAGACGACATTCTGATACAAGCGTCAAGCTTTCAAACTGCCAAGTCTCATACTGGCATTTCTAAGATCACATGGGTGGAAAGTAAACGAGGAGAAGAGTTCTCTCTTACCACTCACAAGAGTTCCCTTCTTGGGGACTCTTATAGATTCTGTTGAAATGAAAATTTACCTGACAGAGGACAGGTTAACAAAGCTTCTAAATGCTTGCCGTGTCCTTCATTCCATTCAACACCCGTCAGTGGCTCAATGCATGGAGGTAATCGGCTTAATGGTAGTGGCAATGGACATAGTTCCTTTTGCACGCCTGCACCTCAGACCGCTGCAATTGTGCATGCTAAGTCAGTGGAATGGGGATTACTCAGATTTGTCCCCTACGCTGAATCTGGATCAGGAGACCAGAGATTCTCTTCTATGGTGGCTTTCTCGGCCACATCTGTCCAGGGGGATGCCCTTCAGCAGGCCAGACTGGACAATTGTAACTACAGACGCCAGCCTTCTAGGTTGGGGCGCTGTCTGGAATTCCCTGAAGGCTCAGGGATCATGGACTCAAGAGGAGAGTCTCCTTCCAATAAACATTCTGGAATTGAGAGCAGTTCTCAATGCCCTTCTGGCTTGGCCTCAGTTAGAAACTCTGAGGTTTATCAGGTTTCAGTCGGACAACATCACGACTGTGGCTTACATCAACCATCAGGGAGGGACAAGAAGTTCCTTAGCGATGATGGAAGTATCAAAGATAATTCGCTGGGCAGAGTCTCACTCTTGCCATCTGTCAGCGATCCACATCCCAGGAGTGGACAACTGGGAGGCGGATTTCCTAAGTCGCCAGACTTTTCATCCGGGGGAGTGGGAACTTCATCCGGAGGTCTTTGCCCAAATACTTCGTCGTTGGGGCAAACCAGATATGGATCTCATGGCGTCTCGCCGGAACGCCAAGCTTCCTCGTTACTGGTCCAGGTCCAGGGACCCGGGAGCGGTCCTGATAGATGCCTTGACAGCACCTTGGACCTTCAGGATGGCTTATGTGTTTCCACCCTTCCCGATGCTTCCTCGTTTGATTGCCAGAATCAAACAGGAGAAAGCATCAGTGATTCTAATAGCGCCTGCGTGGCCACGCAGGACCTGGTATGCAGATCTAGTGGACATGTCATCCTGTCCACCTTGGTCTCTGCCTCTGAGACAGGACCTTCTAATTCAGGGTCCTTTCAAACATCAAAATCTAATTTCTCTGAAGCTGACTGCATGGAAATTGAACGCTTAATTTTATCAAAGCGTGGATTTTCGGAGCCAGTAATTGATACCTTAATACAGGCTAGGAAACCTGTTACCAGGAAAATTTACCATAAAATATGGCGTAAATACTTACACTGGTGCGAATCCAAGGGTTACTCATGGAGTAAGGTTAGGATTCCTAGGATATTGTCTTTTCTACAAGAAGGTTTAGAAAAGGGTTTATCTGCTAGTTCGTTAAAGGGACAGATCTCAGCTCTGTCCATCCTTTTACACAAGCGTCTGTCAGAAGTTCCAGACGTTCAGGCTTTTTGTCAGGCTTTGGCCAGGATTAAGCCTGTGTTTAAATCTGTTGCTCCGCCGTGGAGCTTAAACTTAGTTCTTAACGTTTTACAGGGTGTTCCGTTTGAACCCCTTCACTCCATTGATATCAAGCTGTTATCTTGGAAAGTTCTGTTTTTAATGGCTATTTCCTCGGCTCGTAGAGTCTCTGAATTATCAGCCTTACATTGTGATTCTCCGTATCTGATTTTTCATTCAGATAAGGTAGTTCTGCGTACTAAACCTGGGTTCTTACCTAAGGTAGTCACTAACAAGAATATCAATCAAGAGATTGTTGTTCCATCATTGTGTCCTAACCCTTCTTCAAAGAAGGAACGACTTCTGCACAATCTAGATGTAGTCCGTGCCCTGAAATTTTATTTACAGGCAACTAAAGATTTTCGACAAACTTCTTCCCTGTTTGTCGTTTATTCTGGACAGAGGAGAGGTCAAAAAGCATCTGCTACCTCTCTATCCTTTTGGCTTCGTAGCATAATACGCTTAGCCTATGAGACTGCTGGACAGCAACCTCCTGAAAGGATTACAGCTCATTCTACTAGAGCTGTGGCTTCCACTTGGGCCTTTAAGAACGAGGCCTCTGTTGAACAGATTTGCAAGGCTGCAACTTGGTCTTCTCTTCATACTTTTTCCAAATTTTCCAAATTTGACACTTTTGCTTCTTCGGAGGCTGTTTTTGGGAGAAAGGTTCTTCAGGCAGTGGTTCCTTCCGTATAGAGATCCTGCCTGTCCCTCCCGTCATCCGTGTACTTAGCTTTGGTATTGGTATCCCATAAGTAATGATGACCCGTGGACTGACTACACTTAACAGGAGAAAACATAATTTATGCTTACCTGATAAATTCCTTTCTCCTGTAGTGTAGTCAGTCCACGGCCCGCCCTGTTTTTTAAGGCAGGTCTACATTTTTTAATTATTCTCCAGTCACCACTGCACCCTATAGTTTCTCCTTTCTCGTTTGGTTCTCGGTCGAATGACTGGGTGTGACGTAGAGGGGAGGAGCTGTGTGGCAGCTCTGCTTGGGTGATCCTCTTGCACTTCCTGTTGGGGAGGAGTTAATATCCCATAAGTAATGATGACCCGTGGACTGACTACACTACAGGAGAAAGGAATTTATCAGGTAAGCATAAATTATGTTTTTTTGACTGTGACTCTTCAGTCTCCTAGTGCCATTGAATTGCAGTTGCCTGCCTGCCAGCCTGTGTGCCAGGCCCACTTGCCAACTAGTTACACCAATCATATTTGTTGTAACAGTATTATTAATATTTAAAACAAAAAATTGTTAGATTGTGAATCATCAGTTTGCTAGTGCCATTGAATTGCAGTTTCCTCCTGCCTTCCAAGCGTGTGTGCCAGGCCCACTAGCCAACTAGTGCCACCAATCATATTTCTTGTAACAGTATTGAAAAAATAGTAAATCATAACTTTTTTGACTGTGAATCTTCAGTCTCCTAGTGCCATTGAATTGCAGTTTCCTGCCTGCCAGCCTGTGTGCCAGGCCCACTTGCCAACTAGTTACACCAATCATATTTGTTGTAACAGTATTGTTAATATTTAAAATAAAAAATTGTTAGATTGTGAATCATCAGTTTGCTAGTGCCATTGAATTGCAGTTTCCAACTAGTGCCACCAATCATATTTCTTGTAACAGTCTTGAAATTTTTTTAAATCATAACTTTTTTGACTGTGAATCTTCAGTCTCCTAGTGCCATTGAATTGCAGTTGCCTGCCAGCCTGTGTGCATTGCCCACTAGCCAACTAGTGCCACCAATCATATTTCTTGTAACAGTCTTGAAAATTTTTTAAATCATAACTTTTTTGACCGTGAATCTTCAGTCTCCTAGTGCCATTGAATTGCAGTTGCCTGCCAGCCTGTGTGCCAGGCCCACTTGCCAACTAGTTACACCAATCATATTTGTTGTAACAGTATTGTTAATATTTAAAATAAAAAAGTGTTAGATTGTGAATCATCAGTTTGCTAGTGCCATTGAATTGCAGTTTCCTCCTGCCTTCCAAGCGTGTGTGCCAGGCCCACTAGCCAACTAGTGCCACCAATCATATTTCTTGTAACAGTCTTGAAAAATTTTTAAATCATAACTTTTTTGACTGTGAATCTTCAGTCTCCTAGTGCCATTGAATTGCAGTTGCCTGCCTGCCAGCCTGTGTGCCAGGCCCTCTTGCCAACTAGTTACACCAATCATATTTGTTGTAACAGTATTGTTAATATTTAAAACAAAAAAATTGTTAGATTGTGAATCATCAGTTTGCTAGTGCCATTGAATTGCAGTTTCCTCCTGCCTTCCAAGCGTGTGTGCCAAGCCCACTAGCCAACTAGTGCCACCAATCATATTTCTTGTAACAGTCTTGAATTTTTTTTAAATCATAACTTTTTTGACTGTGACTCTTCAGTCTCCTAGTGCCATTGAATTGCAGTTGCCTGCCTGCCAGCTGTGTGCCAGGCCCACTTGCCAACTAGTTACACCAATCATATTTGTTGTAACAGTATTGTTAATATTTAAAACAAAAAAATTGTTAGATTGTGAATCATCAGTTTGCTAGTGCCATTGAATTGCAGTTTCCTCCTGCCTTCCAAGCATGTGTGCCAGGCCCACTAGCCAACTAGTGCCACCAATCATATTTCTTGTAACAGTATTGAAAAAATAGTAAATCATAACTTTTTTGACTGTGAATCTTCAGTCTCCTAGTGCCATTGAATTGCAGTTTCCTGCCTGCCAGCCTGTGTGCCAGGCCCACTTGCCAACTAGTTACACCAATCATATTTGTTGTAACAGTATTGTTAATATTTAAAATAAAAAATTGTAAGATTGTGAATCATCAGTTTGCTAGTGCCATTGAATTGCAGTTTCCTCCTGCCTGCCAGCATGTGTGTCAGGCCCACTAGCCAACTAGTGCCACCAATCATATTTCTTGTAACAGTCTTGAAATTTTTTTAAATCATAACTTTTTTGACTGTGAATCTTCAGTCACCTAGTGCCATTAAATTGCAGTTGCCTGCCTGCCAGCGTGTGTGCCAGGCCCACTTGCCGTTTCCAACTAGTGCCACCAATCATATTTGTTCTAACAGTATTGTGAATTTAAAAAAAAAAAAAAAAATTTGGACTAAGAAGCATGACTCAGCTAGTTTAATCTAATTGCAGTTGCCTTACTCCCAGCGTGTGTGCCAGACAGGCCCATTTGCCAACTAGTGCCAACAATCATATTTGTTGTCACAGTACTTCTAATATTTAAAAAATAAACATTTTTGACTTTGAAACATCAGTCTTTTTTTTTGTTGTCAGTCTCACAGCGTATACTGTGCCCACTTGCCCAGTGCCACCACTCATAATTTGTGTAATAGTATTGTAAGTGTCCATTTTAAAAAAAATGACAGACAGAGGCAGGCCACCCCGCAGGTTCTGTCGTGGTCGTGGTGCTGTGATTCCTTTAGACCCTACAAATATGCACATTGCTCAGACGCCGGGTGCCAGGGGGGACGCGAAAAGTTCTGAGGACGACCTAGTTGAATGGCTAACACTGGACACCCAATCTTCTAAAGCTTCCGCTCCTAGTCCTCCTAACCTTGACGCACCATCTACGTCCAGCTGTGCTTTGGGCACGTCTCAAGTGACCAGTGCCACTCGCCCGCCTGTCGCCACCACTAACACTAGCACCACAGCCGCTTCACTTGATCTGTCACATGAGTTATTGACACATCAGTTGGAAGAAATGAGTGATGCACAACCATCATTGACAGAGGATGTAGATAACAGTGATATGTCTCAGTCAGGCAGCATTACAGACATGGAGGTACGGTGTGATGATGATGATGTTGTACCCGCTGCTGCTTCCTTTCTTGATGTGTCAGATACAAGTGAAGCGGTTGATGATGATGTGTCGGTGGATGTCACGTGGGTGCCTGCTAGAAGAGAAGAAGAAGAGGGGGAAAGTTCAGATGGGGAGACAGAGAGGAGGAGGAGGAGACGAGTTAGAAGCAGGGGGAGGTCGTCGCAAGGAGCTAGTGGCACAGTCAGACAGCATGCATCGGCACCCGGGGTCAGCCAGACAGCACGCCGACGACCATCAATGCATGCTGTTGCCACCACCAGAATGCCATCATCGCAGAGCTCAGCAGTGTGGCATTTTTTTTGTGTGTCTGCCTCTGACAACAGCGATGCCATTTGCAACCTGTGCCAAAAGAAACTGAGTCGTGGGAAGTCCAACACCCACCTAGGTACAACTGCTTTGCGAAGGCACATGGTCTCCCATCACAAACGCCGATGGGAAGAACACATGAGTAGAAGCAGCACACAAACTGAAAGCCGCCCTCCTCCTCCTGCTCCAGCATCTTCAGCCACGTAAACCACTGCTGTCCTCCTTGCCACCTCTCAACCATCCTCCACTGAGTCTCTCTTACGTAGCAGTTCCTGGTCATCTGCCCACAGTCAGGTGTCTGTCAAGGACATGTTTGAGCGTAAGAAGTCAATTTCTCAAAGTCACCCCCTTGCCCGGCGTCTGACAGCTGGCTTGTCAGAACTCTTAGCCCGCCAGCTTTTACCATACAAGCTGGTGAAGTCTGATGCTTTCAAAAAATTTGTATCTATTGGGACACCGCAGTGGAAGGTACCTGGCAGAAATTTCTTTTCATAAAAGGCAATCCCAAACCTGTACTCTGTTGTGTGAAAGGAAGTAATGGCATGTCTGGCACACAGCATTGGGGCAAGGGTCCATATGACCACGGATAGCTGGTCTGCAAAGCATGGTCAGGGCAGGTATATCACCTACACTGCGCATTGGGTAAACCTGCTGACGTCTGACAAGCATGGAATGCGTGGCTCTGCAGAAGAGTTGGTGACACCGCCACGACTTGCAGGCAGGCCTGCTGCTACCTCCTCTACTCCTCCTACTCCATCCTCTTCCATAACCTCTTCCTCGGCTGAGTCCTCTTCTGCTTCTGCGTCTTGCTCCACTTCAATGGCACCCCCCAGCTCCCCAGGTACTATGCCACATCCCGGATACGGCAGTGTCACGCCGTCTTGGGGTTGACTTGCCTGAAAGCGGAGAGTCACAACGCACCAGCACTCCTGACCGCCCTGAATGCACAGGTGGATCAGTGGCTGACTCCGCACCAACTGGAGATTGGCAAGGTTGTTTCTGACAATGGAAGTAATTTGGTGGCAGCATTGAAATTGGGCAAGTTGACACATGTGCCGTGCATGGCACATGTGTGTAATCTGATTGTACAACGATTTGTGCATAAGTGTATCCAGGCTTACAGGACGTCCTGAAGCAGGCCAGGAAGGTGTGTGGCCATTTCAGGCGTTCCTACACGGCCATGGCGCACTTGTCCGATATCCAGCGTCGAAACAACCTGCCAGTGAGGCGCTTGATTTGCAACAGCCCGACACGGTGGAATTCAACACTCCTAATGTTTGACCGCCTGCTCCAACAAGAAAAAGCTGTTAATGAGTATTTGTATGACCGGGGTGCTAGGACAGCCTCAGGGGAGCTGGGGATTTTTTTGCCAAATTACTGGATGCTCATGCGCAATGCCTGTAGGCTCATGCGTCCTTTTGAGGAGGTGACAAACCTTGTCAGTCGCACCGAAGGCTCCATCAGCGACATCATACCATTTGTTTTCTTCCTGGAGCGTGCCCTGCGAAGAGTGCTGGATCAGGCCGTAGATGAGCGTGAAGAGGAAGAGTTGTGGTGTCCATCACCACCACAAACAGCCTTATCAGCATCGCTTGCTGGACCTGCGGCAACGCAGGAAGAGGATTGTGAGGAAGAGGAGTCAGAGGAGAAATGTGGCTTTGAGGAGGAGGAAGACCAAGCACAACAGGCATCCCAGGGTGCTCGTTGTTGTCACCTCTCTGGTACCCGTGGTGTTGTACGTGGCTGGGGGGAAGAAGATACCCTCAGTGACATCAGTGAGGAGGAGGAACGGGACATGATTACCTCAGCATCCAACCTTGTGCAAATGGGTTCTTTCATGCTGTCGTGCCTGTTGAGGGACCCTCGTATAAAAAAGCTGAAGGAGAACGACCTGTACTGGGTGTCCACGCTACTAGACCCCCGGTATAAGCATAAAGTGCCTGAAATGTTACCAAATTCCCGCAAGTCGGAAAGGATGGAGCATTTTAAAAATAAATTAAAAACTATGCTTTACACAGCGTATAAGGGTGATGTCACAGCACAACGGGAATCTAACAGGGGAAGAGATGAAAGTAATCCTCCTCCTCCCACGACCACGGTGGCAAGGACAGGACCCTTTCCTGACGTCTTGTTGATGGAGGGCATGCGGACCATTTTAACTCCCATGCATCGCCAGAGCCTTTCGGGATCCAGCCTCAGAGAAAGACTCAACCGACAGGTAGCAGACTGCCTAGCATTAACTGCGGATCTCGACACTCTGAGGAGCGATGGACCCCTTGACTACTGGGTGTGCAGGCTTGACCTGTGGCCTGAGCTATCCCAATTTGCAATTGAACTTCTGGCCTGCCCCGCTTCAAGTGTCCTGTCTGAAAGGACCTTCAGTGCAGCAGGAGGTTTTGTCACTGAGAAGAGAAGTCGCCTAGGTCAAAAAAGTCTTGACTATCTCACCTTTATTAAAATGAATGAGGGATGGATCCCGAAGGGACTGACATTGGGTGATACATTTGAGTAAAAAAGGCCTGATGATGAGATGAGCTGTCTTGGGCTCCAACTGGTACACACGCTGGCTTTTTTTTTCTTATAATGCAGGATGACTTGCGTGACTTATCCGCCAACAAAGTGTTATAGCCGCAAGCTTTTAGGGCACTTTCTAGATATTTTACAAACATCAATTTTTCTGGCCACTGCTACAGCAGTGGCTGCAACAATACCCAATTTTTCAGTCATTTGTACATGCCTAATTTTTCTGGCCTCTGCTGTTGCTCTGTGGCTACAAAACTCAAAGCAAAAAAAAAAGGCACATAACAGTGATTAAACTGTTAAGAATAGTACAACTTAACACACCACTCATATCTGGTGGACCATTAAATTGCATGCGCAGTGCCCCAAATTTGAACGAGGAGGACTGACCAAGCATCTTTATCCGTCTCTTGGTTGCTCTAAATTATCTCCGGGTTCCATCTATGCCATACCTGTAGTTTATTGTGCAAAAGGGTGGCATATGTGGTGTTTCATGCTGTTGTGCCTGTTGAGGGTCGTGGCCCATGGTATAAAAAGGCTGAAGGAGAACGATCTGTACTGGGTGTCCAAGCACATTTTTTTGTTAAATGTTCCCGGTTCCTCTCAATTATCTCCGGGTTCCTCAAATCAATGCCATACCTGTACTCGATTGTGCAAAAGGATGGCATATGTGGTGTTTCATGCTGTTGTGCCTGTTGAGGTTCATGGGCCATCTTATTAAAAGGCTGAAGGAGAACAAAGTGTACTGGTTGTCCAAGCATCTTTTTCCATCTCCCGGTTCCTAAAAATTATCTCCGGGTTTCTAAAATCAATGCTGTACCTGTACTCTATTGTTCAAAAGGATGCCATATGTCCTCTTTCCTGCTGTTGTTTTTGTTGAGGGTCCTGGACCCTCTTATAAAAAGGCTGAAGTAGAAAGAAGTGTACTGGGTGTCCAATCATTTTTTTGGTTCAATTTCCCGGTTCCAACAAATTATCTCCGGGTTTCTAAAATCAATGCTGTACCTGTACTCTATTGTTCAAAAGGATGCCATATGTCCTCTTTCCTGCTGTTGTTTTTGTTGAGGGTCCTGGACCCACTTATAAAAAGGCTGAAGTAGAAAGAAGTGTACTGGGTGTCCAATCATTTTTTTGGTTCAATTTCCCAGTTCCAACAAATTATCTCCGGGTTTCTAAAATCAATGCCTTAGTTACCAGTACTCTATTGTTCAAAAGGATGCCATATGTCCTCTTTCCTGCTGTTGTTTCTGTTGAGGGTCCTGGACCCTCTTTTAAAAAGGCTGAAGGAGAAAGAAGTGTACTGGGTGTCCAATCATTTTTTTGGTTCAATTTCCTGTTTCCTAAAAATTATCTCTGGGTTGCTAAAATCAATGCTGTACCTGTACTCTATTGTTCAAAAGGAGGCCATATGTCCTCTTTCCTGCTGTTGTTTTTGTTGAGGGTCCTGGACCCTCTTATAAAAAGGCTGAAGTAGAAAGAAGTGTACTGGGTGTCCAATCATTTTTTTGGTTCAATTTCCCGGTTCCAACAAATTATCTCCGGGTTTCTAAAATCAATGCCTTACCTGTCATCTATTGTTCAAAAGGATGCCATATGTCCTCTTTCCTGCTGTTGTTTCTTTTGAGGGTCCTGGACCCTCTTATAAAAAGGCTGAAGGAGAAAGAAGTGTACTGGGTGTCCAATCTTTTTTTTTGGTTCAATTTCCTGTTTCCTAAAAATTATCTCTGGGTTTCTAAAATCAATGCTGTACCTGTACTCTATTGTTCAAAAGGAGGCCATATGTCCTCTTTCCTGCTGTTGTTTTTGTTGAGGGTCCTGGACCCTCTTATAAAAAGGCTGAAGTAGACAGAAGTGTACTGGGTGTCCAATCATTTTTTTGGTTCAATTTCCCGGTTCCAACAAATTATCTCCGGGTTTCTAAAATCATTGCCTTACCTGTCATCTATTGTTCAAAAGGATGCCATATGTCCTCTTTCCTGCTGTTGTTTCTGTTTAGGGTGCTGGACCCTCTTATAAAAAGGCTGAAGGAGAAAGAAGTGTACTGGGTGTCCAATCTTTTTTTTTTGGTTCAATTTCCTGTTTCCTAATAATTATCTCTGGGTTTCTAAAATCAATGCTGTACCTGTACTCTATTGTTCAAAAGGATGCCATATGTCCTCTTTCCTGCTGTTGTTTTTGTTGAGGGTCCTGGACCCTCTTATAAAAAGGCGGAAGGAGAAAGAAGTGTACTGGGTGTCCAATCAATGTTGTTTTCTATTTCTCGTTTCCTAAAAATTATCTCTGGATTTCTAAAATCAATGCCTTACCTGTACTATATTGTTCAAAAGGATGCCATATGTACTCTTTCTGGCTGTTGTTTCTGTTGAGGGTCCTGGAGCCTCTTATAAAAAGGCCGAAGGAGAAAGAAGTGGTGTACTGGGTGTCCAATCAATGTTTTTTTCTATTTCCCGTTTCCTAAAAATTATCTCTGGGTTTCTAAAATCAATGCCTTACCTGTACTCTAGTGTTCAAAAGGATGCCATATGTCCTCTTTCCTGCTGTTGTTTCTGATGAGGGTCCTGGAGCCTCTTATAAAAAGGCTGAAGTAGAAAGAAGTGTACTGGGTGTCCAATCATTTTTTTGGTTCAATTTCCCTATTCCAACAAATTATCTCCGGATTTCTAAAATCAATGCCTTACCTGTACTCTATTGTTCAAAAGGATGCCATATGCCCTCTTTTCTGCTGTTGTTTTTGTTGAGGGTCCGAAGGAGAACGACCTGTACTGTACTGGGTGTCCAAGCATGATTTTTTGTTCAATTTCACGGTTCCTAAAAATTAACTCAGTGTTCCTAAAATCAATGCCATACCTGTACTCGATTGTTCAAATTGATGGCATAGGTGGTGTATCATTCTGTTATGGCTGTTGAGGGTCGTGGGCCATCGTATAAAACGGCTGAAGGAGAACGACCTGTACTGCCTTGCTGCTCCTTTTAGGCAGGCCAGCTCTTTGCATACATGCCCACAGACTCTGTAATGGATGTCTCTTTTAGGGAGAGGTGCAGCCATAATGCAGGGTCAGAACCTCTGCCTGCAACTGGTATACTCGATTTTGCAAAAAGAAAGTAACCTTACCATGGTTCCCTGACCGCACGTCTTGTTGTTATATTTATTCATGTAGACCACCCCCGAGAGGCCTTGAAGTAACAGGGATGAAAGTGCTAAGAATAGTCCTACTTTACACAACCGAGTTAGCCATGGGTCTTAGTCCAAGACCGCATGCCTTTTTTTTTGGTTTGGTGCAGCTAATCATGCAGGCCATATAGACCTCCCACCATTCAGTGTTGTAACAGGTATTAAACTAATAACAACAGTACTACCAAAATACAGCCAATTAACAGTCTTTCAAGAGCCAAGGTTTTATTGTTGTACTTTGTTAGGCTAATCATGATGGCCATGTAGACCACCCCCGAGAGGCCTTGAAGTAACAGGAATGAAAGTGCTAAGAATAGTCCTACTTTACACAACCGAGTTAGCCATGGGTCTTAGTCCAAGACCGCATGTCTTTTTTTTTTTAGTTTGGTGCGGCTAATAATCATGAAGGCCATATAGACCTCCCACCATTCGGTGTTGTAACAGGTATAAAACTAATAAGAACAGTACTACCAAAATAAAGCCAATTAACAGGCTTTCAAGAGCCAAGATTTTATTGTTGTACTTTGTTAGGATAATCATGATGGCCATGTAGACCACCCCCGAGAGGCCTGGAAGTTACAGGGATGAAAGTGCTAAGAATAGTACTACTTTACACAACCGAGTTAGCCATGGGTCCCAGTCCAAGACCGCATGTCTTGTTATTTTGTTTGGTGCGGCTAATCATGCAGGCCATATAGACCTCCCACCATTCGGTGTTGTAACAGGTATTAAACTAATAAGAACAGTACTACCAAAATAAAGCCAATTAACAGGCTTTCAAGAGCCAAGGTTTTATTGTTGTACTTTGTTAGGATAATCATGATGGCCATGTAGACCACCCCCGAGAGGCCTGGAAGTTACAGGGATGAAAGTGCTAAGAATAGTACTACTTTACACAACCGAGTTAGCCATGGGTCCCAGTCCAAGACCGCATGTCTTTTTTTTTGGTTTGGTGCGGCTAATAATCATGCAGGCCATATAGACCTCCCACCATTCGGTGCTGTAACAGGTATTAAACTAATAAGAACAGTACTACCAAAATAAAGCCAATTAACAGGCTTTCAAGAGCCAAGGTTTTATTGTACTATGTTAGGCTAATAATGATGGCCATGTAGACCACCCCCGAGAGGCCTGGAAGTTAGAGGGATGAAAGTGCTAAGAATAGTACTACTTTAAACAACCGAGTTAGCCATGGGTCTTAGTCCAAGAACGCATGTCTTTTTTTTTTTTGGTTCGGTGCGGCTAATCATGCAGGCCATATAGACCTCCCACCATTAGGGGTTGTAACAGGTATTAAACTAATAAGAACAGTTCTACTTAACACAACCGAGTTACCATGGGTCCCAGACCGCATGTTTTGTTGTTGTACTTTGTTAGGATAATCATGATGGCCATGTAGACCTCCCCCGAGAGGCTTGGAAATAACAGGAATGAAAGTGCTAAGAATAGTACTACTTTAAACAACCGAGTTAGCCATGGGTCTTAGTCCAAGACCGCATGCCTTTTTTTTTGGTTTGGTGCGGCTAATCATGCAGGCCATATAGACCTCCCACCATTCGGTGTTGTAACAGGTATTAAACTAATAAGAACAGTACTACTTAACACAACCTAGTTACCATGGGTCCCAGACCGCATGTCTTGTTATTATATTTTGTAAGGGTAATGCAGGCCATATAGACCTCCCCCGATAGGGTGAGTAACAGGTATTAAAATGCTAAGAACAGTACTACTTAACACAAACTTACCATGGGTCCCAGGGCTTATGTCTTATTATTATATTTTGTTAGGGTAATCATGCAGACCATATACAGGGCCGGATTTCCCATTAGGCACAGTAGGCATGTGCCTACAGGCGCCTTGCAGTGAGGGGCGCCTGCCTGTCAGTAATTAAAATTTTTTTTTTTTTTTATGAGGGCATTTATTTTAGTAAGAATTGTGCTGCCAGGTGCCTACAAAGTCGAGTGTTTCATTGGGAATATGTTACAGCAGTTGAGGGAGCCATGAAGGAGAGAGGGGCAAAGATTTAAACTAAACCCCTCACATTTTCGCCAGGCATTTTTAGTTTCACTTTTATTTTATGTACTTCTGTTGCCTCACACAGCCAAGCTCCATGCTGATGTGGTGCAGAAACTTTTTGTTGAGGAATGAAAGCTTCAGAACAGGTTAGGACTGTACAAGGCTTCTAATGCTGCCTAGAATGAAAACATAACAAGCAGAGCACTTTAACCCCTTGGCTACCAGAGAGGGTTGCAGTGTATTCACTTGTTATGTACTGTAGGGCATTTTGATAGCCAGGGGGTTAAATTCTGCTTCAGGATGAATGTTTTTGTTCTATAAAGGCCTTGGAGGTGTGGAGGTTATGTGGGACTAGCTGCTCTGCTCTTTATTACAAGCTGCCAATTGTGATTTACAGCCTTTAGGGCTCTTTGACAACAAAGTTTGTAGACTGTAAGGCTGTAAAATGTGTATGTGTGTAAACCACTCACATGGCATATTTGTTTGTATGTATGTATATGTATATGTATATATATATATATATATATATATACACATACACACACATATATATATATACACATCACACACACATATATATACACATACACACACATCACACACACACACACACATATATATATATATATATATATATATATATATATATATACACATACATACACACACATCACATTAAAAATTGTTAATCTGTTCTTTTATCAAGTAAGTGTGGTATTTTTGTATTGTGGTAAATTGAATTTCTGAAGTTCTAATTTTAAACACATTTGTTGACCCCTGGATTACATATAATCTACAACATTCCATGTTTTCCTTTGAGAGCAACATCATATGATATTTATATTTCAGAACAAAATAAATGTAACATCTGTGTGTATTTGTACCAAAAATATCAGAGTTTACAAGATTTTTTTCATGTAGTGGAAAAAAATACCTACATTTTATATTTTCTTCCACTGGCTGCACAGGTTGTTGATGAGGATGAGTTTGCATGCTGCTAGTTTTAATATTGCTATTGTTTACACAAAACTGTGTTTAACTCCAACAAAATGTTAAGCACATAGTCAAAGTCATCTCCAGAAAAGCAATACACTAATGGCTTGTCAATAAACATGTCCTATGAGCCCATCTGGGTCTGCACAGATGTGTATTGCTGTCTCAGAACTGATATTAACTATGTGTTTAACTCTTTTGCAAGAGGCTAACACACTTCTGTGCAAGCACTAGTGTAATAATAAAATGCCCAGGAAACTGTCACATATTATGTCCCTTTAAATAGGGTTTTCTTTAGAATATTTTGCATTAAAAGTTTAACATGAAATTTATAGTTCTAAAGTTATTACGGTTTATTACTGTTACTGCACTACTTGTCACAACTGTTTACATTATATTGTTATATCATATTACTATGTTCACCTCATGTTTTGTATTGCCTACAATACGGTCGCCCTCTATGCCCCCAGCCTTTAATATCCTCACAGGTGCATGGTCCCCTTTGGACTACATGCCTCTAGCAAGGTACAACGCATATCTGGCCCTGCATAGCCTATCATTATGGGGCGACATCCGACACGCACAGTGTCAGATCTGTTTATGGTTTTTTACTGTTACTGCACTACTTGCCACATCTGTTTACACTATACTGCTATACCATGTTGTTATGTTACCCTTATGCTATGTTTTGCCTACAATACGGTCACCTCCTATGCCCCCAACTTCTAATATCCTTACGAGTGCATGGTCCCTTATGGACTTCATGCCTATAACAGAATACAACGCATATATGGCCGTACATAACCTTATCTCTATTGGGCGGCATCTGGCACGCACAGTGCCAAATTTGTTTACAAGTCTACCTACCTTGCTGCTAGTTAAAAGAAATGAGGATTTCGTGTCTAATTGCTCCCCGAAGTCCATTACATTATATCTAGCCCCTCAGGATAATGCTCAGATATATAAGAGAGATATTCCCCCTATAAATGCCCCCTCTTCTCCTTGTACTGTTTATAACGGCTGGACCTCAGATGCCCTATGCGGAGGGGAAAAAGCTGACCAACGAGTAAGAATGTCCTTGTTTCCCAGTTCTAATACTTCCTGTACCACGGCCCAACCTATGGGACACGGGGGACATGGCCTGTATTGCTCTGATAAATTACCATCATGTATGCCCTATGAAGCACTGCTAATGTCTGTTACTCCTCTCTCTTTTAGATTGAACCCGGGGTACCTATGGATCCGTCAGCCGCTGGCATTTACAAGGTCCAACATCCACAGTGAGTTTTACCCACACCCACCTCATACACACACAATCACCTGCTATAGACAAGACTATGGAGCCCCCACTTGGTGGCTCGCATACCCCTCATTATAAGTCCTCCACTATGGCGATAAATTATAAGGTTACCTCTTGGAATGTGGGAGGGATAACTTCCCCAGCGAAGAGGAGCATGATACTTCACCACCTCAATACACTTAGATCTGATATAGCACTGATTCAGGAAACCAGACTGTCTGCCAATGAACATGAGAAACTTAAATCTAGATGGGTGGGTCAAATTCTATAAACACCAACAGAGGGTAGGAAAAGAGGAGTGGCGATCCTGGTTAGGAAAGGGCTACCAATCTCCTTTACAGATACGGAGGTAGACAGCGGAGGCAGATACCTAATTACAACAATGCATATTCAAACTACCACCTATATCCTGTGTAATGTCTATGGCCCTAATGCATATAGTCCTGCATTCTGGACCAGCTTGCTTGCAAAATTAGCTACTTACAACACCTCACTTCTAATAATTGGAGGAGATTTCAACTTAGCACAAACACTCCCACTGGATAGGTTTAGAGACCCCTCCCTAGGGATTACAACCAATAAAGACATATCCAGATATAAAAGGGAGACCCGACTAATACATACATTCAAGGAAACACTAGGCCTGACTGACGTATGGAGAACACACAACCCAGACCAGAGGGACTATACCTGCATTTCCAAGTCACATGGTACCTTATCACGCATTGATTTCTTCCTGACCTCGGCTGCTTTGTCACCCCAAATTCACTCACCTACAATAAGTCAGGTCACGATATCGGACCATGCCCCAATACATATAAAATTGCAACCTGTAAAGCAAAAACAATCAAGTAAATCATGGAGATTCCCCTCTCACCTGTATAATAATATAGGCTTTCGTCAGTGTCTTACGCAGGCATGGACACATTATCTATCAGATAACAACCAACATTTAGATAACCTAGATCTCTTATGGCATACCTCTAAGGCAGTCCTGAGGGGTCATATTACTGCCTTTGTGGCGCATACTAATAAACTTTCCAGACAGACAGACACCGACCTCTTGACGCGACTAACAGAGGCATACAATCACTATCTTTCTAAACCTTCTTATATAACGAGACAAACATATTATGATCTAAAGAGAACTAGAGACACCTTTTTAGAGCAACAAGACCATAGACACACTGTCTACAGACAAGGACACTTCTATAGACATGGCAACAAAGCGGGCAAATTGCTAGCCAACTTAGTCAAAGCCCACAACCCTAAGTCATTTATTACTGCTATTCGGACGGAATCGGGACTGACAACGCAGACTGAAGAGATCTTGACTGAATTTGTCAAATATTACCAAACCCTATACTCCCAACAAAGCATAGATGTAGGAAGAAAAAGTGTGTTCTGGAGAGACCTTGTAGTCCCTTCCCTCACAGATGAACAGAGAGAAAATTTAAATGCCCCAATATCCCAACAGGAAATTTCTAGGGGGATTAAACGACTCAAATTACACAAAGCGGCAGGCCCTGATGGGCTGCCAGCAGAGTACTATAAGATTTTGGAGAAGGAGGTTAGCCCCATATTAGCATCCCTATACACGGAATATCTACTGCATAACACCCGCCCTAACTGTCGTTTTACTGAAGCTAATATCTGTATCATCCCCAAACCAGACAGAGACCCCACACTCACTCCTTCTTACAGACCCATCTCGTTGCTTAACAGCGACTATAAATTACTGACGACCATACTAGCTAACAGACTGGCTACTGTCCTACCCTCGTTGGTGCACTCAGCCCAAACGGGATTCATTACCGGACGCTCCTCAGTGGTAAATCTTAGAAAGACACTGGCGGTGTCTGCCCATTATTGGTATGATACCCACTCAGACACAGACTCTAATTTGCCTGATGCTTGCCTTTTGGCGTTAGACGCCGAAAAGGCTTTTGATAGAATTGAGTGGGACCACCTATACTCCTCCATGACACAGTTTGGTGTCACGGGCGCCTTCTTTAACCTCATCCAAAAGCTATACTCAGCTCCTAAAGCCTCACTGATTATCAATGGAGGGCTATCTCCTTCCTTTGCTCTACAAAGGGGAACTCGGCAGGGATGCCCCCTGTCGCCCCTCCTCTTCGACTTGGCCATAGAGCCCTTAGCTTGTTACATTAGACAGCACAGTGAGGGATTAGAGATAAACGGAATCAAACAACATCTCTCGCTTTATGCTGATGATCTCCTCTTGTTTGTAGGCAACCCAGAGGTCAATATACCCAAACTTATTGAAATCATTGACAGCTTCGGATCATTCTCCGGTTATAAAATTAATAGGGATAAATCAGAGCTAACTTGGCTGAAAAACACTACACATAACATACTATTAAACAGCGGATTCAAAGTGACAGAGGGTACGTTTAAATACCTGGGTATACAAGTACACGTTGACCCCTCCAAACTATACCCCCTAAACATAGGAAAGATGGTTCAGATTGTTAGAGACACACTACAGGGATGGAGCGGACTTCCACTGTCATTGACTGGTAGAATACATCTTTTTAAAATGATAGCTCTACCTAAGATACTCTACCCCTTACAAATGCTACCCTTGATGCTAACTCATAAAGACATTAAAACACTCCAATCTGCGTTAGGTCAATTCGTCTGGCAAGGTAAGAAACAAAGAATAAACAGAATGACTTTGGCCATGCCGTATGAGAAGGGAGGATTACGCCTTCCAAATATTGCCTGGTATAACTGGGCGACCCTCACAAAAATAGTACTGGACTGGCTGACGGGAAACGGACAATTTACGACCCCTACTTTAGAGTCTAGCATAATATATCCAATGCACCTAGCCTTCCTGCCACACGCCAGGCCTAACTCTTTACCCTCAAAAATCCAACAACATATACTATTTAGAGACCCACTGAGAGCATGGGCCAAGCTGGGCAAGTTATGGGGCATACAATTTACTGCTAGCAAATTCCTCCCAATCCAGGGCAACCTTTCCTTCTTGCCTGGATACACTACTGAAGTGTTTCGGACATGGCAGGAAAAGGGTCTTACCAAAATCGGGCAACTATTTAACCCCCTAACTCTTACGGTTCATTCCTTTCAAGACTTACGAAACACATATTCGCTCCCAAACACACATAGATTTGCATACCTACAGTGTAGGCACTATGTCACACAATTAAAAACTGATGGTCTTCTACACACAGAAAACAATAATTTGACTGCACTATGCTCACTGGCTAAACAGGGTTCCTACAAGCTGGCAAACACATATAACCTAGTACTCAGGCACTTTGACACCCTTACCACCCAAAAACTAGCATCAAGGTGGTCCAGATGTAGAAACATACAGATTGATGGCGAAGGGCTTCTAAACAGTTTAACAGAAGTTAGATCTATTACATTATCAGCAAACCTAAGAGAGACGCATACCAACATTTTGCAACAAGCTTACATTACTCCAGCTCTCAGGGCCAAATGGATCCCGGGAGCACAAGATGTATGTGTTAAATGTAACCATGCGAGTCCTGACTGGATTCACCTATTCTGGGACTGCCCTAAGCTACAATGGTTCTGGGGTAAACTAACCTACTGGCTATCTAAAGTCACCAAAACTCGAGTCCTCCTTTCAGCACAAAGAGTCCTGTTTCTACTCCCAGAACATAATGTCAGCCCCCATGATACTTTTGTTTCTGTGTCTATTTTGACTGCAAAACAAATGATCCTACAACACTGGGCAGATAGTTCATCTCCACCTCTTCAAAAGCTACTTACCAAGATACACACACAGATGCTCATAGAACAAGCGGATGTTAGGGGGAACGTTGAACAAAGGATAGCTAAGTATATAAAGAAATGGGAACCTTATCTACTACACCTACCTGACGCTGTCAGGGAACGTGTCCTATATCCGTTTAGAAGCAGTGATTTCATCCTGAAGGAAAACCTTAGGGGAAAGTGGTGTTTTTCTAACGTAGTCACACAATAGATAGGTACATTCCACCATAATTTGCCCCTTACACCTATTACTTCAGTACACTAAGATACGGCTGGCGGTCCAAGGGAGCTCCGGGTAAGTAGGGGATACCACAGTCTCTGATGGTATACCCCCCCCCTTCTCCTTTTATTTTCTTATTTATTTCTTTGATTGTTATAGTTTTTCTTTTTATTTTTGTTTTCTTTTTCTTTGTTTATTGTTGTTGTTTATTGTAAATATTTAAAAGGAAAAGAGGAAAAAGGTGAGGAGAAGAGGCATGAACTTTGACTCCCAAGACACCCTGATGCAGGACTATTAAGTCACACTCAATGGACTTTCTTTATATGATGCCAGGGTCCAAGCCCTGTATGGGTTGTGATGTACTTACTTTCTTTGTATGTACTGCATTTCAATGCTGTTATTGTTTTTTCCATTCCTTTGTGCCTATTTCTCCCTCACGTGGTATAAATAAAAGTTTAAAAAAAAAAAAAAAGTTTAACATGATTTGTTTTTGTTATACATAATAGAAATTGTATGGCCATTTGAGTCAAGTGAATATTGATTTTTGGTGTAGCTTCCATTACAACAAATATTGCAATTGGTGTGTGTATTTGTGTATCTCCATAAAAGGGAAAATGTAATTTTACATCTAATATTTATTTTAGTTGTCCTAAATAATAATAAAAAAGTCCTAATTTTTTCCACTTTTTTTCTGGGGTGGGGGGGGGGGGGCGCTTCAGGTTTTCTTCTGTTAAGTGTGATCAGTCCACGGGTCATCATTACTTCTGGGATATTACTCCTCCCCAACAGGAAGTGCAAGAGGATTCACCCAGCAGAGCTGCATATAGCTCCTCCCCTCTACGTCACTCCCAGTCATTCTCTTGCACCCAACGACTAGATAGGATGTGTGAGAGGACTATGGTGATTATACTTAGTTTTATATCTTCAATCAAAAGTTTGTTATTTTAAAATAGCACCGGAGTGTGTTATTACCTCTCTGGCAGAGTTTGAAGAAGAATCTACCAGAGTTTTGCTATGATTTTAGCCGGAGTAGTTAAGATCATATTGCTGTTCTCGGCCATCTGAGGAGTGAGGTAAACTTCAGATCAGGGGACAGCGGGCAGATGAATCTGCATAGAGGTATGTAGCAGTTTTTATTTTCTGACAATGGAATTGATGAGAAAATCCTGCCATACCGATATAATGTCATGTATGTATACTTTACACTTCAGTATTCTGGGGAATGGTACTTCACTAGAATTACACTGTAAGAAATACATAAAGCTGTTTAATAACTAGAGATTATGTTTAACGTTTTTGCTGGAATGTAAAATCGTTTTCATTTGCTGAGGTACTGTGTGAATAAATGTTTGGGCACTATTTTTCCACTTGGCAGTTGCTTAATCTGTTTTTCTGACAGTTTCTGTTCTCCCTCACTGCTGTGTGTGAGGGGGAGGGGCCGTTTTTTGGCGCTTTTTCTATGCATCAAATATTTCAGTCAGCAACTCATTGTATTCCCTGCATGATCCGGTTCATCTCTACAGAGCTCAGGGGTCTTCAAAACTTATTTTGAGGGAGGTAATTTCTCTCAGCAGAGCTGTGAGAATTATAGTTTGACTGAGATAAAAAACGTTTATTCTGTAATTTGTTTCCTGCTTTCAGAATTTGTTATCTTTGCTAATGGGATTAAACCTTTGCTAAAGTTGTGTTGTTTACAAGGATTGAGGCTATAACTGTTTCAATTTATTAATTTTCAACTGTCATAGATCTTCTGTGCTTCTTAAAGGCACAGTACATTTTAATATTATTCTAATTGAATTGTATTTCCAAGTTGCAAGTTTATTTGCTAGTGTGTTAAACATGTCTGATTCAGAGGATGATACCTGTGTCATTTGTTGCAATGCCAAAGTGGAGCCCAATAGAAATTTATGTACTAACTGTATTGATGCTACTTTAAATAAAAGTCAATCTGTACAAATTGAACAAATTTCACCAAACAAAGAGGGGAGAGTTATGCCGACTAACTCGCCTCACGTGTCAGTACCTACATCTCCCGCTCAGAGGGAGGTGCGTGATATTGTAGCGCCGAGTACATCTGGGCGGCCATTACAAATCACATTACAGGATATGGCTACTGTTATGACTGAGGTTTTGGCTAAATTACCAGAACTAAGAGGTAAGCGTGATCACTCTGGGGTGAGAACAGAGTGCGCTGATAATATTAGGGCCATGTCAGACACTGCGTCACAGGTGGCAGAACATGAGGACGGAGAACTTCATTCTGTGGGTGACGGTTCTGATCCAAACAGACTGGATTCAGATATTTCAAATTTTAAATTTAAACTGGAAAACCTCCGTGTATTACTAGGGGAGGTGTTAGCGGCTCTGAATGATTGTAACACAGTTGCAATACCAGAGAAAATGTGTAGGTTGGATAAATATTTTGCGGTACCGACGAGTACTGAGGTTTTTCCTATACCTAAGAGACTTACTGAAATTGTTACTAAGGAGTGGGATAGACCCGGTGTGCCGTTCTCACCCCCTCCGATATTTAGAAAAATGTTTCCAATAGACGCCACCACAAGGGACTTATGGCAAACGGTCCCTAAGGTGGAGGGAGCAGTTTCTACCTTAGCTAAGCGTACCACTATCCCGGTGGAGGATAGCTGTGCTTTTTCAGATCCAATGGATAAAAAGTTAGAGGGTTACCTTAAGAAAATGTTTGTTCAACAAGGTTTTATATTGCAACCCCTTGCATGCATTGCGCCGATCACGGCTGCAGCGGCATTCTGGATTGAGTCTCTGGAAGAGAACATTGGTTCAGCTACTCTGGACGACATTACGGACAGGCTTAGAGTCCTTAAACTAGCTAATTCATTCATTTCGGAGGCCGTAGTACATCTTACTAAACTTACGGCGAAGAATTCAGGATTCGCCATTCAGGCACGCAGGGCGCTGTGGCTAAAATCCTGGTCAGCTGATGTTACTTCTAAGTCTAAATTGCTTAATATACCTTTCAAAGGGCAGACCTTATTCGGGCCCGGGTTGAAAGAGATTATCGCTGACATTACAGGAGGTAAAGGCCATGCCCTGCCTCAGGACAAAGCCAAAGCCAAGACTAGACAGTCTAATTTTCGTTCCTTTCGTAATTTCAAAGCAGGAGCAGCATCAACTTCCTCTGCACCAAAACAGGAAGGAGCTGTTGCTCGCTACAGACAAGGCTGGAAACCTAACCAGTCCTGGAACAAGGGCAAGCAGACTAGGAAACCTGCTGCTGCCCCTAAAACAGCATGAATTGAGGGCCCCCGATCCGGGATCGGATCTAGTGGGGGGCAGACTTTCTCTCTTCGCCCAGGCTTGGGCAAGAGATGTTCAGGATCCCTGGGCGCTAGAGATAATATCTCAGGGATACCTTCTGGACTTCAAATACTCTCCTCCAAGAGAGAGATTTCATCTGTCAAGATTGTCAACAATCCAGACAAAGAAAGAGGCGTTTCTACGCTGCGTACAAGAGCTCTTGTTAATTCCGGAGGTCTTTGCCCAAATACTTCGACGTTGGGGCAAACCAGAGATAGATCTCATGGCGTCTCGACAGAACGCCAAGCTTCCTCGTTACGGGTCCAGATCCAGGGATCCAGGAGCAATCCTGATAGATGCTCTGACAGCACCTTGGGACTTCAGGATGGCTTACGTGTTTCCACCCTTCCCGTTGCTTCCTCGATTGATTGCCAGAATCAAACAAGAGAGAGCATCAGTGATTCTAATAGCACCTGCGTGGCCACGCAGGACTTGGTATGCAGACCTGGTGGACATGTCATCCTGTCCACCTTGGTCTCTACCTCTGACACAGGACCTTCTGATACAGGGTCCCTTCAAACATCAAAATCTAACTTCTCTGAAGCTGACTGCTTGGAAATTGAACGCTTGATTTTATCAAGACGTGGATTTTCTGAGTCAGTTATTGATACCTTAATACAGGCTAGGAAACCTGTTACCAGAAAGATTTACCATAAGATATGGCGTAAATACCTATATTGGTGTGAATCCAAAGGTTACTCTTGGAGTAAGGTTAGGATTCCTAGGATATTGTCTTTTCTACAAGAAGGTTTAGAAAAGGGTTTATCTGCTAGTTCATTAAAGGGACAGATCTCAGCTCTGTCCATTCTGTTACACAAACGTCTGTCAGAAGTTCCTGACGTCCAGGCTTTTTGTCAGGCTTTGGCCAGAATTAAGCCTGTGTTTAAAACTGTTGCTCCACCATGGAGTTTAAACCTTGTTCTTAATGTTTTACAGGGCGTTCCGTTTGAACCCCTTCATTCCATTGATATAAAGTTGTTATCTTGGAAAGTTCTATTTTTAATGGCTATTTCCTCGGCTCGAAGAGTCTCTGAATTATCAGCCTTACATTGTGATTCTCCTTATTTGATTTTTCATTCGGATAAGGTAGTCCTGCGTACTAAACCTGGGTTCTTACCTAAGGTAGTTACTAACAGGAATATCAATCAAGAGATTGTTGTTCCTTCTTTATGCCCAAATCCTTCTTCAAAGAAGGAACGTCTACTGCACAACCTGGATGTAGTCCGTGCGCTAAAATTTTACTTACAGGCAACTAAGGAATTTCGACAAACGTCTTCTCTGTTTGTCATTTACTCTGGGCAGAGGAGAGGTCAAAAAGCTTCCGCTACCTCTCTTTCTTTTTGGCTTCGTAGCATAATTCGTTTAGCTTATGAGACTGCTGGACAGCAGCCTCCTGAAAGAATTACAGCTCATTCTACTAGAGCTGTGGCTTCCACTTGGGCCTTCAAGAATGAGGCCTCTGTTGAACAGATTTGCAAGGCTGCAACTTGGTCTTCGCTTCATACTTTTTCCAAATTTTACAAATTTGACACTTTTGCTTCATCGGAGGAATATTTTTGGGAGAAAGGTTCTTCAGGCAGTGGTTCCTTCTGTATAAAGAGCCTGCCTATCCCTCCCGTCATCCGTGTACTTTTGCTTTGGTATTGGTATCCCAGAAGTAATGATGACCCGTGGACTGATCACACTTAACAGAAGAAAACATAATTTATGCTTACCTGATAAATTCCTTTCTTCTGTAGTGTGATCAGTCCACGGCCCGCCCTGTTTTTAAGGCAGGTAAATATTTTTTTTTTTTTAATTTATACTCCAGTCACCACTTCACCCTTGGCTTTTCCTTTCTCGTTGGTCCTTGGTCGAATGACTGGGAGTGACGTAGAGGGGAGGAGCTATATGCAGCTCTGCTGGGTGAATCCTCTTGCACTTCCTGTTGGGGAGGAGTAATATCCCAGAAGTAATGATGACCCGTGGACTGATCACACTACAGAAGAAAGGAATTTATCAGGTAAGCATAAATTATGTTTTTGTGCCTACAGCCACCTGAGATGTAAATCCGGCCCTGACCATATAGACCTCCCCCGATAGGGTGAGTAACAGGTATTAAAATGCTAAGAACAGTACTAATTAACACAACCTAGTTACCATGGGTCCCAGACCGCATGTCTTGTTATTATATTTTGTAAGGGTAATCATGAAGGCCATATAGACCTCCCCCGATAGGGTGAGTAACAGGTATTAAAATGCTAAGAACGAGGGGGCGGAGCAAGCTCTGCATCTGAGCGGTCGCATATTACAGCAGCTCCGGACTGGTTCCGATAATCTACTTATTTCTGACCACTCAGTGCGGTTATATCTACTGCTACATTGATATTTATGCCTCAGGGGGACACCGCAAACCCTTAACAACCCGACCTTAGGAGCCAGACCTGTATTATAGTCACGAAGGTACTAGCAGCGTTCATCAGGGAGCAACCATCTTTACACCCACGTGGCGCTCTAACTGACTTTGCAGTTCACTGGATATCAGCCCAGACTCATTTGGAGCCATGGAAGATTCCCAGACAGAGATCCTAGCTCAACTGATCGCCTTTGGCAATTTGATGAGTCGCCGATTCAATGACCTGAGGAGCGTCCTTAGGGAAACTGCTACACCACTAACTTCCACAACGGACCGGAAGGAGAGTGCTAAGGCCTCCACGGCCCATCTCCCATCCCTACTGCCTCCCATACAAGCACTCACGGTGTGTCCTGATGGGCTAGGGAGCCAATCTGCATTAACAGTACTGGATCTACCACCGAAGCCTGCATCAGTCTTCCCGACTGTGATTAGAATGACACCGCCCTCGGCGGCTCCGGATGGGAATGCGGCCGGCCTCCCTGGTGGGGTCGAGGGCCCTGGTTTACTACTTGGCAGCACCGGAGACTACATGCAGCGCAATGTGACTCACAAATACTCAGGGCTTGATATGAGGATGCCTTCGTCCCAGAACAGTTATTTACACTTATTAGCGCTTCCTGCTAGAAATGGAACAGGCAACTACTTTGTTAAAGGCAGCGAGAACTGTAATCATAAGTTACTTTATGGGCTTAACTGTTTTGAAATCCCTAGTCAACACCTGTTGTATTCTCTGCAAGAAACGTCCCGGTTTGATGTTACAGGTGTGGGCTAAGCAGAACTCCTTCCCTGGCTCTCATTTGTTACATAACTCCACATGGCCAGTATGACTTTAATGTATCTACAATGGATCGATCTTTAATGTGCCCAATATATAGTTTAAGTTTGCACAGCTCCACTAGCACAGTTTAGATTAGTTTGGTATGATATGCAGCACCAGGTTTCTTTGCTATTTCTGTATGTGATCCACAGACATGTGCTTATATTAGTGACTATAAATACATAATCTTTCTGTCACAAGCCCTTGTAGTGTTACAGAGCTATGTATATGAAAACGTTAGATATCTTATACAGCTACTCCTTATAGTTCTCTCTGATGATGTTCTACCTAATATATTTTCCACCAGTTTGGACTATTGAAATATTATGATATACAGAGTTAAATACATTCCAATGTTTTTTTTAAGAGAGTTGCATGGTGACACCTAGGCATACCCATTGCTTTATCTTCACACAGTATTATCATATTCCTACGTTGTTTATCACACTTATATCCATTACTTCATATGCTCCCCAATCGAAGATCATACCACAAAGGATTTTCTTCCTATCATAAATAGTATGTTTACATTCCTACTACACATTATAGTCATCAACTATTGCTGCTCATGTTGTCCTTGAGGTAAAGGATATATGCTTTTCAGCCATGATTCTCACATATACATATAAGAAGCACCTTTTTCCTCTTCTCGGCTACTTTAGCCTCAACCCTTAGCCATAATTAATAGGGCTGATATGACTACTAGGTGCACCAACACTTCTCTATCTGCCCACCCCACGAGACAACCCCACATAGCTCTTCTACTAAATTATATCTCCCTAAATCACTACCTCCCTGACACCCCCTTAGCTCCAGATAACGCACGCCTCCAACAAGAGCCCATCTCCCCCCTCCAATACCTTTTCTTCTTTTTCCCCTTTTTCTCACCTTCCCCCCCCCCTCGTCTCATCTCTTTCAAGCAGCTTACTCAGCTGTCCATCCCCATCTTCCTGTCCTAAATACTTGGCCCAAAAGTGGCCTCTTCAAAAGCCAATTTCCTCTACCACTGACCATACGCTCTATGGGGTTCAAAAGTAACTCCCCCTTTTCATAGAGGAACACATTACAGAAAAAAGCATAAAATGGAGGTTTATGATAGATGCCCACGCAGATTTACAGTAATATATTTGTATTATTCAATATCTCTTTTTTCTCGTTTGTATGTTAATCACTTGGTTATTTTTATTTTTATTGCATGGCATTTTATTTACACTGTATTCTCTACAACCTCAATAAAAAGATATTGATTTAAAAAATGCTAAGAACAGTACTACTTAACACAACCTAGTTACCATGGGTCCCACACCGCATGTCTTGTTATTATATTTTGTAAGGGTAATCATGAAGGCCATATAGCCCTCCCCCGATAGGGTGAGTAACAGGTATTAAAATGCTAAGAACAGTACAACTTAACACAACCTTACCATGGGTCCCAGAGCATATGTCTTATTATTATATTTTGTTAGGGTAATCATGAAGGCCATATAGACCGCCCCCAATAGGGTGAGTAACAGGTATTAAAATGCTAAGAACAGTACTACTTAACACAAACTTACCATGGGTCCCAGAGCATATGTCTTATTATTATATTTTGTTGGGGTAATCATGCAGGCCATATAGACCTCCCCCAATAGGGGGAGTTACAGAGATTAAAGTGCTAAGAATAGTACTACTTAAAACACAACCTAGTTACCATGGGTCCCAGACTGCATGTCTTATTATTATATTTTGTCAGGGTAATCAGGCAGGCCATATAGACCTCCCCCGATAGGGGGGGTAACAGGGATTAAAGTGCTAAGAAAAGTACTAATTAACACAAGCTAGTTACCATGGGTCCCACACCGCGTGTCTTGTTGTTATACTTTGTCAGGGTAATCATGCAGGCCATATAGACCTCCCCCGATAGGGGGAGTTACAGGGATTAAAGTGCTAAGAATAGTACTACTTAACACAACCTAGTTACCATGGGTCCCAGACCGCATGTTTAATTATTATACTTTGTCTGGGTAATTATATATCTAACAAATCTATCTATTTCTCTTCTATCGATTCTATCTAACTATCAATCTATGTATATCTATCTATCTATCTTCTGTCCGGACTGTTTTGAGACAGCCACTTGTGTTTTGAACAAATTTGAAGTAGGAGGACAGACCAATCACAGGGATTAAACTGGGAAGAATAGTAAAACCTAGTTATACCAGAACCACCATGGGTCCCAGACCGCATGTTTTATTATTATAGTTTGTCAGGGTAATCATGCAGGCCATATAGACCTCACCCGATAGGGGGAGTAACAGGGATTAAATTGCTTTGAAAAGTACTACTTAACACAACCTAGTTAACATGGGTCCCAGACCGCGTGTCTTGTTGTTATACTTTGTCATGGTAATAATGCAGGCCATATAGACCTCCCCCGATAGGAGGAGTTACAGGGATGAAAGTGCTAAGAATAGTACTACTTTAAACAACCTAGTTACCATGGGTCCCAGACCGCATGTTTGGTTGTTAAACTTTGTCAGGGTAATAATGCAGGCCATATAGACCTCCCCCGATAGGAGGAGTTACAGGGATGAAAGTGCTAAGAATAGTACTACTTTAAACAACCTAGTTACCATGGGTCCCAGACCGCATGTTTAATTATTATACTTTGTCAGGGTAGTTATATATTTAACAAATCTATCTATTTCTCTTCTATTGATTCTATCTAACTATCAATCTATGTATATCTATCTATCCTATCTATCTTCTGTCCAGACTGTTTTGAGACAGCCACTTGTGTTTTGGACAAATTTGTAGTAGGAGGACAGACCAATCACAGGGATTAAACTGCGAAGAATAGTAATACTTAAGAAAACCTAGTTATACCAGAACCACCATGGGTCCCAGACCGCATGTTTTGTTGTTATACTTTGTCAGGGTAATCATGCAGGCCATATAGACCTCCCTTGATAGGGGAAGTAACAGGGATTAAAGGGCAAAGAATAGTACAACTTTACACAACCTAGTTAACATTAACAGTGGTTCCCAGACTGCATGTCTTGTTATTAGATTTTGCCAGGATAATCAGCCAGGCCATATAGACCGCCCCGATAGGGGGAGTAACAGGGATTAAAGTGTTAAGAATAGTAAAAATTAACACAACCTAGTTAACAGTGGTTCCCAGACCGCATGTCTTGTTGTTATATTTTGCCAGGATAATCAGGCACGCCATACAGACCTCCCCCGATAGGGGGAGTAACAGGGATTAAAGTGCTAAGAATAGTACTACTTAACACAACCTAGTTACCATGGGTCCCAGACCAGATGTTTTGTTGTTATACTTTGTCAGGGTAATCATGCAGGACATATAGAACTCCACCGAAAGGGGGAGTAAGAGGGATTAAAGTGCTAAGAAAAGTTTTACTTAACACAACCTAATTACCATGGGTCCCAGACCGCGTGTCTTATTGTTATACTTTGTCAGGGTAATCATACACGCCATATAGACCTCCACCGATAGGAGGAGTAACAGGGATTAAAGTGCTAAGAATAGTACTACTTAACACAACCTAGTTACCATGGGTCCCAGACCGCGTGTCTTGTTGTTATAATTTGTCAGGGTGATCATGCAGGCCATATAGACCTCCACCGATAGGAGGAGTTACAGGGATGAAAGTGCTAAGAATAGTACTACTTAACACAACCCAGTTACCATGGGTCCCAGACCGCATGTTTAAATATTATACTTTGTCAGGGTAATTATATATCTAACAAATCTATCTATTTCTCTTCTATCGATTCTATCTAACTATCAATCTGTGTATATCTATCTGCCCTATCTATCTATCTTGTGTCCGGACTGTTTTGAGACAGCCACTGTGTTTTTGACAAATTTGAAGTAGGAGGACAGACCAATCATCTTCTTCCATCTCCCGGTTCCAAAAATGCAGGCCATATAGACCTCCCCCAATAGGGGGAGTAACAGGTTGTAGTAAACTGCTAAGAATAGTACTATTTAACACACCAC
Source organism: Bombina bombina (assembly GCF_027579735.1). Taxonomy (NCBI): domain Eukaryota; kingdom Metazoa; phylum Chordata; class Amphibia; order Anura; family Bombinatoridae; genus Bombina; species Bombina bombina. The sequence goes on along the minus strand of NC_069504.1, from coordinate 15,302,135 downwards.
GGGTCACAGACCGCATGTCTTATTGTTATACTCTGTCAGGGAAATTATATATATTTCAAATCTATCTATTTATCTATCAAATCGATCGAACTATCAAACATATCTATCAAATGTATATTGCATCTATTGATCAATGTAATTCGTATCTATAGAATGTACATTACATCTTTTGGTTGATGTAATTCGTATCTATCAAATGTATATTGCATCTTTGGATCGATAACATTCGTATCTATCAAATGTATATTGCATCTATTGATCTATGTAATTTGTATCGATCATATGTATATTGCATCGATTGAGCTATGTAATCTATGTATCTATCTATCAAATCTATCTATCTCGTGGTTGTGCAAATGGACTGTTTGCGGTTGTTTGCGGTGCGTAACACTTGGAGTTTGCTCTGTCACTGTGATGCGGCCGTAACCCTTACACTACCTGATCGATACGACATCATAACTGATGTTTAAAAGCACGTTATTGCAAACAATTTGGGAATGTTAGGTGATTTAGGCCCTTTATGGGTTAAAAGCAGACTCTGCATCAACTATGTAATTTTCCATGGGAGTTTTGACATGGATCCCCCTCCAGCATGCCACAGTCCAGGTGTTAGTACCCTTGAAACATCTTTTCCATCACTATTGTGGCCAGAAAGAGTCCTTGTAGGTTTTAAAGTTCGCCTGCCTATAGAAGTCAATGGCCGAAATTTTTAAGTTCGCGACATCACTACTTAAGAGTATATCCAAACAAATAACAAGTTTAATAACATCCAAAATAAAATAAAAGATATTAAATAGCAACCTATATCTCACAAGCGCAGAAGATAAACCACAAAAGTGGATACAGGTTTAATCCAAAATACTTCTAAATTTTACTGAAAAATAAAATAAATAGTGAATACTATGAAGGTGCCGGTTACAATGAAAAACAGATTTATTCACAACACAACCTTGCAAATGTAAAATACTGTTGTCATAAACATAAATTTAAATTTATTTATTACATAAAAATATATAAAATATATATATAATAGGTCGACCTAACATAATTTTAAATAAACAATAGGAAACAATAATATAAAATAAACAGAATTCAAAAGTACTGATTGCACTAAACCAAAGGCAATTATTAGCCTATATTAAACTATATCAGTTCAATGTAATCAATATATACGAATTGACCCAAAAGTTCATCTAGAGATTGGGGCTTTAAATGTGAGAATTCAGCTGAATAACAACCCCTGTGGATCCTAACTGTTCGTATCAGAGGCTGTGTGGCAATGAAACATTCTTGTTATTATGATCAGCTTGTGTAATAGTGCAAAAAGTCTCTGTGCAAATATGCAGGAAATTTTATGAAGCCGTCCAGAGTGTTATTATAGATGAGACTGTGCTCCTACGGACAAAAAGCAACATAAACGAGCAACGCGTTTCAAAACCAAAGTTTCTTTATCAAGCTCATATTGGGTCTATCTACCTGCTTCCTTTTAAACCTAACCTGGGCACCTTACTAATTATCTTTCACCTGTGGCTAATTGAAAAACACACCGTAGTGCATATTACCCTTGGGCTCAAACAGCATTTGGGATATAAACGATCATTATAGGAGAAGCAATCGTAATTATATTACAAAAAAGGAAAACAGACATATGTTAAAATGTAGTGTCATACAGCTAGATAGAGCGTGTCTATAAATACATAAGTGCGCTTAGATAAATATAAGATTACAAGCAATATACTCCTTGAAAATAATAAATAAGTACTGTATATACAATTTTAAATTTCAAATTTCCAGACACAGTTAAATCCGGCACCTTTATAATCATTGATAGAATACTACAAAAATGTACTAAAAAACATATACACACATGTATAGCCATGTCTTAAAACATAGCTGGGTTCACACCCACAACCTTCAGTTCCAGGAGCAGTGGACCTAGCCACTATATTATCTTACCTTTCTCTAAACTAGCTAGACTTTTAGGATCCTTAATAATAGAGGTAGAGGCTCAAGGTTACTTTCAAATAGTTCGAATTGCACTATAACGGAACCATAAATTAATATTCCTCAGAATTTAATACTGCATGTAAGATACATTTTATAAATCACATACTTAAGCATATCAATACTAACGAGTCCATCTCTAAAACTGAAAAAGAAGAGTTGATATTGTGAAGGTGTATGACACTACATTTTAACATATGTCTGTTTTCCTTTTTTGTAATATAATTACGATTGCTTCTCCTATAATGATTGTTTATATCCCAAATGCTGTTTGAGCCCAGGGGTAATATGCACTACGGTGTGTTTTTCAATTAGCCACAGGTGAAAGATAATTAGTAAGGTGCCCAGGTTAGGTTTAAAAGGAAGCAGGTAGATAGACCCAATATGAGCTTGATAAAGAAACTTTGGTTTTGAAACGCGTTGCTCGTTTATGTTGCTTTTTGTCCGTAGGAGCACAGTCTCATCTATAATAACACTCTGGACGGCTTCATAAAATTTCCTGCATATTTGCACAGAGACTTTTTGCACTATTACACAAGCTGATCATAATAACAAGAATGTTTCATTGCCACACAGCCTCTGATACGAACAGTTAGGATCCACAGGGGTTGTTATTCAGCTGAATTCTCACATTTAAAGCCCCAATCTCTAGATGAACTTTTGGGTCAATTCGTATATATTGATTACATTGAACTGATATAGTTTAATATAGGCTAATAATTGCCTTTTGTTTAGTGCAATCAGTACTTTTGAATTCTGTTTATTTTATATTATTGTTTCCTATTGTTTATTTAAAATTGTATTAGGTCGACCTATTATATATATATTTTATATATTTTTATGTAATAAATAAATTTAAATTTATGTTTATGACAACAGTATTTTACATTTGCAAGGTTGTGTTGTGAATAAATCTGTTTTTCATTGTAACCGGCACCTTCATAGTATTCACTATTTATTTTATTTTTCAGTAAAATTTAGAAGTATTTTGGATTAAACCTGTATCCACTTTTGTGGTTTATCTTCTGCGCTTGTGAGATATAGGTTGCTATTTAATATCTTTTATTTTATTTTGGACGTTATTAAACTTGTTATTTGTTTGGGTATACTCTTAAGCTCTTGTGAGCGCTCCCTAGTAAATTTTTAGTTATATGTACACAAGTATTAGCCATTACTACAGGAGGTGTGCACAAGTATTAGCCATCACTACAGGAGGTGTGCACAAGTATAAGCCATCACTACAGGAGATGTGCACAAGTATTAGCCATACCTAAATGAAGTGTGCACATGTATAACCATCACTATAGGAGGTGTGCACAAGTATTAGCTATCACTACAGGAGGTGTGCACAAGTATTAGCTATCACTACAGGAGGTATGCACAAGTATTAGCCATACCTAAAGGAAGTGTGCACATGTATAGCCATCACTACAGAAAGTGTGCACAGGTATTAACCATCACTACAGGAGGTGTGCACAAGTATTAGCCATCACTACAGGGGATGTGCACATGTATAGCCATCACTACAAGAGGTGTGCACAAGTATTAACAATCACTACAGAAAGTGTGCATATGGCTATACACATGTCAGTCACATGTGAAACAACCAATAGCTGTGCAGGGCGCTGTGGCTTAGTTGGTTAAAGCGCCTGTCTAGTAAACAGGAGATCCTGAGTTCGAATCTCAGCAGTGCCTGCAGCTTTTTAATGCATATTAACTTGTCACACAATCACTAACTGCCCAGCAGGGTCACTCTCAGTCTGTCTCACACTATGGGCTAGATTTATTAAAGCTCTACGGCTGTAAGTTCTCACATGAACTTGCTCGCTGTCATTTATCAAGCAGCGGTCACCAGACCGCCGCTTCCCTAACCTCTTCGACACCTCTAATGTGGTGAGATTGACAGCTCCTGCCCGAGCGTGATTGGCTGTGCGCGGACAGGAGGCGGGATTGTAGGTGAGCGCAAAATTGCGCTCGTGTGCAATGGCGAATACCTGCGGGTAATTTTGCCCCGCCACAGGCGAGCTGAGGCATACAGGGGCATGTATACACGCCCCTGTGCGCCTCAGCTTTAATAAATCTAGCCCTAAGTGACCCATTCTCTGCACTACTAGAAATAAAAGCTTTTGTGTAAATTGACTTTTCTGATCGTTGTGTGACCCGCTATATCGTTATTACAGTAAATACAGTGTAATAGGGTCACAGCTACAGTGTAATAGGGCTGGGGTCACAGCTATAAAGTAATAGAGCTGAGGTCACAGCTACAGTATAATAGGGCTGGGGGTCACAGCTACAGTATAATAGGGCTGGGGGTCACAGCTACAGTGTAATAGGGCTGGGGGTCACAGCTACAGTATAATAGGGCTGGGGGTCACAGCTACAGTTTAATAGGGCTGGGGGTCACAGCTACAGTGTAATAGGGCTGGGGTCACTGCTACAGTGTAATAGGGCTGGGGGTCACAGCTACAGTGTAATAGGGCTGGTGGTCACTGCTACAGTGTAATAGGGCTGGGGGTCACAGCTACAGTGTAATAGGGCTGGTGGTCACAGCTATAGTGTAATAGGGCTGGGGGTCACAGCTATAGTGTAATAGGGCTGGGGGTCACAGCTACAGGGTAATAGGGCTGGTGGTCACAGCTATAGTGTAATAGGGCTGGGGGTCACAGCTATAGTGTAATAGGGCTGGGGGTCACAGCTACAGGGTAATAGGGCTGGGGTCCCAGCTATAGTGTAATAGGGCGGGGGGTCACAGCTACAGTGTAATAGGGCTGGGGTCCCAACTACAGTGTAATAGGGATGGGGGGTCACAGCTATAATGTAATAGGGTTGGGGTCACAGCTATAGTGTAATAGGGATGGTGCTCACAGCTATAATGTAATAGGGCTGGGGTCACAACTATAATGTAATAGGGATGGGGGGTCACAGCTATAATGTAATAGGGTTGGGGTCACAGCTATAGTGTAATAGGGATGGTGCTCACAGCTATAATGTAATAGGGCTGGGGTCACAACTATAATGTAATAGGGATGGGGGGTCACAGCTATAATGTAATAGGGTTGGGGTCACAGCTATAATGTAATAGGGTTGGGGTCACAGCTATTAGTGTAATAGGGCTGGGGTCACAACTATAATGTAATAGGGCTGGGGATCACAGCTATAGTGTAATAGGGCTGGGGTCACAGCTACAGTGTAATAGGGCTGGGAGTCACTGCAATAATGCATTTGTCTTTTTGTGTAAAGGGACTGCAGTTCACCTCAGTACACAGCCCCCCAGTAACTACTGACCCTGCAGCTCACCCCAGAACACAGACCCCCAGTAACTACTGACCCTGCAGCTCACCCCAGAACACAGACCCCCAGTAACTACTGACCCTGCAGCTCACCCCAGAACACAGCCCCCCAGTAACTACTGACCCTGCAGCTCACCCCAGAACACAGCCCCCCAGTAACTACTGACCCTGCAGCTCACCCCAGAGCACAGCCCCCCAGTAACTACTGACCCTGCAGCTCACCTCAGAGCACAGCCCCCCAGTAACTACTGACCCTGCAGCTCACCCCAGAGCACAGCCCCCCAGTAACTACTGACCCTGCAGCTCACCCCAATACACAGCCCCCCAGTAACTACTGACCCTGCAGATCACCCCAATACACAGCCCCCCAGTAACTACTGACCCTGCAGCTCACCCCAGAACACAGCCCCCCAGTAACTACTGACCCTGCAGCTCACCCCAGAGCACAGCCCCCCAGTAACTACTGACCCTGCAGCTCACCCCAGAACACAGACCCCCAGTAACTACTGACCCTGCAGCTCACCCCAGAACACAGACCCCCAGTAACTACTGACCCTGCAGCTCACCCCAGAACACAGCCCCCCAGTAACTACTGACCCTGCAGCTCACCCCAGAACACAGCCCCCCAGTAACTACTGACCCTGCAGCTCACCCCAGAGCACAGCCCCCCAGTAACTACTGACCCTGCAGCTCACCTCAGAGCACAGCCCCCCAGTAACTACTGACCCTGCAGCTCACCCCAGAGCACAGCCCCCCAGTAACTACTGACCCTGCAGCTCACCCCAGAGCACAGCCCCCCAGTAACTACTGACCCTGCAGCTCACCCCAATACACAGCCCCCCAGTAACTACTGACCCTGCAGATCACCCCAATACACAGCCCCCCAGTAACTACTGACCCTGCAGCTCACCCCAGAACACAGCCCCCCAGTAACTACTGACCCTGCAGCTCACCCCAGAGCACAGCCCCCCAGTAACTACTGACCCTGCAGCTCACCCCAGAACACAGCCCCCAGTAACTACTGACCCTGCAGCTCACCAGAGTACACAGCCCCCCAGTAACTACTGACCCTGCTGCTCACCCCAGTACACAGCCCCCCCAGTAACTACTGACCCTGCAGTTCACCTCACTACACAGCCCCCCAGTAACTACTGACCCTGCAGCTCACCCCAATACACAGCCCCCCAGTAACTACTGAACCTGCAGATCACCCCAGTACACAGCCCCCCAGTAACTACTGACCCTGCAGCTCAACCCAATACACAGCCCCCCAGTAACTACTGACCCTGCAGTTCACCCCAATACACAGCCCCCAGTAACTACTGACCCTGCAGATCACCCCAATACACAGCCCCCCAGTAACTACTGACCCTGCAGATCACCCCAGTACACAGCCCCCCAGTAACTACTGACCCTGCAGCTCACCCAAATACACAGCCCCCCAGTAACTACTAACCCTAAAGCTCACCCCAGTACACAGCCCCCCAGTAACTACTGACCCTGCAGATCACCAGAGTACACAGCCCCCCAGTAACTACTGACCCTGCAGATCACCCCAGTACACAGCCCCCCAGTAACTACTGACCCTGCAGATCACCCCAATACACAGCCCCCCAGTAACTACTGACCCTGCAGATCACCCCAGTACACAGCCCCCCAGTAACTACTGACCCTGCAGCTCACCCCAATACACAGCCCCCCGGTAACTACTGACCCTGCAGCTCACCCCAGTACACAGCCCCCCAGTAACTACTGACCCTGCAGCTCACCCCAATACACAGCCCCCCAGTAACTACTGACCCTGCATTTCACCCCTTTACACAGCCCCCCAGTAACTACTGACCCTGCAGTTCACCCCTTTACACAGCCCCCCAGTAACTACTGACCCTGCAGATCACCCCAGTACACAGCCCCCCAGTAACTACTGACCCTGCAGATCACCCCAGTACACAGCCCCCCAGTAACTACTGACCCTGCAGCTCACCCCAGTACACAGCCCCCCAGTAACTACTGACCCTGCAGTTCACCCTAGTACACAGCCCCCAGTAACTACTGACCCTGCAGATCACCCCAATACACAGCCCCCCAGTAACTACTGACCCTGCAGATCACCCCAGTACACAGCCCCCCAGTAACTACTGACCCTGCAGATCACCCCAGTACACAGCCCCCCAGTAACTACTGACCCTGCAGATCACCCCAGTACACAGCCCCCCAGTAACTACTGACCCTGCAGATCACCCCAATACACAGCCCCCCAGTAACTACTGACCCTGCAGATCACCCCAGTACACAGCCCCCCAGTAACTACTGACCCTGCAGATCACCCCAATACACAGCCCCCCAGTAACTACTGACCCTGCAGCTCACCCCAATACACAGCCCCCCAGTAACTACTGACCCTGCAGCTCACCCCAATACACAGCCCCCCAGTAACTACTGATCCTGCAGATCACCCACAGTCTATACAAAAGCCCCAGCAATACAAATCAGACGTAACCCGATGTTTGCCAAAAAAGAGAATTTGTCCCTCTCTGGCGATGAAGAGGTTACAGCTGCGTTCTGCTGGGATGAGGAAACACGCGAGAAATTCCCACAGAGACAAACAGAGAGTGTCAGGTGCCCAAAGCCTCAGTACATTCGGGTGCGTGTAGTGGGTGATGCGTGGGAAAGTCACGTGAGCTGTGTGCCGTGTAGTGTTTATTACACTGTATCAAATACAGACTGCACAGTTCTACAGCTGGCTCGTTGGTCTAGGGGTATGATTCTCGCTTTGGGTGCGAGAGGTCCCGGGTTCAAATCCCGGACGAGCCCACTTTTATTTTTGATAATATTTTTCTCAGGTTTATTTTAACAAGGGAAAGTTAACTTCACTAATTGTATTTAACTTACATAATAGCAGTGACCCCAACCCTATCACATTATAGCTGTGACCCCAAACCTATTACATTATAGCTGTGACCCCCCAACCCTATTACATAATAGCAGTGACCCCAACCCTATTACATTATAGCTGTGGCCCCCCAGCCCTATTACACTATAGCAGTGACCCCAGCCCTATTACATTATAGCTGTGACCCTCAGCACTATTACATTATAGCTGTGACCCCCAGACCTATTACACTGTAGCTGTGACCCCAGCCCTATTACATTATAGCTGTGACCCCAACCCTATTACATTATAGCTGTGACCCCCCAACCCTATTACATTATAGCTGTGACCCCCAACCCTATTACATTATAGCAGTGACCCCAACCCTATTACATTATATCTGTGACCCCCAGCCCTATTACATTATAGCTGTGACCCCAACCCTATTACATTATAGCTGTGACCCCCAGCTATATTACATTATAGCAGTGACCCCAACCCTATTACATTATAGCTGTGACCCCCAACCCTATTACACTATAGATGTGACCCCCAGCCCTATTAATTTATAGCTGTGACCCCCAGCCCTATTACATTAAAGCTGTGACCCACAGCCCTATTACATTAAAGCTGTGACCCCCAGCCCTATTACATTAAAGCTGTGACCCCCAGCCCTATTACATTAAAGCTGTGACCCCCAGCCCTATTACATTATAGCTGTGACCCCTGCCCTATTACATTATAGCTGTGACCCCAACCCTATTACACTAATAGCTGTGACCCTTGCCCTATTACAATATAGTTGTGACCCCCAACCATATTATACAATAGCACTGACCCCCAGCCCTTTTACATTATAGCTGTGACCCCCAGCCCTATTACACTATAGCTGTGACCCCCAGCCCTATTACACTATAGCTGTGACCCCCAGCCCTATTACACTATAGCTGTGACCCTCAGCCCTATTACATTATAGCTGTAACCCCAGCCCTATTACATTATAGCTGTGACCCCTGCCCTATTACATTATAGCTGTGACCCCAACCCTATTACATTATAGCTGTGACCCCCCAACCCTATTACATTATAGCTGTGACCCCCAACCCTATTACATTATAGCAGTGACCCCAACCCTATTACATTATATCTGTGACCCCCAGCCCTATTACATTATAGCTGTGACCCCAACCCTATTACATTATAGCTGTGACCCCCAGCTATATTACATTATAGCAGTGACCCCAACCCTATTACATTATAGCTGTGACCCCCAACCCTATTACACTATAGATGTGACCCCCAGCCCTATTAATTTATAGCTGTGACCCCCAGCCCTATTACATTAAAGCTGTGACCCACAGCCCTATTACATTAAAGCTGTGACCCCCAGCCCTATTACATTAAAGCTGTGACCCCCAGCCCTATTACATTAAAGCTGTGACCCCCAGCCCTATTACATTATAGCTGTGACCCCTGCCCTATTACATTATAGCTGTGACCCCAACCCTATTACACTAATAGCTGTGACCCTTGCCCTATTACAATATAGTTGTGACCCCCAACCATATTATACAATAGCACTGACCCCCAGCCCTTTTACATTATAGCTGTGACCCCCAGCCCTATTACACTATAGCTGTGACCCCCAGCCCTATTACACTATAGCTGTGACCCCCAGCCCTATTACACTATAGCTGTGACCCTCAGCCCTATTACATTATAGCTGTAACCCCAGCCCTATTACATTATAGCTGTGACCCCTGCCCTATTACATTATAGCTGTGACCCCAACCATATTAAATTATACCTTTGACACCCAACCCTATTACATTATAGCTGTGACCCCCAGCCCTATTACATTATAGCTGTGACCCCAACCATATTAAATTATACCTTTTGACATCCAACCCTATTACACTATAGTTGTGACCCCCAGCCCTATTACATTATAGCTGTGACCCCCAGCCCTATTACATTATAGCTGTGACCCCCCAGCCCTATTAAGTAATAGCTATGAACCCCAGCCCTATTACAATATAGCTGTGACCCCAGCCCAATTACACTATAGCTGTGACCCCCCGCCCTATTACACTATAGCTGTTACCCCCAGCCCTATTACAATATAGCTGTGACCCCCAGCCATATTACACTATAGCTGTGACCCCCAGCCCTATTACACTGTAGCTTTAACCCCCAGCCCTATTACACTGTAGCTGTGACCCCCAGCCCAATTACATTATAGCTGTGACCCCCAGCCCTATTACATTATAGCTGTGACCCCCAGCCCTATTACATTATAGTTTTGACCCCCAGCCCTATTACACTATAGCTGTGACTCCAGCCCTATTACGCTATAGCTGTGACCCCAGCCCTATAACACTATAGCTGTGACCCCCAGCCCTATTACACTGTAGCTGTGACCCCCAGCCCTATTACACTGTAGCTGTGGCCCCAGCCCAATTAGTTACTGGGGGGGGGTGTACTGAGGTGAGCTGCAGGGTCAGTAGTTACTGGGGCGTTGTGTATTGGGGTGAGCTGCAGGGTCAGTAGTTACTGGGGGGCTGTGTACTGGGGTGAGTTGCATTGTTAGTAGTTACTGGGGGCTGTGTATTGGGGTGAGCTGCAGGGTCAGTAGATACTGGGAGCTGTGTATTGGGGTGGGCTGCAGGGTCAGTAGTTACTGGGGGGCTGTGTACTGGGGTGAGCTTCAGGGTCAGTAGTTACTGGGGGGCTATGTACTGGGGTGATCTGCAGGGTCAGTAGTTATTGGGGGCTGTGTATTGGGTGAGCTGCAGGGTCAGTAGTTACTGGGGGGCTGTGTATTGGGTTGAGCTGCAGGGTCAGTAGTTACTGGGGGCTGTGTGTTAGGGTGATCTGCAGGGTCAGTAGTTACTGGGGGGCTGTGTATTGGGGTGAGCTGCAGTGTCAGTAGTTACTGGGGGGCTGTGTATTGGGGTGATCTGCAGGGTCAGTAGTTACTGGGGGGCTGTGTACTGGGCTGAGCTGCAGGGTCAGTAGTTACTGGGGGGCTGTGTAGTGGGGTGAGCTGCAAGGTCATTAGTTACTGGGGGGCTGTGTATTGGGCTGAGCAGCAGGGTCAATAGTTACTGGGGGGGTGTACTTGGGTGAGCTGCAGGGTCAGTAGTTACTGGAGGGCTGTGTATTGGGGTGAGCTGCAGGGTCAGTAGTTACTGGGGGGCTGTGTACTGGGGTGCGCTGCAGGGTCAGTAGTTACTGGGGGGCTGTGAACTGAGGTGCGCTGCAGGGTTAGCAGTTACTGGGGGGATGTGTATTGGGGTGAGCTGCAGGGTCAGTAGTTACTGGGGGCTGTGTATTGGGGTGAGCTGCAGGGTCAATAGTTGCTGGGGGGCTGTGTATTGGGGTGACCTGCAGGGTCAGTAGATACTGGGAGCTGTGTATTGGGGTGGGCTGCAGGGTCAGTAGTTACTGGGGGCTGTGTACTGGGGTGAGCTGCAGGGTCAGTAGTTACTGGGGGGCTATGTACTGGGGTGATCTGCAGGGTCAGTAGTTACTGGGGGTCTGTGTATTGGGGTGAGCTGCAGGGTCAGTAGTTACTGGGGGGGCTGTGTACTGGGGTGAGCTGCAGGGTCAGTAGTCACTGGGGGGCTATGTACTGGGGTGATCTGCAGGGTCAGTAGTTACTGGGGGGCTATGTACTGGGGTGATCTGCAGGGTCAGTAGTTACTGGGGGGGCTGTGTACTGGGGTGAGCTGCAGGGTCAGTAGTTACTGGGGGGCTGTGTTTTGGGGTGAGCTGCAGGGTCAGTAGTTACTGGGGGATGTTCTGGGGTGATCTGCAGGGTCAGTAGTTACTGGGGGGCTGTGTACTGTGGGTGATCTGCAGGGTCAGTAGTTACTGGGGGGCTGATTATTGGGGTGAACTGCAGGGTCAGTAGTTAATGGGGGGCTGTGTATTGGGCTGCACTGCAGGGTCAGTAGTTACTGGGGGGCTGTGTATTGGGGTCATCTGCAGGGTCAGTAGTTACTGGGGGGCTTTGTATTGGGGTGATCTGCAGGGTCAGTAGTTGCTGGGGGGCTGTGTATTAGGTTGAGCTGCAGGGTCAGTAGTTACCTGGGGGGCTGTGTATTGGGGTGCACTGCAGGGTCAGTAGTTACTGGGGGGCTGTGTACTGGGGTGAGCTGTAAGGTCAGTAGTTACTGGGGGGCTGTGTATTTGGGTGATCTGCAGGGTCAGTAGTTACTAGGGGGCTGTGTATTGGGTTGAACTGCAGGGTCAGTAGTTACTGGGGGGCTGTGTATTGGGGTGCACTGCAGGGTCAGTAGTTACTGGGGGGCTGTGTACTGGGGTGAGATGCAAGGTCAGTAGTTACTGGGGGGCTGTGTATTGGGGTGATCTGCAGGGTCAGTAGTTACTAGGGGGCTGTGTATTGGGGTGATCTGCAGGGTCAGTAGTTACTGGGGGCTGTGTATTGGGGTGAGCTGCAGGGTCAGTAGTTACTGGGGGCTGTGTATTGGGGTGAGCTGCAGGGTCAGTAGTTACTGGGGGGCTGTGTATTGGGGTGAGCTGCAGGGTCAGTAGTTACTAGGGGGCTGTGTATTGGGGTGAGCTGAAGGGTCAGTAGTTACTGGGGGCTGTGTATTGGGGTGAGTTGCAGGGTCAGTAGTTACTAGGGGGCTGTGTACTAGGGTGAACTGCAGGATCAGTAGTTACTGGGGGGCTGTGTACTGGGGTGAGCAGCAGGGTCAGTAGTTACTGGGGGGCTGTGTACTGGGGTGAGCTGCAGGGTCAGTAGTTACTGGAGGGCTGTTTATTGGGGTGAGCTGCAGGGTCAGTAGTTACTGGGGGGCTGTGTAGTGGGGTGAGCTGCAGGGTCAGTAGTTACTGGGGGGCTGTGTATTGGGGGAGCTGCAGGGTCAGTAGTTACTGGGGGGCTGTGTAGTGGGGTGAGCTGCAGGGTCAGTAGTTACTGGGGGGCTGTGTAGTGGGGTGAGCTGCAGGCTCAGTAATTACTGGGGGGCTGTGTATTGGGGTGAGCTGCAGGGTCAGTAGTTACTGGGGGGCTGTGTAGTGGGGTGAGCTGCAGGGTCAGTCGTTACTGGGGGGCTGTGTAATGGGGTGAGCTGCAGGGTCAGTAGTTACTGGGGAGTTGTGTATTGGGGTGGGCTGCAATCCCTTTACACAAAAAGACAAAAGCTTTTATTTCTAGTAGTGCAGAGAATGGGTCACTTAGGGCTAGATTTATTAAAGCTGAGGCGCACAGGGGCGTGTATACATGCCTCAGCTCGCCTGTGGCGGGGCGAAATTACCCGCAGGTATTCGCCATTGCACACGAGCGCAATTTTGCGCTCGCCAGCAATCCCGCCTCCTGTCCGTGCACAGCCAATCACGCGCGGGCAGGAGCTATCAATCTCCTTGGTCTGACTAGACCGAGGAGGTTGAATTTCGCCACATTAGAGGTGTCGAAGAGGTTAGGGAAGCGGCGGTCTGGTGACCACTGCTTGATAAATGACAGCGAGCAAGTTCATGTGAGAACTTACAGCCGTAGAGCTTTAATAAATCTAGCCCATAGTGTGAGACAGACTGAGAGTGACCCTGCTGGGCAGTTAGTGATTGTGTGACAAGTTAATATGCATTAAAAAGCTGCAGGCACTGCTGAGATTCGAACTCAGGATCTCCTGTTTACTAGACAGGCGCTTTAACAAACTAAGCCACAGCGCCCTGCACAGCTATTGGTTGTCTCACATGTGACTGACATGTGTATAGCCATATGCACACTTTCTGTAGTGATTGTTAATACTTGTGCACACCTCTTTTAGTGATGGCTATACATGTGCACACCTCCTGTAGTGATGGCTAATACTTGTGCACACCTCTTGTAGTGATGGCTATACATGTGCACATCTCCTGTAGTGATGGCTATACATGTGCACATCTCCTGGAGTGATGGCTTATACTTGTGCACATCTCCTTTAGTGATGGCTATACTTGTGCACACCTCCTGTAGTGATGACTAATACTTGTGCACACCTCTTGTAGTGATGACTAATACTTGTGCACACCTCCTGTAGTGATGGCTAATACTTGTGCACACCTCCTGTAGTGATGGCTAATACTTGTGCACACCTCCTGTAGTGATGACTAATACTTGTGCACACCTCCTGTAGTGATGGTTAATACTTGTGCACACCTCCTTCAACCCTAGTACATTATAGCTGTGACCCTCAGTCCTATTACATTATAGCTGTGACCCCAGCCCTATTACATTATAGCTGTGACCCCAGCCCTATTATATTATAGCTGTGACCCCAGCCCTATTACATTATAGCTGTGACCCCCAGCCCTATTACATTATAGCTGTGAACCCCAGCCCTATTACACTATAGCTGTGACCCCCAGCCCTATTACACTATAGCTGTGACCCCCAGCCCTATTACACTGTAGCTGTGACCCCCAGCCCTATTACACTATAGCTGTGACCCCCAGCCCTATTACACTATAGCTGTGACCCCCAGCCCTATTACACTGTAGCTGTGACCCCCAGCCCTATTACACTATAGCTGTGACCCCCAGCCCTATTACACTATAGCTGTGACCCCAGCCCTATTACACTGTAGCTGTGACCCCCAGCCCTATTACACTGTAGCTGTGACCCACAGCCCTATTACATTATAGCTGTGACCCCAGCCCTATTACACTATAGCTGTTACCCCCAGCCCTATTACACTATAGCTGTGACCCCAACCCTATTACCTTTTAGCTGTGACCCCCAGCCCTATTACACTTAGCTGTGACCCCTGCCCTATTACACTATAGCTGTGAACCCCCAGCCCTATTACATTATAGCTGTGACCCCCAGCCCTATTACACTATAGCTGTGACCCCCAGCCCTATTACACTATAGCTGTGACCCCCAGCCCTATTACACTATAGCTGTTACCCCCAGCTCTATTACAATATAGCTGTGACCCCCAGCCCTATTACACTGTAGCTGTGACCCCCAGCCCAATTACATTATAGCTGTAACCCCCAGCCCTATTACACTGTAGCTGTGACCCCCAGCACAATTACATTATAGCTGTGACCCCCAGCCCTATTACATTATAGCTGTGACCCCCAGCCCTATTACATTATAGCTGTGACCCCAGCCTTATTACATTATAGCTGTGATCCCAGCCCAATTACATTATAGCTGTGACCCCAGCCATATTACATTATAGCTGTGACCCCAGCCCTATTACACTGTAGCTGTGACCCCCAGCCCTATTACACTGTAGCTGTGACCCCCAGCCCTATTACACTGTAGCTGTGGCCCCAGCCCTATTAGTTACTGGGGGTGGGGGTGTACTGAGGTGAGCTGCAGGGTCAGTAGTTACTTGGGGGCTGTATACTGGGGTGAGTTGAAGGGTCAGTAGTAACTGGGGGCTGTGTATTGGGGTGAGCTGCAGGGTTAGTAGATACTGGGAGCTGTGTACTGTGGGTGCGCTGCAGGGTGAGTAGTTACTGGGGGGCTGTGTATTGGGGTGAGCTGCAGTGTCAGTAGTTAATGGGGGGCTGTGTACTGGGCTGAGCTGCAGGGTCAGTAGTTACTTGGGGGCTGTGTACTGGGGTGAGCTGCAGGGTCAGTAGTTACTGGGGGGCTGTGTATTGGTCTGAGCTGCAGGGTCAGTAGTTACTGGGGGGCTGTGTACTGGGGTGAGCTGCAGGGTTAGTAGTTACTGGGGGGCTGTGTACTGGGGTGAGCTGCAGGGTTAGTAGTTACTGGGGGGCTGTGTATTGGTCTGAGCTGCAGGGTCAGTAGTTACTGGGGGGCTGTGTACTGGGGTGAGCTGCAGGGTTAGTAGTTACTGGGGGGCTGTGTATTGGGGTGAGCTGCAGGGTTAGTAGTTACTGGGGGGCTGTGTATTGGGGTGAGCTGCAGGGTCAGTAGTTACTGGGGGGCTGTGTATTGGGGTGAGTTGCAGGGTCAGTAGTTACTTGGGGGCTGTGTATTGGGGTGAGCTGCAGGGTCAGTAGTTACTGGGGGCTGTGTACTGGGGTGAGCTGCAGGGTCAGTAGTTACTGGGGGGCTGTGTACTGGGGTGAGCTGCAGGGTCAGTAGTTACTGGGGGCTGTGTATTGGGTGCGCTGCAGGGTCAGTAGTTACTGGGGTGAGCTGCAGGGTCAGTAGTTACTGGGGGGCTGTGTATTGGGGTGAGCTGCAGGGTCAGTAGTTACTGGGGGGGCTGTGTACTGGGGTGAGCTGCAGGGTCAGTAGTTACTGGGGGGCTGTGTTTTGGGGTAAGCTGCAGGGTCAGTAGTTATGGGGGGGGGGGTGTACTGGGGTGATCTGCAGGGTCTGTAGTTACTGGGGGGCTGTGTACTGTGGTTGATCTGCAGGGTTAGTAGTTACTGGGGGGCTGTGTATTAGGGTGCACTGCAGGGTCAGTAGTTAATGGGGGGCTGTGTATTGGGGTGAGCTGCAGGGTCAGTAGTTACTGGGGGCCTGTGTACTTGGGTGAGATGCAAGGTCAGTAGTTACTGGGGGGCTGTGTATTGGGGTGATCTACAGGGTCAGTAGTTACTGGGGGTTGTGTATTGGGGTGCACTGCAGGGTCAGTAGTTACTGGGGGGCTGTGTACTGGGGTGAGCTGCAAGGTCACTAGTTACTGGGGGGCTGTGTATTGGGGTGAGCTGCAGGGTCAGTAGTTACTGGGGGGCTGTGTATTGGGGTGAGCTGCAGGGTCAATAGTTACTGGGCGGCTGTGTATTGGGGTGAGCTGCAGGGTCAGTAGTTACTGGGGGGCTGTGTATTGGGGTGCACTGCAGGGTCAGTATTTACTGGGGGGCTGTGTACTGGGGTGAGCTGCAAGGTCAGTAGTTACTGGGGGGCTGTGTATTGGGGTGATCTTCAGGGTCAGTAGTTACTGGGGGGCTGTGTATTGGGGTGAGCTGCAGGGTCAGTAGTTACTGGGGGGCTGTGTATTGGGGTGAGCTGCGGGGTCAGTAGTTACTGGGGGGCTGTGTATTGGGGTGAGCTGCAGGGTCAGTAGTTACTGGGGGGCTGTGTATTGGGGTGAGCTGCATGGTCAGTAGTTACTGGAGGGCTGTGTATTGGGGTGAGCTGCAGGGTCAGTAGTTACTGGGGGGCTGTGTAGTCGGGTGAGCTGCAGGGTCAGTAGTTACTGGGGGGCTGTGTTTTGGGGGAGCTGCAGGGTCAGTAGTTACTGGTGGGCTGTGTAGTGGGGTGAGCTGCAGGGTCAGTAGTTACTGGGGGGCTGTGTAGTGGGGTGAGCTGCAGGGTCAGTAGTTACTGGGGGGGCTGTGTATTGGGGTGAGCTGCAGGGTCAGTAGTTACTGGGGGGCTGTGTAGTGGGCTGAGCTACAGGGTCAGTAGCTACTGGGGGGCTGTGTACTGGGGTGAGCTGCAGGGTCAGTAGTTACTGGGGGGGCTGTGTACTGGGGTGAGCTGCAGGGCCAGTAGTTACTGGGGGGCTGTGTATTGGGGTGATCTGCAAGCTTTTATTTCTAGTAGTGCAGAGAATCGGTCACATAGGGCTAGATTTATTAAAGCTGAGGTGTACAGGGGCGTGTATACATGCCCCTGTATGCCTCAGCTCGCCTGTGGCGGGCGAAATTACCAGCAGATATTTGCCATTGCACACGAGCGCAATTTTGCGCTCGCCTGCAATCCCGCCTCATGTCCGCGCACAGCCAATCACGCGAGCTATCAATCTCCTTGGTCTGACTAGACCGAGGAGGTTGAATTTCACCACATTAGAGGTGTCGAAGAGGTTAGGGAAGCGGCGGTCTGGTGACCGCTGCTTGATAAATGACAGCGAGCAAGTTCATGTGAGAACTTGCAGCCGTAGAGCTTTAATAAATCTAGCCCATAGTGTGAGACAGACTGAGAGTGACCCTGCTGGGCAGTTAGTGATTGTGTGACAAGTTAATATGCATTAAAAAGCTGCAGGCACTGCTGAGATTCGAACTCAGGATCTCCTGTTTACTAGACAGGCGCTTTAACCAACTAAGCCACAGCGCCCTGCACAGCTATTGGTTGTCTCACATGTGACTGACATGTGTATAGCCATATGCACACTTTCTGTAGTGATTGTTAATACTTGTGCACACCTCTTTTAGTGATGGCTATACATGTGCATACCTCCTGTAGTGATTGTTAATACTTGTGCACATCTCCTGTAGTGATGGCTATACATGTGCACATCTCCTGTAGTTATGGCTATACATGTGCACATCTCCTGTAGTGATGGCTTATACTTGTGCACATCTCCTGGAGAAATGGCTAATACTTGTGCACACCTCTTGTAGTGATGGCTATACTTGTGCACATCTCCTGTAGTGATGGCTATACATGTGCACACCTCCTTTAGTGATGGCTATACATGTGCACATCTCCTGTAGTGATGGCTATACATGTGCACATCTCCTGTAGTGATAGCTTATACTTGTGCACACCTCCTGTAGTGATGGCTTATACTTGTGCACATCTCCTGGAGAAATGGCTAATACTTGTGCACACCTCTTGTAGTGATGGCTATACATGTGCACATCTCCTGTAGTGATGGCTATACATGTGCACATCTCCTGTAGTGATGGCTATACATGTGCACATCTCCTGTAGTGATGGCTATCCTTGTGCACATCTCCTGTAGTGATGGCTATACATGTGCACACCTCCTTTAGTGATGGCTATGAATGTGCACATCTCCTGTAGTGATGGCTATACATGTGCACATCTCCTGTAGTGATAGCTTATACTTGTGCACACCTCCTGTAGTGATGGCTAATACTTGTGCACATCTCCTGTAGTGATGGCTTATACTTGTGCACACCTCCTGTAGTGATGGCTTATACTTGTGCACACCTCCTGTAGTGATGGCTATACATGTGCACATCTCCTGTAGTGATGGCTTATACTTGTGCACACCTCCTGTAGTGATGGCTTATACTTGTGCACACCTCCTGTAGTGATGGCTTATACTTGTGCACACCTCCTGTAGTGATGGCTAATACTTGTACACACCTCCTGTAGTGATGGCTAATACTTGTGAACATCTCCTGTAGTGATAGCTTATACTTGTGCACATCTCCTGTAGTGATGGCTAATACTTGTGCACACCTCCTGTAGTGATGGCTAATACTTGTGCACACCTCCTGTAGTGATGGCTATACATGTCCACACCTCCTGTAGTGATGGCTAATACTTGTGCACACCTCCTGTAGTGATGGCTAATACTTGTGCACATCTCCTGTAGTGATGGCTTATACTTGTGCACACCTCCTGTAGTGATGGCTTATACTTGTGCACACCTCCTGTAGTGATGGCTTATACTTGTGCACACCTCCTGTAGTGATGGCTTATACTTGTGCACATCTCCTGGAGAAATGGCTAATACTTGTGCAAACCTCTTGTAGTGATGGCTATACTTGTGCACATCTCCTGTAGTGATAGCTTATACTTGTGCACATCTCCTGTAGTGATGGCTAATACTTGTGCACACCTCCTGTAGTGATGGCTAATACTTGTGCACACCTCCTGTAGTGATGGCTATACATGTCCACACCTCCTGTAGTGATGGCTAATACTTGTGCACACCTCCTGTAGTGATGGCTAATATAAGCCCAATCCCTGTTACAAGAATAAAACTGCACATAGACTTTCTGAACTATCTACAGAGGAGCTATTCCTACAATCTGTCTGGAGTACGCAAACAAACTTTTTTTCACTTATTATGTTTTGCTGTTTTTTTGCTGCTATTATGGTTAACTAATCATGCTGGATATTAGTGGAATTTAATTATCCGGATTACTTATTGTTTTTCCAAAATCCGTGGCATATACACACACTTATTTGGAAGTATGTCACTGTGTTTCCGTTTGTAACTATTTTTCTGTTAAGTAGCACCGCACCTAATTGTCATTGTGTGTTATCGTTTTTTTTGTACCATTGGATTGTTTATTAGCACTAATCACAACTGTTTTAATTTTTACCTATAACTTTGAATATTGGATTGTTAATTTGAGTATTTGGCAATATCGTTATTTTTTCATTGAGCACATATTTTTGCAGTTCACGTATACAGGCACGAAACACTGTTTGCAGTCAGCTCAATCTCTTACCTTATTCCGCAAGCGGAACACCGTTACTGAACCTCCAACAAGGTAGAGTGTATCGGCACTCTTTTTCCTCGTCTGGACTTATTATTCAAAGTTCTTAGTACATAGGGAATCATCACGAGTCGGAGTGAAGGTTAATCTCGTAGTTAGGACTTATCCAATCTCGCTCCATATATTATACACACAGAATATCAGGGAAACCGATCAGGTTTAATCGCATCAGAACACAAATTAATCAGAAATATCACCCTGGTTTTAAATTTTAAAGTGTTTTTGATTTTATATTGTTAATACATGGATCCATGTAAATTGACTTGCTGTATGTCATTATAAATCATTTTTATTGTATTTGTACAAGATCTTTATGCTATCTGTATAAGATATTTCATTACCAGCTGTTTTTAGAAGATAATTTTATTAAAAACAATCTACCAATAATAAGCTGAAAATCGCTTATGGTTTTATTCTGAACCCTGCCTCATAAGTTGGCGCTTTGATATTTTTCTGATTTTCCATTACGCATTGACCACTAGGGGTCATCTATCAAAGCTAAGGGTATATTTGCAGTAGGCACTAAGTGTAATCTCCCACTTAATACTTGTGCAACCTCTTGTAGTGATGGTTAATACTTGTGCACATTTACTGTAGTAATGGCTAATACTTGTGCACACCTAGCTTGGTAGCAGCTTACCCCAATACACAGCCCCCCAAGAAACTACTGACCCTGCAGCTCACCCCAGTACACAGCCCCCCAGGAACTACTGACCCTGCAGCTCACGCCAGTACACAGCCCCCCAGTAACTACTGACCCTGCAGATCACCCCAATACACAGCCCCCCAGTAACTACTAACCCTGCAGATCATCCTAGTACACAGCCCCCCAGTAACTACTGACCCTGCAGAACACCCCAGTACACAGCCCCCAGTAACTACTGACCCTGCAGCTCACCCCAGTACACAGCCCCCCAGTAACTACTGACCCTACAGATCATCCCAATACACAGCCCCCCAGTAACTACTGACCCTGCAGATCACCCCAATACACAGCCCCCCAGTAACTACTAACCCTGCAGATCATCCTAGTACACAGCCCCCCAGTAACTACTGACCCTGCAGAACACCCCAGTACACAGCCCCCCCAGTAACTACTGACCCTGCAGCTCACCCCAGTACACAGCCCCCCAGTAACTACTGACCCTGCAACACACCCACAGTACACAGCCCCCCAGTAACTACTGACCCTGCAGGTCACCCCAATACACAGCCCCTCTGTAACTGACCCTGCAGCTCACCCCAATACACAGCCCCCAGTAACTACTGACCCTGCAGCTCACCCCAGTACACAGCCCCCCAGTAACTACTGACCCTGCAGATCACCACAGTACACAGCCCCCAGTAACTACTGACCCTGCAGCTCACCCCAGTACACAGCCCCCCAGTAACTACTGACCCTGCAGCTCACCCCAATACACAGCCCCCCAGTAACTACTGACCCTGCAGCGCACCCACAGTACACAGCCCCCCAGTAACTACTGACCCTACAGATCACCCCAATACACAGCCCCCCAGTAACTACTGACCCTGCAGCTCACCCCAATACACAGCCCCCAGTAACTACTGACCCTGCAGATCACCCAAATACACAGCCCCCCAGTAACTACTGACCCTGCAGCTCACCCCAGTACACAGCCCCCCAGTAACTACTGACCCTGCAGCGCACCCACAGTACACAGCCCCCCAGTAACTACTGACCATACAGATCACCCCAATACACAGCCCCCCAGTAACTACTGACCCTGCAGCTCACCCCAATACACAGCCCCTCTGTAACTACTGACCCTGCAGCTCACCCCAGTACACAGCCCCCCAGTAACTACTGACCCTGCAGATCACCACAGTACACAGCCCACCAGTAACTACTGACCCTGCAGCTCACCCCAATACACAGCCCCCAGTAGCTACTGACCCTGCAGCTCACCCCAATACACAGCCCCCAGTAAATACTGACCCTGCAGATCACCCGAGTACACAGCCCCCAGTAACTACTGACCCTGCAGCTCACCCCAGTACACAGCCCCCAGTAACTACTGACCCTGCAGCTCACCCCAGTACACAGCCCCCCAGTAACTACTGACCCTGCAGCTCACCCAAAACACAGCCCCCCAGTATCTACTGACCCTGCAGCTCACCCCAATACACAGCCCCCCAGTAACTACTGACCCTGCAGATCACTCCAGTACACAGCCCCCCAGTAACTTCTGACCCTGCAGATCACCCCAATACACAGCCCCCAGTAACTACTGATCTTGCAGCTCACCCCAATACACCGCCCCCCAGTAACTACTGACCCTGCAGCTCACCCCTATACACAGCCCCCAGTAACTACTGATCCTGCAGCTCACCCCAATACACCGCCCCCCAGTAACTACTGACCCTGCAGCTCACCCCAGTACACAGCCCCCCAGTAACTACTGACTCTACAGCTCACCCCAATACACAGCCCCCCAGTAACTACTGACCCTGCAGATCACCGCAGGACACAGCCCCCAGTAACTACTGACCCTGCAGATCACCCCAATACACAGCCCCCCAATTAATACTGACCCTGCAGCTCACCCCAATACACAGCAACCAGTAACTACTGACCCTGCAGCTCACCCCAATACACAGCCCCCCAGTAACTACTGACCCTGCAGCTCACCCCAATACACAGCCCCCCAGTAACTACTGACCCTGCAGCGCACCCCAATACACAGCCCCCCAGTAACTACTGACCTTGCAGCTCACCCCAGTACACAGCCCCCCAGTAACTACTGACCCTGCAGCTCACCCCAATACACAGCCCCCCAGTACCTACTGACCCTGCAGCTCACCCACAGTACACAGCCCCCCAGTAACTGACACTGCAGATCACCCCAGTACACAGCCCCCAGTAACTACTCACCCTGCAGATCACCCCAGTACACAGCCCCCCCCGCAACTACTGACCCTGCAGATCACCCCAAAACACAGCCCCCCAGTAACTACTGACCCTGCAGCTCACCCCAGTACACAGCCCCCCAGTCACTACTGACCCTGCATTTCACCCCAGTACACAGCCCCCCAGTAACTACTGACCCTGCAGCTCACCCCAGTACACAGCCCCCCAGTCACTACTGACCCTGCAGATCACCCCAGTACAAGCCCCCCAGTAACTACTGACCCTGCATCTCACCCCAGCACACAGCCCCCCAGTAACTACTGACCCTGCAGATCAACCCAGTAGACAGCCCCCAGTAACTACTGACCCTGCAGATCACCCCAATACACAGCTCCCTAGTAACTACTGACCCTGCAGCTCACCCCAGTACACAGCCCCCCAGTAACTACTGACCCTGCAGCTCACCCCAATACACAGCCCCCCAGTAACTACTGACTCTGCAGATCACCCCAATACACAGCTCCCCAGTAACTACTGACCCTGCAGCTCACCCCAATACACAGCTCCCCAGTAACTACTGACCCTGCAGTTCACCCCAATACACAGCCCCCAGTAGCTACTGACCCTGCAGCTCACCCCAATACACAGCCCCCAGTAACTACTGACCCTGCAGCTCACCCCAGTACACAGCCCCCCAGTCACTACTGACCCTGCAGCTCACCCCAGTACACAGCCCCCCAGTAACTACTGACCCTGCAGCTCACCCCAATACACAGCCCCCCAGTAACTACTGACTCTGCAGATCACCCCAATACACAGCTCCCCAGTAACTACTGACCCTGCAGCTCACCCCAATACACAGCTCCCCAGTAACTACTGACCCTGCAGTTCACCCCAATACACAGCCCCCAGTAGCTACTGACCCTGCAGCTCACCCCAATACACAGCCCCCAGTAACTACTGACCCTGCAGCTCACCCCAGTACACAGCCCCCCAGTCACTACTGACCCTGCAGCTCACCCCAGTACACAGCCCCCCAGTAACTACTGACCCTGCAGCTCACCCAAAACACAGCCCCCCAGTAACTACTGACCCTGCAGATCACCCCAATACACAGCCCCCGGTAAATACTGACCCTGCAGATCACCCCAATACACAGCCCCCGGTAAATACTGACCCTGCAGCTCACCCCAATACACAGCCCCCCAGTAACTACTGACCCTGCAGATCACTCCAGTACACAACCCCCCCAGTAACTTCTGACCCTGCATATCACCCCAATACACAGCCCCCAGTAACTACTGATCTTGCAGCTCACCCCAATACACCTCCCCCCAGTGACTACTGACCCTGCAGCTCACCCCTATACACAGCCCCCAGTAACTACTGATCCTGCAGCTCACCCCAATACACCGCCCCCCAGTAACTACTGACCCTGCAGCTCACCCCAGTACACAGCCCCCCTGTAACTACTGACCCTGCAGCTCACCCCAATACACAGCCCCCCAGTAACTACTGACCCTGCAGATCACCGCAGGACACAGCCCCCAGTAACTACTGACCCTGCAGCTCACCCCAATACACAGCAACCAGTAACTACTGACCCTGCAGCTCACCCCAATACACAGCCCCCCAGTAACTACTGACCCTGCAGCTCACCACAATACACAGCCCCCCAGTAACTACTGACCCTGCAGCGCACCCCAATACACAGCCCCCCAGTAACTACTGACCTTGCAGCTCACCCCAGTACACAGCCCCCCAGTAACTACTGACCCTGCAGCTCACCCCAATACACAGCCCCCCAGTACCTACTGACCCTGCAGCTCACCCACAGTACACAGCCCCCAGTAACTGACCCTGCAGCTCACCCACAGTACACAGCCCCCAGTAACTGACCCTGCAGATCACCCCAGTACACAGCCCCCAGTAACTACTCACCCTGCAGATCACCCCAGTACACAGCCCCCCCCCCAGTAACTACTGACCCTGCAGATCACCCCAAAACACAGCCCCCCAGTAACTACTGACCCTGCAGCTCACCCCAGTACACAGCCCCCCAGTCACTACTGACCCTGCATCTCACCCCAGTACACAGCCCCCCAGTAACTACTGACCCTGCAGCTCACCCCAGTACACAGCCCCCCAGTCACTACTGACCCTGCCGCTCACCCCAGTACACAGCCCCCCAGTGACTACTGACCCTGCAGATCACCCCAGTACAAGCCCCCCAGTAACTACTGACCCTGCATCTCACCCCAGCACACAGCCCCCCAGTAACTACTGACCCTGCAGATCAACCCAGTAGACAGCCCCCAGTAACTACTGACCCTGCAGATCACCCCAGTAACTACTAACCCTGCAGATCACCCCAATACACAGCCCCCCAGTAACTACTGACCCTGCAGATCACCCCAATACACAGCCCCCAGTAACTACTAACCCTGCAGCTCAGCCCAGTACACAGCCCCCCAGTAACTACTGACCCTGCAGCTCACCCCAATACACAGCCCCCAGTAACTACTGACCCTGCATATCACCTCAGTAACTACTGACCCTGCAGATCACCCCAATACACAGCCCCCCAGTAACTACTGACCCTGCAGATCACCCCAATACACAGCCCCCAGTAACTACTAACCCTGCAGCTCACCCCAGTACACCCCCCCCCCCAGTGACTACTGACCCTGCAGATCACCCCAGTACAAGCCCCCCAGTAACTACTGACCCTGCATCTCACCCCAGCACACAGCCCCCCAGTAACTACTGACCCTGCAGATCAACCCAGTAGACAGCCCCCAGTAAATACTGACCCTGCAGCTCACCCCAGTACACAGCCCCCCAGTAACTACTGACCCTGCAGCTCACCCCAATACACAGCCCCCCAGTAACTACTGACTCTGCAGATCACCCCAATACACAGCTCCCCAGTAACTACTGACCCTGCAGCTCACCCCAATACACAGCTCCCCAGTAACTACTGACCCTGCAGTTCACCCCAATACACAGCCCCCAGTAGCTACTGACCCTGCAGCTCACCCCAATACACAGCCCCCAGTAACTACTGACCTTGCAGCTCACCCCAGTACACAGCCCCCCAGTCACTACTGACCCTGCAGCTCACCCCAGTACACAGCCCCCCAGTAACTACTGACCCTGCAGCTCACCCAAAACACAGCCCCCCAGTAACTACTGACCCTGCAGATCACCCCCCAATACACAGCTCCCCAGTAACTACTGACCCTGCAGCTCACCCCAATACACAGCTCCCCAGTAACTACTGACCCTGCAGTTCACCCCAATACACAGCCCCCAGTAGCTACTGACCCTGCAGCTCACCCCAATACACAGCCCCCAGTAACTACTGACCCTGCAGCTCACCCCAGTACACAGCCCCCCAGTCACTACTGACCCTGCAGCTCACCCCAGTACACAGCCCCCCAGTAACTACTGACCCTGCAGCTCACCCAAAACACAGCCCCCCAGTAACTACTGACCCTGCAGATCACCCCAATACACAGCCCCCGGTAAATACTGACCCTGCAGATCACCCCAATACACAGCCCCCGGTAAATACTGACCCTGCAGCTCACCCCAATACACAGCCCCCCAGTAACTACTGACCCTGCAGATCACTCACAGTACACAACCCCCCCAGTAACTTCTGACCCTGCATATCACCCCAATACACAGCCCCCAGTAACTACTGACCCTGCAGCTCACCCCTATACACAGCCCCCAGTAACTACTGATCCTGCAGCTCACCCCAATACACCGCCCCCCAGTAACTACTGACCCTGCAGCTCACCCCAGTACACAGCCCCCCTGTAACTACTGACCCTGCAGCTCACCCCAAAACACAGCCCCCCAGTAACTACTGACCCTGCAGATCCCCGCAGGACACAGCCCCCAGTAACTACTGACCCTGCAGCTCACCCCAATACACAGCAACCAGTAACTACTGACCCTGCAGCTCACCCCAATACACAGCCCCCCAGTAACTACTGACCCTGCAGCTCACCCCAATACACAGCCCCCCAGTAACTACTGACCCTGCAGCGCACCCCAATACACAGCCCCCCAGTAACTACTGACCCTGCAGCTCACCCCAGTACACAGCCCCCCAGTAACTACTGACCCTGCAGCTCACCCCAATACACAGCCCCCCAGTAACTACTGACCCTGCAGCTCACCCACAGTACACAGCCCCCAGTAACTGACCCTGCAGCTCACCCACAGTACACAGCCCCCAGTAACTACTCACCCTGCAGATCACCCCAGTACACAGCCCCCCCCCCAGTAACTACTGACCCTGCAGATCACCCCAAAACACAGCCCCCCAGTAACTACTGACCCTGCAGCTCACCCCAGTACACAGCCCCCCAGTCACTACTGACCCTGCATCTCACCCCAGTACACAGCCCCCCAGTAACTACTGACCCTGCAGCTCACCCCAGTACACAGCCCCCCAGTCACTACTGACCCTGCAGATCACCCCAGTACACAGCCCCCCAGTCACTACTGACCCTGCATCTCACCCCAGTACACAGCCCCCCAGTAACTACTGACCCTGCAGCTCACCCCAGTACACAGCCCCCAGTAACTACTCACCCTGCAGATCACCCCAGTACACAGCCCCCCCCCCCAGTAACTACTGACCCTGCAGATCACCCCAAAACACAGCCCCCCAGTAACTACTGACCCTGCAGCTCACCCCAGTACACAGCCCCCCAGTCACTACTGACCCTGCATCTCACCCCAGTACACAGCCCCCCAGTAACTACTGACCCTGCAGCTCACCCCAGTACACAGCCCCCCAGTCACTACTGACCCTGCAGATCACCCCAGTACAAGCCCCCCAGTAACTACTGACCCTGCATCTCACCCCAGCACACAGCCCCCCAGTAACTACTGACCCTGCAGATCAACCCAGTAGACAGCCCCCAGTAACTACTGACCCTGCAGATCACCACAGTAACTACTAACCCTGCAGATCACCCCAATACACAGCCCCCCAGTAACTACTGACCCTGCAGATCACCCCAATACACAGCCCCCAGTAACTACTAACCCTGAAGCTCAGCCCAGTACATAGCCCCCCAGTAACTACTGACCCTGCAGCTCACCCCAATACACAGCCCCCAGTAACTACTGACCCTGCATATCACCTCAGTAACTACTGACCCTGCAGATCACCCCAATACACAGCCCCCCAGTAACTACTGACCCTGCAGATCACCCCAATACACAGCCCCCAGTAACTACTAACCCTGCAGCTAAGCCCAGTACACAGCCCCCCAGTAACTACTGATCCTGCAGCTCACCCCAATACACAGCCCCCCAGTAACTATTGACCCTGCAGCTCACCCCAGTACACAGCCTCCCAGTAACTACTGACCCTGCAGATCACCCCACTACACAGCCCCCCAGTAAGTACTGACCCTGCAGCTCACCCCTATACACAGCCCCCAAGTAACTACTGACCCTGCAGCTCACCCCTATACACAGCCCCCAGTAACTACTGATCCTGCAGCTCACCCCAATACACTGCCCCCCCCCCAGTAACTACTGACCCTGCAGCTCACCCCAATACACAGCCCCCCAGTAACTACTGACCCTGCAGCACACCCCAGTACACAGCCCGCCAGTAACTACTGACCCTGCAGCACACCCCAATACACAGCCCCCCAGTAACTACTGACCCTGCAACTCACCCCAATACACAGCCCCCCAGTAACTACTGACCCTGCAACTCACCCCAATACACTGCCCCCCAGTAACTTCTGACCCTGCAACTCAACCCAATACACAGACCCCAGTAACTACTGACCCTGCAGCTCACCCCAATACACAGCCCCCCAGTAACTACTGACCCTGCAGCTCACCCTAGTACACAGACCCCCAGTAACTACTGACCCTGCAGCTCACCCCAATACACAGCCCCCCAGTAACTACTGACCCTGCAGATCACCCCAATACACAGCTCCCCAGTAACTACTGACCCTGCAGCTCACCCCAATACACAGCCCCTCAGTAACTACTGACCCTGCAACTCACCCCAATACACAGCCCCCCAGTAACTACTGACCCTGCAGCTCACCCCAATACACAGCCTCCCAGTAACTACTGACCCTGCAGCTCACCCCAATACACATCCCCCCAGTAGCTGCTAACCCAGCAGGTCACCCCAGTACACAGCCCCCCAGTAACTACTGACCCTGCAGCTCACCCCAATACACAGCCCCCCAGTACCTACTGACCCGGCAGCTCACCCACAGTACACAGCCCCCCAGTAACTACTGACCCTGCGGCTCACCCCAGTACACAGCCCCCAGTAACTACTGACCCTGCAGATCACCCCAGTACACAGCCCACCCCAGTAACTACTGACCCTGCAGATCACCCCAATACACAGCCCCCCAGTAACTACTGTCCCTGCAGCTCACCCCAGTACACAGCCCCCCAGTCACTACTGACCCTGCAGCACACCCCAGTACACAGCCCCCCAGTAACTACTGACCCTACAGATCACCCCAAAACACAGCCCCCCAGTAACTACTGACCCTGCAGATCACCCCATTACACAGCCCCCCAGTAACTACTGACCCTGCAGATCACCCCAATACACAACCCCCCAGTAACTACTGGCCCTGCAGCTCACACCAGAACACAGCCCCCCAGGAACTATTGACCCTGCAGATCACCCCAGTACACAGCCCCCCAGTGACTACTGACCCTGCAGCTCACCCCAGTACACAACCCCCCAGTAACTACTGACCCTGCAGATCACCCCAGTACAAGCCCCCCAGTAACTACTGACCCTGCAGCTCACCCCAGCACACAGCCCCCCAGTAACTACTGACCCTGCAGCTCACCCCAGTACACAGCCCCCCAGAAACTACTGACCCTGCAGATCACCCCAGTACAAGCCCCCCAGTAACTACTGACCCTGCAGATCAACCCAATAGACAGCCCCCCAGTAACTACTGACCCAGCAGATCACCCCAGTAACTACTGACCCTGCAGATCACCCCAATACACAGCCCCCCAGTAACTACTGACCCTGCAGATCACCCCAATACACAGCCCCCCCAGTAACTACTGACCCTGCAGATCACCCCAATACACAGCCCCCAGTAACTACTGACCCTGCAGATCACCCCAATACACAGCCCCCAGTAACTACTAACCCTGCAGCTCACCCCAATACACAGCCCCCCAGTAACTACTGACCCTGCAGCTCACCCCAGTACACAGCCCCCCAGTAACTACTGACCCTGCAGCTCACCCCAGTACACAGCCCCCCAGTAACTACTGACCCTGCAAATCACCCCAATACACAGCCCCCCTGTAATTACTGACCCTGCAGCTCACCCCAGTACACAGCCCCCCAGTAACTACTGACCCTGCAGCTCACCCCAGTACACAGCCCCCAGTAACTACTGACCCTGCAGATCACCCCAATACACAGCTCCCCGGTAACTACTGACCCTGCAGTTCACCCCAATACACAGCCCCCCAGTAACTACTGACCCTGCAGATCACCCCAGTACACAGCCCCCAGTAACTACTGACCCTGCAGATCACCCCAGTACACAGCCCCCCAGTAACTACTGACCCTGCAAATCACCCCAGTACACAGCCCCCAGTAACTACTGACCCTGCAGATCACCCCAATACACAGCCCCCCCGGTAACTACTGACCCTGCAGTTCACCCCAATACACAGCCCCCCAGTAACTACTGACCCTGCAGATCACCCCAGTACACAGCCCCCAGTAACTACTGACCCTGCAGATCACCCCAATACACAGCCCCCCAGTAACTACTGACCCTGCAGATCACCCCAGTACACAGCCCCCAGTAACTACTGACCCTGCAGTTCACCCCAATACACAGCTCCCCAGTAACTACTGAACCTGCAGATCACCCCAATACACAGCCCCCCCGGTAACTACTGACCCTGCAGCTCACCCCAATACACAGCCCCCAAGTAACTACTGACCCTGCAGTTCACCCCAATACACAGCCCCCAGTAACTACTGAACCTGCAGATCACCCCAATACACAGCCCCCCCGGTAACTACTGACCCTGCAGATCACCCCAGTACACAGCCCCCAGTAACTACTGACCCTGCAGTTCACCCCAATACACAGCTCCCCAGTAACTACTGAACCTGCAGATCACCCCAATACACAGCCCCCCCCGGTAACTACTGACCCTGCAGCTCACCCCAATACACAGCCCCCCAGTAACTACTGACCCTGCAGCTCACCCCAATACACAGCCCCCAGTAACTACTGACCCTGCAGATCACCCACAGTACACAGCCCCCCAGTAACTACTGACCCTGCAGATCACCCCAGTACACAGCCCCCCAGTAACTACTGACCCTGCAGCTCACCCCAATACACAGCCCCCCAGTAACTACTGACCCTGCAGATCACCCCAATACACAGCCCCCCAGTAACTACTGACCCTGCAGCTCACCCCAATACACAGCCCCCCAGTAACTACTGACCCTGCAGCTCACCCCAGTACACAGCCCCCCAGTAACTACTGACCCTGCAGATCACCCCAGTACACAGCCCCCCGGTAACTACTGACCCTGCAGTTCACCCCAATACACAGCTCCCCAGTAACTACTGAACCTGCAGATCACCCCAATACACAGCCCCCCCGGTAACTACTGACCCTGCAGCTCACCCCAATACACAGCCCCCCAGTAACTACTGACCCTGCAGCTCACCTCAATACACAGCCCCCAGTAACTACTGACCCTGCAGATCAACCACAGTACACAGCCCCCCAGTAACTACTGACCCTGCAGATCACCCCAATACACAGCCCCCCCGGTAACTACTGACCCTGCAGATCACCCCAATACACAGCCCCCCAGTAACTACTGACCCTGCAGATCACCCCAGTACACAGCCCCCCAGTAACTACTGACCCTGCAGCTCACCCCAATACACAGCCCCCCAGTAACTACTGACCCTGCAGATCACCCCAATACACAGCCCCCCAGTAACTACTGACCCTGCAGCTCACCCCAATACACAGCCCCCCAGTAACTACTGACCCTGCAGCTCACCCCAGTACACAGCCCCCCAGTAACTACTGACCCTGCAGATCACCCCAGTACACAGCCCCCCGGTAACTACTGACCCTGCAGATCACCCCAGTACACAGCCCCCCAGTAACTACTGACCCTGCAGATCACCCCAGTACACAGCCCCCCCGGTAACTACTGACCCTGCAGCTCACCCCAGTACACAGCCCCCCAGTAACTACTGACCCTGCAGCTCACCCCAGTACACAGCCCCCCAGTAACTACTGACCCTGCAGCTCACCCCAGTACACAGCCCCCCAGTAACTACTGACCCTGCAGCTCACCCCAGTACACAGCCCCTCAGTAACTACTGACCCTGCAGCTCACCACAGTACACAGCCCCCCAGTAACTACTGACCCTGCAGATCACCCCAGTACACAGCCCCCCCGGTAACTACTGACCCTGCAGATCACCCCAATACACAGCTCCCCAGTAACTACTGACCCTGCAGCTCAGCCCAATACACAGCCCCCCCAGTAACTTCTGACCCTGCAGCTCACCCCAATACACAGCCCCCCAGTAACTACTGGCCCTGCAGTTCATCCCAGTACACAGCCCCCCAGTAACTACTGACCCTGCAGCTCACCCCAATACACAGCCCCCCAGTAACTACTGACCCTGCAGCTCACACCAGAACACAGCCCCCCAGTAACTACTGACCCTGCAGATCACCCCAGTACACAGCCCCCCAGTAACTACTGACCCTGCAGCTCACCCCAGTACACAGCCCCCCAGTAACTACTGACCCTGCAGATCACCCCAGTACACAGCCCCCCAGTAACTACTGACCCTGCAGCTCACCCCAGTACACAGCCCCCCAGTAACTACTGACCCTGCAGCTCACCCCAGTACACAGCCCCCCAGTAACTACTGACCCTGCAGATCACCCCAGTACACAGCCCCCCAGTAACTACTGACCCTGCAGCTCACCCCAGTACACAGCCCCCCAGTAACTACTGACCCTGCAGATCAACCCAATAGACAGCCCCCCAGTAACTACTGACCCTGCAGCACCCAGTACACAGCCCCCAGTAACTACTGACCCTGCAGATCACCCCACTACACAGCCCCCCAGTAACTACTGACCCTGCAGCTCACCCCTATACACAGCCCCCAGTAACTACTGACCCTGCAGCTCACCCCTATACACAGCCCCCAGTAACTACTGATCCTGCAGCTCACCCCAATACACAGCCCCCCCCAGTAACTACTGACCCTGCAGCTCACCCCAATACACAGCCCCCCAGTAACTACTGACCCTGCAGCACACCCCAGTACACAGCCCGCCAGTAACTACTGACCCTGCAGCTCACCCCAATACACAGCCCCCCAGTAACTACTGACCCTGCAGACTCACCCCAATACACAGCCCCCCAGTAACTACTGACCCTGCAGCTCACCCCAATACACTGCCCCCCAGTAACTTCTGACCCTGCAGCTCACCCCAATACACAGCCCCCAGTAACTACTGACCCTGCAGCTCACCCCAATACACAGCCCCCCAGTAACTACTGACCCTGCAGCTCACCCCAGTACACAGACCCCCAGTAACTACTGACCCTGCAGCTCACCCCAATACACAGCCCCCCAGTAACTACTGACCCTGCAGATCACCCCAGTACACAGCCCCCCAGTAACTACTGACCCTGCAGATCACCCCAATACACAGCCCCCCAGTAACTACTGACCCTGCAGCTCACCCCAGTACACAGCCCCCCAGTAACTACTGACCCTGCAGCTCACCCCAGTACACAGCCCGCCAGTAACTACTGACCCTGCAGCTCACCCCAATACACAGCCCCCCAGTAACTACTGACCCTGCAGCTCACCCCAATACACAGCCCCCCAGTAACTACTGACCCTGCAGCTCACCCCAATACACTGCCCCCCAGTAACTACTGACCCTGCAGCTCACCCCAGTACACAGCC
This sequence comes from Bombina bombina, assembly GCF_027579735.1. Lineage (NCBI taxonomy): Eukaryota > Metazoa > Chordata > Amphibia > Anura > Bombinatoridae > Bombina > Bombina bombina. The sequence continues at coordinate 15,267,908 of NC_069504.1, read as the reverse complement.
CCCAGTAACTACTGACCCTGCAGCTCACCCCAGTACACAGCCCCCCAGTAACTACTGACCCTGCAGCTCACCCCAGTACACAGCCCCCCAGTAACTACTGACCCTGCAGCTCACCCCAGTACACAGACCCCCAGTAACTACTGACCCTGCAGATCACCCCAATACACAGCTCCCCAGTAACTACTGACCCTGCAGCTCACCCCAATACACAGCCCCTCAGTAACTACTGACCCTGCAACTCACCCCAATACACAGCCCCCCAGTAACTACTGACCCAGCAGCTCACCCCAATACACAGCCCCCCAGTAACTACTGACCCTGCAGCTCACCCCAATACACAGCCTCCCAGTAACTACTGACCCTGCAGCTCACCCCAATACACAGCCCCCCAGTAGCTGCTAACCCAGCAGCTCACCCCAGTACACAGCCCCCCAGTAACTACTGACCCTGCAGCTCACCCCAGTACACAGCCCCCCAGTACCTACTGACCCGGCAGCTCACCCACAGTACACAGCCCCCCAGTAACTACTGACCCTGCAGCTCACCCCAGTACACAGCCCCCAGTAACTACTGACCCTGCAGATCACCCCAGTACACAGCCCCCCAGTAACTACTGACCCTGCAGATCACCCCAGTACACAGCCCCCCAGTAACTACTGACCCTGCAGATCACCCCAGTACACAGCCCCCAGTAACTACTGACCCTGCAGCTCACCCCAGTACACAGCCCCCAGTAACTACTGACCCTGCAGATCACCCCAGTACACAGCCCCCAGTAACTACTGACCCTGCAGATCACCCCAGTACACAGCCCCCAGTAACTACTGACCCTGCAGCTCACCCCAATACATAGCCCCCAGTAACTACTGACCCTGCAGCTCACCCCAGTACACAGCCCCCCAGTAACTACTGACCCTGCAGATCACCCCAATACACAGCCCCCCAGTAACTACTGACCCTGCTGCTCACCCCAGTACACAGCCCCCCAGTAACTACTGACCCTGCAGATCACCCCAATACACAGCCCCCCAGTAACTACTGACCCTGCAGCTCACCCCAGTACACAGCCCCCAGTAACTACTGACCCTGCAGATCACCCCAGTACACAGCCCCCAGTAACTACTGACCCTGCAGATCACCCCAGTACACAGCCCCCAGTAACTACTGACCCTGCAGATCACCCCAGTACACAGCCCCCCAGTAACTACTGACCCTGCAGATCACCCCAGTACACAGCCCCCCAGTAACTACTGACCCTGCAGATCACCCCAATACACAGCCCCCCAGTAACTACTGACCCTGCTGCTCACCCCAGTACACAGCCCCCCAGTAACTACTGACCCTGCAGATCACCCCAATACACAGCCCCCCAGTAACTACTGACCCTGCAGATCACCCCAGTACACAGCCCCCAGTAACTACTGACCCTGCAGATCACCCCAATACACAGCCCCCCAGTAACTACTGGCCCTGCAGATCACCCCAGTACACAGCCCCCAGTAACTACTGACCCTGCAGATCACCCCAGTACACAGCCCCCCAGTAACTACTGACCCTGCAGATCACCCCAATACACAGCCCCCCAGTAACTACTGACCCTGCAGATCACCCCAGTACACAGCCCCCAGTAACTACTGACCCTGCAGATCACCCCAGTACACAGCCCCCAGTAACTACTGACCCTGCAGATCACCCCAGTACACAGCCCCCAGTAACTACTGACCCTGCAGATCACCCCAGTACACAGCCCCCCAGTAACTACTGACCCTGCAGATCACCCACAGTCTATACAAAAGCCCCAGCAATACAAATCAGACGTAACCCGTTGTTTGCCAAAAAAGAGAATTTGTCCCTCTCTGGCGATGAAGAGGTTACAGCTGCGTTCTGCTGGGATGAGGAAACACGCGAGAAATTCCCACAGAGACAAACAGAGAGTGTCAGGTGCCCAAAGCCTCAGTACATTCGGGTGCGTGTAGTGGGTGATGCGTGGGAAAGTCACGTGAGCTGTGTGCCGTGTAGTGTTTATTACACTGTATCAAATACAGACTGCACAGTTCTACAGCTGGCTCGTTGGTCTAGGGGTATGATTCTCGCTTTGGGTGCGAGAGGTCCCGGGTTCAAATCCCGGACGAGCCCACTTTTATTTTTGATAATATTTTTCTCAGGTTTATTTCTAACAAGGGAAAGTTAACTTCACTAATTGTATTTAACTTACATAATAGCAGTGACCCCAACCCTATCACATTATAGCTGTGACCCCAAACCTATTACATTATAGCTGTGACCCCCCAACCCTATTACATAATAGCAGTGACCCCAACCCTATAACATTATAGCTGTGACCCCAACCCTATCACATTATAGCTGTGACCCCCCAACCCTATTACATAATAGCAGTGACCCCAACCCTATAACATAATAGCTGTGACCCCAACCCTATTACATTATAGCTGTGACCCCCCAACCCTATTACATAATAGCAGTGACCCCAACCCTATAACATTATAGCTGTGACCCCCCAGCCCTATTACATAATAGCAGTGACCCCAACCCTATTACATAATAGCAGTGACCCCAACCCTATAACATTATAGCTGTGACCCCCCAACCCTATTACATAATAGCAGTGACCCCAACCCTATAACATAATAGCTGTGACCCCAACCCTATTACACTATAGCTGTGACCCCCCAACCCTATTACATAATAGCAGTGACCCCAACCCTATAACATTATAGCTGTGACCCCAACCCTATCACATTATAGCTGTGACCCCCCAACCCTATTACATAATAGCAGTGACCCCAACCCTATAACATTATAGCTGTGACCCCAACCCTATTACATTATAGCTGTGACCCCAACCCTATCACATTATAGCTGTGACCCCCCAACCCTATTACATAATAGCAGTGACCCCAACCCTATAACATAATAGCTGTGACCCCAACCCTATTACATTATAGCTGTGACCCCCCAACCCTATTACATAATAGCAGTGACCCCAACCCTATAACATTATAGCTGTGACCCCCAACCCTATTACATAATAGCAGTGACCCCAACCCTATAACATAATAACTGTGACCCCAACCCTATTACACTATAGCTGTGACCCCCCAACCCTATTACATAATAGCAGTGACCCCAACCCTATAACATTATAGCTGTGACCCCAACCCTATCACATTATAGCTGTGACCCCCCAACCCTATTACATAATAGCAGTGACCCCAACCCTATAACATTATAGCTGTGACCCCAACCCTATTACATTATAGCTGTGACCCCCCAACCCTATTACATAATAGCAGTGACCCCAACCCTATAACATAATAGCTGTGACCCCAACCCTATAACATAATAGCAGTGACCCCAACCCTATAACATTATAGCTGTGACCCCAACCCTATTACATTATAGCTGTGACCCCCCAACCCTATTACATAATAGCAGTGACCCCCCAACCCTATTACATAATAGCAGTGACCCCAACCCTATCACATTATAGCTGTGACCCCCCAACCCTATTACATAATAGCAGTGACCCCAACCCTATAACATAATAGCTGTGACCCCCCAACCCTATTACATAATAGCAGTGACCCCAACCCTATAACATAATAGCTGTGACCCCAACCCTATTACATTATAGCTGTGACCCCCCAACCCTATTACATAATAGCTGTGACCCCAACCCTATTACATTATAGCTGTGACCCCCCAACCCTATTACATAATAGCAGTGACCCCAACCCTATAACATTATAGCTGTGACCCCCCAGCCCTATTACATAATAGCAGTGACCCCAACCCTATTACATTATAGCTGTGACCCCAACCCTATTACATTATAGCTGTAACCCCCAACCCTATTACATAATAGCAGTGACCCCAACCCTATTACATTATAGCTGTGACCCCAACCCTATTACATTATAGCTGTAACCCCCCAACCCTATTACATAATAGCAGTGACCCCAACCCTATAACATTATAGCTGTGACCCCCAGCCCTATTACATTATAGTTGTGACCCCCAGCCCTATTACATTATAGCTGTGACCCCCCAACCCTATTACATAATAGTAGTGACCCCAACCCTATAACATTATAGCTGTGACCCCCCAGCCCTATTACATAATAGCAGTGACCCCAACCCTATAACATTATAGCTGTGACCCCAACCCTATTACATTATAGCTGTAACCCCCCAACACTATTACATAATAGCAGTGACCCCAACCCTATAACATTATAGCTGTGACCCCAACCCTATTACATTATAGCTGTGACCCCCCAACCCTATTACATAATAGCAGTTACCCCAAGCCCTATTACATTATAGTTGTGACCCCCAGCCCTATTACATTATAGTTGTGACCCCCAGCCCTATTACATTATAGCTGTGACCCCCCAGCCCTATTAGATAATAGCAGTGACCCCAACCCTATAACATTATAGCTGTGACCCCCCAGCCCTATTACATAATAGCAGTGACCCCAACCCTATAACATTATACCTGTGACCCCCCAGCCCTATTACATAATAGAAGTGACCCCAACCCTATTACATTATAGCTATGACCCCAACCCTATTACATAATAGCTGTGACCCCCCAGCCCTATTACATAATAGCAGTGACCCCCCAGCACTATTACATTATAGCTGTGGCCCCCCAGCCCTATTACATAATAGCAGTGACCCCCAGCACTATTACATTATAGCTGTGGCCCCCAGCACTATTACATTATAGTTGTGACCCCCAGCCCTATTACATTATAGTTGTGACCCCCAGCCCTATTACATTATAGCTGTGACCCCCAACCCTATTACACTATAGCTGTGACCCCAACCCTATTACATTATAGCTGTGACCCCCAGCCCTATTACATAATAGCAGTTACCCCCAGCCCTATTACATTATAGTTGTGACCCCCAGCCCTATTACATTATAGTTGTGACCCCCAACCCTATTACATTATAGCAGTGACCCCAACCCTATTACATTATAACTGTGACCCCCAGCTATATTACATTAGAGCTGTGACCCCAGCCCTATTACATTATAGCTGTGACCACCAGCCCTATTACAGTATAGCTGTGACCCCCAGCCCTATTACATTATAGCTGTGACCCCCAGCCCTATTACACTATAACTGTGACCCCGGCCCTATTACACTGTAGCTGTGACCCCCAGCCCTATTACACTATAGCTGTGACCCCCAGCCCTATTACATTATAGCTGTGACCCCCAGCCCTATTACACTATAGCTGTGACCCCGGCCCTAATACACTATAGCTGTGACCCCAGCCCTATTACACTATAGCTGTGACCCCAACCCTATTACATTATAGCTGTGCTTCCCAGTCCTATTAGTTACTGTGGTGAGCTGCAGGGTCAGTAGTTACTGGGGGGCTGTGTACTGGGGTGAGCTGCAGGGTCAGTAGTTACTAGGGGGCTGTGTACTAGGGTGAACTGCAGGATCAGTAGTTACTGGGGGGCTGTGTACTGGGGTGAGCAGCAGGGTCAGTAGTTACTGGGGGGCTGTGTACTGGGGTGAGCTGCAGGGTCAGTAGTTACTGGGGGGCTGTGTACTGGGGTGAGCTGCAGGTTCAGTAGTTACTGGGGGGCTGTGTATTGGGGTGATCTGCAGGGTCAGTAGTTACTGGGGGGCTGTGTACTGGGGTGAGCAGCAGGGTCAGTAGTTACTGGGGGGCTGTGTATTGGGGTGAGCAGCAGGGTCAGTAGTTACTGGGGGGCTGTGTACTGGGGTGAGCTGCAGGGTCAGTAGTTACTGGGGGGCTGTGTATTGGGGTGATCTGCAGGGTCAGTAGTTACTGGGGGGCTGTGTACTGGGGTGAGCTGCAGGGTCAGTAGTTACTGGGGGGGCTGTGTAGTGGGGTGAGCTGCAGGGTCAGTAGTTAATGGGGGCTGTGTATTGGGGTGAGCTGCAGGGTCAGTAGTTACTGGGGGGCTGTGTATTGGGGTGAGCTGCAGGGTCAGTAGTTACTGGGGGGCTGTGTACTGTGGTGAGCTGCAGGGTCAGTAGTTACTGGGGGGCTGTGTATTGGGTGATCTGCAGGGTCAGTAGTTACTGGGGGCTGTGTACTGTGGGTGATCTGCAGGGTCAGTAGTTACTGGGGGGCTGTGTACTGGGGTGAGCTGCAGGGTCAGTAGTTACTAGGGGGCTGTGTACTAGGGTGAGCTGCAGGGTCAGTAGTTACTGGGGTGCTGTGTATTGGGGTTATCTGCAGGATCAGTAGCTACTGGGGGGCTGTGTAGTGGGGTGTTCTGCAGGATCAGTAGCTACTGGGGGGCTGTGTACTGGGGTGATCTGCAGGATCAGTAGCTACTGGGGGGCTGTGTATTGGGGTGATCTGCAGGATCAGTAGCTACTAGGGGGCTGTGTATTGGGGTGAGCTGCAGGGTCAGAAGTTACTGGGGGCTGTGTACTGGGGTGAGCTGCAGGGTCAGTAGTTACTGGGGGCTGTGTATTGGGGTGAGCTGCAGGATCAGTAGCTACTAGGGGGCTGTGTATTGGGGTGAGCTGCAGGGTCAGTAGTTACTGGGGGGCTGTGTATTGGGGTGATCTGCAGGATCAGTAGCTACTAGGGGGCTGTGTATTGGGGTGAGCTGCAGGGTCAGAAGTTACTGGGGGGCTGTTTACTGGGGTGAGCTGCAGAGTCAGTAGTTACTGAGGGGCTGTGTATTGGGATGATCTGCAGAGTCAGTAGTTACTGGGGGGCTGTGTATTGGGTTGATCTACATGGTCAGTAGTTACTGGGGGGCTGTGTATTGGGGTGCGCTGCAGGGTCAGTAGTTACTAGGGGGCTGTGTATTGGGATGATCTGCAGAGTCAGTAGTTACTGGGAGGCTGTGTATTGGGGTGATCTGCAGGGTCAGTAGTTACTGGGGGGCTGTGTACTGGGATGAGCTGCAGGGTCAGTAGTTACTGGAGGGCTGTTTATTGGGGTGATCTGCAGGGTCAGTAGTTACTGGGGGGCTGTGTACTGGGATGAGCTGCAGGGTCAGTAGTTACTGGGGGGCTGTGTATTGGGGTGATCTGCAGGGTCAGTAGTTACTGGGGAGCTGTGTATTGGGGTGATCTGCAGGATCAGTAGTTACTGGGGGGCTGTGTATTGGGGTGATCTGCAGTGTCAGTAGTTACTGGGGGGCTGTGTATTGGGGTGAGCTGCAGAGTCAGTAGTTACTGGGGGGCTGTGTACTGTGGGTGATCTGCTGGTCAGTAGTTATTGGGATACTGTGTATTGGGGTGAGCTACAGGGTCAGTAGTTACTGGGGGGCTGTGTATTGGGGTGATCTGCAGTGTCAGTAGTTACTGGGGGGCTGTGTATTGGGGTGAGCTGCAGGGTCAGTAGTTAATGGGGAGCTGTGTATTGGGGTGAGCTGCAGGGTCAGTAGTTAATGGGGAGCTGTGTACTGGGGTGATCTGCTGGTAAGTAGTTATTGGGGTACTGTGTATTGGGGTGAGCTGCAGGGTCAGTACTTACTGGTGGGCTGTGTAATGGGGTGATCTGCAGGATCAGTAGCTACTAGGGGGCTGTGTACTGGGGTGAGCTGCAGGGTCAGTTTTTACTGGGGGGCTGTGTATTGGGGTGAGCTGCATGGTCAGTTGTTACTGGGGGGCTGTGTATTGGGGTGAGCTGCCGGGTCAGTAGTTACTGGGGGGCTGTGTACTGGGGTGAGCTCCAGGGTCAGTAGTTACTGGGGGCTGTGTATTGGGGTGAGCTGCAGGGTCAGTAGTTACTGGGGAGTTGTGTATTGGGGTGAGCTGCAGGGTCAGTAGTTACTGGGGGCTGTGTATTGGGGTGAGCTGCAGGGTCAGTAGTTACTGGGGGGCTGTGTATTGGGGTGAGCTGCAGGGTCAGTAGTTACTGGGGAGTTGTGTATTGGGGTGAGCTGCAGGGTCAGTAGTTACTGGGGGCTGTGTATTGGGGTGAGCTGCAGGGTCAGTAGTTACTGGGGGGCTGTGTATTGGGGTGAGCTGCAGGGTCAGTAGTTACTGGGGAGTTGTGTATTGGGGTGAGCTGCATTGTCAGTAGTTACTGGGGGCTGTGTAATGGGGTGAGCTGCAGGTTCAGTAGTTACTGGGGAGCTGTGTACTGGGGCGATCTGCTGGTCAGTAGTTATTGGGGTACTGTGTATTGGGGTGAGCTGCAGGGTCAGTAGTTACTGGTGGGCTGTGTAATGGGGTGAGCTGCAGGGTCAGTAGTTACTGGGGGGCTGTGTACTGTGGGTGATCTGCAGGGTCAGTAGTTACTGGGGGGCTGTGTACTGGGGTAAGCGGCAGGGCCAGTAGTTACTGGGGGGCTGTGTACTGGGGTGAGCTGCAGGGTCAGTAGTTACTGGGGGGCTGTGTATTGGAGTGAGCTGCAGGGTCATTAGTTACTGGGGGGCTGTGTATTGGGGTGATCTGCAGGGTCAGTAGTTACTGGTGGGTTGTGTATTGGGGTGATCTGCAGGGTCAGTAGTTACTGGGGGGCTGTGTATTGGGGTGAGCTGCAGGATCAGTAGTTACTTGGGGGTTGTGTATTAGGGTGAATTGCAGGGTCAGTAGTTACTGGGGGCTGTGTATTGGGGTGAGCTGCAGGGTCAGTAGTTACTGGGGGGCTGTGTACTGGGGTGAGCTGCAGGGTCAGTAGTTACTGGGGGGCTGTGTACTGGGGTGAACTGCAGGGTCAGTAGTTACTGGGGGGCTGTGTACTGGGGTGAGCTGCAGTGTCAGTAGTTACCGGGGAGCTGTGTATTGGGGTGAGCTGCAGGGTCAGTAGTTACTGGGGGGCTGTGTACTGGGGTGAGCTGTAGGGTCAGTAGTTACTTGGGGGCTGTGTATTAGGGTGAGCTGCAGGGTCAGTAGTTACTGGGGGGCTGTGTATTGGGGTGATCTGCAGGGTCAGTAATTACTAGGGGGCTGTATACTGTCGTGAGCTGCAGGATCAGTAGTTACTGGGGGGCTGTGTACTGGGGTGAGCTGCAGGGTCAGTAGTTACTGGGGGGCTGTGTACTGGGGTGAGTTGCAGGGTCAGTAGTTACTGGGGGGCTGTGTACTGGGGTGAGCTGCAGGGTCAGTAGTTACTTGGGGGCTGTGTATTGGGGTGATCTGCAGGGTTAGTAGTTACTGGGGGGCTGTGTATTGGGGTGATCTGCAGGGTCAGTGGTTACTGGGGGGCTGTGTACTGGGGTGAGCTGCAGGGTCAGAAGGTACTGGGGGATTGTGTATTGGGGTGAGCTGCATGGTCAGTTTTTACTGGGGGGCTGTGTATTGGGGTGAGCTGCATGGTCAGTTGTTACTGGGGGGCTGTGTATTGGGGTGAGCTGCAGGGTCAGTAGTTACTGGGGGGCTGTGTACTGGGGTGAGCTCCAGGGTCAGTAGTTACTGGGGGGCTGTGTATTGGAGTGAGCTGCAGGGTCAGTAGTTACTGGGGGGCTGTGTATTGGAGTGAGCTGCTGAGTCAGTAGGTACTGGGGGGCTGTGTATTGGGGTGAGCTGCAGGGTCAGTAGTTACTGGGGAGTTGTGTATTGGGGTGAGCTGCAGGGTCAGTAGTTACTGGGGGCTGTGTATTGGGGTGAGCTGCAGGGTCAGTAGTTACTGGGGGGCTGTGTATTGGGGTGAGCTGCAGGGTCAGTAGTTACTGGGGAGTTGTGTATTGGGGTGAGCTGCATTGTCAGTAGTTACTGGGGGCTGTGTATTGGGGTGAGCTGCAGGATCAGTAGTTACTGGGGGGCTGTGTATTGGGGTGATCTGCAGTGTCAGTAGTTACTGGGGGGCTGTGTATTGGGGTGAGCTGCAGGGTCAGTAGTTACTGGGAGCTGTGTATTGGGGTGAGCTGGAGGGTCAGTAGTTACTGGGGGGCTGTGTATTGGGGTGATCTGCAGTGTCAGTAGTTACTGGGGGGCTGTGTATTGGGTTGAGCTGCAGGGTCAGTAGTTACTGGGAGCTGTGTATTGGGGTGAGCTGGAGGGTCAGTAGTTACTGGGGGGGCTTTGTATTGGGGTGAGCTGGAGGGTCAGTAGTTACTGGGAGCTGTGTATTGGGGTGAGCTGCAGTGTCAGTAGTTACTGGGGGGCTGTGTATTGGGGTGAGCTTCAGGGTCAGTAGTTAATGGGGGGCTGTGTACTGGAGTGAGCTGCAGTGTCAATAGTTACTGGGGGGCTGTGTACTGGGGTGAGCTGCAGTGTCAATAGTTACTGGGGGGCTGTGTATTGGGGTCATCAGCAGGGTCAGTAGTTACTGGGGGGCTGTGTATTGGGGTGAGCTGCAGGGTCAGTAGTTGCTAAGAGCTGTGTATTGGGGTGAGCTGCAGGGTCAGTAGTTACTGTGGTGATCTGCAGGGTCAGTAGTTACTGGGGGGCTGTGTATTGGGGTGATCTGCAGGGTCAGTAGTTACTGGGGGGCTGTGTATTGGGGTGATCTGCAGGGTCAGTAGTTACTGGGGGGCTGTGTATTGGGGTGATCTGCAGGGTCAGTAGTTACTGGGGGGCTGTGTATTGGGATGAGCTGCAGGGTCAGAAGTTACTGGGGGGCTGTGTACTGGGGTGAGCTGCAGGGTCAGAAGTTACTGGGGGGCTGTGTACTGGGATGAACTGCAGGGTCAGTAGTTACTGGGGGGCTGTGTATTGGGGTGAGTTGCAGGTTTAGAAGTTACTGGGGGGCTGTGTATTTGGGTGAGCTGCAGGGTCAGTAGTTACTGGGGGGCTGTGTATTGGGGTGATCTGCAGGGTCAGTAGTTACTGGGGGGCTGTGTATTGGGGTGATCTGCAGTGTCAGTAGTTACTGGGGGGCTGTGTATTGGGGTGATCTGCAGGGTCAGTAGTTACTGGGGGGCTGTGTATTGGGATGAGCTGCAGGGTCAGAAGTTACTGGGGGGCTGTGTACTGGGGTGAGCTGCAGGGTCAGAAGTTACTGGGGGGCTGTGTACTGGGATGAACTGCAGGGTCAGTAGTTACTGGGGGGCTGTGTATTGGGGTGAGTTGCAGGTTTAGAAGTTACTGGGGGGCTGTGTATTTGGGTGAGCTGCAGGGTCAGTAGTTACTGGGGGGCTGTGTACTGGGGTGAGCTTTAGGGTTAGTAGTTACTGGGGGGCTGCGTATTGGGGTGAGCTGCAGGGTCAGTAGTTACATGGGGCTGTGTACTAGGGTGAGCTGCAGGGTCAGTAGTTACATGGGGCTGTGTATTGAGGTGAGTTGCAGTGTCAGTTGTTATCCCAGCCCTTTTACACTGTAGCAGTGACCCCTATTACTACCCCAGCCCTATTATATTATAGCAGTTACCCCAGCTTTATTACACTGTAGCAGTGACCCCAGCCCTATTACACAATAGCTGTGACCCCCAGCCCTATTACACAATAGCTGTGACCCCAGCCCTATTACACTATAGCTGTGACCCCAGCCCTATTACACTGTAGCAGTGACCCCAGCCCTATTACACTGTAGCAGTGACCTCAGCCCTATTACACTGTAGCAGTGACCCCAGCCCTATTACACTATAGCTGTGACCCCAGCCCTATTACACTGTAGCAGTGACCCCTGCCCTATTACACTGTAGCAGTGACCCCAGCCCTATTACACTGTAGCAGCGGCCCCAGCCCTATTACACTGTAGCAGCGGCCCCAGCCCTATTACACTGTAGCAGCGGCCCCAGCCCTATTACACTGTAGCAGTGACCCCTGCCCTATTACACTGTAGCAGTGACCTTGGCCTATTACACTGTAGCAGCGGCCCCAGCCCTATTACACTGTAGCAGCGGCCCCAGCCCTATTACACTGTAGCAGTGACCCCTGCCCTATTACACTGTAGCAGTGACCCCAGCCCTATTACACTGTAGAAGTGACCCCTGCAATATTACACTATAGCTGTGACCCCTGCAATATTACACTGTAGAAGTGACCCCTGCAATATTACACTGTAGCAGTGACCCCTGCCCTATTACACTATAGCTGTGACCCCTGCAATATTACACTATAGCTGTGACCCCTGCAATATTACACTGTAGCAGTGACCCCTGCCCTATTACACTATAGCTGTGACCCCAGCCCTATTACACTATAGCTGTGACCCCAGCCCTATTACACTATAGCTGTGACCCCCAGCCCTATTACACTATAGCTGTGACCCCAGCCTTATTACATTATAGCTGTGACCCCAGCCCTATTACACTGTAGCTGTGACCCCAGCCCTATTACACCGTAGCTGTGACCCGCAGCCCTATTACACTGTAGCTGTGACCCCCAGCCCTATTACACTGTAGCTGTGACCCCAGCCCTATTACACTGTAGCTGTGACCCCAGCCCTATTACACTGTAGCTGTGACCCCAGCCCTATTACACTGTAGCTGTGACCCCAGCCCTATTACACTGTAGCTGTGGCCCCAGCCCTATTACACTGTAGCTGTGACCCCCAGCCCTATTACACTATAGCTGTTACCCCTGCAATATTACACTATAGCTGTGACCCCTGCAATATTACACTGTAGAAGTGACCCCTGCAATATTACACTGTAGAAGTGACCCCTGCAATATTACACTGTAGCAGTGACCCCTGCCCTATTACACTATAGCTGTGACCCCTGCAATATTACCCTATAGCTGTGACCCCTGCAATATTACACTGTAGCAGTGACCCCTGCCCTATTACACTATAGCTGTGACCCCAGCCCTATTACACTATAGCTGTGACCCCAGCCCTATTACACTATAGCTGTGACCCACAGCCCTATTACACTATAGCTGTGACCCCAGCCTTATTACATTATAGCTGTGACCCCAGCCCTATTACACTGTAGCTGTGACCCCAGCCCTATTACACTGTAGCTGTGGCCCCAGCCCTATTACACCGTAGCTGTGACCCGCAGCCCTATTACACTGTAGCTGTGACCCCCAGCCCTATTACACTGTAGCTGTGACCCCAGCCCTATTACACTGTAGCTGTGACCCCAGCCCTATTACACTGTAGCTGTGACCCCAGCCCTATTACACTGTAGCTGTGACCCCAGCCCTATTACACTGTAGCTGTGACCCCCAGCCCTACTATACTGTAGCTGTGACCCCCAGCCCTATTACACTGTAGCTGTGACCCCCAGCCCTATTAAACTGTAGCTGTGACCCCCAGCCCTATTATACTGTAGCTGTGACCCCCAGCCCTATTACACTGTAGCTGTGACCCCCAGCCCTATTACACTGTAGCTGTGACCCCCAGCCCTATTACATTAGAGCTGTGACCCCCAGCCCTATTACACTATAGCTGTGACCCCCAGCCCTATTACACTATAGCTGTGACCCCCAGCCCTATTACACTGCAGCTGTGACCCCAGCCCTATTACATTATAGCTGTGACCCCCAGCCCTATTACACTGCAGCTGTGACCCCAGCCCTATTACACTGTAGCTGTGACCCCCAGCCCTATTACATTATAGCTGTGACCCCCAGCCCTATTACACTATAGCTGTGACCCCCAGCCCTATTATACTGTAGCTGTGACCCCCAGCCCTATTACACTGTAGCTGTGACCTCAGCCCTATTACACTATAGCTGTGACCCCCAGCCCTATTATACTGTAGCTGTGACCCCCAGCCCTATTACACTATAGCTGTGACCCCAGCCCTATTACACTGTAGCTGTGACCCTATTACACTGTATTTACTGTAATAACGATATAGCGGGTCACACAACGATCAGAAAAGTCAATTTACACAAAAGCTTTTATTTCTAGTAGTGCAGAGAATGGGTCACTTAGGGCTAGATTTATTAAAGCTGAGGCGCACAGGGGCGTGTATACATGCCCCTGTATGCCTCAGCTCGCCTGTGGCGGGGCAAAATTACCCGCAGGTATTCGCCATTGCACACGAGCGCAATTTTGCGCTCACCTACAATCCCGCCTCCTGTCCGCGCACAGCCAATCACGCTCGGGCAGGAGCTGTCAATCTCACCACATTAGAGGTGTCGAAGAGGTTAGGGAAGCGGCGGTCTGGTGACCGCTGCTTGATAAATGACAGCGAGCAAGTTCATGTGAGAACTTACAGCCGTAGAGCTTTAATAAATCTAGCCCATAGTGTGAGACAGACTGAGAGTGACCCTGCTGGGCAGTTAGTGATTGTGTGACAAGTTAATATGCATTAAAAAGCTGCAGGCACTGCTGAGATTCGAACTCAGGATCTCCTGTTTACTAGACAGGCGCTTTAACCAACTAAGCCACAGCGCCCTGCACAGCTATTGGTTGTCTCACATGTGACTGACATGTGTATAGCCATGTGCACACTTTCTGTAGTGATTGTTAATACTTGTGCACACCTCTTGTAGTGATGGCTAACACTTGTGCACGCCTCCTGTAGTGATGGCTATACATGTGCACATCTCCTGGAGTGATGGCTAATACTTGTGCACACCTCCTGTAGTGATGGCTATACATGTGCACATCTCCTGTAGTGATGGCTATACATGTGCACATCTCCTGGAGTGATGGCTTATACTTGTGCACATCTCCTGTAGTGATGGCTTATACTTGTGCACACCTCCTGTAGTGATGGCTATACATGTGCACACCTCCTGTAGTGATGGCTTATACTTGTGTACACCTCCTGTAGTGATGGCTTATACTTGTGCACACCTCCTGAAGTGATGGCTAATACTTGTGCACACCTCCTGGAGTGATGGCTATACATGTGCACACCTCCTGTAGTGATTGTTAATACTTGTGCACACCTCTTGTAGTGATGGCTATACATGTGCACATCTCCTGTAGTGATGGCTATACATGTGCACATCTCCTGGAGTGATGGCTTATACTTGTGCACATCTCCTTTAGTGATGGCTATACTTGTGCACACCTCCTGTAGTGATGGCTAATACTTGTGCACACCTCCTGTAGTGATGGCTAATACTTGTGCACACCTCTTGTAGTGATGGCTAATACTTGTGCACACCTCTTGTAGTGATGGCTATACATGTGCACATCTCCTGTAGTGATGGCTATACATGTGCACATCTCCTGTAGTGATGGCTATACATGTGCACATCTCCTGTAGTGATGGCTATACATGTGCACACCTCCTGTAGTGATGGCTATACATGTGCACATCTCCTTTAGTGATGGCTATACTTGTGCACACCTCCTGTAGTGATGACTAATACTTGTGCACACCTCTTGTAGTGATGGCTATACATGTGCACATCTCCTGTAGTGATGGCTAATACTTGTGCACACCTCTTGTAGTGATGGCTAATACTTGTGCACACCTCTTGTAGTGATGGCTAATACTTGTGCACACCTCTTGTAGTGATGGCTAATACTTGTGCACACCTCTTGTAGTGATGGCTAATACTTGTGCACACCTCTTGTAGTGATGGCTATACATGTGCACATCTCCTGTAGTGATGGCTAATACTTGTGCACACCTCTTGTAGTGATGGCTATACATGTGCACATCTCCTGTAGTGATGGCTATACATGTGCACATCTCCTGTAGTGATTGTTAATACTTGTGCACATCTCCTGTAGTGATGGCTATAAATGTGCACATCTCCTGTAGTGATGGCTATACCTGTGCACACCTCCTGTAGTGATTGTTAATACTTGTGCACATCTCCTGTAGTGATGGCTATACATGTGCACATCTCCTGTAGTCATGGCTATACATGTGCACACCTCCTGTAGTGATGGCTTATACTTGTGCACATCTCCTGTAGTGATGGCTATACATGTGCACACCTCCTGTAGTGATGGCTTATACTTGTGCACATCTCCTTTAGTGATGGCTATACTTGTGCACACCTCCTGTAGTGATGACTAATACTTGTGCACACCTCTTGTAGTGATGGCTATACATGTCCACACCTCCTGTAGTGATGGCTAATACTTGTGCACACCTCCTGTAGTGATTGCTAATACTTGTGCACACCTCCTTTAGTGATGGCTAATACTTGTGTAACCTCTTGAAGTGATGGCTAATACTTGTGCACACTATCTGTAGTGATGGCTATAAATGTGCACACCTCTTGTAGTGATGGCTAATACTTGTGCACACTATCTGTAGTGATGGCTAATACTTGTGCACACCTCCTGAAGTGATGGCTAATACTTGTGCACACTATCTGTAGTGATGGCTAATACTTGTGCACACCACCTGAAGTGATGGCTAATACTTGTGCACACTATCTGTAGTGATGGCTAATACTTGTGCACACCTCAAGTAGTGATGGCTAATACTTGTGCACACCTCCTGTAGTGATGGCTAATACTTGTGCACAGCTTGTGTAGTGATGGCTAATACTTGTGCACACCTCCTGTAGTAATGGCTAATACTTGTGCACACCTCAAGCAGTGATGGCTAATACTTGTGCACACCTCCTGTAGTGATTTGAGTACTTACACATTAAAACATAAACATATGTTTGTCGCTTTAGGTGCGATAGGTCCTGGGTACAAATCCTGGAGGCTCTATGTGATTTATTTGTCTCAAGTTCAGTTCAACAAGGGAAAGTTAAAATAACTTACATTATAGCAGTGACCCCAACCCTATTACATTATAGCAGTGACCCCAACCCTATTACATTATAGCTGTGACCCCAACCCTATTACACTTTAGCTGTGACCCCCAGCCCTATTACTTATAGCAGTGATCTCAACCCTATTACATTATAGCTGTGACCCCAACCCTATTACATTATAGCTGTGACCCCAACCCTATTACATTATAGCTGTGACCCCAACCCTATTACACTATAGCTGTGACCCCAACCCTATTACACTATAGCTGTGACCCCAACCCTATTACATTATAGCTGTGACCCCAACCCTATTACATTATAGCAGTGACCTCAACCCTATTACATTATAGCAGTGATCTCAACCCTATTACATTATAGCTGTGACCCCAACCCTATTACATTATAGCTGTGACCCCAACCCTATTACATTATAGCAGTGATCTCAACCCTATTACACTATAGCAGTGACCCCAACCCTATTACATTATAGCAGTGACCCCCAACCCTATTACATTATAGCTGTGACCCCAATCCTATTACATTATAGCAGTGACCCCAACCCTATTACATTATAGCTGTGACCCCAACCCTATTACATTATAGCTGTGACCCCAACCCTATTACATTATAGCAGTGACCCCAACCCTATTACATTATAGCAGTGACCCCAACCCTATTACATTATAGCTGTGACCCCAACCCTATTACATTATAGCAGTGACCTCAACCCTATTACATTATAGCAGTGACCTCAACCCTATTACATTATAGCAGTGACCTCAACCCTATTACATTATAGCTGTGACCCCAACCCTATTACATTATAGCTGTGACCCCAACCCTATTACATTATAGCAGTGACCTCAACCCTATTACATTATAGCAGTGACCTCAACCCTATTACATTATAGCAGTGACCCTAACCCTATTACATAATAGCAGTGACCCCAACCCTATTACATTATAGCTGTGACCCCCAGCCCTATTACACTTTAGCTGTAATCCCAGCCCTATTACACTTTAGCTGTGACCCCCAACCCTATTACACTATAGCTGTGACCCCCAACCCTATTACACTATAGCTGTGACCCCAGCCCTATTACACTTTAGCTGTAATCCCAGCCCTATTACATTATAGCTGTGACCCCAACCCTATTACACTTTAGCTGTAATCCCAGCCCTATTACATTATAGCTGTGACCCCAACCCTATTACACTTTAGTTGTGACCCCAACCCTATTACTCTATAGCTGTGACCCCAGCCCTATTACACTTTAGCTGTGACCCCAGCCCTATTACACTTTAGCTGTGACCCCAACCCTATTACACTATAGCTGTGACCCCAACCCTATTACACTATAGCTGTGACCCCCAGCCCTATTACACTTTAGCTGTGACCCCAACCCTATTACACTATAGCTGTGACCCCAACCCTATTACACTATAGCTGTGACCCCAACCCTATTACACTTTAGTTGTGACCCCGACCCTATTACACTTTAGCTGTGACCCCCACCCTATTACACTATAGCTGTGACCCTAACCTTATTACACTTTAGCTGTGACCCCAACCCTATTACACTATAGCTTTGACCCCAACCCTATTGCACTATAGCTGTGACCCCAACCCTATTACACTTTAGCTGTGACCCCAACCCTATTACACTATAGCTGTTACCCCAACCCTATTACACTTTAGTTGTGACCCCAACCCTATAACATTATAGCTGTGACCCCAACCCTATTACACTTTAGCTGTGACCCCAACCCTATTACACTATAGCTGTGACCCCAACCCTATTACACTATAGCTGTGACCCCAACCCTATTACACTATAGCTTTGACCCCAACCCTATTACATTATAGCTGTGACCCCCAGCCCTATTACACTATAGCTGTGACCCCCCAGCCCTATTACATAATAGCTGTGACCCCCAGCACTATTACACTATAGCTGTGACCCCCAACCCTATTACACTATAACTGTGACCCCAGCCCTATTACATTATAGCTGTGGCCCCAAACCTATTACACTATAGCAGTGACCCCAAACCTATTACACTATAGCTGTGACCCCAACCCTATAACACTATAGCTGTGACCCCAAACCTATTACACTATAGCTGTGACCCCAAACCTATTACACTATAGCTGTGACCCCAACCCTATTACACTATAGCTGTAATCCCAGCCCTATTACATTATAAATAGTTAAATTAATCAGGAGCGCTAAAAAGCTAAAAGCGATTGCCTAATCTTATTAAAGTGCCAAGTGTATGTGCCAAAAATTAATTGAAAAATATTAATAAAGTGCAGATATTCTTAAAAGAGAAAAATTGCTTACAAATTAAGTGTATCTAACTTAATAATAATT
The DNA here is from genome assembly GCF_027579735.1 of Bombina bombina. Lineage (NCBI taxonomy): Eukaryota > Metazoa > Chordata > Amphibia > Anura > Bombinatoridae > Bombina > Bombina bombina. Next base: position 15,249,027 of record NC_069504.1, on the reverse strand, counting down.
TATCTAAAATATATTATAAAGTGCACAAGTATAGGAATAGATCCGGACAGGTATACGTCTATATTAAAATATGCCTATATAGATTACTATGCATCTAAGAACATAGAGTGAAAAAATGGTCCTCTGATCAAATGTTTATAAAAGCACGAGCTGTGAATTCACAGAGCTGAAATATAAAGATGTGTGTAGTGTGACAAAAGTGCTATAGCTGAAATCAAGTGGAAGAAAACAGTGTCTTCATTAGTTATTAAATTAAAGATTGTAAATTATAGATCTATAAATACAATTATGAGTACTAAATAGTGCAAAATGAAGTTGAGGACACAGATTACCTAAAATCAATAAAATGTACCAAAACACTAGGATTAAGTGTAGTAGTGATAGTAATAATGCGCAACAAGTTAGGATTAAGGCTCAGCCTAAAATCAATTATAAACATGTGCAAACAAATCTTAATATTTAAAAAACAGACTTCTCCGTATAACATTAAAAATAAGGTTGCCACCACATATAAACAAAAAAGATTAACTTTTCAAATAGACAATTCCGGATAGCCAAATAAGCAGTTCTTATTGTAAACAGGAAATCTTATCTTACCCGTAACCAGTTCACAAAGTCAGTTGGAGGGGGAATATCCTGACTTACCCCCAAACAGTTCAGCGGTCAGTCCCGTAGATAGAAAATTACCGCTGTAGCGGAGTGACGTCACTTTTTGTAGGCGCTGTTCACAGAGCGCAATCTGATTGGTCCTTAGGTGGGCAGTATCGGATTTCTCACTGCCGTGATCTTTTGAACGAAGTATCCGCTCTTAAGTGCCAACGAGCACGCAGGATACTGGTTAAACCATCCGTTGTAAGGGGACAAATAGTCCAAACAGTGTATGGGAATTATAGTCTCACCTTACTTTAAAATAGAGCCAGTCTAGTGCACATAATCATCCAAATGTGCAGGAAATGTGGAATCTTCTATTTCGAAAAGTGCTGGTGCCTGTATGGAAAGTGCTTGTGCTGTTCCACGGGTTGTATTAACCAGTTATTAACCCAGACAATTTTGACGAAATAAAAAGGATTCTTAGGCAGAATTACAATTCAGACTGCAAATATAGCAACAAAGTTCAAAGGCAACTTAACATCAACGCGTTTCTCCCTATACAGGGCTTTTTCAAGATGAAAGTGTTGCCGACAGTTGCACCTTTTTAAAGGTGTTCCCAATTTTTCATTGGTCCAATGTGATTAGTTAAGGTGGTTGAAATAATTACATAAGGTGGTATTGGCAAACCTCTATTTTGGCAACCTTACTTATAGTTTATGTGCAAATACATATTACTTATATAACAGTTTAAGATATAAAAACTTTTTATAATACTTAGAAGTGTATTAATTGAAGCCTATAATATAAAAAGAATTAAAAGAAAGTGCATAAATGTCTAAAAGAATATATTTAATGTAGGGTATTCCTATATTATAATAAATTAAATATAGAATATAAAAGTAGATTTATTACTCAGATTATTAATTCATACATATAAATAAAACGGTTTTAGTTATATATAGAAATATATAAATATAAATTTAGATATAAATTCATAGGCTTAAAAATATATAGTTAATACTCAGGACACTATTTAGTACAAAGGATTACATTAGTTTAATACAAGAGTGGGAGGATAGTTGGGCATTTATAATAGAAAACTGATAAAAATCTAAAATGGGGTTAGTCCAATAAAAATGGTGAAATATCAAGTTCTGAGTTCAGTCCAGTAGGGAATAGTGTCTCATATTTATAAATGAACTCTGCTTCTTTCAATTTAAGGAATTTTTCTATATTTCCACCTCTCCAATTTTGTTTAACATGTAATATTCCCCAATATTTCAAATCTGAGGTTCTGCCTTTATGTTTTAAATTTAAAATGTTTATACAAATTAGTATCATCAATTCCTTTTTCGATACATAGAAGGTGCTCCCTTATTCTATCTTTGACCATTCGTTTTGTCTCCCCAAAATAAACCAAATCCCATGTACATTTAAGGGCATATATAACTCCCTTGGTAGTGCATCTAATGCATTCTTTAATTTTAATTTCTTCTCCTGATTTTGGGACCTTTAGTGTACTTCTTTTATCACTATGTTTGCAGGCCTTACAGGAATAGCACGGAAAGAAACCTGAGATTTTGTCTCCCTGTAGGTCTTTTTGTATAAAACCACGTGTTTTGGTGTTTGGTATACTAGGTGCTAGAATAGACTTGAAGTTCTTTGTTTTTTTGAAAATCATTTTAGGTTTGGATGGGAGGGAATCTCCTATTATAGGATCTGCTCTAAGTATTGCCCAATGTTTATTGTGGATTTTTCTCATGAGGCCATGGTCTGCACTAAAATCTCTAATAAACCGAACATTAATTATTTCCTTATTCTCTTTAGTATCTTTTTGTTTATAGACGAGTAAGGAATCTCTATCTGTTTCTTTAGCTCTTTGTACAGCTTTATTTACAATATCTTCATTGTAACCTCTGTCTTTAAACTTTTCTATTAATACCTCAATTTGATTCTCAAAGTCACACATTCTAGAACAGTTTTTCCTTATCCTTAAACTTTGTCCAACAGGGATATTATCTTTCCACTGTTGCAAATGACAGCTGTTAGCGTGAACAAAGCTATTAGAGTCCACTTCTTTAAAATGCGTTTTCGTTTGTATAGAATTATTAATAACCATGATTTCTAAATCTAGGAAGACAACTTTTTCCCTACTATAATTAAAAGTAAAATTCAGGCCACTATCATTAGTATTCATGTCTTTAAAGAGGCTAAGTAATTTGTCTTCTGTCCCTCTCCATAGCAATAGGACATCATCGATGTACCGTCTATAGAGCACGAGGTCTGCACCACAGTCATGCGTCTGGAAAAAGGACTCTTCCCAATTTCCAACAAAGAGATTGGCATAACTGGGTGCAAACCTTGTGCCCATAGCCGTACCCTCGATTTGTAAGTAAAACTGCTTATCATGCATAAAATAATTATTTTTTAGTATGAATTCTATACTTGTGAGTAGAAATTCTTTTTGTTCACTCATCATATCAGGATCAGTATCTAAATATTTACTGATTGCTTTTATTCCCTTTGCATGATCTATCACCGTATAGAGTGATGTTATATCCCCAGTGACTAAAATAAGATTTTCTTCCCAAACTGTATCCCTTAAAATATTCAGAACCTCAGTCGAGTCTTTTAAATAGGAATCTAATTTTTTAACAAATTTCTGTAGGTAGATGTATACATAGTGTGAAAGGTTGGATGACAGAGAGCCAATCCCGGAGATAATTGGTCTCCCTGGAGGTCGCTCTAAATTTTTGTGAATTTTAGGAAGGAAGTAGAACACCGGGACCCTCGGAAAGGTGGGGTCCAGGAATTCCACCTCCTTCTCATCAAGTATACCCAGTCTTTTGCCGTTTCCTATCAATTTCTTGAGACATGCTGCAAATTTGTTAGTTGGATTTAATTCTAGTTTTTTATATGTTTTGGTCTCACCTAACAGTCTATTGGCCTCTACTTTATAGTAACTTGTATCCATTACTACAATCCCGCCGCCCTTGTCGGCGGGCTTAATGGTTACATCTTTATTCTTTTTTAAATTTTCTAAGGTTAATATCTCCTTTTTTGTCATATTTGTTTTTGTGAATTTTGAAAACTTGCTTCTCCTTAAGTCTTTAAGGACCAATTGTTCAAAAGTATCTAGGTGAGTCCCTTTAGACGAAACAGGGTTAAAAGTGGACTTGGTTCTTAAATTAGTATGGATAAAACTATCTTGTTTAGTCGTGATTCTATTAGTACAACTTGTTTCTAGTGGACTTTTCATGTAAAATCTTTTAAGTGTGAGGTTTCTAACGAATTTCCTAATATGTATGTGCGTATTAAATTTATTTAACCTCACACTGGGGGCAAAAGATAGACCGTACGTTTCAAAATTCACAAAAACAAATATGACAAAAAAGGAGATATTAACCTTAGAAAATTTAAAAAAGAATAAAGATGTAACCATTAAGCCCGCCGACAAGGGCGGCGGGATTGTAGTAATGGATACAAGTTACTATAAAGTAGAGGCCAATAGACTGTTAGGTGAGACCAAAACATATAAAAAACTAGAATTAAATCCAACTAACAAATTTGCAGCATGTCTCAAGAAATTGATAGGAAACGGCAAAAGACTGGGTATACTTGATGAGAAGGAGGTGGAATTCCTGGACCCCACCTTTCCGAGGGTCCCGGTGTTCTACTTCCTTCCTAAAATTCACAAAAATTTAGAGCGACCTCCAGGGAGACCAATTATCTCCGGGATTGGCTCTCTGTCATCCAACCTTTCACACTATGTATACATCTACCTACAGAAATTTGTTAAAAAATTAGATTCCTATTTAAAAGACTCGACTGAGGTTCTGAATATTTTAAGGGATACAGTTTGGGAAGAAAATCTTATTTTAGTCACTGGGGATATAACATCACTCTATACGGTGATAGATCATGCAAACGGAATAAAAGCAATCAGTAAATATTTAGATACTGATCCTGATATGATGAGTGAACAAAAAGAATTTCTACTCACAAGTATAGAATTCATACTAAAAAATAATTATTTTATGCATGATAAGCAGTTTTACTTACATATCGAGGGTACGGCTATGGGCACGAGGTTTGCACCCAGTTATGCCAATCTCTTTGTTGGAAATTGGGAAGAGTCCTTTTTCCAGACGCATGACTGTGGTGCAGACCTCGTGCTCTATAGACGGTACATCGATGATGTCCTATTGCTATGGAGAGGGACAGAAGACAAATTACTTAGCCTCTTTAAAGACATGAATACTAATGATAGTGGCCTGAATTTTACTTTTAATTATAGTAGGGAAAAAGTTGTCTTCCTAGATTTAGAAATCCTGGTTATTAATAATTCTATACAAACGAAAACGCATTTTAAAGAAGTGGACTCTAATAGCTTTGTTCACGCTAACAGCTGTCATTTGCAACAGTGGAAAGATAATATCCCTGTTGGACAAAGTTTAAGGATAAGGAAAAACTGTTCTAGAATGTGTGACTTTGAGAATCAAATTGAGGTATTAATAGAAAAGTTTAAAGACAGAGGTTACAATGAAGATATTGTAAATAAAGCTGTACAAAGAGCTAAAGAAACAGATAGAGATTCCTTACTCATCTATAAACAAAAAGATACTAAAGAGAATAAGGAAATAATTAATGTTCGGTTTATTACAGATTTTAGTGCAGACCATGGCCTCATGAGAAAAATCCACAATAAACATTGGGCAATACTTAGAGCAGATCCTATAATAGGAGATTCCCTTCCACCCAAACCTAAAATGATTTAAAAAAAACAAAGAACTTCAAGTCTATTCTAGCACCTAGTATACCAAACACAAAAACACGTGGTTTTATACAAAAAGACCTACAGGGAGACAAAATCTCAGGTTTCTTTCTGTGCTATTCCTGTAAGGCCTGCAAACATAGTGATAAAAGAAGTACACTAAAGGTCCCAAAATCAGGAGAAGAAATTAAAATTAAAGAATGCATTAGATGCACTACCAAGGGAGTTATATATGCCCTTAAATGTACATGTGATTTGGTTTTTTTTGGGGAGACAAAACGAATGGTCAAAGATAGAATAAGGGAGCACCTTCTATGTATCGAAAAAGGAATTGATGATACTAATTTGTATAAACATTTTAAATTAAAACATAAAGGCAGAACCTCAGATTTTAAATATTGAGGAATATTACATGTTAAACAAATTTGGAGAGGTGGAAATATAGAAAAATTCCTTAAATTGAAAGAAGCAGAGTTCATTTATAAATATGAGACACTATTCCCTACTGGACTGAACTCAGAACTTGATATTTCACCATTTTTATTGGACTAACCCCATTTTAGATTTTTATCAGTTTTCTATTATAAATGCCCAACTATCCTCCCACTCTTGTATTAAACTAATGTAATCCTTTGTACTAAATAGTGTCCTGAGTATTAACTATATATTTTTAAGCCTATGAATTTATATCTAAATTTATATTTATATATTTCTATATATAACTAAAACCATTTTATTTATATGTATGAATTAATAATCTGAGTAATAAATCTACTTTTATATTCTATATTTAATTTATTATAATATAGGAATACCCTACATTAAATATATTCTTTTAGACATTTATGCACTTTCTTTTAATTCTTTTTATATTATAGGCTTCAATTAATACACTTCTAAGTATTATAAAAAGTTTTTATATCTTAAACTGTTATATAAGTAATATGTATTTGCACATAAACTATAAGTAAGGTTGCCAAAATAGAGGTTTGCCAATACCACCTTATGTAATTATTTCAACCACCTTAACTAATCACAATGGACCAATGAAAAATTGGGAACACCTTTAAAAAGGTGCAACTGTCGGCAACACTTTCATCTTGAAAAAGCCCTGTATAGGGAGAAACGCGTTGATGTTAAGTTGCCTTTGAACTTTGTTGCTATATTTGCAGTCTGAATTGTAATTCTGCCTAAGAATCCTTTTTATTTCGTCAAAATTGTCTGGGTTAATAACTGGTTAATACAACCCGTGGAACAGCACAAGCACTTTCCATACAGGCACCAGCACTTTTCGAAATAGAAGATTCCACATTTCCTGCACATTTGGATGATTATGTGCACTAGACTGGCTCTATTTTAAAGTAAGGTGAGACTATAATTCCCATACACTGTTTGGACTATTTGTCCCCTTACAACGGATGGTTTAACCAGTATCCTGCGTGCTCGTTGGCACTTAAGAGCGGATACTTCATTCAAAAGATCACGGCAGTGAGAAATCCGATACTGCCCACCTAAGGACCAATCAGATTGCGCTCTGTGAACAGCGCCTACAAAAAGTGACGTCACTCCGCTACAGTGGTAATTTTCTATCTATGGGACTGACCGCTGAACTGTTTGGGGGCAAGTCAGGATATTCCCCCTCCAACTGACTTTGTGAACTGGTTACGGGTAAGATAAGATTTCCCGTTTACAATAAGAACTGCTTATTTGGCTATCCGGAATTTTCTATTTGAAAAGTTAATCTTTTTTGTTTATATGTGGTGGCAACCTTATTTTTAATGTTATACGGAGAAGTCTGTTTTTTAAATATTAAGATTTGTTTGCACATGTTTATAATTGATTAAATTTTAGGCTGAGCCTTAATCCTAACTTGTTGCGCATTATTACTATCACTACTACACTTAATCCTAGTGTTTTGGTACATTTTATTGATTTTAGGTAATCTGTGTCCTCAACTTCATTTTGCACTATTTAGTACTCATAATTGTATTTATAGATTTATAATTTACAATCTTTAATTTAATAACTAATGAAGACACTGTTTTCTTCCACTTGATTTCAGCTATAGCACTTTTGTCACACTACACACATCTTTATATTTCAGCTCTGTGAATTCACAGCTCGTGCTTTTATAAACATTTGATCAGAGGACCATTTTTTCACTCTATGTTCTTAGATGCATAGTAATCTATATAGGCATATTTTAATATAGACGTATACCTGTCCGGATCTATTCCTATACTTGTGCACTTTATAATATATTTTAGATAAATTATTATTAAGTTAGATACACTTAATTTGTAAGCAATTTTTCTCTTTTAAGAATATCTGCACTTTATTAATATTTTTCAATTAATTTTTGGCACATACACTTGGCACTTTAATAAGATTAGGCAATCGCTTTTAGCTTTTTAGCGCTCCTGATTAATTTAACTATTTATAATGTAATATGGCTGGGATTACAGCTATAGTGTAATAGGGCTGGGGGTCACAGCTATAATGAAATAGGGCTAGGGTCACAGATATAGTGTAATAGGCCTGGGATCACAGCTATAGTGTAATAGGGTTGGGGTCACAGCTAAAGTGTAATAGGGTTGGGGTCACAGCTATAGTGTAATAGGTTTGGGGTCACAGCTATAGTGTAATAGGGTTGGGGTCACAGCTATAGTATAATAGGGTTGGGGTCACAGCTAAAGTGTAATAGGGTTGGGGTCACAGCTATAGTGTAATAGGCCTGGGATCACAGCTAAAGTGTAATAGGGTTGGGGTCACAGCTATAGTGTAATAGGTTTGGGGTCACAGCTATAGTGTAATAGGGTTGGGGTCACAGCTATAGTGTAATAGGGTTGGGGTCACAGCTATAGTGTAATAGGGTTGGGGTCACTGCTATAGTGTAATAGGGTTGGGGTCACAGCTATAGTGTAATAGGGTTGGGGTCACAGCTATAGTGCAATAGGGTTGGGGTCACAGCTAAAGTGTAATAGGGTTGGGGTCACAGCTAAAGTGTAATAGGGTTGGGGTCACAGCTATAGTGTAATAGGGTTGGGGTCACAGCTATAGTGTAATAGGGTTGGGGTCACAGCTAAAGTGTAATAGGGTTTGGGTCACAGCTAAAGTGTAATAGGGTTGGGGTCACAGCTATAGTGTAATAGGGTTGGGGTCACAGCTAAAGTGTAATAGGGTTGGGGTCACAGCTATAGTGTAATAGGGTTGGGGTCACAACTATAATGTAATAGGTTTGGGGTCACAGCTAAAGTGTAATAGGGTTGGGGTCACAGCTATAATGTAATAGGGTAGGGGTCACAGCTAAAGTGTAATAGGGTTGGGGTCACAGCTATAGTGTAATAGGGTTGGGGTCACAGCTATAATGTAATAGGGTTGGGGTCACAGCTAAAGTGTAATAGGGTTGGGGTCACAGCTATAGCGTAATAGGGTTGGGGTCACAGCTATAGTGTAATAGGGTTGGGGTCACAGCTAAAGTGTAATAGGGTTGGGGTCACAGCTGTAATGTAATAGGGTTGGGGTCACTGCTATAATGTAATAGGGTTGGGGTCACAGCTATAGTGTAATAGGGTTGGGGTCACAGCTAAAGTGTAATAGGGTTGGGGTCACAGCTAAAGTGTAATAGGGTTGGGGTCACAGCTATAATGTAATAGGTTTGGGGTCACAGCTATAGTGTAATAGGGTTGGGGTCACAGCAAAAGTGAAATAGGGTTGGGGTCACAGCTAAAGTGTAATAGGGTTGGGGTCACAGCTATAATGTAATAGGGTTGGGGTCACAGCTAAAGTGTAATAGGGTTGGGGTCACAGCTATAATGTAATAGGGTTGGGGTCACAGCTAAAGTGTAATAGGGTTGGGGTCACAGCTATAATGTAATAGGGTTGGGGTCACTGCTATAATGTAATAGGGTTGGGGTCACAGCTAAAGTGTAATAGGGTTGGGGTCACAGCTAAAGTGTAATAGGGTTGGGGTCACAGCTATAATGTAATAGGGTTGGGGTCACTGCTATAATGTAATAGGGTTGGGGTCACAGCTAAAGTGTAATAGGGTTGGGGTCACAGCTAAAGTGTAATAGGGTTGGGGTCACAGCTATAGTGTAATAGGGTTGAGGTCACTGCTATAATGTAATAGGGTTGAGGTCACTGCTATAATGTAATAGGGTTGGGGTCACAGGTATAATGTAATAGGGTTGGGGTCACAGCTATAATGTAATAGGGTTGGGGTCACTGCTATAATGTAATAGGGTTGGGGTCACAGCTATAGTGTAATAGGGTTGGGGTCACAGCTATAGTGTAATAGGGTTGGGGTCACAGCTATAATGTAATAGGGTTGGGGTCACAGCTATAATGTAATAGGGTTGGGGTCACAGCTATAATGTAATAGGTTTGGGGTCACTGCTATAGTGTAATAGGGTTGGGGTCACCGCTATAATGTAATAGGGCTGGGGGTCACAACTATAGTGTAATAGGGTTGAGATCACAGCTATAATGTAATAGGGTTGGGGTCACTGCTATAGTGTAATAGGGTTGAGATCACTGCTATAATGTAATAGGGTTGAGGTCACTGCTATAATGTAATAGGGTTGGGGTCACAGCTATAATGTAATAGGGTTGGGGTCACAGCTATAGTGTAATAGGGTTGGGGTCACAGCTATAGTGTAATAGGGTTGGGGTCACAGCTATAATGTAATAGGGTTGGGGTCACAGCTATAATGTAATAGGGTTGGGGTCACAGCTATAATGTAATAGGGTTGAGATCACTGCTATAAGTAATAGGGCTGGGGGTCACAGCTAAAGTGTAATAGGGTTGGGGTCACAGCTATAATGTAATAGGGTTGGGGTCACTGCTATAATGTAATAGGGTTGGGGTCACTGCTATAATGTAAGTTATTTTAACTTTCCCTTGTTGAACTGAACTTGAGACAAATAAATCACATAGAGCCTCCAGGATTTGTACCCAGGACCTATCGCACCTAAAGCGACAAACATATGTTTATGTTTTAATGTGTAAGTACTCAAATCACTACAGGAGGTGTGCACAAGTATTAGCCATCACTGCTTGAGGTGTGCACAAGTATTAGCCATTACTACAGGAGGTGTGCACAAGTATTAGCCATCACTACACAAGCTGTGCACAAGCATTAGCCATCACTACAGGAGGTGTGCACAAGTATTAGCCATCACTACAGATAGTGTGCACAAGTATTAGCCATCACTTCAGGAGGTGTGCACAAGTATTAGCCATCACTACAGATAGTGTGCACAAGTATTAGCCATCACTACAAGAGGTGTGCACATTTATAGCCATCACTACAGGAGGTGTGCACAAGTATTAGCCATCGCTTCAAGAGGTTACACAAGTATTAGCCATCACTAAAGGAGGTGTGCACAAGTATTAGCAATCACTACAGGAGGTGTGCACAAGTATAAGCCATCACTACAGGAGATGTGCACATGTATAGCCATCACTACAGGAGGTGTGCACAAGTATAAGCCATCACTACAGGAGATGTGCACATGTATAGCCATCACTACAGGAGATGTGCACATGTATAAGCCATAACTACAGGAGATGTGCACAAGTATAAGCCATCACTACAGGAGGTGTGCACATGTATAGCCATCACTAAAGGAGGTGTGCACAAGTATAAGCCATCACTCCAGGAGATGTGCACATGTATAGCCATCACTACAGGAGATGTGCACATGTATAGCCATCACTACAAGAGGTGTGCACAAGTATTAACAATCACTACAGGAGGTGTGCACAAGTATAAGCCATCACTACAGGAGATGTGCACATGTATAGCCATCACTACAGGAGATGTGCACATGTATAGCCATCACTCCAGGAGATGTGCACATGTATAGCCATCACTACAGGAGATGTGCACATGTATAGCCATCACTACAAGAGGTGTGCACAAGTATTAACAATCACTACAGGAGGTGTGCACAAGTATAAGCCATCACTACAGGAGATGTGCACATGTATAGCCATCACTACAGGAGATGTGCACATGTATAGCCATCACTCCAGGAGATGTGCACATGTATAGCCATCACTCCAGGAGATGTGCACATGTATAGCCATCACTACAGGAGGTGTGCACAAGTGTTAGCCATCACTACAAGAGGTGTGCACAAGTATTAACAATCACTACAGAAAGTGTGCATATGGCTATACACATGTCAGTCACATGTGAGACAACCAATAGCTGTGCAGGGCGCTGTGGCTTAGTTGGTTAAAGCGCCTGTCTAGTAAACAGGAGATCCTGAGTTCGAATCTCAGCAGTGCCTGCAGCTTTTTAATGCATATTAACTTGTCACACAATCACTAACTGCCCAGCAGGGTCACTCTCAGTCTGTCTCACACTATGGGCTAGATTTATTAAAGCTCTACGGCTGTAAGTTCTCACATGAACTTGCTCGCTGTCATTTATCAAGCAGCGGTCACCAGACCGCCGCTTCCCTAACCTCTTCGACACCTCTAATGTGGTGAAATTCAACCTCCTCGGTCTAGTCAGACTAAGGAGATTGATAGCTCCTGCCCGCGCGTGATTGGCTGTGCGCGGACAGGAGGCGGGATTGTAGGTGAGCACAAAATTGCGCTCGTGTACAATGGCGAATACCTGCGGGTAATTTCGCCCCACCACAGGCGAGCTGAGGCATACAGGGGCGTATATACTATATAGTGCTGGGGGTCACAGCTACAGTGTAATAGGGATGGGGTCACTGCTACAGTGTAATAGGGCTGAGGTCACTGCTACAGTGTAATAGGGCTGGGGTCACAGCTACAGTGTAATAGGGCTGGGGTCACTGCTACAGTGTAATAGGGCTGGGGTCACTGCTACAGTGTAATAGGGCTGGGGTCACTGCTACAGTGTAATAGGGCAGGGGTCACTGCTACAGTGTAATAGGGCAGGGGTCACTGCTACAGTGTAATAGGGCTGGGGGTCACAGCTACAGTGTAATAGGGCTGGGGTCACAGCTACAGTGTAATAGGGCTGGGGTCACTGCTACAGTATAATAGGGCTGGGGGTCACAGCTACAGTGTAATAGGGCTGGGGGTCACAGCTACAGTGTAATAGGGCTGAGGTCACTGCTACAGTGTAATAGGGCTGGGGTCACTGCTACAGTGTAATAGGGCTGGGGTCACTGCTACAGTGTAATAGGGCTGGGGTCACTGCTACAGTGTAATAGGGCTGAGGTCACTGCTACAGTGTAATAGGGCTGGGGTCACAGCTACAGTGTAATAGGGCTGGGGTCACTGCTACAGTGTAATAGGGCTGGGGTCACTGCTACAGTGTAATAGGACTGGGGGTCACAGCTACAGTGTAATAGGGCTGAGGTCACTGCTACAGTGTAATAGGGCTGGGGTCACTGCTACAGTGTAATAGGGCTGGGGTCACTGCTACAGTGTAATAGGGCTGGGGTCACTGCTACAGTGTAATAGGGCAGGGGTCACTGCTACAGTGTAATATGGCTGGGGTCACAGCTACAGTGTAATAGGGCTGGGGTCACTGCTACAGTGTAATAGGGCTGGGGTCACTGCTACAGTGTAATAGGGCTGGGGTCACTGCTACAGTGTAATAGGGCTGGGGTCACTGCTACAGTGTAATAGGGCTGAGGTCACTGCTACAGTGTAATAGGGCTGAGTTCACTGCTACAGTGTAATAGGGCTGAGGTCACTGCTACAGTGTAATAGGGCTGGGGTCACTGCTACAGTGTAATAGGGCTGGGGTCACTGCTACAGTGTAATAGGGCTGAGGTCACTGCTACAGTGTAATAGGGCTGGGGTCACTGCTACAGTATAATAGGGCTGGGGGGCCGCTGCTACAGTGTAATAGGGCTGGGGTCACTGCTACAGTGTAATAGGGCTGAGGTCACTGCTACAGTGTAATAGGGCTGGGGTCACAGCTACAGTGTAATAGGGCTGGGGTCACTGCTACAGTGTAATAGGGCTGGGGTCACTGCTACAGTGTAATAGGACTGGGGGTCAGAGCTACAGTGTAATAGGGCTGAGGTCACTGCTACAGTGTAATAGGGCTGGGGTCAGAGCTACAGTGTAATAGGGCTGGGGTCACTGCTACAGTGTAATAGGGCTGGGGTCACTGCTACAGTGTAATAGGGCTGGGGGCCGCTGCTACAGAGTAATAGGGCTGGGGCTGCTGCTACAGTGTAATAGGGCTGGGGCCGCTGCTACAGTGTAATAAGGCTGGGGTCACTGCTACAGTGTAATAGGGCTGGGGCCGCTGCTACAGTGTAATAGGGCTGAGGTCACTGCTACAGTGTAATAGGGCTGGGGCCGCTGCTACAGTGTAATAGGACTGGGGCCGCTGCTACAGTGTAAAAGGGCTGGGAAAACAACTGACACTGCAACTCACCTCAATACACAGCCCCATGTAACTACTGACCCTGCAGCTCACCCCAATACACAGCCCCCCAGTAACTACTGACCCTGCAGCTCACCCCAATACACAGCCCCCCACAGTAACTACTGACCCTGCAGATCACCCAATACACAGCCCCCCACAGTAACTACTGACCCTGCAGCTCACCCCAATACACAGCCCCCCAGTAACTACTGACCCTGCAGCTCACCCCAATACACAGCCCCCCACAGTAACTACTGACCCTGCAGATCACCCCAGTACACAGCCCCCCAGTAACTACTGACCCTGCAGTTCATCCCAGTACACAGCCCCCCAGTAACTACTGACCCTGCAGCTCACCCCAATACACAGCCCCCCCAGTAACTTCTGACCCTGCAGCTCACCCCAATACACAGCCCCCCAGTAACTACTGGCCCTGCAGTTCATCCCAGTACACAGCCCCCCAGTCACTACTGACCCTGCAGCTCACCCCAATACACAGCCCCCAGTAACTACTGATCCTGCAGCTCACCCCAGTACACAGCCCCCCAGTAACTACTGACCCTGCAGATCACCCCAATACACAGCCCCCCGGTAACTACTGACCCTGCAGTTCACCCCAGTACACAGCCCCCAGTAACTACTGACCCTGCAGATCACCCCAGTACACAGCCCCCAGTAACTACTGACCCTGCAGCTCACCCCAGTACACAGCCCCCCAGTAACTACTGACCCTGCAGCTCACCCCAGTACACAGCCCCCCAGTAACTACTCACCCTGCAGATCACCAGAGTACACAGCCCCCCAGTAACTACTGACCCTGCAGATCACCCCAGTACACAGCCCCCCAGTAACTACTGACCCTGCAGATCACCCCAGTACACAGCCCCCAGTAACTACTGACCCTGCAGATCACCCCAATACACAGCCCCCCAGTAACTACTGACCCTGCAGATCACCCCAGTACACAGCCCCCCAGTAACTACTGACCCTGCAGATCACCCCAGTACACAGCCCCCCAGTAACTACTGACCCTGCAGATCACCCCAGTACACAGCCCCCCAGTAACTACTGACCCTGCAGCTCACCCCAGTACACAGCCCCCCGGTAACTACTGACCCTGCAGATCACCCCAGTACACAGCCCCCCAGTAACTACTGACCCTGCAGATCACCCCAGTACACAGCCCCCCAGTAACTACTGACCCTGCAGATCACCCCAGTACACAGCCCCCCAGTAACTACTGACCCTGCAGATCACCCCAATACACAGCCCCCCAGTAACTACTGACCCTGCAGCTCACCCCAATACACAGCCCCCCAGTAACTACTGATCCTGCAGATCACCCACAGTCTATACAAAAGCCCCAGCAATACAAATCAGACGTAACCCGATGTTTGCCAAAAAAGAGAATTTGTCCCTCTCTGGCGATGAAGAGGTTACAGCTGCGTTCTGCTGGGATGAGGAAACACGCGAGAAATTCCCACAGAGACAAACAGAGAGTGTCAGGTGCCCAAAGCCTCAGTACATTCGGGTGCGTGTAGTGGGTGATGCGTGGGAAAGTCACGTGAGCTGTGTGCCGTGTAGTGTTTATTACACTCTATAATATACAGACTGCACAGTTCTACAGCTGGCTCGTTGGTCTAGGGGTATGATTCTCGCTTTGGGTGCGAGAGGTCCCGGGTTCAAATCCCGGACGAGCCCACTTTTATTTTTGATAATATTTTTCTCAGGTTTATTTTAACAAGGGAAAGTTAACTTCACTAATTGTATTTAACTTACATAATAGCAGTGACCCCAACCCTATAACATTATAGCTGTGACCCCAAACCTATTACATTATAGCTGTGACCCCCCAACCCTATTACATAATAGCAGTGACCCCAACCCTATTACATTATAGCTGTGACCCCAACCCTATCACATTATAGCTGTGACCCCCCAACCCTATTACATAATAGCAGTGACCCCAACCCTATAACATTATAGCTGTGACCCCAACCCTATCACATTATAGCTGTGACCCCCCAACCCTATTACATAATAGCAGTGACCCCAACCCTATAACATAATAGCTGTGACCCCAACCCTATTACATTATAGCTGTGACCCCCCAACCCTATTACATAATAGCAGTGACCCCAACCCTATAACATTATAGCTGTGACCCCCCAGCCCTATTACATAATAGCAGTGACCCCAACCCTATTACATTATAGCTGTGGCCCCCCAGCCCTATTACAAAATAGCAGTGACCCCAACCCTATTACACTATAGCTGTGACCCCCCAACCCTATTACATAATAGCAGTGACCCCAACCCTATAACATTATAGCTGTGACCCCAACCCTATCACATTATAGCTGTGACCCCCCAACCCTATTACATAATAGCAGTGACCCCAACCCTATAACATTATAGATGTGACCCCCCAGCCCTATTACATTATAGCTGTGACCCCCCAGCCCTATTTCATTATAGCTGTGACCCCAACCCTATTACATTATAGCTATGACCCCCAGCCCTATTACATTATAGCTGTGACCCCAAACCTATAACATTATAGCTGTGACCCCCTAGCCCTATTACATAATAGCAGTGACCCCAGCCCTATTACATTATAGTTGTGACCCCAGCCCTATTACATAATAGCAGTGACCCCAACCCTATAACATTATAGCAGTGACCCCAACCCTATAACATTATAGCTGTGACCCCCAGTCCTATTACATTATAGCTGTGACCCCCAGCCCTATTACATTATAGCAGTGACCCCCAGTCCTATTACATTATAGCTGTGACCCCCAGCCCTATTACATTATAGCTGTGACCCCAGCCCTATTACATTATAACTAAGACCCCAGCCCTATTACATTATAGCTGTGACCCCCAGTCCTATTACATTATAGCTGTGACCCCCAGCCCTATTACATTATAGCAGTGACCCTAGCCCTATTACATTATAGCTGTGACCCCAACCCTATTACATTATAGCTGTGACCCCAACCCTATTACATTATAGCTGTGACCCCAACCCTATTACACTATAGCTGTAACCCCCAGCCCTATTACACTATAGCCTCTACCCCAGCCCTATTACACTATAGCTGTGACCCCAGCCCTATTACACTATAGCTGGGACCCCAACCCTATTACACTATAGCTGTAACCCCCAGCCCTATTACACTATAGCCTCTACCCCAGCCCTATTACACTATAGCTGTGACCCCAGCCCTATTACACTATAGCTGTGACCCCCAGCCCTATTACACTATAGCTGTGACCCCAGCCCTATTACATTATAGCTGTGACCCCCAGCCCTATTACACTGTAGCTGTGACCCCAGCCTTATTACACTATAGCTGTGACCCCAGCCCTATTACACTATAGCTGTGACCCCCAGCCCTATTACATTATAGCTGTGAGCACCATCCCTATTACACTATAGCTGTGACCCCAGCCCTATTACACTATAGCTGTGACCCCAGCCCTATTACACTATAGCTGTGACCCCCAGCCCTATTACACTATAGCTGTGACCCCAGCCCTATTACACTATAGTTGTGACCCCCAGCCCTATTACACTTTAGCTGTGACCCCAACCCTATTACACTATAGTTGTGACCCCCAGCCCTATTACACTTTAGCTGTGACCCCAGCCCTATTACACTATAGTTGTGACCCCCAGCCCTATTACATTATAGCTGTGAGCACCATCCCTATTACATTATAGCTGTGACCCCAACCCTATTACACTATAGCTGTGACCCCAACCCTATTACACTTTAGTTGTGACCCCAACCCTATTACACTATAGCTGTGACCCCCAGCCCTATTACATTATAGCTGTGACCCCCAGCCCTATTACACTGTAGCTGTGACCCCCAGCCCTATTACACTGTAGCTGTGACCCCAGCCCTATTACATTATAGCTGTGACCCCCAGCCCTATTACACTGTAGCTGTGACCCCAGGCCTATTACATTATAGCTGTGACCCCCAGCCCTATTACACTGTAGCTGTGACCCCCAGCCCTATTACACTGTAGCTGTGACCCCAGCCCTATTACATTATAGCTGTGACCCCCAGCCCTATTACACTGTAGCTGTGACCCCAGCCCTATTACATTATAGCTGTGACCCCCAGCCCTATTACACTGTAGCTGTGACCCCAGCCCTATTACACTATAGCTGTGACCCCCAGCCCTATTACATTATAGCTGTGACCCCCAGCCCTATTACATTATAGCTGTGACCCCCGCCCTATTACACTATAGCTGTGACCCCCAGCCCTATTACATTATAGCATTGACCCCCAGCCCTATTAAATTATAGCTGTGACCCCCAGCCCTATTACACTATAGCTGTGACCCCAGCCCTATTACATTATAGCTGTGACCCCCAGCCCTATTACATTATAGTTGTTACTCCCAGCCCTATTACATTATAGCTGTGACCCCCGCCCTATTACATTATAGCTGTGACCCCCAGCCCTATTACACTGTAGCTGTGACCCCCAGCCCAATTACACTATAGCTGTGACCCCGGCCCTATTACACTGTAGCTGTGACCCCCAGCCCTATTACATTATAGCTGTGACCCCCAGCCCTATTACATTATAGCTGTGACCCCAGCCCTATTACATTATAGCTGTGACCCCAGCCCTATTACATTATAGCTGTGACTCCAGCCCTATTACACTATAGCTGTGACCGCCAGCCCTATTACACTATAGCTGTGACCCCAGCCCTATTACACTATAGCTGTGACCCCAGCCCTATTACATTATAGCTGTGACCCCAGCCCTATTACATTATAGCTGTGACTCCAGCCCTATTACATTATAGCTGTGACCCTAGCCCTATTACACTATAGCTGTGACCCCAGCCCTATTACACTATAGCTGTGACCCCAGCCCTATTACATTATAGCTGTGACCCCCAGCCCTATTACATTATAGCTGTGACCCCAGCCCTATTACACTATAGCTGTGACCCCAGCCCTATTACATTATAGCTGTGACCCACAGCCCTATAAAATTATGGCTGTGACCCCAGCCCTATTACGTTATAGCTGTGAATCCCAGTCCTATTACACTGTAGCTGTGACCCCCAGCCCTATTACACTGTAGCTGTGACCCCCAGCCCTATTACACTGTAGCTGTGACCCCCAGCCCTATTACACTGTAGCTGTGACCCCAGCCCTATTACACTGTAGCAGTGACTCCAGCCCTATTACACTTTAGCAGTGACCCCAGCCCTATTACACTGTAGCAATGATCTCAGCCCTATTACACTATAGGTGTGACTCCCAGCCCAATTACACTGTAGCTGTGACCCCAGCCCTATTACACTGTAGCTGTGACCCCCAGCCCTATTACACTGTAGCTGTGACCCCCAGCCCTATTACACTGTAGCTGTGACCCCCAGCCCTATTACACTGTAGCTGTGACCCCAGCCCTATTACACTGTAGCAGTGACTCCAGCCCTATTACACTTTAGCAGTGACCCCAGCCCTATTACACTGTAGCAGTGATCTCAGCCCTATTACACTATAGGTGTGACTCCCAGCCCAATTACACTGTAGCTGTGACCCCAGCCCTATTACACTGTAGCTGTGACTCCCAGTCCTATTACATTATAGCTGTGACCCCAGCCCTATTACACTGTAGCTGTGACCCCCAGCCATTTTACACTATAGCTAATTCCCTAAACTAACTACAATTAATTACAATTAAATTAAATAAACTAAAGTACGAAAAACAACAAACACTAAATTACAGAAAAAAAAAAAATATTACAATTTTTTTAAACTAATTACACCTACTCTAATCCCCTAAATAAAATAAAAAATACCCCCAAAATAATAAAATTGCCTACCCTATACTAAATTACAAATAATAAATAATAAAAGGGACTTTTGCGGGGCATTGCCCCAAAGTAATCAGCTCTTTAACCTGTAAAAAAAAAATACAATACCCCCCAACATTAAAACCCACCACCCACACACCCAACCCTATTCTAAAACCCACCCAATCCCCCCTTAATAAACCTAACACTAACCCCTTGAAGATCACCCTACCTTGAGACGTCTTCACCCAGCCGGGCACAAGTGGTCCTCCAGAGGGGCAGAAGTCTTCATCCGACATCCAGACAGCCAGAAGTCTTCATCCAGATGGCATCTTCTATCTTCATCCATCCGGAGCGGAGCAAGTCCATCTTCAATCCAGCCGACATGGAGCATCCTCTTCAAAAGTTCAACTGAAGAATGAGGGTTCCGTTAAATGACGTCATCCAAGATGGCGTCCCTTCAATTCTGATTGGCTGATAGGATTCTATCAGCCAATCGGAATTAAGGTAGGAAAAATCCTATTGGCTGATGCAATCAGCCAATATAATTGAAGTTCAATCCTATTGGCTGATGCAATCAGCCAATATAATTGAAGTTCAATCCTATTGGCTGATCCAATCAGCCAATAGGATTGAGCTCGCATTCTATTGGCTGTTCCATTGCATCAGCCAATAGGATTTTCCTACCTTAATTCCGATTGGCTGATAGAATTCTATCAGCCAATCGGAATTGAAGGGACGCCATCTTGCATGACGTCATTTAAAGGAACCTTCATTCTTCAGTTGGATTCGTTTGAAGAGGATGCTCCGCGACAGCTGGATTGAAGATGGACCCTCCGCTCCGGATGGATGAAGGTAGAAGATGCCATCTGTTAGTTAGTGTTAGGTTTTATTAAGGGGGGATTGGGTGGGTTTTAGAGTAGGGTTGGTTGTGTGGGTGGTGGGTTTTAATGTTGGGGGGGATTGTATTTTTTTTTACAGGTTAAATAGCTGATTACTTTGGGGTAATGCCCCGCAAAAGGCCCTTTTAAGGGCTATTTGTAATTTAGTATAGGGTAGGGATTTTTTTTTTATTTTGGGGGGCTTTTTTATTTTATTAGGGGGATTAGAGTAGGCGTAATTTGTTTAAAAATTCTTGTAATTATTTTATTATTTTTTGTAATTTAGTGTTTCTTTTTTTTTGTACTTTATTTTATTTAATTGTAGTTAATTGTAGGTAATTTAGTTAATTTATTTAATTGTAATGTAGTGTTAGGTGTTATTGTAACTTAGATTAGGATTTATTTTACAGGTAAATTTGAATTTATTTTAACTAGGTAGTTATTAAATAGTTAATAACTATTTAGTAACTATTCTACCTAGTTAAAATAAATACAAAGTTGCCTGTAAAATAAAAATAAACCCTAAGCTAGATACAATGTAACTATTAGTTATATTGTAGCTAGCTTAGGATATATTTTATAGGTAAGTATTTAGTTTTAAATAGGAATAATTTATTTCATTGTAGTAATTTTATTTCGTTTTATTTAAATTATATTTAAGTTGGGGGGGGTTAGACTTAGGTTTAGGGGTTAATAAATTTAATATAGTAGCGGCGACGTTGGGGGTGGCAGATTAGGGGTTAATAAATGTAGGTAGGTGTCGGCGATGTTAAGGACCGCAGATTAGGGGGTTAATAAAATTTAACTAGTGTTTGCGAGGCGGGAGTGCGGCGGTTTAGGGGTTAATAAATGTAGGTAGGTGTCGGCGATGTTAGGGACGGCAGATTAGGGGTTAATAAATGTAGGTAGGTGTCGGCGATGTTAGGGACGGCAGATTAGGGGTTAATAATATTTAACTAGTGTTTGCGAGGAGTGCGGCAGTTTAGGGGTTAATATATTTATTAAAATGGTGGTGATGTCCGGTCGGCAGATTAGGGGTTAAAAACTTTATTTAAGTGTTTGTGATGTGGGGGGGGGGCTCGGTTTAGGGGTTAATAGGTAGTTTATGGGTGTTAGTGTACTTTTTAGCACTTTAGTTAAGAGTTTACCTACTAACTTTTAAATGTGGTAGGAGTCTTGACAGGAGAGGATGTACCGCTCACTTCTTCCAAGACTCGTAATACCGGTGTTATGCAAGTCCCATTGAAAAGCTAGGATACGCAATTGACGTAAGGGGATTTGTGGTAAGCTTGAGTCGTGGAATAAAAGTGAGCGGTACACCTGTACCTGTCAGACTCGTAATACCAGCAGGTGTTAAAAAGCAGCGTTCGGACCTCTCAACGCTGTTTTTAAGGCTTACGCAAGACTCGTAATCTAGCCCATAGTGTGAGACAGACTGAGAGTGACCCTGCTGGGCAGTTAGTGATTGTGTGACAAGTTAATATGCATTAAAAAGCTGCAGGCACTGCTGAGATTCGAACTCAGGATCTCCTGTTTACTAGACAGGCGCTTTAACCAACTAAGCCACAGCGCCCTGCACAGCTATTGGTTGTCTCACATGTGACTGACATGTGTATAGCCATATGCACACTTTCTGTAGTGATTGTTAATACTTGTGCACACCTCTTTTAGTGATGGCTATACATGTGCACACCTCCTGTAGTGATGGCTATACATGTGCACATCTCCTGTAGTGATGGCTTATACTTGTGCACATCTCCTGTAGTGATGGCTATACATGTGCACACCTCCTGTAGTGATGGCTTATACTTGTGCACACCTCCTGTAGTGATGGCTTATACTTGTGCACACCTCCTGAAGTGATGGCTAATACTTGTGCACACCTCCTGTAGTGATGGCTAATACTTGTGCACACCTCCTGAAGTGATGGCTAATACTTGTGCACACCTCCTGTAGTGATGGCTAATACTTGTGCACACCTCCTGAAGTGATGGCTAATACTTGTGCACACCTCCTGTAGTGATGGCTAATACTTGTGTACACCTCGTGTAGTGATGGCTAATACTTGTGCACACCTCCTGTAGTAATGGCTAATACCTGTGCACACCTCCTGAAGTGATGGCTAATACTTGTGCACACTATCTGTAGTGATGGCTAATACTTTTGCACACCTCGTGTAGTGATGGCTAACACTTGTGCACACCTCTTGTAGTGATTGCTATACATGTGCACATCTCCTGTAGTGATGGCTTATACTTGTGCACACTATCTGTAGTGATGGCTAATACTTGTGCACACTAACTGTAGTGATGGCTAATACTTGTGCACACTAACTGTAGTGATGGCTAATACTTGTGCACACTAACTGTAGTGATGGCTAATACTTGTGCACACCTCGTGTAGTAATGGTCAATACTTGTGCACACTATATGTAGTGATGGTTAATATTTGTGCACACTATCTGTCGTGATGGCTAATACTTGTGCACACTAACTGTAGTGATGGCTAATACTTGTGCACACTAACTGTAGTGATGGCTAATACTTGTGCACACCTTGTGTAGTGATGGCCAATACTTGTGCACACTATCTGTAGTGATGGCTAATACTTGTGCACACTATCTGTAGTGATGGCTAATACTTGTGGAAACCTCCTGTAGTGATGGCTAATACTTGTGCACACTATCTGTAGTGATGGCTAATACTTGTGCACACTATCTGTAGTGATGGCTAATACTTGTGGAAACCTCCTGTAGTGATGGCTAACACTTGTGCACACCTCTTGTAGTGATTGCTATACATGTGCACATCTCCTGTAGTGATGGCTTATACTTGTGCACACTACCTGTAGTGATGGCTAATACTTGTGCACACTAACTGTAGTGATGGCTAATACTTGTGCACACTAACTGTAGTGATGGCTAATACTTGTGCACACCTCGTGTAGTAATGGTCAATACTTGTGCACACTATATGTAGTGATGGTTAATATTTGTGCACACTATCTGTCGTGATGGCTAATACTTGTGCACACTAACTGTAGTGATGGCTAATACTTGTGCACACTAACTGTAGTGATGGCTAATACTTGTGCACACCTTGTGTAGTGATGGCCAATACTTGTGCACACTATCTGTAGTGATGGCTAATACTTGTGCACACTATCTGTAGTGATGGCTAATACTTGTGGAAACCTCCTGTAGTGATGGCTAATACTTGTGCACACCTCCTGTAGTGATGGCTAATACTTGTGCACACTATCTGTAGTGATGACTAATACTTGTGCACACCACCTGTAGTGATGGCTAATACTTGTGCACACCTCCTGTAGTGATTTTTAATACTTGTGCACACCTCCTGTAGTGATGGGTAATACTTGTGCACACCTCCTATAGTGATGAATAATACATGTGCACAATATCTGTAGCGATGGCTAATACTTGTGCACACTATCTGTAGTGATGGCTAATACTTGTGCACACTATCTGTAGTGAGGGCTAATACTTGTGCACACTATCTGTAGTGATGTCTAATACTTGTGCACACTATCTGTAGTGATGGCTAATACTTGTGCACACCTCCTGTAGTGATGGCCAATACTTGTGCACACTATCTGTAGTGATGGCTAATACTTGTGCACACTATCTGTAGTGATGGCTAATACTTGTGCACACTAACTGTAGTGATGGCTAATACTTGTGCACACTATCTGTAGTGAGGGCTAATACTTGTGCACACTATCTGTAGTGATGTCTAATACTTGTGCACACTGTCTGTAGTGATGGCCAATACTTGTGCACACTATCTGTAGTGATGGCTAATACTTGTGCACACTATCTGTAGTGATGGCTAATACTTGTGCACACTAACTGTAGTGATGGCTAATACTTGTGCACGCCTCGTGTAGTGATGGCCAATACTTGTGCACACTATCTGTAGTGATGGCTAATACTTGTGCACACTATCTGTAGTGATGGCTAATACTTGTGCACACTAACTGTAGTGATGGCTAATACTTGTGCAAACCTCCTGTAGTGATGGCTAATACTTGTGCACACCTCCTGTAGTGATGGCTAATACTTGTGCACACCTCCTGTAGTGATGGCTAATACTTGTGCACACTATCTGTAGTGATGACTAATACTTGTGCACACCACCTGTAGTGATGGCTAATACTTGTGCACACTATCTGTATTGATGTCTAATACTTGTGCAAACCTCCTGTAGTGATGGCTAATACTTGTGCACACTATCTGTAGTGATGACTAATACTTGTGCACACCTCCTGTAGTGATGGCTAATACTTGTGCACACTATCTGTAGTGATGACTAATACTTGTGCACACCACCTGTAGTGATGGCTAATACTTGTGCACACCTCCTGTAGTGATTTTTAATACTTGTGCACACCTCCTGTAGTGATGGGTAATACTTGTGCACACCTCCTATAGTGATGAATAATACATGTGCACAATATCTGTAGCGATGGCTAATACTTGTGCACACTATCTGTAGTGATGGCTAATACTTGTGCACACTATCTGTAGTGAGGGCTAATACTTGTGCACACCTCCTGTAGTGATGGCCAATACTTGTGCACACTATCTGTAGTGATGGCTAATACTTGTGCACACTATCTGTAGTGATGGCTAATACTTGTGCACACTAACTGTAGTGATGGCTAATACTTGTGCACACTATCTGTAGTGAGGGCTAATACTTGTGCACACTATCTGTAGTGATGTCTAATACTTGTGCACACTATCTGTAGTGATGGCTAATACTTGTGCACCCCTCCTGTAGTGATGGCCAATACTTGTGCACACTATCTGTAGTGATGGCTAATACTTTTGCACACTATCTGTAGTGATGGCTAATACTTGTGCACACTAACTGTAGTGATGGCTAATACTTGTGCACACCTCGTGTAGTGATGGCCAATACTTGTGCACACTATCTGTAGTGATGGCTAATACTTGTGCACATTATCTGTAGTGATGGCTAATACTTGTGCACACTAACTGTAGTGATGGCTAATACTTGTGCAAACCTCCTGTAGTGATGGCTAATACTTGTGCACACCTCCTGTAGTGATGGCTAATACTTGTGCACACCTCCTGTAGTGATGGCTAATACTTGTGCACACTATCTGTAGTGATGACTAATACTTGTGCACACCACCTGTAGTGATGGCTAATACTTGTGCACACTATCTGTATTGATGTCTAATACTTGTGCAAACCTCCTGTAGTGATGGCTAATACTTGTGCACACCTCCTGTAGTGATGGCTAATACTTGTGCACACTATCTGTAGTGATGACTAATACTTGTGCACACCACCTGTAGTGATGGCTAATACTTGTGCACACCACCTGTAGTGATTGTTAATACTTGTGCAAACCTCCTGTAGTGATGGGTAATACTTGTGCACACCTCCTGTAGTGATGAATAATACATGTGCACAATATCTGTAGTGATGGCTAATACTTGTGCACACTATCTGTAGTAATGGCTAATACTTGTGCACACTATCTGTAGTGATGGCTAATACTTGTGCACACTATCTGTAGTGATGTCTAATACTTGTGCACACTATCTGTAGTGATGACTAATACTTGTGCACACTATCTGTAGTGATGGGTAATACTTGTGCACACCTCCTGTAGTGATGAATAATACATGTGCACAATATCTGTAGTGATGGCTAATACTTGTGCACACTATCTGTAGTAATGGCTAATACTTGTGCACACTATCTGTAGTGATGGCTAATACTTGTGCACACCTCCTGTAGTGATGAATAATACATGTGCACAATATCTGTAGTGATGGCTAATACTTGTGCACACTATCTGTAGTAATGGCTAATTCTTGTGCACACTATCTGTAGTAATGGCTAATACTTGTGCACACTATCTGTAGTGATGGCTAATACTTGTGCACACTATCTGTAGTGATGTCTAATACTTGTGCACACTATCTGTAGTGATGGGTAATACTTGTGCACACCTCCTGTAGTGATGAATAATACATGTGCACAATATCTGTAGTGATGGCTAATACTTGTGCACACTATCTGTAGTAATGGCTAATACTTGTGCACACTATCTGTAGTGATGGCTAATACTTGTGCACACCTCCTGTAGTGATGAATAATACATGTGCACAATATCTGTAGTGATGGCTAATACTTGTGCACACTATCTGTAGTAATGGCTAATTCTTGTGCACACTATCTGTAGTAATGGCTAATACTTGTGCACACTATCTGTAGTGATGGCTAATACTTGTGCACACTATCTGTAGTGATGTCTAATACTTGTGCACACTATCTGTAGTGATGGGTAATACTTGTGCACACTTCCTGTAGCGATGGCTAATACTTGTGCACACTATCTGTAGTGATGGTTAATACTTGTGCACACCTCCTGTAGTGAAGGCTAATATTTGTGCACACATTGGGGGGTAGTTATCAACGTGTCAACTTTCCTGCCTTCGCCGGCCCAATACGCCCGCCTAAGTTCGCCTACCATCGCCGCCGCGGACCTGAAAAAATTTGCCTAAGTTATCAAGTAAAGCTGTCAAAAAGCTGCGGGGCGATGAGCAGCGGACTGTGAGAGTTATCACTCATCCGATCTCGCTGCTCTTCGGCTGTTTGACAGCTTTCTTGCTAGCCTGTCACTAAGCACTCACACTGAACTACACTGTTCTACCCCCTATACCGGCGCCCCCGGAGCCCCCCGCAACTAAATAAAGTTACTAACTCCTAAACCGCCGCTCCTAGACCCTGCCGCAAGTCTTATAAATGTATTAACCCCTAAACCGCCGCTCCTGGACACCGCTGCCACCTACATTATACCTAGTAACCCCTATCCTGCCCCCCTATACCGTCGCCCTCTATAATAAAGTTATTAACCCCGATCCTGCTGATCCCGCACCTTGACGCAAATAAATAAATAGTTTAACCCCTAAACCGCCGCTCCCTGTAATAAATTATTCCTATTTAAAACTAAATACCTATAAAATAAACCCTAAGATAGCTACAATATAATTAATAATTATATTGTAGCTATCTTAGGATTTATATTTATTTAACAGGTAAATTTGTATTTATTTTAGCTAGTTAGAATAGTTATTAAATAGTTATTAACTATTTAATAACTACCTAGCTAAAAGAAATACAAAATTACCTGTAAAATAAATCCTAACCTAAGTTACAATTAAACCTAACACTACACTATCATTAAATAAATTAAATAAATTAACTACAAATAACTACAATTAAATACAATTATATAAACTAACTAAAGTACAAAAAATAAAAAAAGCTAAGTTACAAACATTTAAAAAAATATTACAACAATTTTAAGCTACTTACACCTAATCTAAGCCCCCTAATAAAATAACAAACCCCCCCAAAATAAAAAAATGCCCTACCCTATTCTACATTAAAAAAGTTCAAAGCTCTTTTACCTTACCAGCCCTTAAAAGGGCCTTTTGTGGGCGCATGCCCCAAAGAATTCAGCTCTTTTGCCTGTAAAAGAAAAATACAACCCCCCCAACATTAAAACCCACCACCCACATACCCCTAATCTAACCCAAACCCCCCTTAAAATAACCTAACACTAATCCGCCGAAGATCATCCTACCTTTAGTCGTCTTCACCGAGCCACCGATGGAACTGAAGAGGACATCCGGACCGGCAGAAGTGATCATCTAAGGGGCGCTGAAGAAATCTTCCACCCGATGAAGTGATCCTCCAAGCGGCGCTGAAGAAATCTTCCATCCGAGCGATGTCATCTTCCAAGAGGCGCTGAAGAAGTCTTCTATCCGGGCGAGGTCATCTTCGAAGCCGGGTCTTGAATCTTCATCCCGCCGACGCGGAACATCCTTCTTTCCCGACGGACTACCGACGAATGAAGGCTCCTTTAAGGGACGTCATCCAAGATGGCGTCCCTTCAATTCCGATTGGCTGATAGGATAGGAATTAAGGTAGGAAAAATCTGATTGGCTGATTGAATCAGCCAATCAGATTCAAGTTCAATCCGATTGGCTGATCCAGTCAGCCAATCAGATTGAGCTTGCATTCTATTGGCTGTTCCGATCAGCCAATAGAATGCGAGCTCAATCTGATTGGCTGATTGGATCAGCCAATCGGATTGAACTTGAATCTGATTGGCTGATTCAATCAGCCAATCAGATTTTTCCTACCTTAATTCCGATTGGCTGATAGAATCCTATCAGCCAATCGGAATTGAAGGGACGCCATCTTGGATGACGTCCCTTAAAGGAGCCTTCATTCGTCGTTAGTCCGTCGGGAAAGAAGGATGTTCCGCGTCGGCGGGATGAAGATTCAAGACCCGGCTTCGAAGATGACCTCGCCCGGATAGAAGTCTTCTTCAGCGCCTCTTGGAAGATGACATCACCCGGATGGAAGATTTCTTCAGCGCCGCTTGGAGGATCACTTCATCGGATGGAAGATTTCTTCAGCGCCCCTTGGATGATCACTTCTGCCGGTCCGGATATCCTCTTCAGTTCCATCGGTGGCTCGGCTGAGTGAAGACGACTAAAGGTAGGATGATCTTCAGGGGATTAGTGTTAGGTTATTTTAAGGGGAGTTTGGGTTAGATTAGGGGTATGTGGGTGGTGGGTTTTAATGTTGGGGGGGGGTGTATTTTTCTTTTACAGGCAAAAGAGCTGAATTCTTTGGGGCATGCCCCCACAAAAGGCCCTTTTAAGGGCTGGTAAGGTAAAAGAGCTTTGAACTTTTTTAATGTAGAATAGGGTAGGGCATTTTTTTATTTTGGGGGGGTTTGTTATTTTATTAGGGGGCTTAGATTAGGTGTAAGTAGCTTAAAATTGTTGTAATATTTTTTTAAATGTTTGTAACTTAGCTTTTTTTATTTTTTGTACTTTAGTTAGTTTATGTAATTGTATTTAATTGTAGTTATTTGTAGTTAATTTATTTAATTTATTTAATGATAGTGTAGTGTTAGGTTTAATTGTAACTTAGGTTAGGATTTATTTTACAGGTAATTTTGTATTTCTTTTAGCTAGGTAGTTATTAAATAGTTAATAACTATTTAATAACTATTCTAACTAGCTAAAATAAATACAAAGTTACCTGTAAAATAAAAATAAATCCTAAGATAGCTACAATATAATTATTATTTATATTGTAGCTATATTAGGGTTTATTTTAAAGGTAAGTATTTAGTTTTAAATAGGATTAATTTAGTTAATAATAGAAATATTATTTAGATTTATTTAATTAATATTTAAGTTAGGGGGTGTTAGGGTTAGTGTTAGACTTAGGTTTAGGGGTTAATAAATTTATTACAGTGGCGGCGGTGTAGTGGGGGGCAGGATAGGGGTTAATAAATGTATTATAGGTGGCGACGGTGTAGGGGGGGCAGATTAGGGGTTAATAAATTTAATATAGGTTGCGGCAGGGTCAGGGAGCGGCGGTTTAGGGGTTAAACTATTTATTTATTTGCGGCGAGGTGCGGGATCGGCAGGATAGGGGTTAATAACTTTATTATAGAGGGCGGCGGTATAGGGGGGGCAGGATAAGGGGTTACTAGGTATCATGTAGGTGGCGGTGGGCTCCGGGAGCGGCGGTTTAGGGGTTAATATGTATAGAGTAGCTTGCGGTGGGCTCCGTGAGCGGCGGTTTAGGGGTTAATCATTTTATTTAGTTGCGGCGGTGTAGGGGGGGACAGATTAGAGGTGTTTAGACTCGGGGTACATGTTAGGGTGTTAGGTGTAGACAGCTCCCATAGAAATCAATGGGATGTCGGGCAGCAGCGAACTTGTACTTTCGCTATGGTCAGACTCCCATTGATTCCTATGGGATCCGCTGCCTCCAGGGCGGCGGATTGAAAACCAGGTACGCTGGGCCGTAAAAGTGCCGAGCGTACCTGCTAGTTTTTTGATAACTAGCAAAAGTAGTCAGATTGTGCCACACATCTGGAGTGACGTAAGAATCGATCTGTGTCGGACTGAGTCCGGCGGATCGAAGCTTACGTCACAAAATTCTACTTTTGCCGGTCTCTAGCCTTTGATAACTAAAGCGAATCAGCATCGCCACAAATACGCTGCGGAATACCAGCGTATTTGAGGTTGACGGCTTGATAACTACCTCCCATTGTGTAGTGATGGCTAATACTTGTGCACACCTCCTGTAGTGATTTGAGTACTTACACATTAAAACATAAACATATGTTTGTCGCTTTAGGTGCGATAGGTCCTGGGTACAAATCCTGGAGGCTCTATGTGATTTATTTGTCTCAAGTTCAGTTCAACAAGGGAAAGTTAAAATAACTTACATTATAGCAGTGACCCCAACCCTATTACATTATAGCAGTGACCCCAACCCTATTACATTATAGCTGTGACCCCAACCCTATTACACTTTAGCTGTGACCCCAACCCTATTACTCTTTAGCTGTGACCCCAACCCTATTACACTATAGCTGTGACCCCAACCCTATTACACTATAGCAGTGACCCCAACCCTATTACACTTTAGCTGTAACCCCAACCCTATTACACTTTAGCTGTGACCCCAACCCTATTACACTTTAGCTGTGACCCCAACCCTATTACACTATAGCTGTGACCCCAACCCTATTACACTTTAGCTGTGACCCCAACCCTATTACACTATAGCTGTGACCCCAACCCTATTACACTATAGCTGTGACCCCAACCTTATTACACTTTAGCTGTGACCCCAACCCTATTACACTATAGCTGTGACCCCAACCTTATTACACTTTACCTGTGATCCCAACCCTATTACACTATAGCTGTGACCCCAACCCTATTACACTTTAGCTGTGACCCCAACCTTATTACACTTTAGCTGTGACCCCAACCCTATTGCACTTTAGCTGTGACCCCAACCCTATTACACTTTAGCTGTGACCCCAACCTTATTACACTTTAGCTGTGACCCCAACCTTATTACACTTTAGCTGTGACCCCAACCCTATTACACTATAGCTGTGACCCCAACCTTATTACACTTTAGCTGTGACCCCAGCCTTATTAACCTATAGCTGTGACCCCAACCTTATTACACTTTAGCTGTGACCCCAACCTTATTACACTTTAGCTGTGACCCCAACCCTATTACACTATAGCTGTGACCCCAACCTTATTACACTTTAGCTGTGACCCCAGCCTTATTACACTTTAGCTGTGACTCCAACCTTATTACACTATAGCTTTGACCCCAACCTTATTACACTTTAGCTGTGACCCCAACCTTATTCCACTTTAGCTGTGACCCCAACCCTATTACACTTTAACTGTGACCCCAACCCTATTACACTATAGCTGTGACCCCAGCCCTATTACACTGTAGCTGTGATCCCAACCCTATTACACTATAGCTGTGACCCCAACCCTATTACACTTTAGCTGTGACCCCAACCCTATTACATTTTAGCTGTGACCCCAACCCTATTACACTTTAGCTGTGACCCCAACCTTATTACACTTTAGCTGTGACCCCAACCTTATTACACTTTAGCTGTGACCCCAACATTATTACACTTTAGCTGTGACCCCAACCCTATTACACTTTAGCTGTGACCCCAACCTTATTACACTTTAGCTGTGACCCCAACCCTATTGCACTATAGCTGTGATCCCAACCCTATTACACTTTAGCAGTGACCCCAACCCTATTACATTGTAGCAGTGACCCCAACCCTATTACATTACAGCTGTGACCCCAACCCTATTACACTTTAGCTGTGACCCCAACCCTATTGCACTATAGCTGTGATCCCAACCCTATTACACTATAGCTGTGACCCCAACTCCATTACACTTTAGCAGTGACCCCAACCCTATTACATTGTAGCAGTGACCCCAACGCTATTACACTATAGCTGTGACCCCAACCCTAATATACTGTAGCAGTGACCCCAACGTTATTACACTATAGCTATGTCCCCAACCTATTAGGGTTTATAGTTTTCTTGACCCGGAACTGTGTTTATATTTGTAGACATTTGATGGGGTAGCGGCTCCGTGCTCTCATACAGCGAAACTTGGGGACATTTGCTGGGGTAGCGGCTCAGTGCTCTCATACAGTGACACTTGGGGACATTTGCAGGGGTAGCAGCCCAGTGCTCTCTCATACAGTGACATTTAGGGACATTTGCAGGGGAAGCAGCTCAGTGCTCTCATACAGTGACACTTGGGGACATTTGCTGGGGTAATGGCTCAGTGCTCTCATACAGTGACACTTGGGGACATTTGCAGGGGTAGCAGCTCAGTGCTCTCATAAAGTGACACTTGGGGACATTTGCAGGGGCAGGAGCTCAGTGCTCTCATACAGTGATACTTGGGGACATTTGCAGGGGTAGTAGCTCAGTGCTCTAATACAGTGACATTTAGGGACATTTGCTGGGGGAGCAGCTCAGTTCTCTCATACAGTGACACTTGGGGACATTTGCAGGGGCAGCAGCTCAGTGCTCTCATACAGTGACATTTAGGGACATTTGCTGGGGGAGCAGCTCAGTTCTCTCATACAGTGACACTTGGGGACATTTGCAGGGGCAGCAGCTCAGTGCTCTCATACAGTGACACTTAGGGACATTTCAATGTGCAGCAGCTCAGTGCTCTCTCACAGAGTGACACTTGGGGACATTTGCAGAGGCAGCAGCTCAGTGCTCTCATTTTGTGACACTTGGGGACATTTGCAGGGGCAGCAGCTCAGTGCTCTCATACAGTGACATTTAGGGACATTTGTAGGGGCAGCAGCTCAGTGCTCTCATACAGTGACATTTAGGGACATTTGGAGTCACAGCAGCTCAGTGCTGTCAAACAGAAACATTTGGGGACATTTGCAGAGGCAGCGGCTCAGTGCTCTCAGTGACATTTAGGGACATTTGTAGGGGCAGCAGCTCAGTGCTCTCATACAGTGACATTTAGGGACATTTGGAGTCACAGCAGCTCAGTGCTGTCAAACAGAAACATTTGGGGACATTTGCAGAGGCAGCGGCTCAGTGCTCTCAGTGACATTTAGGGACATTTGCAGGGGCAGCAGCTCAGTGCTCTCATACAGTGACACTTGGGGACATTTGCAGGGGCAGCAGCTCAGTGCTCTCATACAGTGACACTTGGGGACATTTGCAGGGGCAGCAGCTCAGTGCTCTCATACAGTGACACTTGGGGACATTTGCAGGGGCAGCAGCTCAGTGCTCTCATACAGTGACACTTGGGGACATTTGCAGGGGCAGCAGCTCAGTGCTCTCATGCAGTGACACTTGAGGACATTTGAAGAGACAGCAGCTCAGTGCTCTCATACAGTGACACTTGGGGACATTTGCAGGGGCAGCAGCTCAGTGCTCTCATACAGTGACACTTGAGGACATTTGCAGGGGCAGCAGCTCAGTGCTCTCATACAGTGACATTTAGGGACATTTGCAGGGGCAGCAGCTCACTGTTCTCATACAGGGACACTTGGTGACATTTGCAGGGGCAGCAGCTCACTGTTCTCATACAGTGACACTTGGGGACATTTGCAGGGGCAGCAGCTCATTGCTCTCATACAGTGACACTTGGGGACTTTTGCAGGGGCAGAAGCTCAGTGCTGTCATACAGTGACACTTGGGGACATTTGCAGGGGCAGCAGCTCACTGTTCTCATACAGTGACATTTAGGGACATTTGCAGGGGCAGCAGCTCAGTGCTCTCTCATACAGTGACACTTGGGGAGATTTGCAGAGGCAGCAGCTCAGTGCTCTAATACAGTGACACTTGGGGACATTTGCAGAGGCAGCAGCTCAGTGGTCTCATACAGTGACACTTGGGGACATTTGCAGAGGCAGCAGCTCAGTGCTCTCATAAAGTGACACTTGGGGACATTGGCAGAGGCAACAGCTCAGTGCTCTCATAAAGTGACACTTGGGGACATTTGCAGGGGCAGCAGCTCAGTGCTCTCAGTGACTTTTAGGGACATTTGCAGGGGCAGTAGCTCAGTGCTCTCATAAAGTGACACTTGGGGACATTTGCAGGGGCAGCAGCTCAGTGCTCTCAGTGACATTTAGGGACATTTGAAGGGGCAGTAGCTCAGTGCTCTCATAAAGTGACACTTGGGGACATTTGCAGGGGCAGCAGCTCAGTGCTCTCATACAGTGACACTTGGGGTCATTTTCAGGAGCAGCAGCTCAGTGCTCTCATACAGTGACACTTGGGGACATTTGCAGGGGCCGCAGCTCAGTGCTCTCATACAGTGACACTTGGGGACATTTGCAGGGGCAGCGGCTCAGTGCTCTCTCATACAGTGACACTTGGGGACATTTGCAGAGGCAGCGGCTCAGTGCTCTCAGTGACATTTGCAGGGGCAGCAGCTCAGTGCTCTCTCAAACAGTGACATTTAGGGACATTTGCAGGGGCAGCGGCTCAGTGCTCTCTCATACAGTGATAGTTAGGGACATTTGCAGGGGCAGCAGCTCAGTGCTCTCTCATACAGTGACACTTGGGGACATTTGCAGATACAGGAGCTCAGTGCTCGCATACAGTGACACTTGGGGACATTTGCAGGGGTAGCAGCTCAGTGCTCTCTCAAACAGTGACACTTGGGGACATTTGCAGGGGCAGCAGCTCAGTGCTCTCTCATACAGTGACACTTGGGGACATTTGCAGGGGCAGCAGCTCAGTGCTCGCATACAGTGACACTTGGGGACATTTGCAGGGGCAGCAGCTCAGTGCTCTCATACAGTGACACTTGGGGACATTTGCAGGGGCAGCAGCTCAGTGCTCTCAGTGACATTTAGGGACATTTGCAGGGGCAGCAGCTCAGTGCTCTCATACAGTGACACTTGGGGACATTTGCAGGGGCAGCAGCTCAGTGCTCTCATACAGTGACACTTGGGGACATTTGCAGGGGCAGCAGCTCAGTGCTCTCATGCAGTGACACTTGAGGACATTTGAAGAGACAGCAGCTCAGTGCTCTCATACAGTGACACTTGGGGACATTTGCAGGGGCAGCAGCTCAGTGCTCTCATACAGTGACACTTGAGGACATTTGCAGGGGCAGCAGCTCAGTGCTCTCATACAGTGACATTTAGGGACATTTGCAGGGGCAGCAGCTCACTGTTCTCATACAGTGACACTTGGGGACATTTGCAGGGGCAGAAGCTCAGTGCTGCCATACAGTGACAATTGGGGACATTTGCAGGGGCAGCAGCTCATTGCTCTCATACAGTGACACTTGGGGACATTTGCAGGGGCAGAAGCTCAGTGCTGTCATACAGTGACACTTGGGGACATTTGCAGGGGCAGCAGCTCACTGTTCTCATACAGTGACATTTAGGGACATTTGCAGGGGCAGCAGCTCAGTGCTCTCTCATACAGTGACACTTGGGGAGATTTGCAGAGGCAGCAGCTCAGTGCTCTCATACAGTGACACTTGGGGACATTTGCAGAGGCAGCAGCTCAGTGCTCTCATAAATTGACACTTGGGGACATTGGCAGAGGCAACAGCTCAGTGCTCTCATAAAGTGACACCTGGGGACATTGGCAGAGGCAACAGCTCAGTGCTCTCATACAGTGATACCTAGGGACATTTGCAGGGGCAGTAGCTCAGTGCTCTCATAAAGTGACACTTGGGGACATTTGCAGGGGCAGCGGCTCAGTTCTCTCTCATACAGTGACACTTAGGGACATTTGCAGGGGCAGCGGCTCAGTGCTCTCTCATACAGTGACACTTGGGGACATTTGCAGATACAGGAGCTCAGTGCTCGCATACAGTGACACTTGGGGACATTTGCAGGGGTAGCAGCTCAGTGCTCTCTCATACAGTGACACTTGGGGACATTTGCAGGGGCAGCAGCTCAGTGCTCTCTCATACAGTGACACTTGGGGACATTTGCAGGGGCAGCAGCTCAGTGCTCGCATACAGTGACACTTGGGGACATTTGCAGGGGCAGCAGCTCAGTGCTCTCATACAGTGACACTTGGGGACATTTGCAGGGGCAGCAGCTCAGTGCTCTCATACAGTGACACTTGGGGACATTTGCAGGGGTAGCAGCTCAGTGCTCTCATACAGTGACACTTGGGGACATTTGCAGGAGCAGCAGCTCAGTGCTCTCATACAGTGACACTTGGGGACATTTGCAGGGGCAGCAGCTCAGTGCTCTCTCATACAGTGACACTTGAGGACATTTGCAGGGGCAGCAGCTCAGTGCTCTCGTACAGTGACACTTGGGGACATTTGCAGGGGCAGTAGCTCAGTGCTTTCATACAGTGACACTTGGGGACATTTGCAGGGGCAGCAGCTCAGTGCTCTCATAAAGTGACACTTGAGGACATTTGCAGGGGCAGCAGCTCAGTGCTCTCTCATACAGTGACACTTGGGGACATTTGCAAGGGTGTAGAAGCTCAGTGCTCTCATACAGTGACACTTGGGGACATTTGTAGGGGCAGCAGCTCAGTGCTCTCTCATACAGTGACACTTGGGGACATTTGCAGGGGCAGCAGCTCAGTGCTCTAATACAGTGACATTTGGGGACATTTGCAGTCACAGCAGCTCAGTGCTGTCAAACAGAAACATTTGGGGACATTTGCAGAGGCAGCGGCTCAGTGCTCTCAGTGACATTTAGGGACATTTGCAGGGGCAGCAGCTCAGTGCTCTCATACAGTGACATTTAGGGACATTTGCAGAGGCAGCAGCTCAGTGCTGTCATACAGTGACACTTGGGGACATTTGCAGGGGCAGCAGCTCAGTACTTGCATACAGTGACATTTGGGGATATTTGCCGGGGTAGCAGCTCAGTGCTCTCTCATACAGTGACACTTGGGGACATTTGCAGGGGCAGCAGCTCAGTGCTCGCATACAGTGACACTTGGGGACATTTGCAGGGGTAGCAGCTCAGTGCTCTTATACAGTGACACTTGGGGACATTTGCAGGAGCAGCAGCTCAGTGCTCTCATACAGTGACACTTGGGGACATTTGCAGGGGCAACAGCTCAGTGCTCTCTCATACAGTGACACTTGGGGACATTTGCAGGGGCAGCAGCTCAGTGCTCTCGTACAGTGACACTTGGGGACATTTGCAGGGGCAGTAGCTCAGTGCTTTCATACAGTGACACTTGGGGACATTTGCAGGGGCAGCAGCTCAGTGCTCTCATACAGTGACACTTGGGGACATTTGCAGGGGCAGCAGCTCAGTGCTCTCTCATACAGTGACACTTGGGGACATTTGCAGGGGCAGCAGCTCAGTGCTCTCATACAGTGACACTTGGGGACATTTGCAGGGGCAGCAGCTCAGTGCTCTCTCATACAGTGACACTTGGGGACATTTGCAGGGGCAGCAGCTCAGTGCTCTCATACAGTGACACTTGGGGACATTTGCAGGGGCAGCAGCTCAGTGCTCTCATAAAGTGACACTTGGGGACATTTGCAGGGGCAGCGGCTCAGTGCTCTCTCATACAGTGACACTTAGGGACATTTGCAGGGGCAGCGGCTCAGTGCTCTCTCATACAGTGACACTTGGGGACATTTGCAGGGGCAGTAGCTCAGTGCTGTCATACAGTGACACTTGGGGACATTTGCAGGGGCAGCAGCTCAGTGCTCTCATACAGTGACATTTAGGGTCATTTGCAGGGGCAGCAGCTCAGTGCTCTCTCATACAGTGACACTTGGGGACATTTGCAGGGGCAGCAGCTCAGTGCTCTAATACAGTGACATTTGGGGACATTTGCAGTCACAGCAGCTTAGTGCTGTCAAACAGAAACATTTGGGGACACTTGCAGAGGCAGCGGCTCAGTGCTCTCAGTGACATTTAGGGACATTTGCAGGGGCAGCAGCTCAGTGCTCTCATACAGTGACATTTAGGGACATTTGCAGAGGCAGCAGCTCAGTACTTGCATACAGTGACACTTGGGGACATTTGCAGGGGCAGCAGCTCAGTACTTGCATACAGTGACATTTGGGGACATTTGCAGTCGCAGCAGCTCACAACTGTCAAAAAGAAACACTTGGGGACATTTGCAGGGGTAGCAGCTCAGTTCTCTCATACAGTGACACTTGGGGACATTTGCAGGGGCAGAAGCTCAGTGCTGTCATACAGTGACATTTAGGGACATTTGCAGGGGCAGCAGCTCAGTGCTCTCATACAGTGACACTTGGGGACATTTGCAGGGGCAGCAGCTCAGTGCTCTCATACAGTGACACTTGAGGACATTTGCAGGGGCAGCAGCTCAGTGCTCTCATACAGTGACATTTAGGGACATTTGCAGGGGCAGCAGCTCACTGTTCTCATACAGTGACACTTGGGGACATTTGCAGGGGCAGAAGCTCAGTGCTGCCATACAGTGACACTTGGGGACATTTGCAGGGGCAGCAGCTCAGTGCTCTCATAAAGTGACACTTGGGGACATTTGCAGGGGCAGCAGCTCAGTGCTCTAATACAGTGACACTTGAGGACATTTGCAGGGGCAGCAGCTCAGTGCTCTCTCATACAGTGACACTTGGGGACATTTGCAGGGGCAGCAGCTCAGTGCTCTAATACAGTGACACTTGTGGGCATTTGCAAGGGTGTAGAAGCTCAGTGCTCTCATACAGTGACACTTGGGGACATTTGCAGGGGCAGCAGCTCAGTGCTCTCTCATACAGTGACACTTGGGGACATTTGCAGGGGCAGCAGCTCAGTGCTCTAATACAGTGACATTTGGGGACATTTGCAGAAACAGCAGCTCAGTGCTCTCATACAGGGACATTTGGGGACATTTGCAAGGGCAGCAGCTCAGTGCTGTCATACAGTGACACTTGGGGACATTTGCAGATACAGGAGCTCAGTGCTCGCATACAGTGACACTTGGGGACATTTGCAGGGGCAGCAGCTCAGTGCTCTCATACAGTGACACTTGGGGACATTTGCAGGGGCAACAGCTCAGTGCTCTCATACAGTGACACTTGGGGACATTTGCAGGGGCAGCAGCTCAGTGCTCTCATACAGTGACACTTGCAGGATTAGCAGCTCAGTGCTGTCATACCGTGACACTTGGGGACATTTGCAGGGGCAGCATTTCAGTGCTCTCATACAGTGACACTTTGGGACATTTGCAGGGGAAGCAGCTCAGTGCTCTCATACAGTGACACTTGCATTAGTAGAAGCTCAGTGCTGTCATACACAGTGACACTTGGGGACATTTGCAAGGGTGTAGCAGCTCAGTGCTCTCATACAGTGACACTTGGGGACATTTGCAGGAGCAACATTTCAGTGCTCTCATACAGTGACACTTGGGGACATTTGCAGATAGAGGAGCTCAGTGCTCGCATACAGTGACACTTGGGGACATTTGCAGGGGCAGCAGCTCAGTGCTGTCATACAGTGACACTTGGGGACATTTGCAGATACAGGAGCTCAGTGCTCGCATACAGTGACACTTGGGGACATTTGCAGATACAGGAGCTCAGTGCTCGCATACAGTGACACTTGGAGACATTTGCAGGGGCAGCATCTCAGTGGTCTCATACAGTGACACTTGGGGGCATTTGCAGACACAGGAGCTCAGTGCTCGCATACAGTGACACTTGGGGACATTTGCAGGGGCAGCAGCTCAGTGCTCTCATAAAGTGACACTTGGGGACATTTGCAGGGGCAGCAGCTCAGTGCTCTCAGTGACATTTAGGGACATTTGCAGGGGCAGTAGCTCAGTGCTCTCATAAAGTGACACTTGGGGACATTTGCAGGGGCAGCAGCTCAGTGCTCTCATACACTGACACTTGGGGTCATTTTCAGGAGCAGCAGCTCAGTGCTCTCATACAGTGACACTTGGGGACATTTGCAGGGGCAGCGGCTCAGTGCTCTCTCATACAGTGACACTTGGGGACATTTGCAGAGGCAGCGGCTCAGTGCTCTCAGTGACATTTGCAGGGGCAGCAGCTCTGTGCTCTCTCAAACAGTGACACTTAGGGACATTTGCAGGGGCAGAAGCTCAGTGCTGCCATACAGTGACACTTGGGGACATTTGCAGGGGCAGTAGCTCAGTGCTCTCATAAAGTGACACTTGGGGAAATTTGCAGGGGCAGCAGTTCAGTGCTTTCTCATACGGTGACACCTGGGGTCATTTTCAGGAGCAGCAGCTCAGTGCTCTCATATAGTGACACTTGGGGACATTTGCAGGGGCAGCAGCTCAGTGCTCTCTCATACAGTGACACTTGGGGACATTTGCAGGGGCCGCAGCTCAGTGCTCTCATACAGTGACACTTGGGGACATTTGCAGAGGCAGCGGCTCAGTGCTCTCAGTGACATTTGCAGGGGCAGCAGCTCAGTGCTCTCTCAAACAGTGACATTTAGGGACATTTGCAGGGGCAGAAGCTCAGTGCTGCCATAGAGTGACACTTGGGGACATTTGCAGGGGCAGCGGCTCAGTGCTCTCTCATACAGTGACACTTGGGGACATTTGCAGATACAGGAGCTCAGTGCTCTCTCATACAGTGACACTTGGGGACATTTGCAGATACAGGAGCTCAGTGCTCGCATACAGTGACACTTGGGGACATTTGCAGGGGTAGCAGCTCAGTGCTCTCTCATACAGTGACACTTGGGGACATTTGCAGGGGCAGCAGCTCAGTGCTCGCATACAGTGACACTTGGGGACATTTGCAGGGGTAGCAGCTCAGTGCTCTCATACAGTGACACTTGGGGACATTTGCAGGAGCAGCAGCTCAGTGCTCTCATACAGTGACACTTGGGGACATTTGCAGGGGCAGCAGCTCAGTGCTCTCTCATACAGTGACACTTGGGGACATTTGCAGGGGCAGCAGCTCAGTGCTCTCGTACAGTGACACTTGGGGACATTTGCAGGGGCAGTAGCTCAGTGCTGTCATACAGTGACACTTGGGGACATTTGCAGGGGCAGCAGCTCAGTGCTCTCATAAAGTGACACTTGAGGACATTTGCAGGGGCAGCAGCTCAGTGCTCTCTCATACAGTGACACTTGGGGACATTTGCAAGGGTGTAGAAGCTCAGTGCACTCATACAGTGACACTTGGGGACATTTGCAGGGGCAGCAGCTCAGTGCTCTCACATACAGTGACACTTGGGGACATTTGCAGGGGCAGCAGCTCAGTGCTCTAATACAGTGACATTTGGGGACATTTGCAGTCACAGCAGCTCAGTGCTGTCAAACAGAAACATTTGGGGACATTTGCAGAGGCAGCGGCTCAGTGCTCTCAGTGACATTTATGGACATTTGCAGGGGCAGCAGCTCAGTGCTCTCATACAGTGACATTTAGGGACATTTGCAGAGGCAGCAGCTCAGTGCTGTCATACAGTGACACTTGGGGACATTTGCAGGGACAGCAGCTCAGTACTTGCATACAGTGACATTTGGGGACATTTGCCGGGGTAGCAGCTCAGTGCTCTCTCATACAGTGACACTTGGGGACATTTGCAGGGGTAGCAGCTCAGTGCTCTCTCATACAGTGACACTTGGGGACATTTGCAGGGGTAGCAGCTCAGTGCTCTCATACAGTGACACTTGGGGACATTTGCAGGAGCAGCAGCTCAGTGCTCTCATACAGTGACACTTGAGGACATTTGC
The DNA here is from genome assembly GCF_027579735.1 of Bombina bombina. Taxonomy (NCBI): domain Eukaryota; kingdom Metazoa; phylum Chordata; class Amphibia; order Anura; family Bombinatoridae; genus Bombina; species Bombina bombina. The sequence goes on along the minus strand of NC_069504.1, from coordinate 15,206,984 downwards.
AGGGGCAGCAGCTCAGTGCTCTCATACAGTGACATTTAGGGACATTTGCAGGGGCAGCAGCTCACTGTTCTCATACAGTGACACTTGGGGACATTTGCAGGGGCAGCAGCTCAGTGCTCTCATAAAGTGACACTTGGGGACATTTGCAGGGGCAGCAGCTCAGTGCTCTAATACAGTGACACTTGAGGACATTTGCAGGGGCAGCAGCTCAGTGCTCTCTCATACAGTGACACTTGGGGACATTTGCAGGGGCAGCAGCTCAGTGCTCTAATACAGTGACACTTGTGGGCATTTGCAAGGGTGTAGAAGCTCAGTGCTCTCATACAGTGACACTTGGGGACATTTGCAGGGGCAGCAGCTCAGTGCTCTCTCATACAGTGACACTTGGGGACATTTGCAGGGGCAGCAGCTCAGTGCTCTAATACAGTGACATTTGGGGACATTTGCAGAAACAGCAGCTCAGTGCTCTCATACAGGGACATTTGGGGACATTTGCAAGGGCAGCAGCTCAGTGCTGTCATACAGTGACACTTGGGGACATTTGCAGATACAGGAGCTCAGTGCTCGCATACAGTGACACTTGGGGACATTTGCAGGGGCAGCAGCTCAGTGCTCTCATACAGTGACACTTGGGGACATTTGCAGGGGCAGCAGCTCAGTGCTCTCATACAGTGACACTTAGGGGACATTTGCAGGGGCAGCAGCTCAGTGCTCTCATACAGTGACACTTGCAGGATTAGCAGCTCAGTGCTGTCATACCGTGACACTTGGGGACATTTGCAGGGGCAGCATTTCAGTGCTCTCATACAGTGACACTTTGGGACATTTGCAGGGGAAGCAGCTCAGTGCTCTCATACAGTGACACTTGCATTAGTAGAAGCTCAGTGCTGTCATACACAGTGACACTTGGGGACATTTGCAAGGGTGTAGCAGCTCAGTGCTCTCATACAGTGACACTTGGGGACATTTGCAGGAGCAACATTTCAGTGCTCTCATACAGTGACACTTGGGGACATTTGCAGATAGAGGAGCTCAGTGCTCGCATACAGTGACACTTGGGGACATTTGCAGGGGCAGCAGCTCAGTGCTGTCATACAGTGACACTTGGGGACATTTGCAGGGGCAGCAGCTCAGTGCACGCATACAGTGACACTTGGGGACATTTGCAGATACAGGAGCTCAGTGCTCGCATACAGTGACACTTGGGGGCATTTGCAGACACAGGAGCTCAGTGCTCGCTCATACAGTGACACTTGGGGACATTTGCAGGGGCAGCAGCTCAGTGCTCTCATAAAGTGACACTTGGGGACATTTGCAGGGGCAGCAGCTCAGTGCTCTCAGTGACATTTAGGGACATTTGCAGGGGCAGTAGCTCAGTGCTCTCATAAAGTGACACTTGGGGACATTTGCAGGGGCAGCAGCTCAGTGCTCTCATACAGTGACACTTGGGGTCATTTTCAGGAGCAGCAGCTCAGTGCTCTCATACAGTGACACTTGGGGACATTTGCAGGGGCAGCGGCTCAGTGCTCTCTCATACAGTGACACTTGGGGACATTTGCAGAGGCAGCGGCTCAGTGCTCTCAGTGACATTTGCAGGGGCAGCAGCTCTGTGCTCTCTCAAACAGTGACACTTAGGGACATTTGCAGGGGCAGAAGCTCAGTGCTGCCATACAGTGACACTTGGGGACATTTGCAGGGGCAGTAGCTCAGTGCTCTCATAAAGTGACACTTGGGGAAATTTGCAGGGGCAGCAGTTCAGTGCTTTCTCATACGGTGACACTTGGGGTCATTTTCAGGAGCAGCAGCTCAGTGCTCTCATATAGTGACACTTGGGGACATTTGCAGGGGCAGCAGCTCAGTGCTCTCTCATACAGTGACACTTGGGGACATTTGCAGGGGCCGCAGCTCAGTGCTCTCATACAGTGACACTTGGGGACATTTGCAGAGGCAGCGGCTCAGTGCTCTCAGTGACATTTGCAGGGGCAGCAGCTCAGTGCTCTCTCAAACAGTGACATTTAGGGACATTTGCAGGGGCAGAAGCTCAGTGCTGCCATAGAGTGACACTTGGGGACATTTGCAGGGGCAGCGGCTCAGTGCTCTCTCATACAGTGACACTTGGGGACATTTGCAGATACAGGAGCTCAGTGCTCTCTCATACAGTGACACTTGGGGACATTTGCAGATACAGGAGCTCAGTGCTCGCATACAGTGACACTTGGGGACATTTGCAGGGGTAGCAGCTCAGTGCTCTCTCATACAGTGACACTTGGGGACATTTGCAGGGGCAGCAGCTCAGTGCTCGCATACAGTGACACTTGGGGACATTTGCAGGGGTAGCAGCTCAGTGCTCTCATACAGTGACACTTGGGGACATTTGCAGGAGCAGCAGCTCAGTGCTCTCATACAGTGACACTTGGGGACATTTGCAGGGGCAGCAGCTCAGTGCTCTCTCATACAGTGACACTTGGGGACATTTGCAGGGGCAGCAGCTCAGTGCTCTCGTACAGTGACACTTGGGGACATTTGCAGGGGCAGTAGCTCAGTGCTGTCATACAGTGACACTTGGGGACATTTGCAGGGGCAGCAGCTCAGTGCTCTCATAAAGTGACACTTGAGGACATTTGCAGGGGCAGCAGCTCAGTGCTCTCTCATACAGTGACACTTGGGGACATTTGCAAGGGTGTAGAAGCTCAGTGCACTCATACAGTGACACTTGGGGACATTTGCAGGGGCAGCAGCTCAGTGCTCTCACATACAGTGACACTTGGGGACATTTGCAGGGGCAGCAGCTCAGTGCTCTAATACAGTGACATTTGGGGACATTTGCAGTCACAGCAGCTCAGTGCTGTCAAACAGAAACATTTGGGGACATTTGCAGAGGCAGCGGCTCAGTGCTCTCAGTGACATTTATGGACATTTGCAGGGGCAGCAGCTCAGTGCTCTCATACAGTGACATTTAGGGACATTTGCAGAGGCAGCAGCTCAGTGCTGTCATACAGTGACACTTGGGGACATTTGCAGGGGCAGCAGCTCAGTACTTGCATACAGTGACATTTGGGGACATTTGCCGGGGTAGCAGCTCAGTGCTCTCTCATACAGTGACACTTGGGGACATTTGCAGGGGTAGCAGCTCAGTGCTCTCTCATACAGTGACACTTGGGGACATTTGCAGGGGTAGCAGCTCAGTGCTCTCATACAGTGACACTTGGGGACATTTGCAGGAGCAGCAGCTCAGTGCTCTCATACAGTGACACTTGGGGACATTTGCAGGGGCAGCAGCTCAGTGCTCTCATACAGTGACACTTGGGGACATTTGCAGGGGCAGCAGCTCAGTGCTCTCGTACAGTGACACTTGGGGACATTTGCAGGGGCAGTAGCTCAGTGCTGTCATACAGTGACACTTGGGGACATTTGCAGGGGCAGCAGCTCAGTGCTCTCATACAGTGACACTTGGGGACATTTGCAGGGGCAGCAGCTCAGTGCTCTCTCATACAGTGACACTTGGGGACATTTGCAGGGGTAGCAGCTCAGTGCTCTCTCATACAGTGACACTTGGGGACATTTGCAGGGGTAGCAGCTCAGTGCTCTCATACAGTGACACTTGGGGACATTTGCAGGAGCAGCAGCTCAGTGCTCTCATACAGTGACACTTGGGGACATTTGCAGGGGCAGCAGCTCAGTGCTCTCATACAGTGACACTTGGGGACATTTGCAGGGGCAGCAGCTCAGTGCTCTCGTACAGTGACACTTGGGGACATTTGCAGGGGCAGTAGCTCAGTGCTGTCATACAGTGACACTTGGGGACATTTGCAGGGGCAGCAGCTCAGTGCTCTCATACAGTGACACTTGGGGACATTTGCAGGGGCAGCAGCTCAGTGCTCTCTCATACAGTGACACTTGGGGACATTTGCAGGGGCAGCAGCTCAGTGCTCTCATACAGTGACACTTGTGGGCATTTGCAAGGGTGTAGAAGCTCAGTGCTCTCATACAGTGACACTTGGGGACATTTGCAGATACAGGAGCTCAGTGCTCGCATACAGTGACACTTGGGGACATTTGCAGGGGCAGCAGCTCAGTGCTCTCATACAGTGACACTTGGGGACATTTGCAGGGGCAACAGCTCAGTGCTCTCATACAGTGACACTTGGGGACATTTGCAGGGGCAGCAGCTCAGTGCTCTCATACAGTGACACTTGGGGACATTTGCAAGGGTGTAGCAGCTCAGTGCTCTCATACAGTGACACTTGGGGACATTTGCAGGAGCAACATTTCAGTGCTCTCATACAGTGACACTTGGGGACATTTGCAGATAGAGGAGCTCAGTGCTCGCATACAGTGACACTTGGGGACATTTGCAGGGGCAGCAGCTCAGTGCTGTCATACAGTGACACTTGGGGACATTTGCAGATACAGGAGCTCAGTGCTCGCATACAGTGACACTTGGGGACATTTGCAGGGGCAGCATCTCAGTGGTCTCATACAGTGACACTTGGGGACATTTGCAGATACAGGAGCTCAGTGCTCGCATACAGTGACATTTGGGGACATTTGCAGGGGCAGCATCTCAGTGGTCTCATACAGTGACACTTGGGGGCATTTGCAGACACAGGAGCTCAGTGCTCGCATACAGTGACACTTGGGGACATTTGCAGGGGCAGCAGCTCAGTGCTCTCATAAAGTGACACTTGGGGACATTTGCAGGGGCAGCAGCTCAGTGCTCTCAGTGACATTTAGGGACATTTGCACGGGCAGTAGCTCAGTGCTCTCATAAAGTGACACTTGGGGACATTTGCAGGGGCAGCAGCTCAGTGCTCTCATACAGTGACACTTGGGGACATTTGCAGGGGCAGCAGCTCAGTGCTCTCTCATACAGTGACACTTGGGGACATTTGCAGGGGCCGCAGCTCAGTGCTCTCATACAGTGACACTTGGGGACATTTGCAGAGGCAGCGGCTCAGTGCTCTCAGTGACATTTGCAGGGGCAGCAGCTCAGTGCTCTCTCAAACAGTGACATTTAGGGACATTTGCAGGGGCAGAAGCTCAGTGCTGCCATACAGTGACACTTGGGGACATTTGCAGGGGCAGCGGCTCAGTGCTCTCTCATACAGTAACACTTGGGGACATTTGCAGATACAGGAGCTCAGTGCTCTCTCATACAGTGACACTTGGGGACATTTGCAGATACAGGAGCTCAGTGCTCGCATACAGTGACACTTGGGGACATTTGCAGGGGTAGCAGCTCAGTGCTCTCTCATACAGTGACACTTGGGGACATTTGCAGGGGCAGCAGCTCAGTGCTCTCTCATACAGTGACACTTGGGGACATTTGCAGGGGCAGCAGCTCAGTGCTCGCATACAGTGACACTTGGGGACATTTGCAGGGGTAGCAGCTCAGTGCTCTCATACAGTGACACTTGGGGACATTTGCAGGAGCAGCAGCTCAGTGCTCTCATACAGTGACACTTGGGGACATTTGCAGGGGCAGCAGCTCAGTGCTCTCTCATACAGTGACACTTGGGGACATTTGCAGGGGCAGCAGCTCAGTGCTCTCGTACAGTGACACTTGGGGACATTTGCAGGGGCAGTAGCTCAGTGCTGTCATACAGTGACACTTGGGGACATTTGCAGGGGCAGCAGCTCAGTGCTCTCATAAAGTGACACTTGAGGACATTTGCAGGGGCAGCAGCTCAGTGCTCTCTCATACAGTGACACTTGGGGACATTTGCAAGGGTGTAGAAGCTCAGTGCACTCATACAGTGACACTTGGGGACATTTGCAGGGGCAGCAGCTCAGTGCTCTCTCATACAGTGACACTTGGGGACATTTGCAGGGGCAGCAGCTCAGTGCTCTTATACAGTGACATTTGGGGACATTTGCAGTCACAGCAGCTCAGTGCTGTCAAACAGAAACATTTGGGGACATTTGCAGAGGCAGCGGCTCAGTGCTCTCAGTGACATTTATGGACATTTGCAGGGGCAGCAGCTCAGTGCTCTCATACAGTGACATTTAGGGACATTTGCAGAGGCAGCAGCTCAGTGCTGTCATACAGTGACACTTGGGGACATTTGCAGGGGCAGCAGCTCAGTACTTGCATACAGTGACATTTGGGGACATTTGCCGGGGTAGCAGCTCAGTGCTCTCTCATACAGTGACACTTGGGGACATTTGCAGGGGTAGCAGCTCAGTGCTCGCATACAGTGACACTTGGGGACATTTGCAGGGGTAGCAGCTCAGTGCTCTCATACAGTGACACTTGGGGACATTTGCAGGAGCAGCAGCTCAGTGCTCTCATACAGTGACACTTGGGGACATTTGCAGGGGCAGCAGCTCAGTGCTCTCATACAGTGACACTTGGGGACATTTGCAGGGGCAGCAGCTCAGTGCTCTCGTACAGTGACACTTGGGGACATTTGCAGGGGCAGTAGCTCAGTGCTGTCATACAGTGACACTTGGGGACATTTGCAGGGGCAGCAGCTCAGTGCTCTCATACAGTGACACTTGGGGACATTTGCAGGGGCAGCAGCTCAGTGCTCTCTCATACAGTGACACTTGGGGACATTTGCAGGGGCAGCAGCTCAGTGCTCTCATACAGTGACACTTGTGGGCATTTGCAAGGGTGTAGAAGCTCAGTGCTCTCATACAGTGACACTTGGGGACATTTGCAGGGGCAGCAGCTCAGTGCTCTCATACAGTGACATTTAGGGACATTTGCAGGGGCAGCAGCTCAGTGCTCTCTCATACAGTGACACTTGGGGACATTTGCAGGGGCAGCAGCTCAGTGCTCTAATACAGTGACATTTGGGGACATTTGCAGTCACAGCAGCTCAGTGCTGTCAAACAGAAACATTTGGGGACATTTGCAGAGGCAGCGGCTCAGTGCTCTCAGTGACATTTAGGGACATTTGCAGGGGCAGCAGCTCAGTGCTCTCATACAGTGACATTTAGGGACATTTGCAGAGGCAGCAGCTCAGTACTTGCATACAGTGACACTTGGGGACATTTGCAGGGGCAGCAGCTCAGTACTTGCATACAGTGACATTTGGGGACATTTGCAGTCGCAGCAGCTCACAACTGTCAAAAAGAAACACTTGGGGACATTTGCAGGGGTAGCAGCTCAGTTCTCTCATACAGTGACACTTGGGGACATTTGCAGGGGCAGAAGCTCAGTGCTGTCATACAGTGACATTTAGGGACATTTGCAGGGGCAGCAGCTCAGTGCTCTCATACAGTGACACTTGAGGACATTTGCAGGGGCAGCAGCTCAGTGCTGTCATACAGTGACACTTGGGGACATTTGCAGGGGCAGCAGCTCAGTGCTCTCATACAGTGACACTTGAGGACATTTGCAGGGGCAGCAGCTCAGTGCTCTCATACAGTGACATTTAGGGACATTTGCAGGGGCAGCAGCTCACTGTTCTCATACAGTGACACTTGGGGACATTTGCAGGGGCAGAAGCTCAGTGCTGCCATACAGTGACACTTGGGGACATTTGCAGGGGCAGCAGCTCAGTGCTCTCATAAAATGACACTTGGGGACATTTGCAGGGGCAGCAGCTCAGTGCTCTAATACAGTGACACTTGAGGACATTTGCAGGGGCAGCAGCTCAGTGTTCTCTCATACAGTGACACTTGGGGACATTTGCAGGGGCAGCAGCTCAGTGCTCTAATACAGTGACACTTGTGGGCATTTGCAAGGGTGTAGAAGCTCAGTGCTCTCATACAGTGACACTTGGGGACATTTGCAGGGGCAGCAGCTCAGTGCTCTCTCATACAGTGACACTTGGGGACATTTGCAGGGGCAGCAGCTCAGTGCTCTAATACAGTGACATTTGGGGACATTTGCAGAAACAGCAGCTCAGTGCTCTCATACAGGGACATTTGGGGACATTTGCAAGGGCAGCAGCTCAGTGCTGTCATACAGTGACACTTGGGGACATTTGCAGATACAGGAGCTCAGTGCTCGCATACAGTGACACTTGGGGACATTTGCAGGGGCAGCAGCTCAGTGCTCTCATACAGTGACACTTGGGGACATTTGCAGGGGCAACAGCTCAGTGCTCTCATACAGTGACACTTGGGGACATTTGCAGGGGCAGCAGCTCAGTGCTCTCTTAGAGTGACACTTGCAGGATTAGCAGCTCAGTGCTGTCATACCGTGACACTTGGGGACATTTGCAGGGGCAGCAGCTCAGTGCTCTCATACAGTGACACTTGCATTAGTAGAAGCTCAGTGCTGTCATACACAGTGACACTTGGGGACATTTGCAAGGGTGTAGCAGCTCAGTGCTCTCATACAGTGACACTTGGGGACATTTGCAGGAGCAACATTTCAGTGCTCTCATACAGTGACACTTGGGGACATTTGCAGATAGAGGAGCTCAGTGCTCGCATACAGTGACACTTGGGGACATTTGCAGGGGCAGCAGCTCAGTGCTGTCATACAGTGACACTTGGGGACATTTGCAGATACAGGAGCTCAGTGCTCGCATACAGTGACACTTGGGGACATTTGCAGATACAGGAGCTCAGTGCTCGCATACAGTGACACTTGGGGACATTTGCAGGGGCAGCATCTCAGTGGTCTCATACAGTGACACTTGGGGGCATTTGCAGACACAGGAGCTCAGTGCTCGCATACAGTGACACTTGGGGACATTTGCAGGGGCAGCAGCCAGTGCTCTCATAAAGTGACACTTGGGGACATTTGCAGGGGCAGCAGCTCAGTGCTCTCAGTGACATTTAGGGACATTTGCAGGGGCAGTAGCTCAGTGCTCTCATAAAGTGACACTTGGGGACATTTGCAGGGGCAGCAGCTCAGTGCTCTCATACAGTGACACTTGGGGTCATTTTCAGGAGCAGCAGCTCAGTGCTCTCATACAGTGACACTTGGGGACATTTGCAGGGGCAGCGGCTCAGTGCTCTCTCATACAGTGACACTTGGGGACATTTGCAGAGGCAGCGGCTCAGTGCTCTCAGTGACATTTGCAGGGGCAGCAGCTCAGTGCTCTCTCAAACAGTGACACTTAGGGACATTTGCAGGGGCAGAAGCTCAGTGCTGCCATACAGTGACACTTGGGGACATTTGCAGGGGCAGTAGCTCAGTGCTCTCATAAAGTGACACTTGGGGACATTTGCAGGGGCATCAGTTCAGTGCTTTCTCATACGGTGACACTTGGGGTCATTTTCAGGAGCAGCAGCTCAGTGCTCTCATACAGTGACACTTGGGGACATTTGCAGGGGCAGCAGCTCAGTGCTCTCTCATACAGTGACACTTGGGGACATTTGCAGGGGCCGCAGCTCAGTGCTCTCATACAGTGATACTTGGGGACATTTGCAGAGGCAGCGGCTCAGTGCTCTCAGTGACATTTGCAGGGGCAGCAGCTCAGTGCTCTCTCAAACAGTGACATTTAGGGACATTTGCAGGGGCAGAAGCTCAGTGCTGCCATACAGTGACACTTGGGGACATTTGCAGGGGCAGCGGCTCAGTGCTCTCTCATACAGTGACCCTTGGGGACATTTGCAGATACAGGAGCTAAGTGCTCTCTCATACAGTGACACTTGGGGACATTTGCAGATACAGGAGCTCAGTGCTCGCATACAGTGACACTTGGGGACATTTGCAGGGGTAGCAGCTCAGTGCTCTCTCATACAGTGACACTTGGGGACATTTGCAGGGGCAGCAGCTCAGTGCTCTCTCATACAGTGACACTTGGGGACATTTGCAGGGGCAGCAGCTCAGTGCTCGCATACAGTGACACTTGGGGACATTTGCAAGGGTTGCAGCTCAGTGCTCTCATACAGTGACACTTGGGGACATTTGCAGGAGCAGCAGCTCAGTGCTCTCATACAGTGACACTTGGGGACATTTGCAGGGGCAGCAGCTCAGTGCTCTCTCATACAGTGACACTTGGGGACATTTGCAGGGGCAGCAGCTCAGTGCTCTCGTACAGTGACACTTGGGGACATTTGCAGGGGCAGTAGCTCAGTGCTGTCATACAGTGACAATTGGGGACATTTGCAGGGGCAGCAGCTCAGTGCTCTCATAAAGTGACAATTGAGGACATTTGCAGGGGCAGCAGCTCAGTGCTCTCTCATACAGTGTCACTTGGGGACATTTGCAAGGGTGTAGAAGCTCAGTGCACTCATACAGTGACACTTGGGGACATTTGCAGGGGCAGCAGCTCAGTGCTCTCTCATACAGTGACACTTGGGGACATTTGCAGGGGCAGCAGCTCAGTGCTCTAATACAGTGACATTTGGGGACATTTGCAGAGGCAGCAGCTCAGTGCTGTCATACAGTGACACTTGGGGACATTTGCAGGGGCAGCAGCTCAGTACTTGCATACAGTGACATTTGGGGACATTTGCCGGGGTTGCAGCTCAGTGCTCTCTCATACAGTGACACTTGGGGACATTTGCAGGGGTAGCAGCTCAGTGCTCTCATACAGTGACACTTGGGGACATTTGCAGGAGCAGCAGCTCAGTGCTCTCATACAGTGACACTTGGGGACATTTGCAGGGGCAGCAGCTCAGTGCTCTCATACAGTGACACTTGGGGACATTTGCAGGGGCAGCAGCTCAGTGCTCTCGTACAGTGACACTTGGGGACATTTGCAGGGGCAGTAGCTCAGTGCTGTCATACAGTGACACTTGGGGACATTTGCAGGGGCAGCAGCTCAGTGCTCTCATACAGTGACACTTGGGGACATTTGCAGGGGCAGCAGCTCAGTGCTCTCTCATACAGTGACACTTGGGGACATTTGCAGGGGCAGCAGCTCAGTGCTCTCATACAGTGACACTTGTGGGCATTTGCAAGGGTGTAGAAGCTCAGTGCTCTCATACAGTGACACTTGGGGACATTTGCAGGGGCAGCAGCTCAGTGCTCTCATACAGTGACATTTAGGGACATTTGCAGGGGCAGCAGCTCAGTGCTCTCTCATACAGTGACACTTGGGGACATTTGCAGGGGCAGCAGCTCAGTGCTCTAATACAGTGACATTTGGGGACATTTGCAGTCACAGCAGCTCAGTGCTGTCAAACAGAAACATTTGGGGACATTTGCAGAGGCAGCGGCTCAGTGCTCTCAGTGACATTTAGGGACATTTGCAGGGGCAGCAGCTCAGTGCTCTCATACAGTGACATTTAGGGACATTTGCAGAGGCAGCAGCTCAGTACTTGCATACAGTGACACTTGGGGACATTTGCAGGGGCAGCAGCTCAGTACTTGCATACAGTGACATTTGGGGACATTTGCAGTCGCAGCAGCTCACAACTGTCAAAAAGAAACACTTGGGGACATTTGCAGGGGTAGCAGCTCAGTTCTCTCATACAGTGACACTTGGGGACATTTGCAGGGGCAGAAGCTCAGTGCTGTCATACAGTGACATTTAGGGACATTTGCAGGGGCAGCAGCTCAGTGCTCTCATACAGTGACACTTGGGGACATTTGCAGGGGCAGCAGCTCAGTGCTCTCATAAAGTGACACTTGAGGACATTTGCAGGGGCAGCAGCTCAGTGCTCTCATACAGTGACACTTGAGGACATTTGCAGGGGCAGCAGCTCAGTGCTCTCATACAGTGACATTTAGGGACATTTGCAGGGGCAGCAAATCACTGTTCTCATACAGTGACACTTGGGGACATTTGCAGGGGCAGAAGCTCAGTGCTGCCATACAGTGACACTTGGGGACATTTGCAGGGGCAGCAGCTCAGTGCTCTCATAAAGTGACACTTGGGGACATTTGCAGGGGCAGCAGCTCAGTGCTCTAATACAGTGACACTTGAGGACATTTGCAGGGGCAGCAGCTCAGTGCTCTCTCATACAGTGACACTTGGGGACATTTGCAGGGGCAGCAGCTCAGTGCTCTAATACAGTGACACTTGTGGGCATTTGCAAGGGTGTAGAAGCTCAGTGCTCTCATACAGTGACACTTGGGGACATTTGCAGGGGCAGCAGCTCAGTGCTCTCTCATACAGTGACACTTGGGGACATTTGCAGGGGCAGCAGCTCAGTGCTCTAATACAGTGACATTTGGGGACATTTGCAGAAACAGCAGCTCAGTGCTCTCATACAGGGACATTTGGGGACATTTGCAAGGGCAGCAGCTCAGTGCTGTCATACAGTGACACTTGGGGACATTTGCAGATACAGGAGCTCAGTGCTCGCATACAGTGACACTTGGGGACATTTGCAGGGGCAGCAGCTCAGTGCTCTCATACAGTGACACTTGGGGACATTTGCAGGGGCAACAGCTCAGTGCTCTCATACAGTGACACTTGGGGACATTTGCAGGGGCAGCAGCTCAGTGCTCTCATACAGTGACACTTGCAGGATTAGCAGCTCAGTGCTGTCATACTGTGACACTTGGGGACATTTGCAGGGGCAGCATTTCAGTGCTCTCATACAGTGACACTTTGGGACATTTGCAGGGGCAGCAGCTCAGTGCTCTCATACAGTGACACTTGCATTAGTAGAAGCTCAGTGCTGTCATACACAGTGACACTTGGGGACATTTGCAAGGGAGTAGCAGCTCAGTGCTCTCATACAGTGACACTTGGGGACATTTGCAGGAGCAACATTTCAGTGCTCTCATACAGTGACACTTGGGGACATTTGCAGATAGAGGAGCTCAGTGCTCGCATACAGTGACACTTGGGGACATTTGCAGGGGCAGCAGCTCAGTGCTGTCATACAGTGACACTTGGGGACATTTGCAGATACAGGAGCTCAGTGCTCGCATACAGTGACACTTGGGGACATTTGCAGATACAGGAGCTCAGTGCTCGCATACAGTGACACTTGGGGACATTTGCAGGGGCAGCATCTCAGTGGTCTCATACAGTGACACTTGGGGGCATTTGCAGACACAGGAGCTCAGTGCTCGCATACAGTGACACTTGGGGACATTTGCAGGGGCAGCAGCTCAGTGCTCTCATAAAGTGACACTTGGGGACATTTGCAGGGGCAGCAGCTCAGTGCTCTCAGTGACATTTAGGGACATTTGCAGGGGCAGTAGCTCAGTGCTCTCATAAAGTGACACTTGGGGACATTTGCAGAGGCAGCAGCTCAGTGCTCTCATACAGTGACACTTGGGGACATTTGCAGGGGCAGCGGCTCAGTGCTCTCTCATACAGTGACACTTGGGGACATTTGCAGAGACAGCGGCTCAGTGCTCTCAGTGACATTTGCAGGGGCAGCAGCTCAGTGCTCTCTCAAACAGTGACACTTAGGGACATTTGCATGGGCAGAAGCTCAGTGCTGCCATACAGTGACACTTGGGGACATTTGCAGGGGCAGTAGCTCAGTGCTCTCATAAAGTGACACTTGGGGACATTTGCAGGGGCAGCAGTTCAGTGCTCTCTCATACGGTGACACTTGGGGTCATTTTCAGGAGCAGCAGCTCAGTGCTCTCATACAGTGACACTTGGGGACATTTGCAGGGGCAGCAGCTCAGTGCTCTCTCATACAGTGACACTTGGGGACATTTGCAGGGGCCGCAGCTCAGTGCTCTCATACAGTGACACTTGGGGACATTTGCAGAGGCAGCGGCTCAGTGCTCTCAGTGACATTTGCAGGGGCAGCAGCTCAGTGCTCTCTCAAACAGTGACATTTAGGGACATTTGCAGGGGCAGAAGCTCAGTGCTGCCATACAGTGACACTTGGGGACATTTGCAGGGGCAGCGGCTCAGTGCTCTCTCATACAGTGACACTTGGGGACATTTGCAGATACAGGAGCTCAGTGCTCTCTCATACAGTGACACTTGGGGACATTTGCAGATACAGGAGCTCAGTGCTCTCATACAGTGACACTTGGGGACATTTGCAGGGGCAGCAGCTCAGTGCTCTCTCATACAGTGACACTTGGGGACATTTGCAGGGGCAGCAGCTCAGTGCTCTCGTACAGTGACACTTGGGGACATTTGCAGGGACAGTAGCTCAGTGCTGTCATACAGTGACACTTGGGGACATTTGCAGGGGCAGCAGGTCAGTGCTCTCATAAAGTGACACTTGAGGACATTTGCAGGGGCAGCAGCTCAGTGCTCTAATACAGTGACACTTGAGGACATTTGCAGGGGCAGCAGCTCAGTGCTCTCATAAAGTGACACTTGAGGACATTTGCAGGGGCAGCAGCTCAGTGCTCGCATACAGTGACACTTGGGGACATTTGCAGGGGCAGCAGCTCAGTGCTCTCATACAGTGACACTTGTGGGCATTTGCAAGGGTGTAGAAGCTCAGTGCTCTCATACAGTGAGACTTGGGGACATTTGCAGGGGCAGCAGCTCAGTGCTCTCTCATACAGTGACACTTGGGGACATTTGCAGGGGCAGCAGCTCAGTGCTCTAATACAGTGACATTTGGGGACATTTGCAGAAACAGCAGCTCAGTGCTCTCATACAGTGACATTTGGGGACATTTGCAAGGGCAGCAGCTCAGTGCTGTCATACAGTGACACTTGGGGACATTTGCAGATACAGGAGCTCAGTGCTCGCATACAGTGACACTTGGGGACATTTGCAGGGGCAGCAGCTCAGTGCACTCATACAGTGACACTTGGGGACATTTGCAGGGGCAACAGCTCAGTGGTCTCATACAGTGACACTTGGGGACATTTGCAGGGGCAGCAGCTCAGTGCTCTCATACAGTGACACTTGCAGGATTAGCAGCTCAGTGCTGTCATACCGTGACACTTGGGGACATTTGCAGGGGCAGCATTTCAGTGCTCTCATACAGTGACACTTGGGGACATTTGCAGATACAGGAGCTCAGTGCTCGCATACAGTGACACTTGGGGACATTTGCAGGGGCAGCAGCTCAGTGGTCTCATACAGTGACACTTGGGGGCATTTGCAGACACAGGAGCTCAGTGGTCTCATACAGTGACACTTGGGGGCATTTGCAGACACAGGAGCTCAGTGGTCTCATACAGTGACACTTGGGGGCATTTGCAGACACAGGAGCTCAGTGGTCTCATACAGTGACACTTGGGGGCATTTGCAGACACAGGAGCTCAGTGCTCGCATACAGTGACACTTGGGGACATTTGCAGGGGCAGCAGCTCAGTGCTCTCATACAGTGACACTTGTGGGCATTTGCAAGGGTGTAGAAGCTAGGTGCTCTCATACAGTGACACTTGGGGACATTTGCAGGGGCAGCAGCTCAGTGCTCTCTCATACAGTGATACTTGGGGACATTTGCAGGGGCAGCAGCTCACTGTTCTCATACAGTGACATTTGGGGACATTTGCAAGGGCAGCAGCTCAGTGCTGTCATACAGTGACACTTGGGGACATTTGCAGATACAGGAGCTCAGTGCTCGCATACAGTGACACTTGGGGACATTTGCAGGGGCAGCAGCTCAGTGCTCTCATACAGTGACACTTGGGGACATTTGCAGGAGCAGCAGCTCAGTGCTCTCATACAGTGACACTTGGGGACATTTGCAGGGGCAGCAGCTCAGTGCTCTCATACAGTGACACTTGCAGGAGTAGCAGCTCAGTGCTGTCATACACAGTGACATTTGCAAGTGTGTAGCAGCTCAGTGCTTTCATACAGTGACACTTGGGGACATTTGCAGGGGCAGCATTTCAGGGCTCTCATACAGTGACACTTTGGGACATTTGCAGGGGCAGCAGCTCAGTGCTCTCATACAATGACACTTGGGAACATATGCAGGGGCAGCAGCTCAGTGCTCTCATACAGTGGCACTTGCATTAGTAGAAGCTCAGTGCTGTCATACACAGTGACACTTAGGGACATTTGCAAGGGTTTAGCAGCTCAGTGCTCTCATACAGTGACACTTGGGGACATTGGCAAGGGTGTAGCAGCTCAGTGCTGTCATACAGTGACACTTGGGGACCTTTGCAGATACAGGAGCTCAGTGCTCGCATACAGTGACACTTGGGGACATTTGCAGGGGCAGCAGCTCAGTGCTCTCATACAGTGACACTTGGGGACATTTGCAGGGGCAACAGCTCAGTGCTCTCATACAGTGACACTTGGGGACATTTGCAGGGGCAGCAGCTCAGTGCTCTCATACAGTGACACTTGCAGGATTAGCAGCTCAGTGCTGTCATACCGTGACACTTGGGGACATTTGCAGGGGCAGCATTTCAGTGCTCTCATACAGTGACACTTTGGGACATTTGCAGGGGCAGCAGCTCAGTGCTCTCATACAGTGACACTTGCATTAGTAGAAGCTCAGTGCTGTCATACACAGTGACACTTGGGGACATTTGCAAGGGTGTAGCAGCTCAGTGCTCTCATACAGTGACACTTGGGGACATTTGCAGGAGCAACATTTCAGTGCTCTCATACAGTGACACTTGGGGACATTTGCAGATAGAGGAGCTCAGTGCTCGCATACAGTGACACTTGGGGACATTTGCAGGGGCAGCAGCTCAGTGCTGTCATACAGTGACACTTGGGGACATTTGCAGATACAGGAGCTCAGTGCTCGCATACAGTGACACTTGGGGACATTTGCAGATACAGGAGCTCAGTGCTCGCATACAGTGACACTTGGGGACATTTGCAGGGGCAGCATCTCAGTGGTCTCATACAGTGACACTTGGGGGCATTTGCAGACACATGAGCTCAGTGCTCGCATACAGTGACACTTGGGGACATTTGCAGGGGCAGCAGCTCAGTGCTCTCATAAAGTGACACTTGGGGACATTTGCAGGGGCAGCAGCTCAGTGCTCTCAGTGACATTTAGGGACATTTGCAGGGGCAGTAGCTCAGTGCTCTCATAAAGTGACACTTGGGGACATTTGCAGGGGCAGCAGCTCAGTGCTCTCATACAGTGACACTTGGGGTCATTTTCAGGAGCAGCAGCTCAGTGCTCTCATACAGTGACACTTGGGGACATTTGCAGGGGCAGCGGCTCAGTGCTCTCTCATACAGTGACACTTGGGGACATTTGCAGAGGCAGCGGCTCAGTGCTCTCAGTGACATTTGCAGGGGCAGCAGCTCAGTGCTCTCTCAAACAGTGACACTTGGGGACATTTGCAGGGGCAGAAGCTCAGTGCTGCCATACAGTGACACTTGGGGACATTTGCAGGGGCAGTAGCTCAGTGCTCTCATAAAGTGACACTTGGGGACATTTGCAGGGGCAGCAGTTCAGTGCTCTCTCATACGGTGACACTTGGGGTCATTTTCAGGAGCAGCAGCTCAGTGCTCTCAGTGACACTTGGGGACATTTGCAGGGGCAGCAGCTCAGTGCTCTCTCATACAGTGACACTTGGGGACATTTGCAGGGGCCGCAGCTCAGTGCTCTCATACAGTGACACTTGGGGACATTTGCAGAGGCAGCGGCTCAGTGCTCTCAGTGACATTTGCAGGGGCAGCAGCTCAGTGCTCTCTCAAACAGTGACATTTAGGGACATTTGCAGGGGCAGAAGCTCAGTGCTGCCATACAGTGACACTTGGGGACATTTGCAGGGGCAGCGGCTCAGTGCTCTCTCATACAGTGACACTTGGGGACATTTGCAGATACAGGAGCTCAGTGCTCTCTCATACAGTGACACTTGGGGACAGTTGCAGATACAGGAGCTCAGTGCTCGCATACAGTGACACTTGGGGACATTTGCAGGGGTAGCAGCTCAGTGCTCTCTCATACAGTGACACTTGGGGACATTTGCAGGGGCAGCAGCTCAGTGCTCTCTCATACAGTGACACTTGGGGACATTTGCAGGGGCAGCAGCTCAGTGCTCGCATACAGTGACACTTGGGGACATTTGCAGGGATAGCAGCTCAGTGCTCTCATACAGTGACACTTGGGGACATTTGCAGGAGCAGCAGCTCAGTGCTCTCATACAGTGACACTTGGGGACATTTGCAGGGGCAGCAGCTCAGTGCTCTCTCATACAGTGACACTTGGGGACATTTGCAGGGGAAGCAGCTCAGTGCTCTCGTACAGTGACACTTGGAGACATTTGCAGGGACAGTAGCTCAGTGCTGTCATACAGTGACACTTGGGGACATTTGCAGGGGCAGCAGCTCAGTGCTCTCATAAAGTGACACTTGAGGACATATGCAGGGGCAGCAGCTCAGTGCTCTAATACAGTGACACTTGAGGACATTTGCAGGGGCAGCAGCTCAGTGCTCTCATAAAGTGACACTTGAGGACATTTGCAGGGGCAGCAGCTCAGTGCTCGCATACAGTGACACTTGGGGACATTTGCAGGGGCAGCAGCTCAGTGCTCTCATACAGTGACACTTGTGGGCATTTGCAAGGGTGTAGAAGCTCAGTGCTCTCATACAGTGACACTTGGGGACATTTGCAGGGGCAGCAGCTCAGTGCTCTCTCATACAGTGACACTTGGGGACATTTGCAGGGGCAGCAGCTCAGTGCTCTAATACAGTGACATTTGGGGACATTTGCAGAAACAGCAGCTCAGTGATCTCATACAGTGACATTTGGGGACATTTGCAAGGGCAGCAGCTCAGTGCTGTCATACAGTGACACTTGGGGACATTTGCAGATACAGGAGCTCAGTGCTCGCATACAGTGACACTTGGGGACATTTGCAGGGGCAGCAGCTCAGTGCTCTCATACAGTGACACTTGGGGACATTTGCAGGGGCAGCAGCTCAGTGCTCTCATACAGTGACACTTGGGGACATTTGCAGGGGCAGCAGCTCAGTGCTCTCATACAGTGACACTTGCAGGATTAGCAGCTCAGTGCTGTCATACCGTGACACTTGGGGACATTTGCAGGGGCAGCATTTCAGTGCTCTCATACAGTGACACTTTGGGACATTTGCAGGGGCAGCAGCTCAGTGCTCTCATACAGTGACACTTGCATTAGTAGAAGCTCAGTGCTGTCATACACAGTGACACTTGGGGACATTTGCAAGGGTGTAGCAGCTCAGTGCTCTCATACAGTGACACTTGGGGACATTTGCAGGGGCAGCAGCTCAGTGCTGTCATACAGTGACACTTGGGGACATTTGCAGATACAGGAGCTCAGTGCTCGCATACAGTGACACTTGGGGACATTTGCAGGGGCAGCAGCTCAGTGCTGTCATACAGTGACACTTGGGGACATTTGCAGATACAGGAGCTCAGTGCTCGCATACAGTGACACTTGGGGACATTTGCAGATACAGGAGCTCAGTGCTCGCATACAGTGACACTTGGGGACATTTGCAGGGGCAGCAGCTCAGTGGTCTCATACAGTGACACTTGGGGGCATTTGCAGACACAGGAGCTCAGTGCTCGCATACAGTGACACTTGGGGACATTTGCAGGGGCAGCAGCTCAGTGGTCTCATACAGTGACACTTGGGGGCATTTGCAGACACAGGAGCTCAGTGCTCGCATACAGTGACACTTGGGGACATTTGCAGGGGCAGCAGCTCAGTGCTCTCATACAGTGACACTTGTGGGCATTTGCAAGGGTGTAGAAGCTCAGTGCTCTCATACAGTGACACTTGGGGACATTTGCAGGGGCAGCGGCTCAGTGCTCTCTCATACAGTGACACTTGGGGACATTTGCAGATACAGGAGCTCAGTGCTCTCTCATACAGTGACACTTGGGGACAGTTGCAGATACAGGAGCTCAGTGCTCGCATACAGTGACACTTGGGGACATTTGCAGGGGTAGCAGCTCAGTGCTCTCTCATACAGTGACACTTGGGGACATTTGCAGGGGCAGCAGCTCAGTGCTCTCTCATACAGTGACACTTGGGGACATTTGCAGGGGCAGCAGCTCAGTGCTCGCATACAGTGACACTTGGGGACATTTGCAGGGATAGCAGCTCAGTGCTCTCATACAGTGACACTTGGGGACATTTGCAGGAGCAGCAGCTCAGTGCTCTCATACAGTGACACTTGGGGACATTTGCAGGGGCAGCAGCTCAGTGCTCTCTCATACAGTGACACTTGGGGACATTTGCAGGGGAAGCAGCTCAGTGCTCTCGTACAGTGACACTTGGGGACATTTGCAGGGACAGTAGCTCAGTGCTGTCATACAGTGACACTTGGGGACATTTGCAGGGGCAGCAGCTCAGTGCTCTCATAAAGTGACACTTGAGGACATTTGCAGGGGCAGCAGCTCAGTGCTCTAATACAGTGACACTTGAGGACATTTGCAGGGGCAGCAGCTCAGTGCTCTCATAAAGTGACACTTGAGGACATTTGCAGGGGCAGCAGCTCAGTGCTCGCATACAGTGACACTTGGGGACATTTGCAGGGGCAGCAGCTCAGTGCTCTCATACAGTGACACTTGTGGGCATTTGCAAGGGTGTAGAAGCTCAGTGCTCTCATACAGTGACACTTGGGGACATTTGCAGGGGCAGCAGCTCAGTGCTCTCTCATAC
The DNA here is from genome assembly GCF_027579735.1 of Bombina bombina. NCBI lineage: Eukaryota > Metazoa > Chordata > Amphibia > Anura > Bombinatoridae > Bombina > Bombina bombina. The sequence continues at coordinate 15,186,665 of NC_069504.1, read as the reverse complement.
AGTGACACTTGGGGACATTTGCAGGGGCAGCAGCTCAGTGCTCTAATACAGTGACATTTGGGGACATTTGCAGAAACAGCAGCTCAGTGATCTCATACAGTGACATTTGGGGACATTTGCAAGGGCAGCAGCTCAGTGCTGTCATACAGTGACACTTGGGGACATTTGCAGATACAGGAGCTCAGTGCTCGCATACAGTGACACTTGGGGACATTTGCAGGGGCAGCAGCTCAGTGCTCTCATACAGTGACACTTGGGGACATTTGCAGGGGCAACAGCTCAGTGCTCTCATACAGTGACACTTGGGGACATTTGCAGGGGCAGCAGCTCAGTGCTCTCATACAGTGACACTTGCAGGATTAGCAGCTCAGTGCTGTCATACCGTGACACTTGGGGACATTTGCAGGGGCAGCATTTCAGTGCTCTCATACAGTGACACTTTGGGACATTTGCAGGGGCAGCAGCTCAGTGCTCTCATACAGTGACACTTGCATTAGTAGAAGCTCAGTGCTGTCATACACAGTGACACTTGGGGACATTTGCAAGGGTGTAGCAGCTCAGTGCTCTCATACAGTGACACTTGGGGACATTTGCAGGGGCAGCAGCTCAGTGCTGTCATACAGTGACACTTGGGGACATTTGCAGATACAGGAGCTCAGTGCTCGCATACAGTGACACTTGGGGACATTTGCAGGTGCAGCAGCTCAGTGCTGTCATACAGTGACACTTGGGGACATTTGCAGATACAGGAGCTCAGTGCTCGCATACAGTGACACTTGGGGACATTTGCAGATACAGGAGCTCAGTGCTCGCATACAGTGACACTTGGGGACATTTGCAGGGGCAGCAGCTCAGTGGTCTCATACAGTGACACTTGGGGGCATTTGCAGACACAGGAGCTCAGTGCTCGCATACAGTGACACTTGGGGACATTTGCAGGGGCAGCAGCTCAGTGGTCTCATACAGTGACACTTGGGGGCATTTGCAGACACAGGAGCTCAGTGCTCGCATACAGTGACACTTGGGGACATTTGCAGGGGCAGCAGCTCAGTGCTCTCATACAGTGACACTTGTGGGCATTTGCAAGGGTGTAGAAGCTCAGTGCTCTCATACAGTGACACTTGGGGACATTTGCAGGGGCAGAAGCTCAGTGCTCTCTCATACAGTGATACTTGGGGACATTTGCAGGGGCAGCAGCTCACTGTTCTCATACAGTGACATTTGGGGACATTTGCAGTCACAGCAGCTCAGTGCTCTCATACAGTGACATTTGGGGACATTTGCAAGGGCAGCAGCTCAGTGCTGTCATACAGTGACACTTGGGGACATTTGCAGATACAGGAGCTCAGTGCTCGCATACAGTGACACTTGGGGACATTTGCAGGGGCAGCAGCTCAGTGCTCTCATACAGTGACACTTGGGGACATTTGCAGGAGTAGCAGCTCAGTGCTCTCATACAGTGACACTTGGGGACATTTGCAGGGGCAGCAGCTCAGTGCTCTCATACAGTGACACTTGCAGGAGTAGCAGCTCAGTGCTGTCATACACAGTGACATTTGCAAGTGTGTAGCAGCTCAGTGCTTTCATACAGTGACACTTGGGGACATTTGCAGGGGCAGCAGCTCAGTGCTCTCATACAGTGACACTTGGGGACATTTGCAGGAGTAGCAGCTCAGTGCTCTCATACAGTGACACTTGGGGACATTTGCAGGGGCAGCAGCTCAGTGCTCTCATACAGTGACACTTGCAGGAGTAGCAGCTCAGTGCTGTCATACACAGTGACATTTGCAAGTGTGTAGCAGCTCAGTGCTTTCATACAGTGACACTTGGGGACATTTGCAGGGGCAGCATTTCAGGGCTCTCATACAGTGACACTTTGGGACATTTGCAGGGGCAGCAGCTCAGTGCTCTCATACAATGACACTTGGGGACATATGCAGGGGCAGCAGCTCAGTGCTCTCATACAGTGGCACTTGCATTAGTAGAAGCTCAGTGCTGTCAAACACAGTGACACTTAGGGACATTTGCAAGGGTGTAGCAGCTCAGTGCTCTCATACAGTGACACTTGGGGACATTGGCAAGGGTGTAGCAGCTCAATGCTCTCATACAGTGACACTTACATTAGTAGAAACTCAGTGCTGTCATACACAGTGACACTTGGACTTTTGCAAGGGTGTAGCAGCTGGCAGCTCAGTGCTCTCATACAGTGACACTTGGGGACATTTGCAGGAGCAACATTTCAGTGCTCTCATACAGTGACACTTGGGGACATTTGCAGGAGCAACATTTCAGTGCTCTCATACAGTGACACTTGGGGACATTTGCAGGAGCAACATTTCAGTGCTCTCATACAGTGACACTTGGACATGTGCAAGGCAGGGCAGCAGTTCTCTTTAAGAACGTTCCAAAAAGGTTGTCATGGTAACAGGTATTTTGTTGGGGTCTGGTCACGTGACAGTTTACCGCCATCTTTCTACACCCATTAGTCGGCCATAGTGGTACACCTGCCAGCTGTATCCGGTATATAAATATGTGACACATGTAGTGAATAATCTGTAGATAAATGTGACATATGCAGCATTAGCCAATGGTTATGAGTTTATAACCCGAGACCTCTTGCGCGTATCACAGTAATTAGCCTCAGAACATGAACTTCAAGTTAAGGAAAACTGAGGCTGTATATTCCTGACATGCGCACACAGTGTAATATACACTTCCGGTTTGTACCGGATATCCGAAAGCGGCCATATTGCTACACTTCTACCGTAAACCGGAAGTTTCTGTTGCTGGAGGTATGTCCGGGTCTTCACATCACCCACGTCACTGGAAACTCCTGGAGCCTTAGCTGGATTGTAAATACAACATGGTGCTGTGTGAGACATGGTCCTGAGGGGAGAAGCCGGTGCTGTGAGGTACAGGGGGAGAGGCTGGTGCTGTGAGGTACAGGGGGAGAGGCTGGTGCTATGATGTACAGGGGGAGAGGCTGGTGCTGTGAGGTACTGGGGGGAGAGGCTGGTGCTGTGAGGTCCTGAGGGGAGAGGCTGGTGCTGTGAGGTACAGGGGGAGAGGCTGGTGCTGTGAGGTACAGGGGGAGAGGCTGGTGCTGTGAGGTACTGGGGGGGAGGCTGGTGCTGTGAGGTACTGGGGGGAGAGGCTGGTGCTGTGAGGTACTGGGGGGAGAGGCTGGTGCTGTGAGGTACGGGGGAGAGGCTGGTGCTGTGAGGTACTGGGGGGAGAAGCTGGTGCTGTGAGGTACCGGGGGAGAAGCTGGTGCTGTGAGGTACTGGGGGAGAGGCTGGTGCTATGATGTACAGGGGGAGAGGCTGGTGCTGTGAGGTACTGGGGGGAGAGGCTGGTGCTGTGAGGTACTGGGGGGAGAGGCTGGTGCTGTGAGGTACTGGGGGGGAGGCTGGTGCTGTGAGGTACTGGGGGGAGAGGCTGGTGCTGTGAGGTACTGGGGGGAGAGGCTGGTGCTGTGAGGTACTGGGGGGAGAGGCTGGTGCTGTGAGGTACTGGGGGGAGAGGCTGGTGCTGTGAGGTACTGGGGGAGAAGCTGGTGCTGTGAGGTACGGGGGAGAGGCTGGTGCTGTGAGGTACTGGGGGGAGAAGCTGGTGCTGTGAGGTACCGGGGGAGAAGCTGGTGCTGTGAGGTACCGGGGGAGAGGCTGGTGCTGTGAGGTACTGGGGGGAGAGGCTGGTGCTGTGAGGTACTGGGGGGAGAGGCTGGTGCTGTGAGGTACTGGGGGGGAGGCTGGTGCTGTGAGGTACTGGGGGGAGAGGCTGGTGCTGTGAGGTACTGGGGGGAGAGGCTGGTGCTGTGAGGTACTGGGGGGAGAGGCTGGTGCTGTGAGGTACTGGGGGGAGAGGCTGGTGCTGTGAGGTACTGGGGGAGAAGCTGGTGCTGTGAGGTACTGGGGGGAGAGGCTGGTGCTGTGAGGTACAGGGGGGAGAGGCTGGTGCTGTGAGGTACTGGGGGGGAGGCTGGTGCTGTGAGGTACTGGGGGGGAGGCTGGTGCTGTGAGGTACTGGGGGGAGGCTGGTGCTGTGAGGTACTGGGGGGAGGCTGGTGCTGTGAGGTACTGGGGGGAGAGGCTGGTGCTATGATGTACAGGGGGAGAGGCTGGTGCTGTGAGGTACAGGGGGGAGAGGCTGGTGCTGTGAGGTACAGGGGGGAGAGGCTGGTGCTGTGAGGTACAGGGGGGAGAGGCTGGTGCTGTGAGGTACAGGGGGGAGAGGCTGGTGCTGTGAGGTACTGGGGGAGAGGCTGGTGCTGTGAGGTACTGGGGGGAGAGGCTGGTGCTGTGAGGTACTGGGGGGAGAGGCTGGTGCTGTGAGGTACTGGGGGGAGAGGCTGGTGCTGTGAGGTACTGGGGGGAGAGGCTGGTGCTGTGAGGTACTGGGGGGAGAGGCTGGTGCTGTGAGGTACTGGGGGGAGAGGCTGGTGCTGTGAGGTACTGGGGGGAGAGGCTGGTGCTGTGAGGTACTGGGGGGAGAGGCTGGTGCTGTGAGGTACTGGGGGGAGAGGCTGGTGCTGTGAGGTACTGGGGGGAGAGGCTGGTGCTGTGAGGTACTGGGGGGAGAGGCTGGTGCTGTGAGGTACTGGGGGGAGAGGCTGGTGCTGTGAGGTACTGGGGGGAGAGGCTGGTGCTGTGAGGTACTGGGGGGAGATGCTGGTGCTGTGAGGTACTGGGGGGAGAGGCTGGTACTGGGGGGAGATGCTGGTGCTGTGAGGTACAGGGGGGAGAGGCTAGTGCTGTGAGGTACTGGGGGGAGATGCTGGTGCTGTGAGGTACTGGGGGGAGAGGCTGGTACTGGGGGGAGATGCTGGTGCTGTGAGGTACAGGGGGGAGAGGCTAGTGCTGTGAGGTACAGGGGGGAGAGGCTGGTGCTGTGAGGTACAGGGGGGAGAGGCTGGTGCTGTGAGGTACAGGGGGGAGAGGCTGGTGCTGTGAGGTACAGGGGGGAGAGGCTGGTGCTGTGAGGTACTGGGGGGGAGGCTGGTGCTGTGAGGTACTGGGGGGGAGGCTGGTGCTGTGAGGTACTGGGGGGAGAGGCTGGTGCTGTGAGGTACAGGGGGAGAAGCTGGTGCTGTGAGGTACCGGGGGAGATGCTGGTGCTGTGAGGTACTGGGGGGAGAGGCTGGTGCTGTGAGGTACTGGGGGGAGAGGCTGGTGCTGTGAGGTCCTGAGGGGAGAAGCCGGTGCTGTGAGGTACAGGGGGAGAGGCTGGTGCTGTGAGGTACAGGGGGAGAGGCTGGTGCTGTGAGGTACAGGGGGGGAGGCTGGTGCTGTGAGGTACTGGGGGGAGAGGCTGGTGCTGTGAGGTACTGGGGGGAGAGGCTGGTGCTGTGAGGTACTGGGGGGAGAGGCTGGTGCTGTGAGGTACTGGGGGGAGATGCTGGTGCTGTGAGGTACTGGGGGGAGAGGCTGGTACTGGGGGGAGATGCTGGTGCTGTGAGGTACAGGGGGGAGAGGCTAGTGCTGTGAGGTACTGGGGGGAGATGCTGGTGCTGTGAGGTACTGGGGGGAGAGGCTGGTACTGGGGGGAGATGCTGGTGCTGTGAGGTACAGGGGGGAGAGGCTAGTGCTGTGAGGTACAGGGGGGAGAGGCTGGTGCTGTGAGGTACAGGGGGGAGAGGCTGGTGCTGTGAGGTACAGGGGGGAGAGGCTGGTGCTGTGAGGTACTGGGGGGGAGGCTGGTGCTGTGAGGTACTGGGGGGGAGGCTGGTGCTGTGAGGTACTGGGGGGAGAGGCTGGTGCTGTGAGGTACAGGGGGAGAAGCTGGTGCTGTGAGGTACCGGGGGAGATGCTGGTGCTGTGAGGTACTGGGGGGAGAGGCTGGTGCTGTGAGGTACTGGGGGGAGAGGCTGGTGCTGTGAGGTCCTGAGGGGAGAAGCCGGTGCTGTGAGGTACAGGGGGAGAGGCTGGTGCTGTGAGGTACAGGGGGAGAGGCTGGTGCTGTGAGGTACTGGGGGGGAGGCTGGTGCTGTGAGGTACTGGGGGGAGAGGCTGGTGCTGTGAGGTACTGGGGGGAGAGGCTGGTGCTGTGAGGTACTGGGGGGAGAGGCTGGTGCTGTGAGGTACTGGGGGGAGAGGCTGGTGCTGTGAGGTACTGGGGGAGAAGCTGGTGCTGTGAGGTACTGGGGGGAGAGGCTGGTGCTGTGAGGTACTGGGGGGAGAGGCTGGTGCTGTGAGGTACTGGGGGGAGAGGCTGGTGCTGTGAGGTACTGGGGGGGAGGCTGGTGCTGTGAGGTACTGGGGGGGAGGCTGGTGCTGTGAGGTACTGGGGGGAGGCTGGTGCTGTGAGGTACTGGGGGGGAGGCTGGTGCTGTGAGGTACTGGGGGGGAGGCTGGTGCTGTGAGGTACTGGGGGGGAGGCTGGTGCTGTGAGGTACTGGGGGGAGATGCTGGTGCTGTGAGGTACTGGGGGGAGATGCTGGTGCTGTGAGGTACTGGGGGGAGATGCTGGTGCTGTGAGGTACTGGGGGGAGATGCTGGTGCTGTGAGGTACTGGGGGAGAAGCTGGTGCTGTGAGGTACTGGGGGGAGAGGCTGGTGCTGTGAGGTACTGGGGGGAGAGGCTGGTGCTGTGAGGTACCGGGGGAGAAGCTGGTGCTGTGAGGTACCGGGGGAGAGGCTGGTGCTGTGAGGTACCGGGGGAGAAGCTGGTGCTGTGAGGTACCGGGGGAGAGGCTGGTGCTGTGAGGTACTGGGGGGAGATGCTGGTGCTGTGAGTTACTGGGGGGAGATGCTGGTGCTGTGAGGTACTGGGGGAGAAGCTGGTGCTGTGAGGTACTGGTGGGAGAGGCTGGTGCTGTGAGGTACTGGGGGGAGAGGCTGGTGCTGTGAGGTACCGGGGGAGAAGCTGGTGCTGTGAGGTACCGGGGGAGAAGCTGGTGCTGTGAGGTACCGGGGGGAGAGATATAATACAAAGTGAAATCAGAGGCGCCCTCAAATACTAGCTGCAAGTATATTGCTAGTATTGATGTGATATGCACTGCAACAAAGTGATAATTGTGAGACCTGTCACTAATTGCTATGATATGTATCTATGCAATACAACGTGTATATACACAATATAACAACCTATATAAATATATATAAATTGATAGAAGACAAAGGAATTGATAAATATATAATATACTACAATGATATGACTATCTCTTAATAAGTTGTAACAAAGATAGTCCACACTCTAAGAGATATTTTGCAAATCTCCAGGCAGCAGACTCATTCCAGATCGATGTTGGCAGTCACAGGTTCTGTTAAAAAGAAAGAGAAGAGGCGCCAAATGGTGTGTATCGTTTAAACTTCAGCAGGCCAAAGCCCCCAAATGAATCTTACTTACAAAATTTCCAGCACTTGAGAAGTGCCACAAATGCCTTCTGAACTGTTAGCAGCCGTCCAGCTAGCTGTTTTTACCAGTATTGCTTCAATAATATGCTGTGTAAAACAAAAAACACAAAAGAGCCACAATAGTGTATATCAGTGTGATCACTATCTAAAGCGCAAATGTTGAAATGTACTCACAGGATATGGGGCACTTGAGAAGTGCCACAAAGACCTCCTGGACACGTATCAGCTGTCCAGATCACTGCGTTCACCGGTATTCCTCTGGGCTAAATTGTTCAAGTCACAATGGCTCCAAAAAAGCACCTTGGGATTGCTTTCAGCTAGGTATAAATATCAGTGCATAAATGGCCAATAAAATAAAATGCCAAAAATGTCGTGCTACTCGTATAATAAAAAAATGTTTATTAAAAACAATGTTACACAACGCGTTTCCCGGTTTCTATAACCGCTTCCTCAGGTGTATATTTAGATACAGAGTAGCAAAGTTTTATAGCCCTTGTCGGCGTCTACCCCGACACAGGGCGCATGCGTGAGCAACTTTAGGTCCATTAGCCAATCAGTGCCTTCGAAAAACTTGCTGAAAAGTGATAGGTTACTATCAAGGGGCTTGGTTTGTCATGCCTCAAACTATCGTATGTATAGAGAAAAACATCAATACCCGATGTGTATTTATGGGGTTTAAAGTTTTAAATAAACACATCATGCGTGTCATTGATTCTAAGTGTTACCTAGGATGTATATTTGCCCCATTTTCAGTGTTTTTCGAAGTTATTGAGACCGAACTCAAGATCGTTGTTCATGCATTTACAAATGATGGATACAATAATGGATCTATTCATTGCTCTATATTACGTATATATAAAAAAATCTCTAAATACATGTTCTAAATCAATATTAAATAATTGACATAGAACATAAATATTCCACGTTATCATTATACAGTGTGTAAACAGATCACATTATCTACACCGTATAACACATCTAAAATATAAAGAATATATAATAATAAAAATGTAAAAAACCTAAAGTAATAAACCAATATGTATCTATTAATGTAGTATGATATACATATCTTATGTTAGCAAGAACTCATGATAGATTTTGTAATACTAGACAATATATATATATATATATATATTTTGATAATATATTAAATCCAGTTTAGTTACAAATGTTCTTGTCAATGAAGATTACCTCATTTACAAGTCAAGTGTAATTCTATATTTGTAAATAATCTGAAAATCAATTTAAAATCAATTAAACGCGGCCATGTCTATACTTTCATTTAAGCCATGTGGTGTAAGAGTCTTAAGTTTCCAGATCCAAAATGTCTCTCTCTGTCTAAGGTGGATCAGCCTATTTCTACCCCATTTGGGAGCAATGAATTCCAAAGGAAAAATATTAAAGATATCTGTTTGTCCATCATGACAGTTAATACTATGTCGTGGGACACTATGGTTCATAATCCCATTTTTTATGTTTCTGTTGTGTTCCCCCCATCTTTTCTTTAGGGGTCTTGAGGACCTACCGATATATTGAATCCCACATTGGCATTCAAGGAGATATACCACATAACTAGAGTCACAAGTGAATCTAGAGTTTATCTCAAATTCTTCCTTTGTGGATAAAGATTGAAATTTTAACCTACTTCCTGATGTATAGCTGCAAAGGCCACAATTAGGTCGATTGCACTTGAAAAAACCCCTTTTTCCAATAGGCCAGTTATCCTTAATTGTTTCTGTATTCCTCCCTTTAGTATATTTGTTCATTACCACCTTACTCGGAGCTAAGCTGAAAATAAAAATATTGGAGATAAAGAATCTTGCAATGTAGAGTCTAAGCCTAATAATTTAAGATTTATTACTAAATTTACCAGTAACCACAGTAAAATTAAACACATTCTACACAAACACTGGTACATTTTACGCAATGATTGTATTCTTAAAAATATTTTGGATGAAGTCCCCATATGCACTTTCAAGAGAGCTCCAACTCTAAAAAATAAATTAGCTCCGAGTAAGGTGGTAATGAACAAATATACTAAAGGGAGGAATACAGAAACAATTAAGGATAACTGGCCTATTGGAAAAAGGGTTTTTTTCAAGTGCAATCGACCTAATTGTGGCCTTTGCAGCTATACATCAGGAAGTAGGTTAAAATTTCAATCTTTTTCCACAAAGGAAGAATTTGAGATAAACTCTAGATTCACTTGTGACTCTAGTTATGTGGTATATCTCCTTGAATGCCAATGTGGGATTCAATATATCGGTAGGTCCTCAAGACCCCTAAAGAAAAGATGGGGGGAACACAACAGAAACATAAAAAATGGGATTATGAACCATAGTGTCCCACAACATAGTATTAACTGTCATGATGGACAAACAGATATCTTTAATATTTTTCCTTTGGAATTCATTGCTCCCAAATGGGGTAGAAATAGGCTGATCCACCTTAGACAGAGAGAGACATTTTGGATCTGGAAACTTAAGACTCTTACACCACATGGCTTAAATGAAAGTATAGACATGGCCGCGTTTAATTGATTTTAAATTGATTTTCAGATTATTTACAAATATAGAATTACACTTGACTTGTAAATGAGGTAATCTTCATTGACAAGAACATTTGTAACTAAACTGGATTTAATATATTATCAAAATATATATATATATATATATATATATATATATATATATATATATATATATATATATATATATATATATATATAGTCTAGTATTACAAAATCTATCATGAGTTCTTGCTAACATAAGATATGTATATCATACTACATTAATAGATACATATTGGTTTTTTACTTTAGGTTTTTTACATTTTTATTATTATATATTCTTTATATTTTAGATGTGTTATACGGTGTAGATAATGTGATCTGTTTACACACTGTATAATGATAACGTGGAATATTTATGTTCTATGTCAATTATTTAATATTGATTTAGAACATGTATTTAGAGATTTTTTTATATATACGTAATATAGAGCAATGAATAGATCCATTATTGTATCCATCATTTGTAAATGCATGAACAACGATCTTGAGTTCGGTCTCAATAACTTCGAAAAACACTGAAAATGGGGCAAATATACATCCTAGGTAACACTTAGAATCAATGACACGCATGATGTGTTTATTTAAAACTTTAAACCCCATAAATACACATCGGGTATTGATGTTTTTCTCTATACATACGATAGTTAGAGGCATGACAAACCAAGCCCCTTGATAGTAACCTATCACTTTTCAGCAAGTTTTTCGAAGGCACTGATTGGCTAATGGACCTAAAGTTGCTCACGCATGCGCCCTGTGTCGGGGTAGACGCCGACAAGGGCTATAAAACTTTGCTACTCTGTATCTAAATATACACCTGAGGAAGCGGTTATAGAAACCGGGAAACGCGTTGTGTAACATTGTTTTTAATAAACACATTTTTTATTATACGAGTAGCACGGCATTTTTGGCATTTTATTTTATTGGCCATTTATGCACTGATATTTATACCTAGCTGAAAGCAATCCCAAGGTGCTTTTTTGGAGCCATTGTGACTTGAACAATTTAGCCCAGAGGAATACCGGTGAACGCAGTGATCTGGACAGCTGATAAGTGTCCAGGAGGTCTTTGTGGCACTTCTCAAGTGCCCCATATCCTGTGAGTACAATTCAACATTTGCGCTTTAGATAGTGATCACACTGATATACACTATTGTGGCTCTTTTGTGTTTTTTGATTTACACAGCACAATATTGAAGCAATACTGGTAAAAACAGCTAGCTGGACGGCTGCTAACAGTTCAGAAGGCATTTGTGGCACTTCTCAAGTGCTGGAAATTTTGTAAGTAAGATTCATTTGGGGGCTTTGGCCTGCTGAAGTTTAAACGATACACACCATTTGGCGCCTCTTCTCTTTCTTTTTTACTGGGGGGAGAGGCTGGTGGAGAGGCTGGTGCCGTGAGGTACTGGGGGAGAAGCTGGTGCCGTGAGGTACTGGGGGAGAAGCTGGTGCCGTGAGGGGCTGAGGCTGGGGCTGGGGGGAGAGGCTGGTGCCGTGAGGTACTAGGGGAGAACTTATGAGAGGGGAAGTGTGACAGACTCCGGCTACCCCGACTGGGTAGTTCTGCGAAGACCATCTTCCTGGAACTTGTAGCTATAGATCGGAGAAAAGCCAGAGCACACTCAAATAATCAGACAAAGCTAGTATTCAGGTGAAACACAAACAGATTTTATTGTAAAACACACACTTATATACCCATAGCTCATCATAAGGGTCTTATCTGACCCCCAGATCTCTCGCCATTCCCACCCCTTCAGACAGACTTGTGCTGCCCATAGCAGACATAGTCCCATACAGTACCTGTGATACAGAGGTGGTGGTTTCGGGGTGATCCTGAGGGAGCGGCGGCTATTCCCGGGTACCTATGGAGAGCTCCAGGCCCCAAGGTGTTCCAGTCCAAAAAGCAACATAATCTGTCACTGGGGGCTGGAGCGGCAGTGGATCAAAGGTACACCGGGTAAGCGCTAGTTGAGTAGGGGTTGTATGTTGGTCCGAAACTTCAAGTTCCCAAGGTAGCTTCCTTCTGGCAATCACCCCATCTCTTGCCCTCCCTAGTTTGTACCAATCCCCAAAAGAGCAGAGCTCTGGGGCAAAGGGCCGCTGGAGCGACTTTGGGTAGAGGTTAGCGGGTAGCCGGAGTGGTGTGGCCGGTCGGTAGTTCCAGGAGCCCGGCCAGCCGGAAAGGGGTTAGGCGGTCAGCGATTGGCTCTTCCATGAGGAGGTACAAATAGGGAAACAGGAAGAGTTTGGGAGATCCCGTAAGCCATGAAAAAGGCCAAAACCTGTGTGAAAAGGAGTGAGCCAGGTAGTAGGGGGTCGCCTTAGCATCCCGCTATCTGTGACAGTGCTCCACCCCTGAAAAGTCCGGCAGACAAGGGTAGCTCCACACACAGGTCGGCCTGGGGCTGTCTGGGTAGCTATTCCAACTCAGTTTGCCGGGAAAGTCCATCAGCATTCCTGTTGCGCTTCCCTGGCCGCTATTGAATAGTGAAGTTAAAGGGCTGCGAGGCTAAGCTCCAACGCAACAGGCGTCCATTGTCCCCAGAAACTGTGTTGAGCCAGACCCAGGGGGTTGTGGTCCGTTGGAACGGTATAGGCCCTTCCATATAGATATGGTTGTAGTTTAAGGGCCCACACCAGGGCCAGGCATTCTTTCTCCACCGCCGGGTAGCCTATTTCTCAGGGCAATAGCTTCCTACTGATATAGGCTACGGGGTGTTCATGGCCCTCCTCATCCACATGGCTCAGCACTGCTCCCAACCTGTACATGGAGGCATCTGTATAAACACAAAAATGTTTGGATGGGTTCGGAGCGGCCAGTATAGGGGCAGAAGTTAGCTCTGTTTTAAGACTTTGGAAGGTGGACTCACACTCGGGGGACCACAGGACCCGTCGGGGCAACTGTTTTTTGGTCAGGAGTTTGGCCAGGGCACTGCAGTTGGGGACAAACTTGCGGTAGTACCCTGCCATCCCTAGAAAAGCTAAGACCTGGGTTAGACCTTGGTTTTGGGGGTTGGCCAGTTTGCGACAGCCTCAATCTTGGCCGGCTCTGGCTGCTGCTTCTCGCAGCCTACTCGGTGCCCAAGGTACTGGAGCTCAGAGCGCCCTACCATACATTTGTCCGGTTTAAGTGTCAGACCTGCAGCCTTGATCCAGAACGGTACCTAGATGGACTAAATGATCTTCCCAGGTATCGCTGTAGACCGCAATCTCGTCCAGGTATGCACAGACATAATCCTGGAGGCGATCTACCATCCTCTGGAAGGTTGCCGGAGCATTCTTCATCCCAAATGGCATGATCTTACCCCTTAGAGTGCTAAGCACTTTCCCACCTGGGTGCTAAGATTTTTTTTAATGTTTTTTTTTTTTTTGTTTTGTTTGTTTTTTTGAACATTTATTTTTTAAACGTTTTTTATTTTTTTTCAGACCCCCAAGACTCAAACTGTTGGTGATTACCTTTTCAATGGTGGGTCTTGGTGGGTCTGTAGCCTGCTCCTATACTTTAGCATTGTTAAATGTAAATAAAGTTACACAGTGACGTCATCACGTTATTGCGCGTGACGTCGCCACGCAAACCGGGAAGCCCCGGCGATGCCTGTCACTCTACAGGCACGATCGCCGGGTAGGAGCGGGTGGGAGCCCCCAGATCTCCCTCAAGGTGGGAGAGTGCTAGTGACGGCTCAGAGCCATCATTGGCACTCAAAGGGTTAAACTGGTATAGGCCGAATGGGGCGATGAATGCCGACTTCAGAATAGATTTCGGATCCAGGGGGATTTGCCAGTACCCCTTGCAGAGGTCTAGGGTGGTTAGGTAGTTGCCGCGGGCGAAGCGGTCTAGGTGGTCATCTACCTGAAGCATAGGGTAGGCATCAGTCCTGGTTCTGTCGTTGAGCCTACGGTAGTCTTTGCAGAACCAGGTGGTCCCGTCCCGTTTGGATACCAGCACCACGGGGGAGGCCCAGGGACTGTTGGACAGCTCATTGACGCCTGTGTCCAGCATCTCCCTGAGCTCGTTGCACCTATTTTCTCTAACTGATTTGGAGACCCGGTACGCCGGCTGCCGCAGGGCTGCCTGTCTCGGGGTCTCCACTCGGTGCACCACTACTGTAGTGTACCCAGGGTCAGTGGAGAACATGTCTCGTCGTTTCTATAGCACCTGTCTGACTTGCTCCCTCTGCCTAGTCCCTAGCCTCTCGTCTAGCTTTATGTCCCCTACGCCTGTGAGCACCCTATTCTACTTAGGTAGCTCCGGCATGAGGAGACTTTCTGAGTCCTCCATAGCCAGAGCATATATGACGGCTATCTCCTCTGGCCTCTCCTGGTATGCCTTCAGCATGTTCACATGAAAGGTCCGGTGGACCCGGTCATCCGAGCATTTGGCTACCAGGTAGGTTTTGTCACACAGCTGCTCTACTACTCGATAGGGTCCCTGCCAGGATGCCTGTAGCTTGTCCGTCTTGACAGGCTTCAGGGCCCCAGGACATTCTGCCCTACGTCCAAGGTGCGGTTACGAGCATTCCTGACATACCACCGCTTCTGCCTACCTTGAGCGACTTGAAGATTCTCTCGCACCCTATCGTCGATGTCCTTCAGTCGGTCACTGAACTCCAGGACGTGCCCCACAATGGAGTGTCCTTCCTCCCCAACTGATCCTTCCCAGTGGGCTCTAAGTGGGTCTAGGGGCCCCCTTACCCTCCGGCCATACACTAACTCAGTGTGAGAACCCAGTGGATTCCTGGGGCACCTCTCTCTGTATGTGAACAGGTGGTGCGGCAGGTATGTTTCCCAATCTTTGTGAGAGGCCGAGAACGTCCTAAGCAGCTGCTTCATGGTCTTGTTTAAACCTCTCGAACAGCCCATTAGTCTTTTGGGTGGTATGGAGAGCTCGACAGGGGTCTTATCCCGCAAAGCCTCCATAGCTGCTGAGTGAGCTCAGCAGTGAACTGGGTTCCTTGGTCTGAGATCACTTCCCGGGGGAAACCCACCCTGGCAAATATCCAGAGCAGCACACCGGCCACTGTCTCTGCATGGATATTGGCCAGGGGGATTGCCTCCGGGTGGCATAATCTACCACAGTCAGTATATATTTTTTCCCTGAGGGGCTGGGACAGGGCAAGGGACCAACAATGTCAACAGCTACTCTGCTGAAGGGTTCGTCAATTATGGGAAGGGGGTGCAGGGAGGCTTTAGAATGGTCCCCTGTCTTGTCTACTCTCTGGCAAGCGTCACAGGTCCGGCAATACTGCCTAACATCCCCTGTGACCCCGGGCCAGAAGAAGGTCTTAGTCGGTGACGCGTCCTAGTGATTGTCATGCTGTCAGGGTTTTTTCCCTGTTTTGTTTGCCATGTGCTGCTGGCAGCCATTTTACTCGCCTCTCTTGCTGATTCTGGTGTATACTGTGTGATGCTGCTCATTTCCTGCACTTCCTTTTATGGCCAGACTGGTGTACATCATCCGTGTGAGAAAGGATGCAGTCTCAGAATTGTGATGTCATCACTTATTATTTAAAGGGCCTCTGTTCAGTATGCTTTGCCCTTGCGTTGTCTCAGACCTGTTTGTGAGAGCTCCTGTGTATTATCTGGCTGTCTGACGTCCCTCCTGGTTAGTGATCCCTGGCTTGTTCCTGACTCTGCTGTTCTCCTTGTTCCTGATTCCGGCTCGTCTGACTACTCGCTTTGGCTCCTGACTCGGCTCGTCTGACTACCAGCTCTGGTTTTGATTCCTGGTTATTTGACTTGTGGACTTTTTATTATTTTTTGCTATTAATAAAGGTGTGATTATTTTTGCACTTCTTGTCTCAGTCTGATTCCTGGCACCCTGACACATGCCCCCATGGGGTCTTGAACTCTGGTCTCTAATGTTGTATCCCAGTGACTTTTCACTGAGCTACCAGAGGGTTTTATTTGTGGATGCTTTTTTTTTTTTTTTTTTTTTTTTTTTTCTGCTTTCTCTCTCTGGCTCCACCTCTTATCAGTTGTTGGTAATGTGCAATTACCAACAGACTATTTAAACCTTCCTTGCTAATCAGTCTTGGCCCTGACATTGAGTTCTCTCAGTCTGTGCCTCTGTGGAAGAAGAATCTTTTTGCTGTTTACTTTCTGGTTTTGACCTCCGCTTGTTCCTGATTTGTGTGATAAACTAGGGATTAGACCAAGCGCCTCGGATGTAACCTCTTAGCTTTGTACAGAGGCCTCCTAGCCGGCCAGATAAAGAGTGATGTGCAAAGCGCCTAAATAAAGGCTGAGGTAACTGTGGGTGAGGATGGTCCCTAACCGGACAGGGAAAATCTCTGAGGGAGCTAGTAGTGTCTGGTTAAAATTATATTATATTATATTATTTATTACAATAAAAATCGCAATAAAAACACAATAGAATTACAATTAAATTACAATAAAGAATAAAAACACAGATAATAACAGGGGAAGTTACACACTAGTAAAATTATGGATCCATAATATCTAAGTACAAACAACTTGATAGATTGATAAAGTAAATTTGCAATAAGGATATCCAGAGAACGTGGATGTACAATAATAATACTAATAACAATAGTAAGGAGAATAATGGTAAGGTACCAAAGTCCAGCAGTGTCCAAATAAAGGTAATACAATTAATGTCCAAAACAATCAGTGTCCATAAATGAATCAACAATCCAATCCTGTGTGGAGCAAAAAACTGTGCAGACTGTAGAAAAATGCAGTAAAAATGTAATCAAAAGTGCAGTTGAAAGTGTGATAAAAGAAAAAACAAAAAATCAAAAGTCCAATGTGTGTCAGTGATGAAAAATATGACAATGCGAAAATAGAAAAAGAAGTGTAGTGGAATGACAATTTTAAGTGGTAGTTAGATGGGGGTAGTCCTCCAAGAGAATCCTAGGAGTGTTTTTATCTTCCTATACGTTTCTGAGTGTCCTAAAAAAATATTTAAGAATTATAGTGTAGATTGTACAAATGAAGTAGAAAATATTGGAAATGTGCTTACCAGCTGTGTCGACGCGTTTCGGCCTGTACAAGGCCTTTTTCAAGACAATGACACCACTTATCAGTTGTTGGTTGTAGCAGAGAGGCAGTAGGATCTGTAATATATTTTGGGTAGGCAGAGACAAGCAAGTAACTACTCTTGGTAATTGTAGCAGATAGGCAGTAGGATCTGTAATATCTTTTGGGTAAGCAGAGACAAGCAAGTAACTACTCTTGGTAATTGTAATAATAACCCCTTTCCACCAAGAACTAGACGACACATAGCTTGGGAGTCAACAACAACTTATTCTACAACTGGAAAAACAAACACTTTTTAAAAACAGTCTCCCCTACAAGGGGTTTCCCAACTGAAACAGCAGGGAGTTTAAACAGTAACATACAGTTTAACATACATTTTTTTTTTTTAAATAAATATTTTTATTGAGGCAATAAAAGACAGAGTTACAAACACAAATTGAAGGACAACATCTCAGGCACTAATACAGAACAGTAATTACACACCATAAACAAGTGTTAATAGAATATAAATTGAACAGTGGTGTTGACCTTCATAGTAGCCTCAGTTTTTGGATAGTGAAACACTCTGGCGTCAACAATGTAAGATAGATCCACGTAAGGGATCGGATAGCTGGAACTTATCGGAAGACAAAGTTCTCAGCTTCAAGAGCTCACAATAAGAGTTAGAACAACCTAGAGCTTTACAAGATTCGAGTCATCTTAACTAAGCAATATATGAATTTTCAAACTTTAGAGCATGGCAGAACAAGTAAACCTAATGGTGAAATGGGAGACATAAAAAAAAAAAACCCCGAAGAACCTCTTCTAGGGGTGAGGAAGGGAAGGGCCAGAGGGGAGGAAAAGGAGTGAAGAGAAAAAAAAAAAAAAAAGGGAGGGGGGGTCCAGGGGACCATGGAGGAGTAATAACCAGGTCATCTGCAGTACAGACCGGTCCGAGGTGTTACAGAGCAGTCTTAGCTCCAGCTGGTCTAGTGGTTCGCCCAGGGGTATTTCTAACCTTTCTATGCTCGTCCCATAGGAACCAAATAGAGCAATAGAGGTCATAGCGACCCTCGACTCTCAGTGCGTATTCTTCCATTTTTTGAATGTAGTCTAGGGACTCCAGTACTGGGGCTAGTGTTAATAATGTGTTTTTTGTCCACTGCCTAGCTATAACAAGTTTTGCTGTCAGGAGAATTAACATACATTTTAACCATTAGCCTAAATAACAATTCCTGCATAGTTCATAAGTGGCGAGGTTTGCCACATTGGTAATGTGCAATTACCAACAGACTATTTAAACCTGCTTTGTTAATCAGTCGGCCCTGACATTGAGTTCTCTCAGTCTGTGCCTTTGTGGAAGAAGAATCTTTTTGCTGTTTACTTTCTGGTTTTGACCTCCGCTTGTTCCTGATTTGTGTGACCCTTTTGCCTTGAAGCCTGATTTTGGACTGACCTGCTGGATTTTCTACTTTGCCTGTTTTATGACCAAGCCTCCCGGATTTGCCTTGTACTGTATTTGTCAGAGAAATACCAACCCTGCTTTAAGCTGCAGTTCCTGTGTCCATCTATGCTGCAGTGCCTGAACTGCCAGGACCTATGTTAACCTCTTGCCTGCCTGGACTGCCAAGGCCTGTGTTTAACCTCTTGTCTGCCTGGACTGCTGTGACCTGCCATCGCTCATCCTCTTCTGTATTCTGTGTTCGTTATACTTGGCCTTGCAAGTATTCTGCCTCTATACCAGCTTCTGTATTTCTTATCAGTCATTATTCCTAAAAGTAAGAAGGCTACATTAGCCCCATTGAATAAACTTGAGCCTGTAACTGAATATACCTCTGCAAATGAGCTTCACTCCCCAGAACCAACACCAAGTGTAACAGTATGTCTGAGCTCGCACAAATGGTTCGGTACCTGTCTGTATTGTCAGACAAAATGACAACAATGATTAAGGTTATCCAAGAACTTTCTCAAGTATATTTAAAACTTCCTGACCAGATTTTTTCTTTTGTGAAACCTTTGGTCAAATATATTTCAGGCATTCCAACACAGTCATAAAGATTTTTTTTTCCAAAAGTTACTACAGTTTATTCTGTCTGAGCCTAACACCCTATCTGGACCAATTCCAGCGACATACGTTAAAACTGCCTTACACAGCAGCAATCCTCCTAAGGTGCTCCCTGTTGGTGAAAAGATCTGGAGGATTCAAGGAGTTTGTTTTTATCGTGGGTCTGCTAATCATGTAATTTATTTTTGTCCAGTTAGACCCCCTACACCAGTCAGCTCTGAGAAACAATCCTCTTCTGCTACATTATCATCTACTCTTAAGAGAATTTCTAAGACAAGATTATCCCAATTGAAATCTGGGAGCACTACTAAGGGAAGTGATTCTAGACTCACTGTCCAGAAATCTATGGTACCTGAGCAGAGTTCTTCAGCACCAAGGTCCAAACCTGATTTTCATGAACCCAGGAAAAAGACACATTGCACCAGACTCTTCAGTCCCTTGTCCTTCTGATACTAGCTTTGATTTGGGGGTACAGATTAAAAGACTGGTTCAAACTATGCCTGATAGCATTAAACAAGGTACAGAGTACAGTGCTATCTACGTACCTCATTCCTACTCCATCATTGAGGAGTTCTGTGAGTCAGAACAAATAACTCCTCAAACTGCTGTATGGAGAGAGGGTCCATCTAAACTTGTCATTGTAAGAGTTTGATTTGAGTAAATAAAAATATAGGTTTTGTAGCAATATTTGATACCAGAGGTTAATAATGAATCAATGGGTTAATTAATACTGCAGTTAATACAGACGTATTCTCAGTTTCCAGCAACACCTGAGAACAGCTAAGGAATGAAATTATCCTGATTAAACAAAAAAGCAGGATAAGTGAATGACTTAGTATCTTTTAAAATGTAGATACAATGTTTCTTTCTAACTTTAATGTTGCTGTAAGATGAGGCAGTCCAAAGATTATTGTAATCAAAAGGCAAATATATACAAGAAGCAGATATAACGATCCAGTTTGTGCAAAATGTTTCCAAGAAGGATAGTTATTAAATGTTTAGACAAATCCTTTAGTTAGAGAAATTTATACAGTTCCTTTACTTAAGGTTGAAATAAGCGGTTTAGTTTGAATGAGTAACAAACTTTACTTCAGTTTGAAACAATTAATTATTAGCAAGATATTCAATGCAGACAAATAATAATAGCACAGTTCATTGTGTGAAATGAAAATACTTGCGGTCAGTTGCAGTCCATGGAAAAGCAGGTAACAAACAGCTGCTGTGAGAGCTTTACACAGAAAGGATCCGGATTGACTTTAGAGTGAAAATGCTTCTGAGTAGCAGAAGGAGATTCAGTGATTGATCAGCTGTGACAGGAGCGAGCTGCACTTAGTGCTATGGCGCGGTCGGGCCGGGCTGTGACTATACAGCTGGCCCGATGCGCTGACTAAATATTACAGACCCGCTCAGCAGAGAGCGGGTCTGTAAAAGCGCCATAATTTTTACATATTAAAAGGTAAAAAAGGGTTTTAGAACTATAGCACTTAAATAATGTTATATAATTCTGCACTAACATTATTTTTAAGGTTTACTGTCCCTTTAACTGTTGCAAAACTGTAAGATCAGAGACCTCAAAACTGGAGAATTTCAAGGCAAATGCTTTGTGGTTTTGCAAGATCAAAGATCTCTACAAGAGGTATTAACTATTGATGGTATCACACTCCAGGATAGGAATATTTGCATCAGTGAGATTAACTCAGACACATATCTTGAAGTCACTCAAGGTCAGGAAAATACAATGCCAACTACTACTTTACCTGTTTCTTCTGCCAGTCTGTGATGCTTCAGGAGACTCTTCCTACAGGATGTATCAAAGCCTCTGACGGAGCCATCATCTGCTTTTGAAGACCAACAAGTCTATGAGAAAGCTAAAGCCGCCCAGAGTTCAGCCTTGGGAAGGGGGTACTGTCATGCCTCCATGGGGTCTTGAACTCTGGTCTCTCATGTTGTATCCCAGTGACTTTCCACTGAGCCACCAGAAGGTTTTATTTGTGGATGCTTTTTCCTTTTTGTTTTCTACTTTCTCTCTCTGGCTCCACCTCTTGTCAGCTGTTGGTAATGTGCAATTACCAACAGACTATTTAAACCTACCTGGCTAATCAGTCTTGGCCATGACATTGAGTTTTCTCAGTCTATGCCTCTGTTTGTGGTAGAAGAATCCTTTTTGCTGTTTACTTTCTGGTTTTGACTTCAGCTTGTTCCTGATTCTGTTTGTGTGACCCTTTTGCCTTGAAGCCTGATTTTGGACTGACCTGCTGGATTTTCTACCTTGCCTGTTTTATGACCAAACCTCTGGATTTGCCTTGTACTGTATTTGCTAGAGAAATACCAACCCTGCAAGTTTGCTGCTTTAAGCTGCAGCTCCTGTGGCCATCGTTGCTGCAGTGCCTGAACTGCCAGGACCTGTGTTTAACCTCTTGCCTGCCTGAACTGCTTTGACCTGCCATCACCCAGCCTCTGCTGTATTCTGTGTTCAAGTTATCCTTATACTTGGGCTTGCATGTATTCTGCCTCTATACCAGCTCCTGTATTTATTATCAGTCGTTATGCCTAAAAGTAAGAAGGCTACATTAGCCCCATTCAATAACATAGAGCCTGCAACTGAATATGCCTCTACAAATGAAATTCACTCCCCAGACCCAACACCAAGTGTGACAGTGATTCCTAGATGTCCTGCCAGGGGAATGCCGTACTTTTGTGGTACCACCAGCTGGTGCTTCGGCATCTGCCTGCCTCCCCCCCCCCCTTGGTAATCCTGTATAGGAGCCCTCCGATTCAAAACAGTCCACTCCAAGGCAATCTGGGTTGATCCCTGTCCGGGCACGCTAGAGAGCTAAGGTCGGGTCTCTCAATGTCTCCTGGGTGAAGTCGGTGGGGGATGCCCAGGAGATGTGGTCGGGGTAGAAGTCGGGACGTAGTGGCTTACCTGGGTCCCCAGATCGTGTGCGGTGGCCTGAAGTCTGGCTTGCTGGCGGGTGGTAACTGGGCAAGCATCAGTGGGGCTATCCCATATGAAGGAGGAGGCAAGGTGCCCCAGGTCGTTTCCCAGCAAGACCTCTGCGGATAAATGATTTATGACCCGTACTACCACATCTTGGGAGCCGGCACCTCAATCCAGGTGGACCTGTGCTGTAGGGATCTGGAGCACTTTACCCCCAGCCACATGTACTGTAATGGACGTCCGGTATGAGTTGGTAACCATGTGTGGCTGGACAAGGGTGACAGTGTCCCCGCAGTCCCTGGGCCTGCCGGCTGTTGATCCAGACAACCTGGCGGTGGGGCAGGCAGTTGTCTCCTTTTTCTTCTTGTACGGGGTCCACCTCATGTGTGAATGACCCCAAACTCTTCCTCTTCCCAGGCGGCGTGGTCAGCGGTACCCTCCGCCACCAAGCAATGATCAGAGGCCCTGGAGCCCCCAGCGGGTGTTCTTGTCCATTGATCCGGGGGCGAGTTGCTCGGGCAGTTGGACCGAACATGTCACACTTATAACATCTGATCCCCGTCTTCTGGGGTGGACTGGGCCCAGAGAAGTGAGGGGTAGCCTGCTCGGCTTGGGGGTACCGGGGAGCCACCGGTGGGTGAGCCGGAGCTGCAGTGCGAGTGACCTACCGGGGCGAGGTTTGGGTTGTACCTGATGTTGAGCATCCAGGAAGTGGATCAATTATCGTACCTCGGGCGGGGAGTGGCCAGTGTTCGAGATAAGTTGGGTGGCTTTAGCCAGGGTAGTTTCTTAGCAGCCTGTGAACCAATAGTGTAAGGAGCGGGTGAAACGGTGCGCCCACTCAGTGAAAGCCTGCCCCTCTTGCTTCCTTAGTTCTCAAAACTTCAGCCGGTGAGCCTCCCGGCATGATAGCATATCAGGCTAGGATGTGCTCCTTCACCCGGTCGTAGTTCCTCCTGTCCTTCAAGGGGATAGTTTCGAAGGCATACAAGGCCCTCCCTGATAGCTTCCCAATAAGGAGGGTTACTTGGTCGGCGCTGCCAACGCCCTGCAGTTCACATTGCATCTCAAACACTTGGAGGTATCTGTCGGTCTCCTCGAAAGCCTTGTGTGTAGCTTCTTTGGCAGGGGACAAAAGTAGTAAATGAGTACAGCACCTGTTGGTTCCTTAAAGTAGGTTTTAATTCTGTATGATGCCCGTGGAGAGAGGGTTACTGCCACCCTTACAGCAACATAGACAAATGGTATCCACAGCACCAATTAGGTAAAAGAAAATACCTTTATTTTCACATTACATGCATGATTAAGGCTGTGAAGGCCGAAACGTCGCATGCAATGTGAAAATAAAGGTATTTTCTTTTACCTAATTGGTGCTGTGGATACCATTTGTCTTCTTTGGCAGGGGAGGAGGCTCCATAGTGACCGGCATGGCTCCCCCATAGACTTCTGGACCTCAAACATTCGGAGGCGGGTGGCATTGGCGATTATTAGAGTGATAACATTCTCTGATGGGGTGGTCCTATATAGGGCCAGTTGCCACTGGATCTCTGACATGGTTGTCCCCCCTGTTGATGCCTCGCTGGGCCGTTTACTGCTCTGACTGCTGCCAGGCTCACTAGCTGGCTCGATCGCCTTCCATTAGCTCGGTGATGATCACTGCCTTTGACTTGTTGCTAGCGACCTGCCCTCGAGCTTCCAACAAGTCTTTAAGCGTACTCTTCCTGTGTACTGCTGCTCCATCCAAAGTGGACTTAGTTGGTGGTTGGTTTGGATGTGCCAGGTAGACGAAGGCATCCCACACCTGCCAACCAGTTGTGACAGACTCCGGGTACCCTGACTGGGTAGCTCCGCCAAGAGGGTCCTCTATATTTTTTTTTTATTTCATTTTCTGTGGTGTAGGGGGCCCCCGACGCCCCCACATCCCATTTTCCGTAGTGTAGCTGCCCCATCCCTCACTGTCCCTTTATTTTTTTTGTAGTGTATTGCCCGCCTCCCGTCCACACCGCGCACCAGCAAACTGTGTGTGTCACTGCCTGTAACTATGAGGCATCCGTGTATATATACGTATTGTAGTACGATAGGCAAAGTACTGCAAGACGAATATATACGTCTTATTGGGTTAAGGGGTTAAAATTGTTGCTATAGGTTAATTAAAAAAACAAAAACCTCTTTCCCTTTTGTTATGGTTACCATCAAGTTTGTATTTTTTTTATTAATTTCTATATACGCATATCTCGTCGCCGTGGTCGCTCTTCATGTTTCCATTCTAGGGCATCCGTTCTTTCTCCTATTGAGGCTATAACTCTTAAGTTCGGCATAGGACTTATCCATTTTATTTTGACAGGGACTCATGGTGTCCTGCTAGTAGAGATTTAATGGATTCTATTAGTGGTGCTGAGGTTTCAGATGAAATGGCATTGTTATTGCTAAAGGCAGTCATCAAAGATCGTATTGCGCCCTCAGATGAGATGGTAGAATCTGACAAGTCATCATCTGAGCCATCAAGGTGGGCTGACGGGGTAAGGTTGGGCAACTTTGATTTCTTTCTTTGACTGTGAGCCATTGGTAACGTGGGTGCATAAGAAGTAGGATGCAGAATATTTAAGGGAGGCCTCTGGTATGTAGAGGGAGTCCTGGTGGCGTAACACTAGAAGTTGCTTCTCCCTGTTATTTGTGTGTGTCCATCTATAGTGTTGGCGGCAACAGTAGGTGTTCATGGAGTTAGGCCCCTCCAAGGGACACACTAGTTAGGGAGACATGGGTGTCTAGATGTGTATAGATATGCTCTCTATGCCCTGCGTAGACGGGCTTCAGATGTCTGGGGTGGGTGGACCTGCAAGGTGTTAGTGACTCTATTTCCCTGCTATGTATGTCACCCCAAGATTTCGGCTGTGGAGATCCAAGTTCAAGCTGGTATGTTGGTATGCAGGGAGTCAGACCCAGTGTTTGGCTTAATATGACTTCCTGGAGTGGTAGGATGTAGGAAAATAGAGGGTCGAACTTCCCTCCAGGAAGGGTTGTCTACTTTTGACGAAGTGGGAAAAGGATCTGGGGATATGACCCACCTGCAAGTGTCAGGTGGGAAATGAGCGAGAAGTGCTGGTTGGGGAAGTCTTAGAGTGCTATATGTAGAAGATTGTCAGTTCCGCATGGTATATCTCTCTATATATGATCCTTCCCTAATGTATGTTGCTGTGGCTTGCACCAAGAGGTGCTGTGCTGTACTGTAGAGAAGGGGTTATTTACAGCAGGTTGATTACAGGTGAGTAGTCTGCGGCTTTCTGGATCTCACTGGATATCCCCGGCTTGTCCTTGGGCGACCTGTGGCCTTGTCCAACTCTGGGGCGGAGCCCCGACCCTCCGGAGTCTATTTGGAGCGTGTCTGTATGTAGCTGTGGCGGACCGCTGGGAGTACTTGTTATGGAGCAGATGGAGGTCGGCCACGTGGGCCGTCACTATCTGTGATCCGCAATCTATTTTGCCACAGAGCACCAGACAGCAATAAGTTGTCTCAGAGTATGTCACCCTGAGTTGTAGACTAGGGGTTTGTTTTTGAGGAAAAATACTAGGTTTTAAAGGGTTTTAATGGACTTTGTGGCCGGAGCTCTCTAAGGAAATGTCTTTCCTCTTCGGCGCCTAGCTCAGCCCCCCCATCACTCATAATTTTGTGTCCAGGTTTTTTTAAAAAAAATATAATTTTTATTAAGTATTTTAATGTGTGTGTGTATGTGTGTGTATGTGTGTGTGTATATATATATATATATATATATATATATATATATATATATATATATATATATATATATGTGTATGTAAAACATCTCTGTATTAATATTAAGATTCTTATAACAAAACGTACACATCAGATGTACATAAAACTATTTGTCTTTAACTTTGTTAAAATAATTGATCTTAAAGGATTACTATCTTTTTTTTTTTTTTTTTTTTTTTTTAAGTCTAAAACGGAACATAGATTTTGCATATAAAATATGATATTAATGTAAAGTACCTTCTTATTGTTTGTAACGAAGCTCCCTTTTGCGTAAAAGTATATTTTATTTTATGGCCATGACATCACGTCATCCAGCCCACAAATGTGGGCCGTCTAAGGGCTAACAAACTCGCCAATCATATCTCTTGATTTTGCATATAACTTACGTATATTATTGGCATTCAACGCATGCGCAATATCATTTCCTTTCTCTCGCATGCGCGCATTGGGGCACTCAAGCCAAGATGATAGCTGACAGGACGATGACATTGACTGCGCAGCGAAGTCTATAACGTTGCGCTAACTCGCGCATGCGCAATGCGTCTCGGCGTCGCCATGTTCCAACTGCAGTTGTTAGCCTGGATTGGGAATCCGTAACGGCAGACAACTAAGTGGGTTTGGAAAAATTAATTATTTCAAAATTATATATTGTTTAAACAGTGCATATTTAATATAGCATCCCCATTACAAATATGTTTATTTACATGTATACTTGTGTGACATACCCATTACAAATCTGACTACAGTGTCCCTTTAAGTTACACTTATTGATTTCCAAGCTCGTTCTAGGACAGCTTAGATAAGACTTAAATGGCTAACTTCAGCCAACAATGTCATCGTAAAATATAGGGTTAAATAACTTTAATATTACATTCCTCATCCTTCCTCCTTCCAACTTCCCTTGCTTATTGCAAAAAAAACACACACCCCTCTACCCTTATCCTCCCCTACCTTATTCCAGTTTGCATACAAAGAGAGAAGCGCTCTACCAGGAACGAACAACAGCTCAGTGGCTTGTTCTATGGCGATTTACCACCCGGAAGCAGCCTCTTTTAGACCAGTGTGCTTTTCACAGAAGAAAACTTTCCTGAAGTATATCAGTCTGATCCGCCAAGTAAGGTCAGTCCAGCCCCGAAATACCAGGCAATTCTCCTCTGAACAAGGAACATGACAACCCCAGACGATCGTTTCGGCCTCCTATGGGCCTCGTCAGTGAGGTGCAGCCACATTCCTCTAAGCACACTGGGCAAGGAGTCCACGTCTGGTTTCCCCCATCACCCATAGGGAGACTTCCCCAGGGTCATAATAATTTGCATACAAAGAGAGAAGCGCTCTACCAGGAACGAACAACAGCTCAGTGGCTTGTTCTATGGCGATTTACCACCCGGAAGCAGCCTCTTTTAGACCAGTGTGCTTTTCACAGAAGAAAACTTTCCTGAAGTATATCAGTCTGATCCCGCCAAGTAAGGTCAGTCCAGCCCCGAAATACCAGGCAATTCTCCTCTGAACAAGGAACATGACAACCCCAGACGATCGTTTCGGCCTCCTATGGGCCTCGTCAGTGAGGTGCAGCCACATTCCTCTAAGCACACTGGGCAAGGAGTCCACGTCTGGTTTCCCCCATCACCCATAGGGAGACTTCCCCAGGGTCATAATAATTTGCATACAAAGAGAGAAGCGCTCTACCAGGAACGAACAACAGCTCAGTGGCTTGTTCTATGGCGATTTACCACCCGGAAGCAGCCTCTTTTAGACCAGTGTGCTTTTCACAGAAGAAAACTTTCCTGAAGTATATCAGTCTGATCCCGCCAAGTATGGTCAGTCCAGCCCCGAAATACCAGGCAATTCTCCTCTGAACAAGGAACATGACAACCCCAGACGATCGTTTCGGCCTCCTATGGGCCTCGTCAGTGAGGTGCAGCCACATTCCTCTAAGCACACTGGGCAAGGAGTCCACGTCTGGTTTCCCCCATCACCCATAGGGAGACTTCCCCAGGGTCATAATAATTTGCATACAAAGAGAGAAGCGCTCTACCAGGAATGAACAACAGCTCAGTGGCTTGCTCTATGGCGATTTACCACCCGGAAGCAGCCTCTTTTAGACCAGTGTGCTTTTCACAGAAGAAAACTTTCCTGAAGTATATCAGTCTGATCCCGCCAAGTAAGGTCAGTCCAGCTCCGAAATACAAGGCAATTCTCCTCTGAACAAGGAACATGACAACCCCAGACGATCGTTTTGGCCTCCTATGGGCCTCGTCAGTGAGGTGCAGCCACATTCCTCTAAGCACACTGGGCAAGGAGTCCACGTCTGGTTTCCCCCATCACCCATAGGGAGACTTCCCCAGGGTCATAATAATTTGCATACAAAGAGAGAAGCGCTCTACCAGGAATGAACAACAGCTCAGTGGCTTGCTCTATGGCGATTTACCACCCGGAAGCAGCCTCTTTTAGACCAGTGTGCTTTTCACAGAAGAAAACTTTCCTGAAGTATATCAGTCTGATCCCGCCAAGTAAGGTCAGTCCAGCCCCGAAATACCAGGCAATTCTCCTCTGAACAAGGAACATGACAACCCCAGTATCACCAGTTTGTTTTAAACCCGATGTTAAATCTCTTATTTGAAAGTGGGCAAAATCCCTTCTCATTTCTATTCTAGAGTCGTAGGCTGCTGTTTTTGCAGAGTTTATCAATAATTTCTTAACCTCACCAATCGAGGGTACACTAGAACTAATCCATTATTAAAAATTTGTTTTCTAAGGATTATTATTACTGTCAAGATGAAATCAGATTTTTTTTTTTTACCCCATGAATCATAAATGATCAATAGTAAGATAGATTCCTTTACCAATTGTATTTTTAATTTTGTTGTTTGAGAAGGAAAGTAACCAGTTTTCAACCAAAATTGTTTCAATTGGGGCAGTCCCACAATAAATGTCCTATATGCGGATCTTCATAACATTTAGGACACTCATAACATCTTTGTTCCACTTAGACACCCTTGGCACCCATGGGGTTAAATAGTCTCTATGCAATAGTCTAAACTGAGTATCTCTAAGATATGTTGAAAGGCAGAGAGCCTGAGTTTTCTTAACACTTTTCAAGATTAACCTGTCCAAATCGGGCAAGTTTACTAATTTTATCCAGTGATTCCTTAGTTCTGACACCAGTCTTCCTGCCTCCACTGTTCTGAGAATTTTATAAATTGAAGAGAGAGACCATTTTTCGATGTTAATAGTATCCTATAATGGATGGTCTGTCCATATTGGAGTTTTTTAATTGAAGAAAATAAAACATGTTTTCTTTGAATTTCCGGAAAGATTTTTCGAAATTGATCAAAAGTATAAAGTTTTTTTTTGGAATCTTTTATTATAAAAATCCTCAATGGTTAGAGGGTTAATAGTTGACCATTTATCAAATATGCCGACCATATTTCCTAAGGGAAAATGACTGTTGCCCTGTATTGGCAACCATTTAGAGATACTTGATGCTGTCCCCAGTAAACTTGTTGATTTCCTACATACCATTAAGGTATCTCTGTATAGCGGATGGGCAGAGAGAGTTTTTCCTAGATCTTTGACACATGTATCACAAAATTCAAAGAGTTAGGTAACATATCTGCTCCTCTAGGAATTTATTTGAATTGTAGCAGCCAATCAATAGGGAAACGCAAAATACTTGCATGACTATACCATTCCAGATTAGGCAAATCAAAACCGTCTTTGCAGTACAGTTGATATTGGTTAATGAGTTTTATTCTTTCTTTCCTCCCCATCCAAAGAAAGTATCTCAGGGATTGATTAAACCACCATAAGTCAATCTTCTTAATTAACATGGGGAACATACTCAGTGTGTAGAGAATTTTGGGAATAATGAACATTTTATGAAGGTTAATTTTTCCTGACAAACTGGCAGAGCTGCCCAACTCTTCAATTTTTCTTTGTTATCCTGTAAGATGGCCAAGATATTCTCTCAATAAAAGCTTGCAGGGTTAGCTGAGATTTTAGATACTCCAATGATTTGGTTTCTATGAATTGATGAAATTGAGAATCATCAATCTGTTTTTTTTTTTTTTTTTTTTTTTTAACTATAATTTTAGATTATGCTATGTTGGTTTTGTAGCCTGAAACTGAACTATATAAATCCTGAAAGACTAAGAATATTTTCAATGTAATCCTTCGGATTGGATACAAATAAAAGGAGATTGTCGGCAAATAGTGAGATTTTTAAGTACCGTTTTACCACTGCTAATTCCTGGGAGAATCTCCCTCAGCTTGATAGCCAGTGGCTCCAATGTTAAGTCAAATAAGAGGGGTGACAAGGGGCAACCCTGACGAGAGTAAATGAATCTGAAATACCACTGTTAATCAATAAAGACGCTCTCACATCAGAGTAAATATTTGCGATTAGATCCACAAATCTACCCTCAAAACCAAATTTACCCACAATTTTGATCATGAATGGCCATTCCACTCTGTCGAAGGCCTTCTCTGCATCCAAGGATAGTAGGAAGGCCTCAGGCAGAGCCGTCTGGCCTCCACTATAATGGCAAATTGAGTGCAGAGTTTTCCTTATGTTTGCTTCTGAGGTTCTCCCACTAACAAAACTTACTTGATCTTGATGGACAATTTTAGGTAATATAGATTTCATCCTCTGCCAAAATTTTCATCAAAATCTTGTAATCAAGATTGAGCAGGGAGATAGGTCTGTATGAAGTCATTTCTGAGGGATCTATATTAGTTTTAGGAATTAAAATTATATTGGCTCTTTTAAAGCTTTTCGGATGTCCCATGATCTCTTCAAAGTAGAATTTTTATAAAGGTCTCTTAGTACAGGCACAATCTCTGATGAGAGGGTCTGATAAATCTCTAAAGACATATTATCTGGGCCTGGGGTTTTCCCTCGAGCTATTGAGGTGATAGTTCTGTGAATCTCATGATCGTCTATCGGCTTGTTTAAATATTTGCAATCTATATCCGACACTTTAGGAAAAACTACATATTCCAAAAAGTTATTAGTTTTAGACATTTCTGGCTCTTGAGATGCATATAGATCAGTATAAAAATTCTGAAATAAAAGCGATAAGTGGTCCAGTTTTGTGTGCATTCTATCTTTCACTTTCAAGGCAACTATGGGTTTTCTCTTAGTTTGTCTTTTTGAAAATTGAAGCCAGGAATTTTCTTGCTTTGTTGCCATTTCTTGCGAATCTAGCTGAGCTCTTATACATTGATTCTTGTGCCTGCTCTAAGACAAATATTTCTTTCTTTTTTACATGAAAAATAATTCTCTCTATTCTTACTATTCGGATAGTCTTGATATATAGAGCGTATGCATCTTAGTTTACTTGATGATAATATATATATATATATATATATATATAATTAGGGCTGCACGATTAATCGCATATGCGATTTAAAACCGCGGGGAGTCGAGATTTTTTCCTACATAAAAAATTCCTTTAGAAGTGGCTGTAATGCATTGATTTATTTGTGATTTCTTGCAAACCAGCTCCATCTAGTGGTTGCTTTTAGCACACATCAGTAAAATGGCTCTTTTACTTTTACTTTCTGTTCTCATAAGCAGCCGATCAATCTAGAAATCTAAAAGCAGAGCCCATGCAGGAATGAAGAGCAGAGAAAGCCACTTACTGTAATGTCCCTTTAAGACATTCCACTTCCACCTTTTCACCTGCCTATAAAACCTCACTTCCTGAGATCTACTTTGCTTGATTATTTTGTTTGTTCTGATTGGAATACTTCACAGAAATCAAGTCACTCCTGCTATCATCTCAAACTGAGTGATATTGAACTTTTGCTTATTTGAATTTAACCCTCAAAAAGGAACTTTCTAACTAATTGCTGCTTTCTACTAAAGACACTTAATCTGCACAGCCATCTGAATCCATTTCATAGATTGCCTGTCAGTCTCTCTCCTAAAGTGCAGCTCCACCACAGTATTACAGAGGATTTTCTCACATCTCCAGCTGCAGCTGATTCATTCACCTGCTTCGCTAGGTCTTTAACTCACCTTCCTTCCGGAAGCTACAGAACAATCTCTCAGCCTGACCAGTACTGCAACTAGCCACTCAGCTCTCAGGAAGAACTCCGGTCTCACTCCGCCATTACAGCGTCCCATGCTGCAAGGGAAAGCCAAGCACAGGCTACCGCAAGTATAACTCTGCTAATCAGATTCTCTCAAGTTGTTTCTAGTTCATATTATCAACCGTACTTACTCAGTCTTTATATTAACAATTGATCTTATGCTAAAGAACTCTATTTTTGATCTTTGATCACTCTTAGCAAAACGCTTGAAGCATATTGCCAGGTTATAATTTGTATCTCTTGGCGTTTGCAACTAGCAACACACTACAATTCTAAAAGATACAATTTATCTTACACTTACATATATTTTCCCCTAGGGACGTCTGCAGTCTGAAACTTAGGGTATGTAAACATTATGGAACCTCCCACACAATCTCCTGCTCTCTGAGAAACGGCTTAAATACATAGCAGATGCAGTTAACCCCACGGCTCCCAAAAAGGCTAAAACTGCAGTCCCCTCTGCTGCTGGGTTAACTTAACTGCATCTACAATGTATTTTATATCAGCAAGGCGCACAGCATTTGTGAAAGGAGCAGCCCCCCACCCCTACTGCTATATGCCTGTATTGGATTCCTGGACAGGAGCAGGGCTCATTTTCAGTCAAATTAAAATGTTTAAAACAGAATAAAAAAAAATAATATATATATATATAGATGTGGAATTCCTATCGCCCAGGGCATGTGGTTTTTTTTCCCCATTTAGCCCTGCTGCGGGCAAGCAGAACCAGACTGACAGTTTTTTTCTTATTAGCCCTGCTGGCAAGCAAAAGCAGACCGCAGCCGGATGCAATGTTTTCTTTATCAAAGAATCTTTATCTAATTAAGCAGTGCGCAAATTATCCCTGGCGCCTTCATTTTATTGCCCTCTGTTCCTAGTGTCTCTTTTAACACCTCGGTCCTCTACAGTCGCTGCCTTCAGTGCCTTGGTCCTCCGCCAGCCATCTGAATAATTTACATCCCATTGGCTGGCGGCGCCAATTACAATCTAATTACAGTGCCGGGGTGAGTGCTACTACGCATGCGCGCATTGCCGTAGGCGATATCATTCTGTCAGATATCTCTGGAGAGTGCTACTACGCATGTGCGCATTGCCGTAGGCGATATCATTCAGTCAGATATCGCTGGAGGGTTCACTCTGCGCAAGGCTCACATGCCGCTTATATGAAGAAGGCATGCTCTATGTGCTTGCTCCAGATGATTCCAGGGATGCGCAATTTAAAGGTAAGTCTAAGAGTCAGCAATTATAAATTAACAGTTAAAGGGCCACTAAACCCAAAATCTTTCTTTCATGATTCAGATAAAGAATAGAAATTTACTTCCATTATTTATTTTGCTTCATTTTTTAAATATCCTTAGTTGAAGAAAAAGCAATGCACATGGTGATCCAATCACACAATGCTTCTATGTGTAGCAACCAATCAGCAGATAGTGAGCATATCTAGATATGCTTTTCATCAAAGAATATCAAGAGAATAAAACAAATTAGACAATATAAGTAAATTAGAAAGATGTTTAAAATTGCATTCTCTTTCTAAATCATAAAAGAAAAAATGTGGGTGGCATGTCCCTTTAAGTTAAAAAAAAAATATTTTGGGAAGTACAGTAATGTATTAAAAATATAGCGTTCACTGTAAAAACATGTAAACGCTATATTTTTAATACATTAACTATTTGGAACCTTTATGAGCCGTATTAGTTTTCACTGACAAAGACTTTGCTGCCAGTTTTAACTGTTTAAAAATGATATAGGAAATGTAGCCACAAAAAACCTGGTTGATTTAATTTTTAAGCAAGAAAGTTGATAGTGCTGCTTGTTTTTTACACAAATAATTTATTGCTCCACAATACTCTTAAAATAAAAATATAAAAGCTAGTTTATGCAATCCTAAAGTCAAATCTAATGACACCGGTGTCACATATATCTATTCGCTTCAATTTTAAAACAAACTAATAGCAGCTGATATGCAATAAAAAAACAATGTTTGTACATATGGACAAATAGTAGCCCTTATTCTAAATTGACAAATGTGAAACAATTTTTTCACTCCATGAAATGTTGAACCAACTGATGAGTTAATAGTTATCCTGTCTTGCAGTGCGCACACTTTTTTTGAAATTGGTTCAAAATTTCATGGAGTGAAAATATTTTTTCACATTTGTCAATTTAGAATAAGGGCTACTATTTGTCCATATGTACAAACATTGTTTTTTTATTGCATATCAGCTGCTATTAGTTTGTTTTAAAATTGAAGTGAATAGATATATGTGACACCGGTGTCATTAGATTTGAATTTAGGATTGTATAAACTAGCTTTTATATAGCAGCACTATCAACTTTCTTGCTTTAAAAATTAAATCAACCAGGTTTTTTTTGGCTACATTTCCTATATCATTTTTAAACAGTTCTAACTTTTACAATAGTTCATATTGGTAACATGAACTGGTGCCTCCCACACCCCTTTTTTTATATATCTATTTGTATTTGGTTACACTTTGTGAGTAGTGTAACTGGTGGGTTTGGCTAGTGCTGTTTGACTGTGTTACTAGACAATTCTCATTTGCTTAACTGCCAGTTTTAATACTTAGGGCTAGATTTGTCAAAGGCTAGGCGAACTCTGTATGTTCTTCGCCTGTAACTGCGCCCCAGCTCGCCTCCTGAGAGGCGCACATGTGCGCCTAAATTTATAAAAAAAATAAACGTAACTTTGCGCAGGCGAGCTGGGGCGTAGTAATGATAAATTGCGCCTGTCGGGAACAGCATTTACTCCCTATAAATATTTGTGCCGTCATGTTTTGATTATTAAAAAAACGTTTTTTAGGTAACTAATTAGCTAAAATTTATATTACACAATGTTTCTGTGCTGTTTGTGCCATAAGTTGACACAAAAATGAATATATCAATATATCGATATATACATATAAAACTTTTAGTACCATATGCGCCTGTGGAAGCGCAAATTACTGGGAATAACAGTATTTCTTTCATGTAATTAGCAAGAGTCCATGAGCTAGTGACGTATGGGATATACATTCCTAGTCCTACCAGGAGGGGCAAAGTTTCCCAAACCTCAAAATGCCTATAAATACACCCCTCACCACACCCACAAATCAGTTTTACAAACTTTGCCTCCTATGGAGGTGGTGAAGTAAGTTTGTGCTAGATTCTACGTTGATATGCGCTCCGCAGCAGGTTGGAGCCCGGTTTTCCTCTCAGCGTGCAGTGAATGTCAGAGGGATGTGAGGAGAGTATTGCCTATTTGAATGCAATGATCTCCTTCTACGGGGTCTATTTCATAGGTTCTCTGTTATCGGTCGTAGAGATTCATCTCTTACCTCCCTTTTCAGATCGCCGATATACTCTTATATATATACCATTACCTCTGCTGATTCTCGTTTCAGTACTGGTTTGGCTTTCTACAAACATGTAGATGAGTGTCCTGGGGTAAGTAAGTCTTATTTTCTGTGACACTCTAAGCTATGGTTGGGCACTTTTTTAATAAAGTTCTAAATATATGTATTCAAACATTTATTTGCCTTGACTCAGGATGTTCAACATTCCTTATTTTCAGACAGTCAGTTTCATATTTGGGATAATGCATTTGAATCAATCATTTTTTCTTACCTTAAAATTTGACTTTTTTCCTGTGGGCTGTTAGGCTCGCGGGGGCTGAAAATGCTTCATTTTATTGCGTCATTCTTGGCGCAGACTTTTTTGGCGCAAAATTTTTTTTCTGTTTCCGGCGTCATACGTGTCGCCGGAAGTTGCGTCATTTTTTGACTTTTTTTGCGTCAAAAGTGTCGGCGTTCCGGATGTGGCGTCATTTTTGGCGCCAAAAGCATTTAGGCGCCAAATAATGTGGGCGTTTTATTTGGCGCTAAAAAAATATGGGCGTCACTTTAAAAATATGGGCGTCTCCACATTATTTAAGTCTCATTATTTATTGCTTCTGGTTGCTAGAAGCTTGTTCACTGGCATTTTTTCCCATTCCTGAAGCTGTCATTTAAGGAATTTGATCTATTTTGCTTTATATGTTGTTTTTTCTATTACATATTGCAAGATGTCCCATGTTGCAACTGAGTCAGAAGATACTTCAGGAAAATCGCTGCCTGGTGCTGGAGCTACCAAAGCTAAGTGTATCTGCTGTAAACTTTTGGTATCTGTTCCTCCAGCTGTTGTTTGTATTGAATGTCATGACAAACTTGTTAATGCAGATAAAATTTCCTTTAGTAAAGTTCCATTACCTGTTGCTGTTCCGTCAACATCCAATACTCAGAGTGTTCCTGATAACATAAGAGATTTTGTTTCTGAATCCATTAAGAAGGCTTTGTCTGTTATTCCTCCTTCTAGTAAACATAAAAAATCTTTTAAAACTTCTCATTGTTCAGATGAATTTTTAAATGAACATCATCATTCTGATTCTGATAATGGTTCTTCTGGTTCAGAGGATTCTGTCTCAGAGGTTGATGCTGATAAATCTTCATATTTATTTAAAATGGAATTTATTCGTTCTTTACTTAAAGAAGTTCTAATTGCTTTAGAAATTGAGGATTCTGGTCCTCTTGATACTAAATCTAAACGTTTAGATAAGGTTTTTAAATCTCCTGTAGTTATTCCAGAAGTTTTTCCTGTTCCTAGTGCTATTTCTGAAGTAATTTCCAGGGAATGGAATAATTTGGGTAATTAATTTACTCCTTCTAAACGTTTTAAGCAATTATATCCTGTGCCATCTGACAGATTAGAGTTTTGGGACAAAATCCCTAAGGTTGATGGGGCTGTCTCTACTCTTGCTAAGCGTACTACGATTCCTACGGCAGATGGTACTTCCTTTAAGGATCCTTTAGATAGGAAAATTGAATCCTTTCTAAGAAAGGCCTATTTGTGTTCAGGTAATCTTCTTAGACCTGCTATATCTTTGGCGGATGTTGCTGCAGCTTCAACTTTTTGGTTGGAAGCTTTAGCGCAACAAGTAACATCATAATTCTCATAGCATTATTATTCTTCTTCAACATGCTAATAATTTTATTTGTGATGCCATCTTTGATATCATTAGGGTTGATGTCAGGTATATGTCTCTAGCTATTTTAGCTAGAAGAGCTTTATGGCTTAAAACTTGGAATGCTGATATGTCTTCTAAGTCTACTCTGCTTTCCCTTTCTTTCCAGGGTAATAAATTATTTGGTTCTCAGTTGGATTCTATTATTTCAACTGTTACTGGAGGGAAAGGAACTTTTTTACCACAGGATAAAAAATCTAAAGGTAAATTCAGGTCTAATAATCGTTTTCGTTCCTTTCGTCACAACAAGGAACAGAAACCTGATCCTTCATCCTCAGGAGCGGTATCAGTTTGGAAACCATCTCCAGTCTGGAAAAAATCCAAGCCTTCTAGAAAATCAAAGCCAGCTTCTAAGTCCACATGAAGGTGCGGCCCTCATTCCAGCTCAGCTGGTAGGGGGCAGATTACGTTTTTTCAAAGAAATTTGGATCAAATCTGTTATCAATCTTTGGATTCAGAACATTGTTTCAGAAGGGTACAGAATTGGCTTCAAAATAAGACCTCCTGCAAAGAGATTTTTTCTTTCCCGTGTTCCAGTAAATCCAGCGAAGGCTCAAGCATTTCTGAAATGTGTTTCAGATCTAGAGTTGGCTGGAGTAATTATGCCAGTTCCAGTTCTGGAACGGGGGCTGGGGTTTTATTCAAATCTCTTCATTGTACCAAAGGAGGAGAATTCCTTCAGACCAGTTCTGGATCTAAAAATATTGAATCGTTATGTAAGGATACCAACATTCAAAATGGTAACTGTAAGGACTATCCTGCCTTTTGTTCAGCAAGGGCATTATATGTCTACAATAGATTTACAGGATGCATATCTGCATATTCCGATTCATCCAGATCACTTTCAGTTTCTGAGATTCTCTTTCCTAGACAAGCATTACCAGTTTGTGGCTCTACCGTTTGGCCTAGCAACAGCTCTAAGAATTTTTACAAAGGTTCTCGGTGCCCTTCTGTCTGTAATCAGAGAACAGGGTATTGTGGTATTTCCTTATTTGGACGATATCTTGGTACTTGGTCAGTCTTTACATTTAGCAGAATCTCATACGAATCGACTTGTGTTGTTTCTTCAAGATCATGGTTGGAGGATCAATTTACTAAAAAGTTCATTGATTCCTCAGACAAGGGTAACCTTTTTGGGTTTCCAGATAGATTCAGAGTCCATGACTCTATCTTTGACAGACGAGACGTCTAAAATTGATATCAGCTTGTCGAAACCTTCAGTCACAATCATTCCCTTCGGTAGCCTTATGCATGGAAATTCTAGGTCTTATGACTGCTGCATCGGACGCGATCCCCTTTGCTCGTTTTCACATGCGACCTCTTCAGCTCTGTATGCTGAACCAATGGTGCAGGGATTACACAAAGATATCTCAATTAATATCTTTAAAACCGATTGTACGACACTCTCTGTCGTGGTGGACAGAGCACCATCGTTTAGTTCAGGGGGCTTCTTTTGTTCTTCCGACCTGGACTGTAATTTCAACAGATGCAAGTCTTACAGGTTGGGGAGCTGTGTGGGGGTCTCTGACGGCACAAGGGGTTTGGGAATCTCAGGAGGTGAGATTACCGATCAATATTTTGGAACTCCGTGCAATTTTCAGAACTCTTCAATCTTGGCCTCTTCTAAAGAGAGAATCGTTCATTTGTTTTCAGACAGACAATGTCACATCTGTGGCATACATCAATCATCAAGGAGGGACTCACAGTCCTCTAGCTATGAAAGAAGTATCTCGAATTCTGGTTTGGGCGGAATCCAGCTCCTGTCTAGTTTCTGCGGTTCATATCCCAGGTATAGACAATTGGGAAGCGGATTATCTCAGTCGCCAAACGTTGCATCCGGGCGAATGGTCTCTTCACCCAGAGGTATTTCTTCAGATTGTTCAAATGTGGGGACTTCCAGAAATAGATCTGATGGCCTCTCATCTAAACAAGAAACTTCCCAGGTATCTGTCCAGATCCAGGGATCCTCAAGCGGAAGCAGTGGATGCATTGTCACTTCCTTGGAAGTATCATCCTGCCTATATCTTTCCGCCTCTAGTTCTTCTTCCAAGAGTAATCTCCAAGATTCTGAAGGAATGCTTGTTTGTTCTGCTGGTAGCTCCAGCATGGCCTCACAGGTTTTGGTATGCGGATCTTGTCCGGATGGCTTCTTGCCAACCGCGGACTCTTCCGTTAAGACCAGACCTTCTGTCGCAAGGTCCTTTTTTCCATCAGGATCTCAAATCCTTAAATTTAAAGGTATGGAGATTGAAAGCTTGATTCTTGGTCAAAGAGGTTTCTCTGACTCTGTGATTAATACTATGTTACAGGCTCGTAAATCTGTATCTAGGGAGATATATTATAGAGTCTGGAAGACTTATATTTCTTGGTGTCTTTCTCATCATTTTTCCTGGCATTCTTTTAGAATTCCGAGAATTTTACAGTTTCTTCAGGATGGTTTGGATAAAGGTTTGTCTGCAAGTTCCTTGAAAGGACAAATCTCTGCTCTTTCTGTTCTTTTTCACAGAAAGATTGCTAATCTTCCTGATATTCATTGTTTTGTACAAGCTTTGGTTCGTATAAAACCTGTTATTAAGTCAATTTCTCCTCCTTGGAGTTTGAATTTGGTTCTGGGGGCTCTTCAAGCTCCTCCGTTTGAACCTATGCATTCATTGGACATTAAAATACTTTCTTGGAAAGTTTTGTTCATTTTGGCCATCTCTTCTGCCAGAAGAGTTTCTGAATTATCTGCTCTTTCTTGTGAGTCTCCTTTTCTGATTTTTCACCAGGATAAGGCGGTGTTGCGAACTTCTTTTGAATTTTTACCTAAGGTTGTGAATTCCAACAACATTAGTAGAGAAATTGTGGTTCCTTCATTATGTCCTAATCCTAAGAATTCTAAGGAGAAATCATTGCATTCTTTGGATGTAGTTAGAGCTTTGAAATATTATGTTGAAGCTACTAAGACTTTCCGAAAGACTTCTAGTCTATTAGTTATTTTTTCCGGTTCTAGGAAAGGTCAGAAGGCCTCTGCCATTTCTTTGGCATCTTGGTTGAAATCTTTAATTCATCATGCTTATGTCGAGTCGGGTAAAACTCCGCCTCAAAGGATTACAGCTCATTCTACTAGGTCAGTTTCTACTTCCTGGGCGTTTAGGAATGAAGCTTCGGTTGATCAGATTTGCAAAGCAGCAACTTGGTCTTCTTTGCATACTTTTACTAAATTCTACCATTTTGATGTGTTTTCTTCTTCTGAAGCAGTTTTTGGTAGAAAAGTACTTCAGGCAGCTGTTTCAGTTTTGAATCTTCTGCTTATGTTTTCATTTAAACTTTATTTTGGGTGTGGATTATTTTCAGCAGGAATTGGCTGTCTTTATTTTATCCCTCCCTCTCTAGTGACTCATGCGTGGAAAGATCCACATCTTTGGTAGTCATTATCCCATACGTCACTAGCTCATGGACTCTTGCTAATTACATGAAAGAAAACATAATTTATGTAAGAACTTACCTGATAAATTCATTTCTTTCATATTAGCAAGAGTCCATGAGGCCCACCCTTTTTGTGGTGGTTATGATTTTTTT
This sequence comes from Bombina bombina, assembly GCF_027579735.1. Taxonomy (NCBI): domain Eukaryota; kingdom Metazoa; phylum Chordata; class Amphibia; order Anura; family Bombinatoridae; genus Bombina; species Bombina bombina. The sequence continues at coordinate 15,146,277 of NC_069504.1, read as the reverse complement.
GTATAAAGCACAATTATTCCAATTCCTTATTTTTTATGCTTTCGCACTTTTTTCTTATCACCCCACTTCTTGGCTATTCGTTAAACTGATTTGTGGGTGTGGTGAGGGGTGTATTTATAGGCATTTTGAGGTTTGGGAAACTTTGCCCCTCCTGGTAGGAATGTATATCCCATACGTCACTAGCTCATGGACTCTTGCTAATATGAAAGAAATGAATTTATCAGGTAAGTTCTTACATAAATTATGTTTTTCTTTGCGCTTAACTTTTGAAAAATTAGTTGAAAGAGTTAAGTACTGCATCACAAGATGTAAAAGCATGTATTATAATGGTGTTCGACTGAGTCTGTATGGCGAAATATACAACACACAATTACAGCCGGAATTATCGGTGCAAAGCAATGATGAATAAGCAACTGGGCGTATTTGTAGGTCGGGCTGTTAAATTACGCTTATTACTAATGTATATTGGTGCACTAGGGAGCGCGCCCGTGCGCCTAGGCGAATGCAAGTGAAGTGCGAAGAAGTTTCTTTCAGATTTGCGCAATTATAGGCGCAGAGTGCTTTGATAAATATTAGGATCCGTTTGTATGAGTTATTTTGGATGATATTAGAGGAGAATGGCTTTGATAAATCTAGCCCTTAGTGTACTAAATGCTACAGACCAAGGGCGCGATCCGATATCGATCGCAGTTTGCGGCGCAAGCGAGGGAACCGGCGTCGCCCGCAGTTTCAGCTCGCAACTCGAGCCATCCCATATAGGTCGCCGTCAGATGCTAACGTGCCGTAAGTCTCACAAACCAGCGATGTCCAGAAATCTGCGTAAGTACAAATTTCTGGCGTCGCCAGTGACTTGCGCCACGTTAGAAACTGCCGGCGCCTATAAAACCTGACTAAAGTCTAAAACACCCGCACTGTCTAACACGCCTCCCTAACATAGCCCGCACTGTCTAACCCTCTATCCGCTATCCCCCCTCACTAGCCTAACAATAAAAAAGCTATTAACCCCTAAACCGCCGCTCCCGTACCCCGCCGCAACCTAATAAAGTTATTAACCCCTAAACCGCCGCTCCCGTACCCCGCCGCCAGCTATATTATATCTATAACCCCCTAAAGTGAGCCCCTAACACCGCCGCCATCTATATTAAAATTATTAACCCCTAATGTAAGCCCCTTACACCGCCGCCATCTCTATTAAAATGATTAACCCCTAATTTAATCTACCTACCCCGCCGCCAGCTATATTATCTATATTAACCCTAAGTATATTATAGTTAATATAGGTATTACATTATATATATTAACTATATTAACCCTAATTATATTAGGGTTAATATAGTTACTATAGTATTTATATTAACTATATTAACTCTATCTAACCCTAACTAAATTTATATTAAATTAATCTAATTAATTTATAAACTAAAATATTCCTATTTAAATCTAAATACTTACCTATAAAATAAACCCTAAGATAGCTACAATATAATTAATAATTACATTGTAGCTATGTTAGGGTTAATATTTATTTTACAGGTAAATTGTTAATTATTTTAACTAGGTATAATAGATATTAAATAGTTATTAACTATTTAATATCTACCTAGTTAAAATAATTACCCAATTACCTGTAAAATAAATCCTAACCTAAGTTACAAATACACCTACACTATCAATAAATTTAATAAACTACTAACATCTATCTAAAAATACAATTAAATTAACTAAACTAAATTACAAAAACAAACAAACACTAAATTACAAAAAATAAAAAAAGATTACAAGATTTTTAAGCTAATTACACCTATTCTAAGCCCCCTAATAAAATAATAAACCCCCAAAATAAAAAAAATTCCCTGCCCTATTCTAAATTAAACATATTTCAAAGCTCTTTACCTTACCAGCCCTTAAAAGGGCCTTTTGTGGGGCATGCCCCAAAGAATTCAGCTCTTTTGCATTCAACAAATACAATCCCCCCCCCCCCCATTACAACCCACCACCCACATACCCCTATTCTAAACCCACCCAAACCCCCCTTAAAAAAGCCTAACACTACCCCCCTGAAGATCTCCCTACCTTGTCTTCACCACACCGGGCCGAACTCCTGATCCGATCCGGGCGATGTCGTCCTCCAAGCGGCAAAGAAGAATTCTTCCTCCGGCGATGTCATCCTCCAAGCGGCAAAGAAGAATTCTTCCTCCGGCGACGTCTTCCTCCAAGCGGCAGCAAAGTCTTCATTCTTCCGGCGGCATCTTCAATCTTCTTTCTTCGCTCCGCCGCCGCGGAGCATCCATCCCGGCCGACTGCTGAACTTGGAATGAGGTACCTTTAAATGACGTCATCCAAGATGGCGTCCGCCGAATTCCGATTGGCTGATAGGATTCTATCATCCAATCGGAATTAAGTTAAAAAAAATCTGATTGGCTGATTGAATCAGCCAATCAGATTCAAGTTCAATCCGATTGGCTGATCCAATCAGCCAATCAGATTGAGCTAGCATTCTATTGGCTGATCGGAACAGCCAATAGAATGCGAGCTCAATCTGATTGGCTGATTGGATCAGCCAATCGGATTGAACTTGAATCTGATTGGCTGATTCAATCAGCCAATCAGATTTTTTTAACTTAATTCCGATTGGCTGATAGAATCCTATCAGCCAATCGGAATTCGGCGGACGCCATCTTGGATGACGTCATTTAAAGGTACCTCATTCCAAGTTCAGCAGTCGGCCGGGATGGATGCTCCGCGGCGGCGGAGCGAAGAAAGAAGATTGAAGATGCCGCCGGAAGAATGAAGACTTTGCTGCCGCTTGGAGGAAGACGTCGCCGGAGGAAGAATTCTTCTTTGCCTCTTGGAGGATGACATCGCCGGAGGAAGAATTCTTCTTTGCCGCTTGGAGGACGACATCGCCCGGATCGGATCAGGAGTTCGGCCCGGTGTGGTGAAGACAAGGTAGGGAGATCTTCAGGGGGGTAGTGTTAGGCTTTTTTAAGGGGGGTTTGGGTGGGTTTAGAATAGGGGTATGTGGGTGGTGGGTTGTAATGGGGGGGGGGGATTGTATTTGTTGAATGCAAAAGAGCTGAATTCTTTGGGGCATGCCCCACAAAAGGCCCTTTTAAGGGCTGGTAAGGTAAAGAGCTTTGAAATATGTTTAATTTAGAATAGGGCAGGGAATTTTTTTTATTTTGGGGGTTTATTATTTTATTAGGGGGCTTAGAATAGGTGTAATTAGCTTAAAAATCTTGTAATCTTTTTTTTATTTTTTGTAATTTAGTGTTTGTTTGTTTTTGTAATTTAGTTTAGTTAATTTAATTGTATTTTTAGATAGATGTTTGTACTTTATTTAATTTATTGATAGTGTAGGTGTATTTGTAACTTAGGTTAGGATTTATTTTACAGGTAATTGGGTAATTATTTTAACTAGGTAGATATTAAATAGTTAATAACGATTTAATATCTATTATACCTAGTTAAAATAATTAACAATTTACCTGTAAAATAAATATTAACCCTAACATAGCTACAATGTAATTATTAATTATATTGTAGCTATCTTAGGGTTTATTTTATAGGTAAGTATTTAGATTTAAATAGGAATATTTTAGTTTATAAATTAATTAGATTAATTTAATATAAATATAGTTAGGGGTGTTAGTGTTAGATAGAGTTAATATAGTTAATATAAATACTATAGTAACTATATTAACCCTAATATAATTAGGGTTAATATAGTTAATATATATAATGTAATAACTATATTAACTATAATATACTTAGGGTTAATATAGATAATATAGCTGGCGGCGGGGTAGGTAGATTAAATTAGGGGTTAATCATTTTAATAGAGATGGCGGCGGTGTAAGGGGCTTACATTAGGGGTTAATAATATTAATATAGCTGGCGGCGGTATAGGGGGATTAGATTAGGGGTTAATAATTTTTATATAGGTGGCGGCGGTGTAAGGGGTCAGATTAGGGGATAGATAAGGTAGATGGCGGCGGTTTTAGAGGCTCACAGTAGGGGGTTAGTTTATGTAGATGGCGGCGGGGTCCGGGAGCGGCGGTTTAGGGGGTAATAACTTTATTAGGGATTTCGGGGGGGGGGGGGATCGCGGTTGACAGGGAGATAGACATTGCGCATGCGTTAGGTGTTAGGTTTATTTTCTAGTTAGTTTAGGGAGTTACGGGGCTCCAATAGTCAGCGTAAGGCTTCTTACGGCTGCTTTTTGTGGCGAGGTGAAAATGGAGTAAGTTTTCTCCATTTTCGCCACGTAAGTCCTTACGCTGTATATTGGATACCAAACTGCGCGGGTTTGGTATACCTGCCTATGGCCCAAAAAACTGCGGGCGACGGCAGAAATATACGCGCGTAACTTCTAGCTTACGCCGTATATAGGATACCAAATCCGCGCAATTATTGGCATCGCCGGCTTTTGCGGGCGACGATTTTTATCGGATCGACCCCCAACTGTGTATTTGTAAAATAAGTTGTTCAATGGGTCCTTTGTAATCTGATCCAAATGTTTCCTAAAAGTATCCAAATGTTTGCCAAAGTAAATCTGCGTTATGAACAGCATCATTACTGTATTGGAATTTACTTTTTTCCTCTTTAATGTGATCAACAAGGCATGCTCTTGCTCTGTTTTTAAATCACAGGATAACCTAATGGGATAAAACCTATTGTAAAATCTTGTGGGTGCACTGTTTATAACAAAAATAGTTTACACTATAAAGTCATGTGTGGGTATGATTTATAAACTTTTAATTTAGTTTTAAAGATGAGTTAAATATGGAGAAGTTTGCACAATGCAATTTTGAATGTTTCAGCTCTGTAGAGTAGGGTTGCAACAGTGTTGATTTTTAGCAGTTTATAAATTGAAATTAATGCTCAAATCAATTTGAGCGGTGTGTAGATTGAGATTACAATTTAGTTTACCTGGTAATTATATAAGTGAATCCTTAAAGGGATACTAACCCCACATTTTTCTTTCATGATTCAGATAGAGCATGCAATTTTAAGCAACTTTCTAATTTACTCCTATTATCAATTTTTCTTTGTTCTCGTGTTATCTTGATTTGAAAAGGCAGTAATAAAAGGTCAGGAGCCGGCCCATTTTTAGTTCAGTACCTTGGTAGAGCTTGCTGATTGGTTTGCTACATTTAGCCACAAATCAGCAAGTACTACCCAGTTGCTGAACAAAAAATGGTCCAGCTCTAAAGCTTACAGTACTGCTTTTTCAAATCAAGATAGCATGAGAACAAAGAAAAATTAATAGGAGTAAATTAGAAAGGTGCTTAAAATATCATGCTCTAGCTGAATCATGAAAGAAAAAAAATGGGTTTAGTATCCCTTTAAAGTGTCAAAGGGTAAAAATTAAAAATGATCTGAAAAATGGGGTTTAACAATGAATAGTCTGTTAAATGTAATCTAGTGGCACTATTTTGCAGAGTATTATATAAACACATATACAGACAAATAATTTAAATCTGAGATGTTTAACATTTTAAATTGCCAGGCTATTCAATGTTAAACCCCATTTTTCAGCTGCTTGTAATTTAGGATTGCGTGAATTATTTTCTCATAGTAACTGGATATTGTGAAAATAAATCTGATATTTTTGCAGTAATTAAAACTGTGTGTGTGTCCTGTTCTTGCACACTTTGCATTTCATTTTCATAATTTGATTTGCCTTATTTTCCATCATTTGTTTTCTGTGTTTTTTCACTGTCAATTGATGGAATGCAACATTATACACAGTGATTGCTGGATCACTGCAGGAGCTCATGTATATCCGCAAATGGATTCTAGCATTTTCTAGGGGAAGTGGGGGAAAAATACAGGAACATTTGAGGAAAATAGGGAAAACTGCATTGCAAAGTTTCTTTAAAACAAACAAATATTCACCATTGTGTTTTTTTAAAAACAAACTTTGCAATGTACTTTCATTATTTGATTTGCACTATTTTCCTCCATTTTTTTACTGCCCTAGAAATGATTGAATGCAACATTCTACACAGTGACTGCTGGATCACTGCAGTTGCTCATGTTTATCTGCCAATGCATTCCAGCATTTCTGGGGCAGAGAAAATGGCTAATTTAGTAAAAATAGCACAATAATTTTTTTTAAAAAAAATTGCTGGCAAGTATTTTAAATTAATTTTCAATAATGAGCAACATTAGTTAGATGGCTATGCTTTCTGGAGAAGTCTGATCCACCTGCCCTTATCAGTGTTTAGCATCAGAAATTGTTATTGTTTTAAAAGATAGATAATCCCTTTATTACTCATTCCCCAGTTTTGCATAACCAACACAGTTATATTAATGTACTTTTTACCTCTGTGATTACCTTGTATCTAAGCCTCTGCAAACTGCTCCTTATCTCAGTTATATTAATACACTTTTTACCTCTGTGATTACCTTGTATCTAAGCTTCTGCAGACTGCTCCTTATCTCAGTTATATTAATATACTTTTTACCTCTGTGATTACCTTGTATCTAAGCTTCTGCAGACTGCTCCTTATCTCAGTTATATTAATATACTTTTTACCTCTGATTACCTTGTATCTAAGCTTCTGCAGACTGCTCCTTATCTCAGTTATATTAATATACTTTTTACCTCTGTGATTACCTTGTATCTAAGCGTCTGCAGACTGCTCCTTATCTCAGTTATATTAATACACTTTTTACCTCTGATTACCTTGTATCTAAGCCTCTGCAGACTGCCCCTTATCTCAGTTATATTAATATACTTTTTACCTTTGTGATTACCTTGTATCTAAGCCTCTGCAGACTGCTCCTTATCTCAGTTATATTAATACACTTTTTACCTCTGATTACCTTGTATCTAAGCCTCTGCAGACTGCCCCTTATCTCAGTTATATTAATATACTTTTTACCTCTGTGATTACCTTGTATCTAGGAACCTTCTTCCAGCCCCCTGATCACATGACTGTGACTGTTTATTATCTATTGTCTTGCAGTTAGCATTGTGTTGTGCTAAATCTTAAATAACTCCCTGTGTCTGTACACAGTGTTATCTATATGGCCCACGTGTACTTTGTCTCTTTGTGTTGAAAAGGAATTTAAAAAGCCTGTGATAAGAGGCAGCCCTAAACGGCTTAGAAATTAGCATATGAGCCTACCTAGGTTTAGTTTAAACTAAGAATACCAAGAGAAAAAAGCTAATTTGATGATAAAAGTAAATTGTAAAGTTGATTAAAATTAAAAGTCCTATCTGAATAATGAAAGTTTATTTTATACTAGACTGTCCCTTTAACTGAGTTCACAGCAGCTTATTTGTTTCTAGACATATAAGGAATTGTGCGGGGGGAGTTAGAGCTGTACAATCCAATGGTTAATGGTGAGGCACTGTGCAGTATAAATTTGCAGGTAAAGTCATTTAAAGTACATATTATATTTGTATTTTGTCTCTATCCCAACTTGTTTTATGTCCCTTTAATAACCGTAGCTCTGTCTTTTTGTCAAGTGAGATTCGCCATAAGACAACTTTATTCTTACTTTGTCTTATGATATCTTGGGCTGTAATTTCAAAATTGAATAAAAGTGCTAATTTCTGTTAGAAATTAGTGTTTTTGTTCATACTTTGGGGCCTTGCAGATCCCCTACAAAAAATTTAAAATCCAACATGTCCTTATTTTTACAGATTCGTGTATGCAAAGTTTAGAAGTGTTGACGTGTAATTATACAATCCAGTTTGGCTAGGAAGACAGTTTTCATAGCAGTTTTTTGACAGTCAATATGGCAACTCAAAGTCTTCTTAAATTTGGCTTCTCGAAAACCATCAAACGAGGCGGCCACACAAGATGCGGGCGGCACACAAGAGGCGGCCACACAAGATGCGGGCGGCACACAAGAGGCGGCCACACAAGATGCGGGCGGCACACAAGAGGCGGCCACACAAGATGCGGGCGGCACACAAGAGGCGGCCACACAAGATGCGGGCGGCACACAAGAGGCGGCACACAAGATGCGGGCGGCACACAAGAGGCGGCACACAAGATGCGGGCGGCACACAAGAGGCGGCCACAGAAGAGACGGGCACACAAGATGCTGGGAATGTGTCTGAGCCATAGCCACTGCGAGAGTAGAAGACCAAATCCTACTGCTGTTACTGTATCAAAAGGCAAACGGTATGATACAGAGAAGAGACAGAGAGTGTTTCAACCTCACTGGAAAGATTCCTGGCCATGGCTTGTTTTGAAAGAGAGTCAAGAGGAAGAAAAGATGTTCTGTGAAATTTGCTTAAAATACCCTACCATAGCAATGAGTCACTCTGGATCTGGTAGGAATGCCTTTGTTAGTGGCTGTGATAAATTTCGCATCGAACCAATCAAAGCTCATTGAACAGGCAAAGCTCACATGGCATGCAGTTCGTGGTTCAAACAAGAAAAAAACAAAACACCAGAGGCATCAGCTTTCACTAGCAGTACCAGTTCTGCAGTTAAATCAGCGCAACCCATTATTGTTAAAGCTCTTCAAAAACTGAAGGAGAAAGGAAGAGGCTAACTATTTTATTTAACAATGCATATTTAATTGCAAAACAGGGGAAGCCTCTTTCAGATATGGATATGTTGTGCCGAGCAATGGTAAAGGCTGGTGTGGACTTAGGGAAAAACTACACTAATCGTGAAAAAGCTGCTGAATTCATTAAATGTGAAGCAGAAATAATTCGACAGGACATCAAAGAGATTGTCAGAAATTCACGGTTTATCTGTATTGTTGCAGATGGCAGCACAGATAGTGCCATAATTGAGCAGGAAACCGTGCTGATCAGGGTTGTCAATGAAGGGAAACCTTATACAGCATTTGTAGACCTTGTCCCAGTGGAGCACGCACATGCTACAGGTGTGTTGGATGCGATTGTTAAAGGTCTAAAAAACCTGTCTTTGGATATGCAACACATGAGGTCCACAGAACAGCCTGGCCCAACGCTTATCTCTGTAAATTTTGATGGTGCTGCTGTAATGCTGGGTTCAAAAGGTGGTGTAGCAGCACTGATAAAGAAAGACATCCCATTTCTGCTGCCTGTACATTGTGTAGCACACAAGCTTCAACTGGCAATTCTAGATGCGGTGAAGAACACACCTTAGCTTCTTTGTTTTGAAGAAACTTTGAAATGGGTCTTCAAGTTCTACTGGAATAGCCCTAAAAGGAGAAGAGATGCCAAAGAAATTGCAAGGGTAATAGAAGAAAGTTTTGCTCATTTCAGTGACATTAAACAAGTGAGATGGGTGTCTAGTAAAAGAAGGGCCCTAAAAGCAATGCAGCAAAACTTGCAAACTGTGGTTTTGCATCTTGGTCAGGTTGGTGCTGGGACTGATGAGTCTTCAGCTAAAGCAAGAAAATATCTGAAAAGCATCTCCAGTGTGAATTTTCTCTCTACCCTGTGCATTTTGAGAGATATTCTTGAGCCTGTATCTCAGCTGTCAGAATTTTTTCAATCAAATGACCTTCTGTTACTTGATGTTAAGCCTGCTCTTGAGAAATGTGCACTAAGACTGACTGGATTGAGGCTTGATCTGGGTGAAAACATGACGCTGTTCAATAGACTGTACCATCCAGAGGAGAGGAAATTTGGAGATCAATCTACTGAGGGGTGGGAGATTCAATTGACAGGCCAGTGCCCACCAGCTACTAGCATACGTAATGTACAGCTAATTGAAAACATTATAGATTACATTGATGAAAGGTTTTCCATTTTTAATTCTATGCCATCCAGTGGATTCCAGGTTTTTGACTATTCAACATGGCCTGAAGGCAGAGAGGAACTATATACGTATGGCAGCGATGACCTTGAAGAATTGTTAGGCTATTTTGGCATTCTTTTCTCGGCTGAGGAAAAGTCAGCTATTCTTGATGAGTTTTGCGGACTTAAGGCACACATGAAAAATTTCAAAGATAAAAACATAAAAGTTTTGCCTGCATATTCTTCAGTGTTGTCATCAAAACCTTCTTCGTTGTGTAATATACTGAAGGTTGTGTAGATGATGTTCACAGTAAGTGTCTCAACAGCTGAGGCAGA